>NW_028262347.1:60972500-61597500 GCF_047370975.1 Nipponia nippon
TGCCTTATGTGCATTTAGTGGTATGGAAGGCCCTCTGCTCCCTAAAGCCATATTGCAGCCTGCCTGACACAGTTCTGTTTCCTTCTGACATTCTTCCGTTTCCATCTTTTCTCCTCTGATGGTTCTAGATTTGTGGAGCACCCTTTTTCTTGATTTTTGGAGAGGTAAGAAAATCAGTTCCATTTAAATCCTGTTCAACTATTTCAATAGGTGCACATCAACAGTCCAAGCTAGGAGAAAAATCTTACCTTCTTAAATTTTTCATGCAAATGCCTATAAATATTTATCATGACTAACCAAGCAGCTTCTTTAATACAATTTGTAGGCAATTTTTTTAAATTCTAGTAAGAAAAATTGCCCTGCACAGTACTGATTGTATTGTTATATAATAACTTGCAGCTAAAATGCCGCATGCCACTTATAAGGAGAAAGGACTAATTACACAAAGCTCAAAATATATGAAGAAATGGGCTTTGCTCTAAAAGCAGTCATAGGCTTAAAAGTATTGCACATCTTCATTGTGTATGAGATTTAAAAATTATTTGAAAGAGACTCTAAACAAAATCTTCCTGAAGGAGAATCTTCCTGGAGAGAAGGAAGGAATGGGGCAGTTGAACCATTCCAACTGCTCAGCTCTTTCTGTTTGCCTCTGAAGCTAATGCTCTTCCCTCTCACATACCGAAACTATGCTGTACGGCTGTAGTGCAAGAACTACACTGGATTTTAAAAGTCAAGTCAAGAATGTACTGCTGCTTCTTTACTTTTTTGAAGCCTTCAGTAGGTTTCCAAATCACTTGAGGACTCAGTGAGAATCACTTCCTATTTTTAGATCAAAAGCCATCTTGAAAATACAATCAGGAAAAATGTTTCAATGCTTATCAGAAGAGTTTCTATTTCTTAATGACAGCAGAAACAACGGAAGGATTTCTTTAGAACACAGAGTTTCAAGAACCAGTTTTATGGGTCTATGGAAAGATGCTGTGGAAGTAAAGGTGATCTTGGAGAGAGCTGGATGTACTCAGAAAGCCTGCGTTGACTGTACTCCGTAGAAAACACACACAAAGAAGCTGAGACAACATCTGGTAATGGCTGACATTATGATCAACTACTGCCTTTTGTACCCATTTCACCTCTTTTGATTGATAGGTTTGCTCTAGGTAGATGCCCTGATCACCGAACCTAGAGACTACAGAAATGAGGATTACTGTGGCTAGCCCTGCATCTCATGACATGGATGCAGTCTTTCACTTCAGTTACACCTGGCCACCTCATTGCCACTGATGCTTATGTACTTCCATAGCCCCAGTAAGTCATAAATGACCTCAAGTTTGACTTCAGGCTACACATGTGAGTAAAGAAGTAAATGGTGGCATGCAGCATTATAAAAATGGCTTCTTACTTGTGCCTGGGGTCCACCTGTAAGCAACCACTCTTCATACCTCTTCCAATCACACAGGCACTAAATACGCTAGAGATGATTCTGTTTAAGCTTCAAGAGAGCTCTAGAACTGGATACTGCCTGTGTACTGGTGATACCTGTTGCAGTTTCATCTCTTTTCACTGGCTCAGATCTACATATGGATGTTGTGCAAGTACCAGCTCTCTGCTGACTGACTCCAGGGCATATTTGCCCACAGAGTTCTCTGGTTCTGCTCCAAGAATACAGGATGTGAATCAGCACAACAAGGTCAGACCTAACATGATGCTGGGAGTAGAGTGGGACCGTGTCACAAACTGCTGAAATGGATGCTTTCAGGGTGCTCCTCCTAACAAAAAGCACTCTCTCTTCCATGTGTCTTCTGACAAAGAGAACACTGCTCATGAAAGGCCAGTTTGTTTGCAAGACAACATCCCTTAGGTAGTATCATAATTTGGTGTATGACTGCAAAGTTCACTGACCACAACTAGTTTTAAGTATAAATGTTTCAAATCTAAACAGCATCCTCCGTTATTTCCTCAGTTCCCTCCCTCTGCAGACCTAGTGGATACTTGTGTTACCAGATGGAAGAGGCTGGCATGCTTTATACTTGATGCTCTCGTTCCAGTTCCTCAGAAATCAAAGCAAGGATTTTTTTTGTTTCAGTAGTTATTAAGACAGTATCACATTTGTCCAGTAACAGGAAAGGAGTGTATGTGCTGCAATGGAAAGGATCTGGTAATGTCAACCTCTTTGCCTCCCCACCACATCTGACAAAAGACCGAGCAACGTTCTCAAACCAAAATAAGACCTAAAAATGTAACAAGATTACAACATTCGGGTAATAGGTTTAGCACAGCACATACAGTAAGGCAGAAGGTCATGCTGAAAGTACTAAAAATCTAGCTTTTCCAAGCGTACCGATAGATGAAAACATGTCAAAACCTGTCCCACATTGGGACCAATGGGATCAAAACATGCTTTTAAGTCAGTTACAGTCAGACTGTTTTCAGTCACTTCTTTCTTAACACCCCTCCCACAACTCCCAGCCCTTTGAGATCCAGAGAGGATGTTCTGAGTCACCGTTTTTGCCATTAAGGTCAAAGGGAGTCCACTGCTTCTTTCAACAGATATGGAAACAGGCTCCTGATTTTCATCTTACTTATAACATTAACATTAGAGACCTACAGGCCACCAAGCAGCTTCCTAGTAGGCACCCATTTTCAACTCTCTGTTTGAAGATCCAGAGGTGTCCCAGATCATGTCCCAGGTATATTTTCAAAGACATTTTCCCCTTCTTTCCGGTCTCTGCTGGTGCACTCCTAGTAGCATTCCTAATTTGCTTCCTTTTTACACCATGGCTCTGAGCTATCTATCTGCAGTCTTGTCTTCAGAGCAGTATGTCTGCACAGATGATCTGCAGACATCCCATTCCATCTCTGGTCTTTTCTGTCCGTTCAGAATAGGCCCTTTCACTCTTTCCTCCAATCTCTCTCTTGATAACCCACTGACAAACCTATCACCTAAAACCAAATTCACACTAGGGAAAAAAACCCAAACAAACAAAACTCAAAACCCTGTTCTTCTTTAAAATGGGCAATTACTGTATTTTCCAGATTCGTAAGTCAACACAGAGTTGTGTTTGCCAATTCCTCCCCTCAGGTCCAGAAACATCATTGCTAAATTAGGTGAGCTTAAGCAAAAAAAGGGATGTGGTCTTCTACGGCTGCATTCATAAAAGATCTGAACCAATCAATGGAAACATGCATGATATTATGTACGTATAGTACACATACTCAACATGCATTTATTTTTATTAAATGTGTAGCTTACCTTTCTGCCCATGACGACTGCTAAATTTATCTCCAATTTCTGGACGTCTAGTTTGCCTCAACAACATTTTGATCAAGAAAGCATCCTCTGCATTTGATGAAATCATTACTTTTTCAATATAAGAATCAGTTGCACCTTTGTAGCTAGTATGAGAAGACAAAGCATGAGTTTTACATCTATGAACCAAACACAAGTTACAAACAAGTATCTGTGTATTGGTAAGCTTCTGGCTAAACTGTAATCTTCGTGGAACTTATATATGAGAAGCCAAAGGAGCAAAGATTATATAAAGTTCCAGAGTATAGTATGTTTCTGGAAAAGAAAAGGCTTAAGAGATACAATAGAGACAAAGGGAGAATTAAGCTGAACTTGTAAAGAACAAGGTATATTTTTTTGTCACATAGGCTCTTTTTGACAGAAAAAAGCTTCCTAGTATATTGCAAATTTCTGGATCTTCAGTTAAACAAACAAAAGCCAAATAGAGGGTTATAACTGAAGAAGGGAGTTTAAGGAATATACCATGAGAATTTAAGAACAAAATTAAGGCATAGTATCCTGACTGAAACTATGCATCAGGCGCAGGTGTGGAAATGAAACAAAGGCAAAACATAGTATGAGGTACAGAAAGAGATGAACTCTAAAGTCCGAGATGCAGAGATTTTGGAAGGAGAGGGGAAAAAAAAAAAAAAAAAGGAAAAAAAGGTAGGCATGACAGAGCAGGAAGGAAAAGGAAATTATTCTGGTGTCAGCTTTTTTCTGTATATTGCAGAATGAGGGTAGAACAGATTTTAATACCTTATTTAGGAGAGTATTTTGTCTCTTTATTCAGGTAGCTGAGATGGTCAAAGTATGACACCTAAACTCAGATCCATGTCTTTACCTGGCAGGATTACTTCCTTCCTCTTGATAATTACACTGTTGCCTCACTTCTTTATTAATATCTCGTAAAAGTAAACCTAGAGCTTTCTATTGGTTATGAAACACACAGAAGTGCAATAAAGCTAATTCTGCCTTTCTGATCTGGGCACCAATTGCTTGCCTTGCTCTCTGCTAATTTACCAAACTGTCAAGGCTATTCCTGACAAAACACTGAAACCCCCTTCATTATTTATTTATTTATACATTTAATGCAAAGTTTTCATCTCGCACCTCAGAAGCCCCCTCCTGTTCTTTAAGGACAGGATGGGAAAAACTCTTATTGACTGTCCTTTCCCATTAACTGGTGCCTTGGTAAGGGATGTCTAATTGAATGAGCCAGAATGAGCTGAGCGTCAGCCTCTGAGCTAGGAAGGCCTGCATCTCCTGGCCTCCTGCCTGGCAAAGTGAAGGCTGAGCATCAGTCAGCATCGGCCATTTTCTGTGGGAGCCAGTATGGAGGAGATGTGTCCCCTCACTAAGTACACATGTGTTCTCTGCCCTCCCACTCATCCTGCTTTTCTCCTGTTTCTCCGTCACTTCATCCATGAGTGACTCCTCTCCCCTCTACCACTGTCTTAGCTCTCTCCTTCGTTTCTCCTGGGAACCTAATCAGTGATTCCTCTCTACACATACATCTTCAGGAGGGTTCCTCCCTCTCTTTGCAATTCCAGCCTTTCAGGTGTCAGAATCTAACTTATTAGTGATGAAGTGGCTAGGCACTTCTGAAAATAACCTAGGTTCTGAAAAATCCTGTGAGAAATCAAGACCTAGAGAACTAGGTCTAATTCGCAGAGGGAAGTTTATTCCTTTGACTTTTCTAGACTTGAATATTTTCCTCCTTGTACCTTCTAGACTTGAATACCTTTCCTCCATGTACCTTCCCCAAATATAAAGTTATGATGCAACATACGTTACTGGCACATCTTTGTACTGTGGCTGCTGAGGCACACTACTTCCTTCCAGAGGCGTTTGGGTCACAGTTGGCATAGATTTGTTCACAAGGACTTGCTTATTTTCTACTTTTTCACCTTCAAAGAACAAGAAAAAAAGCACCATGAAAACATATCTGGATACCTATGTTTGAAATACATTTTAAGCTTTAAAAAAAGGTAAGCTGGAAGAGAAACTGGGAGGAACATGTCCAGGAAGTAGGCCATGTTATTTTATTAAATATTGCATGGTAAGGGAATCATTAAACTACCTTTTTTTTTTATAAACCAAAACAGAATAGCTTGCATACTGGGTGTACTATGAGAACAGCTATTCAACATACCCTGGGTCTAAAGAATACACAAAAGCATCTGAAGTCACCTGCCGTAAGTAAGGAGAAAATTAACAAGCAACACTGTAACTGAGAAATTTTAGAAATTCACACTTTAATTCGGGACATCACATCATTTCCACAATGAGTTGTGCAAGACTACTTTCAGCCTCTCCTTGCAAGTACTTTTTCCTATTGCTTCTGGTCTCATGTGTCTGCTATTTTCCCCTCCATTCCCTTATTCTGCCCTTCACATAGAAAACCAGATTAGTAGCATGCCCAATGATACTAATGCAATCAGGTACCTGCCTCCCACCTCCTCCACAAAATTACACTTAATTTCAGCCTATGTCTCTTTTCTGTCCAAATGAACTATTTCAAAGAGGTTTTTACCTACACAGCGAGAACAGCCTCAGTCTGGAGTCCGCCCCAGTCCTATCTATCCTAATACTTCAGAAGATTCTTGCTTTTTTTTTTAACTAACTTTGAAAGCTCCGTTGTGATGTGCTAAAGAGCAGAAGTGACCCAGTTGTGCTGCTATAATGGAATTAAGTTTAGTGCCTTTTACAGCACCTTTCTTATTAGATCTCAGCAGATCTATTAAGCCATTTCCTAATTGAGGGATGACAGTATGGGAGGATTCTTTCTCAAATTTATTTTGATTGGAAAGTTATACACCCATCGTCATAACTAAATGTAGTTGTATTTATTTTCTTATCTCTCTCCAAAAGTATTTCTAAAGTGTTAAAAACACAAGGTTTTACTTCCTCAAACAATTGCATTAACTGACAGCATGCTAGGAGGTTTTGACGTACAAAATCAAAATAATAAAGAATCTACCCTTAAAAAACAACAACGATAGAACATATGAGAGACAAACAGCAAAAAACTACAGTATTAAGATTTGCCAGTTTGGAGATATAAGAAGAACAGAAATTCTAATGCTTCAATAGATTCATACTGTTAAAGACTCACTCCTCTACTTTATAAACATAAAGGTCCATTTTCTCATGCACAAAAAATCCCCCAGTGACTGGTACCACGCTGCTTTCAGAAACTAACATTTTTTAAATTTTCCATTACAATACTGACACCTTAAAGAAAAAAAGTTAATTACACTAAGTATAAAACAAGGTGCACAAGAAATATTAACAGAACATTAATTTCTACTTCAGATTATGAACATACCATGACTAAACATGTAGTTCGACATACCTGGAGAGCAGATACCATCAGCATCTAAAATTTCATGGCGCCAGATTGGTTTACGGGTAGCTGCATCCAACATTGGACCCATAACTTTATCAAATGTCTGGTTTGTGTAACGCTTCAGGGTACACTTGGCATTCTTATATACAAGACACCTTCCAAAACCTAAAATGCAACACAAACTCATCTGCCTAGGAGTCCAAGGATTCTTTACAACTCATTATCAGAATAAAACAAGAATGCTGAAACACCTGCTGAGCTACAGAATACAAAATATTTTTTTATTAGTTAGATTATTCATTGTCTTGAATATGCCTAACATTGTACATGGATACCTTGTAGCTCACAATTTAAAAATCAGATCATGCATGCTACTTTTTTTAGACATTGGACTACGGTCCAGTTCTGAAGTTGTGCTAATCCCCTTCTATACTTCTGCACACACACGCACGCATCATTTCTCTTACCTTTGGTGGTCCACAGGGAGACATAACATAGAAGAAGAGACTGTAACAGGACGAGAACAGCACCTCTTCCTTTCGGAAGTTCTAAGAAACCTGAAATTTTACTCGTGTTCGTGGTTGACACAAGCTAGCCTACCAGGAAAGTACCGATAGAGTGTTTCATATAATCACCCATTACTCACTTTTTCCCCAGCTGAAAGAATTCTGAATTACATATGTTGTTATAAAATAGGTTTGTTTTGGTTTTTAGATGAGAAAAGTAGCATCTCTGGAATCTCTCTCCAAGTACAGCAGCTAGCCACAATACTAAATACTTTCATCACATTTAGAATTACAGACAGCCAAGAGCAAGGCTTTCTAATAATCCTACGTTATTTTAGTTCATTTGAAAGATGGTTGCGGCCACATACAGTAGATCTATATCTTTAGATTATGTCAAGGAACTCCTGACAAGCACTGCAGCTCTCCCTGTAAATGTTACCAGTCTACCAGAAAAGAAAACATTCAGTTTTAAATCATGCCTGTTGTTGTTTTAGAAAAGGAGGCATAAATTAAACGCGGCAGACATTAATGCCAAAGATACATGTCTAGGAATACTATTATTGCTGCCTAGCAACTAGGAGGAAGGGAGTGTGTGGGGGAATAAAGTCATGGAAGAATCTGATTTTGGCCACCCGAAACTAAAACCAATTTGATCACACTGCACTATGTCTTCTCTCAAGGGAATTTATTTAGAAAAGAGAGAGAAGAGAGACTAAGTTTTCAGGCAACTCTCCTCCAACCCCCAGCAGCATTAACATAAAGCGCTGAAGAATTGCGGAGAGAGCGAGACAGGTCAGACCAGCACACACATAGGTTTCACTTTGTTACCTTCTATTTGGTGCTTATGTACTTTTACTTAAAATACACTGCACTGCATAGATTTTTTTTTTTTTAAGGAAGCGGGTCACTAGTTTATCTCTGAATAAACACTAAATTATTTTGCTTTAGACAATACTATTATTTTCTCTCAGAACGTAGGCAATACTGCTGTTGCTCCCTCAGAGCATCAAGTTCACAATGACACAAACTGTCACGCTTTCCATTCCTTTCCCAAATACATTCAGAAGTCTAATTTCATCTATTGCTTTTGTTATTGGTGAAAATAATGAGACCCCTCTGTTAGTAATGTTCAGGTAACCATCTAAAAAGCAAGCCCAACAGAACAGATTATCTAATACCTTACATTTTTTATAAACTAAATATTTTCAAAAAGGGACCATTTACACTTTTTGTTTGAGGACAAAAGTTCGCCATTTTTTGTTATAATATTCATAATATTTTGTTATAATATTCATACTCAGAAGTTTATTCACACGTTGCCAACTTCACTGCACTATTGCAAGCATGGAATCACAATCACCATTCACACAGAAAACAAACAAAATGATTCTATGATAAAAGCATTCAAAGCAGTTTGGGAATTCGATTTCTTAATTGGAGATGTACTGTTCATAACTGCAGTAAGAGTTATTATAGGATAACACTACGAGACAAGTTTATTACAACATGTATAGAACACAGACTAGAGAAGTGGGAAAGAACTGATGGTTCTTACCTCTGTCCAAAGAGGCCTTGTTTAAGACAAGAGCATCTTCGATATCGTAACCACTGTAGCTCATCACAGCAACTGTGGCATTCTGCCCAGCAGGAAGTTTCTCAAAATCTATCAGTTCAATTGTTTTTGTTTTTACCATTGGCTTTTGCGGATAGGCTAGAAGATACATAAGAGTATCTATCCTGTTTCTTTGATTGTATCCAATAGTACCTGTACGTAAAAGAAAAACAAAAGTGTGTCAATATTAGTGAGTTTCCTAGAAATGTTTTGACTAAAAAATTACCAAAATGCAAATTAACTAAAACCACAAACTGAAGAATTTAATCTAATAATAGAAATTCTTCAAGAAAATAAGGGGTAAAAAAACATAAGAGACCAAACCAAAACAACTTTGCTTTATTATATTTAAATAAAGATGTAAGTGGCATCTTAATTTAAGCTTCCAGAAAGAATTATTTATTTTTTCTTAAACAGGGAAAACCTAAGCATCAAGACAAAGAGAACAACAAAAGAAATCAAAGTCAGGTCCTATATGACTGAATGCAAATAGGATTTCTTTTTTAATCATGACACTGAAAAAAACCTGCAAATATGAAGTTTGCTTTTATTGTTCTAATAGTCATAGGGTTTTTTTTGAGAGCTGAACTTGTGTTCCACAGATCTGATCCAAAATTTCATGAAAATCAACAGAAAGACTCCCATTGAGTTCAAGAGGAACCATGGATCAAGCTCTGTGTCTTCCACATCGTATTTCCTTCCTTTTCTGGACAATAATTAGTTCAACAGCAGCCTGTGTTAGAATGTCACAAAGCATGAACAAAGCATATAGTTAGCAGCAGCCAAGACTGATTTACTTTCTGAAATTAGAAGCATCATTGCTAGAAAGACTACAGTAGAAGTTCACTCACAATATATTTGTCTTTTTACATGAAATTAATTTTAAATTTACGGTTCAGAATTCAATCCTTTGTATAGACCTCCCAGCTTGAGACTGAAATTTTTGGCCCTGTCCCATCAGACTGCCAAAGTGTCTTCTGAAATCTGAGGAAAAAATAATTAACACCCAGCAGGGAAACATAAACCGTTGTGTAGCAGAACAAAAGTTAAGGCAATCATATGTTTATTAGAGTTTGCTGTACCAGGACCATGCTATGTCTCTACGCAATTAAGAAATTATAGTCTGAAAAGTTAAAGTTTTAAAGTTTTAAGTACTAAATATTCTGCAGTACTTGTGCTTAGGAGGTAAGTCTTTCAAAACCTTTCTATTTTCTCCTGCAATTTCAGAGGCTGGCTGCTTTCAAGGAAAGGTCAAAGCAACCAGTATATAATGAAGACTTCACATAGCCGCAATATAGTACAGCTGAACACAAATCTGCTCTTAGGGGAAGCCAGCTTCAAGTTTTATATGCATCCACTTGCAATTTCCTTGGTTCTAGAAAGTGGATTTGAAGCCACGGGCACAGCATTTTCAAACAGCGAGGAGGATTTGGTAGAGTTGACACGCTTTACTTGTCTCTTGCTTTTGGGCAGTTGCTTTTCTGTCTCTTGAAGAAGGAAATTAATCATCCCTGAGCAGTATTTTCTGTCTCCAGTAAGAAGCAAGCTGGTAGGACCTGGATTCATCAGCACTGAAGACCTTCCCAGTCACCTCCCGCAAGACCCACCCTCTGAAGGTCCTATTACTTCTGATGTTCTCAGCCTAAGTATTAGACATTGCTTTCATTGTACTGTGATTTTAAAAATGGTTTTCCCACTATACAGCTAGGAAAATCTACTTCCAAATTAAAAACTTAGAGGTTTAGACCATTTTTTCCCTCTCCACCTAGAATGAATAATCTGTGTGCTTTCAGGATAGGTTGTCTGCTGTAGAGCTCATCGTAAAAGTTTCATGGATAGGTACATTTTCCTGTTGTTGAGAGAAATCTTCTCCTGAGTAAGCCATGCCAACTTTCAGTTTTGAAATGCTTGCCATTTTTTTCTCCTCTGAGATGCTTATATGCTGTACCTGCTATGGTTCACTGATGAGGGATGCTAAGATGGGATGAAGTCTGGAGCACCTGATCATAGCTAAACTTGTGCTTTATACTCCAGTAACGATCTGTGGAAGTCCTCTATATATCAAGGATTGCAGATGACACTTTTACATATTCCAGGTAATGCAAATTATTTCTCTCTCAGATGCTTCATGTATTTCAAAGCTGGCATTTTTATCAGAGGTTCAGATAAGCCTAATGGAACTGTTACTTTTTATATCAGAGCAAGAGCCATGAGCAACTGACTTTACTGAGATTTTGAGCCTCAGTAATAAACTGTACTCAGGCAATTCTTCAGGAGTTGAATGCTGTATCATATCAAATGGAAAACATATACATATATATCAATGATGGATATCCTAGCAGGAAAGAAACTGGTTAGAGAATGATTCAAGAGCACGAGTGAAATAAATTAGCCAAAAAGCATGCTGTACATGAGCAATATTTGTCCTAATTGCTATGATTTAATGGTTATACAAATAATGCCTTCTCTAGACCGGTCTAATAAACGACAGCCTTAAACCACAATCTGCTTATTTAAAATTAAGAAGCAGCTCTCTTCTTCTGAGGACTGGTGTGTTGGGACGAGACCTCGGTGTGGGCACTGAAATGAAGGAAGTCACTAGCGTTATTTCTGTTTTCTCTCTGAAAGAAGAGAGCCCTTGTTTGCTTCAGCCAAATAGCCAAGCAAAAGTAAAGTATAATTAAAGTTCACCATAACAAACTCTGCTCACAATGACCCACATTTATAATTATCCCAACAGCAAGAACTGATTTTTTTCATTGGTAATTAGCCCTGTTTAAAGCAAAACACACAAGGTTGACCTGGATGCAACAAAGATCGTTTTCTTGCTTTTCTCAGCGCTTGGTATATTGTGAATGCATGTGTGCATTCTTTCCTTTTTTCCATTTCCTGACAAGGTGGTTTTTTTTCTGTTAAAGTATCATTTGATCATTCCTCAGTGTGAAGTAATCACTATAAAAATGCTATCTATTGATATTTAGCATAAATGGGCTATTTTCATTCTGATGCAGAAAGTTTTGAGAACTCACCAGAACAAACAGCCAGCTAAAATAAGCGTTTATCCAATTCTCTAGTGTTTTACTTACAGCAACATTAAACTGTACAATCAAGATTAACTAGGATACAGAAATCAATCTACTTCAGACATGAGCCAAAAGGGCTATTAGTGCACATGCCAAGAAAAGAGTTGCCGTACTTCTGTAGTTCCCTTGATTTCACCATGGATTTTCTACTATTCTCTCCTTTTACATGAGCACAAACCAACAGAGAAAGGAGTACAGTTTTTAAACGCTGCACTGAATCTTGTGGAGGGGGCTTCAACTCAGCTCAGAGAGATTTTCACAGTACATGTATTAAGTGATCTGGATGTTCAGCATTTAAAATATGCTTTTCACCGTAGAAAGATTAAGAAGTCAGTTAAAAAGATTATGGGTAAATTGGGGGAAGTGGTCTGGCTCATTTCTGTCTCAGCACTTCTGTGCCTGCTACCAAGGAGAGAAAAGCTGGCAAAAAGAGACCATGTCGCAGAGCACACAGGCTGCTCCTCAAAGAGCAGAGGCAGAACTGAGCCCTGGCCGCAAATCACCCAGGTCCAGCTTGCGATGACCAGCAACAGTTGGTTTTGCTCTGACGTTTGTTTCGATCCTCTGCCAATAGGCTAGCCGTACGAAATTTGGGAGCACTTCAGCTCTCAGCCCACCAACAAGCCTTTCACAACTGTCAAAAACCAACAACCCCCAGCACTTGGTTCCTTGAAGTACATTTGTCTTCTCAGCACAATCTTAACACATTCAGCTGGTTATGGCACAAGGCAAAGCAGTATATAAAGGGCTTTGCTATTTCACAGAAGCAAAGCAGAATGTTCATGATACAGTAAGAGGGTTTTTTTGTAATATCAAAGAAGTTGCTTCAACATAAACCTCTGCAACAAAGCTCTGACCCACCTACCACCCTCCCCTCAAATACTTTATGCTCTTTCACAGGTTAAAGTAATAATTAACGCCCAAACCCTCCTTTCCTTACTCAAGACTTGTGTTATGACATTTGGGTTGAAACTGCAGTGCACAGTTGGGCTGTGAGAGCGTACAGCTTGCTTTGTGTACCCACACTGCCGCTTTCACAGATGCGCATGTGCATGTGCAATATGGTGGATTACTGGCAGGAAAATGTGTATGTTTTCATTTCTTACATTAGGCTTTTATACAACGTTTTGCAGTCACAGAGGCACAGTGTGTAAAACTGACTGATTTTCTATGTTTTAATGGAATCGAGAAGCTCCATTTACAATTATTTCTCTAATTATAGGAACCCTTGATCCTCTTAAACATTATTTTAGCAACACATGGAATGCAAACAGTATGGACTCTTGTATTTTAATCTTAAATACTTCTCAGATTTTAAGCTACAACTGTTAACTTTGCACTGAAATGTCAACGTTCAAGTGAGGTCCTCCCAGCTGCTGTTGTATTTGCCACCTAATCATAACTTCCCCTCAGTCTTACAGTTCAACCTGCAACATATGGTAAAATATCTATGCCAAAACAGAGGGATTTCATTTCAATTTCATTTCACTGAAATCCAGTTTGCTCACTAAGCACAGCCCTAGTCCTCCAACAAGATGACTCATTCTGCCCATGAAAGGGAGGTATTTTTCAGGACATTTAATGTTATCCTGCTCAAACATTAACATTTTAATACCTAACACTTGTCAGGGATACCGGATTACAGACCCCATTGCAAGCTCTGATGTCCACCTTCCATTTACTTATGCTTTCACACCTTTCCCTAGCTTGATGTTACTGAAAAAAGAGCAAAGACTGCCCAAAGCTGCTGGCACAGCCCTGTGACGTGGTCAGAGGGGGTCAGTGTTGAGCAGCACAAGGCTCTCCTTTCCCACTCCGAGTCCTGGGGCTGCCTCCATGCCCCCAGGTTTTGACAGCGGAGGGAGTGACACAGTGGACTTGGACATGAGACTTTCCACATGGCAATGCTGGACCAGAAGCTGCTCTGCAATTTCAGGTTGGGGAAAGACAGCAAGAAGGGTGGATGGTTACTCAAAGGTGGGGGTTTTGAAGCACTTCTTCACACCTCTTCATAAATACAAACAGAAAAAAGTATGTGTAATGTTTCAGGAATATCCTCTAGGTTTCATTTGATCAGTAAGTGTAGAGAAAAATCTTTTCTGCCCCTACATATTGTCACTTACGGTGGCTTTTTTGTAAGCAGTTATTACAAAAAGCTTCAGGTGTTTGCAGATACTTCAGGCAGAGCAAAATATAGCTCAGGTCATGTGCCAACTTTTAAAATGTACTTTTATCTAGCTGCTTATTCTTTGAGTCAGGTGTTTTGTCATAACAAACTGAAACAAAGGCTTTTTTTATTGCTCAAGATATTCAATGGCTTTTGTGTTCCTAGCGTCAGCAGGAACGTCAGAGGATTGTATCCAAGGAGCTAAATGTGCAAGACCTAGGGTCAAAGCAGCTGAATACACCAACCTCAGAAAACACAGACAATGAATTGCAAATGACACTCAAAACAAAACGGGAAAAAAACCTTCACACAGAAAACTACAAAAGAACTCCACAGATACTGAATTGGCTTTCTGTACACACTGATCCTGCTTAACTGTGTGTGGTAACTAACCAAACCCTCTGAGACTAACAGTCATAAAATAGAGACTCGGGGGTGGGGAAAAGATAATGGGATGGTGGAGAACTGTAAGGAAAAAGATTGCATTGCTCCTTTATTTTTTCCTTTTTTTTTTTTTTAAATTTAAAGGGAGGACATGCATCTGTTGCTATTTTCTGGTATTTTGATGTGCTGAATGTGACAGTTCAGCACAAGGCAGTTACTTCGCTATTAATTCTGCTGGAGAAGCCTCACAAAAGGTGCAGTGTTTCAGTTTCGAACACACAGCACAAAACAAATGGTTTAGTAAACCTAACAGAAGTGGTAGTTTTTTCATGACACAGAGTTGTTCTCCTGTAGCTCTCAACTTGCGAGCAAGCCATCAAGACAAGACATAAAACTGGCATGTACAGCACAAGTCTGAATACAGCTGTCTGAATTGATGTACTACTGGTCAGGTTCTTCTTGGGACTCACTCTGGCTTGATCACGGGCCATATGACTCGGATGCTTTAATGCTAGTTTAGCTGTGTATTAAAGGAAGGATTAGAACTTACCTAGTGTCAATTACCCACAACAGCAAATTTACAAAATGGTTGGTTTTTAATGACCAGCTATCACTTTTGTAAAAATAATTATTAAGTGATCAGGAAATTAATTTTGTTTCAGTCATTTTGCTGAGAGGCCATTACTTGCCCTCTTCATCCAAAACAGAAAAAGCCCAAAATCTAAACTATAGCTGCAGGAAGTGTTCAAGTAACTAAGCACTCTCTTTCGCATTTTGATTCCTCTTATTTTCTAATGTTGATTTAACTATTTATTTATTTATTTTTAGGGCACCTACTCAACTATTCAGGGAAATTCTCCTCTCTCCGTGCTCTGTCTCTCTTTGTGAGAACACTTTTCAACTCTTTTTGCCTGGAAACCCACAGCACATTGCAGCATAAAGAGAAAAAAAATGCACTCTGCCAATCCTGCAGCTATGCTGAAAAAAAGTCATGACGATTATAAAAAAAAACCACAACAAAAAAGCAACAGCACCCCAGTTTCTCCAATTTTTCTTTTAAGTATTAAGATCTGCAGGTATGGCCTCCATTAAGTAAAACTGATCGGTATTTTTTTCCTTTTAATTTTTCCAACTTTCAGAGGTAAATTCTTTCTTCCTCAAAGCTAAAGAAGTGTGCTTTTCCTCTTCTTGGCAAAGTTTTTATGTGAACTGGGAAAGAAAGAATTTCTCTCTTTTGTTGCTTTTGCTACATAACTTCAAAAACTACGTAACACTCCAAAAAGGCATAAAAAAAAAAGTCTTACCCATTGCTTGTTTCCCCATGGCACACTGGTAAGTATTTCTTGGGGACTGGTTGTGGTGGGGATATGGAATCAGGCCAGCACAGACACCAAGAAGCGTGAAAGGCTCAATCTCCAAATGCGTTGTATCTCTTAAAAGAAAGAATAAAATTATAGCAGCCTTGTGAACAAACATCTTAACTAGAATTGACTTAATTTAGTAGAATCTCATAATACTTCAATTCAGTTCTGTTCATGAAAATGTAAGTCAGTAGGACCTCAAAATATGGATTCACTATGGGATTCTTTTTTTTTTTTAGACCCTTTCTTTTGGCTTTAAGTGTTTCCACATGAAAAGAAATGAAGGAGAAAGAAATGAGGGTTTATGAATTTCCGTCATGGAGAAAAAGCCTCCGGATAACGACAACCTGAGGGAACACAGTAAAACAATAAAACATCAGGTTATACAGTAAGACCCAAAATGCCTTCAGGAATGTCTTCTCATGTAATGAGAGTCCCCTGCATCAAATTACCAATCTCAGAGATCTAGAAATCCACTGGGGAGGGGGAGGAAGGAAGAGCTAGACAGATTCAGGTATTGAAAAAAATAAAAGTGTAGTTTTAGTTTTCCAAGGTCAGTTATATAATACCAGTTAGAGGGAAAGCATCTGTGTCCAAACCAGATCCAGTGCCATGGGTGACATGGCATAATAAAACACTATTTGAAAAGCTCTGCAAATATTTTGGAAGTTATTATGTTGTTAAACGGCAGTACTGATGAGAAGTAAAAAGACAGGGACAAGGAGTAAAGACTGAGAGATAACAAAATTTGTTCTACCTGGTATGAGCTTCAGAGGAGAAAGTCCCTGCTCAATAACGGCAACTAAATCATAGCGTGCATTGAGATGCAAGTGGAGTGACTAATAACTAAGGATGGAGTGTACAATAAAGCTTGGCTGGAGCAGATCTGCTTTTTAAATCAAGGTAAGTAATTAGGAAATGGGGAATTTTGGAATAAAGATAATTATAACTAAATCTATCCAAAGCGTATCTTTCATCATGTTCTGGAGTTATTACACAGAGCTTGGGTTTAGGCATACATTCCTTCTCTCACACACCTAAACCCACTGCATTCTGAAAATCCCATCTGTAATGTTTGACTTCTCTTGGAAGTCTTTTGGAAGACTTTTTTTAGGCAGTTAAACAAATTAATTTGATTACTAAACTTTAAGACCTTGCAAAGGAAATGACTGGAAAAGTCTTTATTATGACAACACTCAAAAGATGGCAAAGCATCACAAGCTCAAAAAGGCTGAGGAATTACCCACAAGTACATACAGACTGAAGACAAGGACCAGCAGGAACTTCAGTAAACAATGTATGTACTACTGGAAAAAATGAAATCTGAAAACTGAAAAAAAATCTGGAAACCCTGAGGAGCAAGCCTAGTGAAATTATCTATCAGTCCCAGAAATCTTTATAAATCACGAATATGCTTTAGCAATCTAAAAAAATTACCTGCTGGCCAGAGGATAGACATTATTTTTCTTTGCTTGTTAAAAAGCAGCTATGTTAATTGAAGCCTGTCTAAAGAAAATATGAATGGTAGAATCCCAACTGCAGTCAAGTAATTGCAAAACGGTCTCAAAAGCCAGGATTGAACTCAAAACACAGACTGCTCCCCCATTCTGTAAAACTTCACAGAACTGGTGACACTTCTCAAAAAATAAAACAAGAGGCTTAAGACTTACTGATAGTGAAGTTAGTGTGTTTCTTCAGAAGGTACTAGTGCATGGAACGACATGTACATTTTCAGATAGGGTATTCAAAAAAAGTGTTTTTCCGTTGAGGTCAATTCTGTTTCAACCAAAGCAGATGCAACATATGTGGATCCTAGTATCTTATGAGGTGTTCCACAGTGCTAATGAGAGACCTTCAAACTTTACAGAGCAGTTCAATTTCTGCAAGTCAAAATGCCACTGCCAGAAATGGGCCCAAGAAAGGAAGGCAACCTTGTCAGTTTGAAAATCAGAGTTACAAATGGGTAAGGAAGATATTGAACGCATTAAATAGAGTCAAATCCTCTAAAGAAAAAACCCCTAATTGGATTGGAAAGGTAAAGAGAGGATACTGTAGCTAAAAGAAGCCTACATTACAAAAGCAGGAATGTTAATGGGATACTTCACAATAGTGAATTGTATCAGTTGTTATTACCAGCACAAGTTGTACCAACATGGTCGCACCATTTAAAATGCAAGATGATCAGCTGGGGGAAGCGGATACGCAAATCAGCTATTCAGGATGTAGGGAATATCATTACTAAACACAAGGAGCAATGTGCTCATACGGTGCAAGCTCAGATACTTATGGCACTATTAGATACAAGCATTGAAGCTAAACTCAAAACAAGTTGATGGACAACACAAGAAGCTCCCAAACTTTTTGACAGTTATTATGGAGTCATTTCCTCACACTAGTCCATTGGAAGTTCAGCTTCTCCTCCTGTTTTTGACTAAACAGTGATTTCATGTGATACGCTCCCATTATTCTTCCTAGCTGAGTCAGGTGTCCTGTAACTTAAACTTTTCAGCTCTGGTTCTTTGTGGAAGTTATTTAATTTTGGCACAAATGACAGCAATTGTGTGTGCTGTTCTTTGCTCATGTATACAGAAGCCAGCCAAGAGCATGCAAGAGTAATTTCTTAAAGTGATCAAGTCTTCAAAAGCCTGGGCAGGAGCAATACAATTTAATTAGCAGAGTTAATGCATTTCATCTGACAAAGATTAAAGATAACTGAAGGTCTCATCCAGCTCCACTGAAATCAATGATGTATTTCTGCTGGCTTCCATGAGTACTTGACCAGGACAGAACACTTAGAAAATGCATTTTCTGCATAAATCTAGTTATGAAACGTTTCATGGAGATAACTTTTAACACCTTATATGCAGCCTTCAGTTGACAGGACATTATCAGAGAAACATTCAAAAAAGTAAAAAGATAGGAGGACTTAAAAATTTAAAAGAATCCTTCCTTTAATGTGGGCTCTTTAGTCACAGTCACAAGACACAGGAAAAAAAACAAAGCAGCAGGTCCTTCATATATGTGGAAAACACAACAAATCTGGAAATCTTTCTAAATGAAAATCACATACCAGGAATGGGTTTAACATATGGGGTAAAGAATACGCAGAATGATACAGACATTTTTATCAGGGCCTATTACACATCCAAAAGTCAAAGGGAAGGTCTCATTCCAATACTTCAGACATTTAGCATAAGCTGGTTGTCTGGGATCCCTCTACAGCCGTAAGAGAGAGGGATTTTTCCAAATGACAATCATGACATGCTAAGATCATCATCTAACAAGTGGAACCATTTGCCTTCTGGATTCGTATTGTATAAAATTACTTACAATAAGCAGCCCAATGATTACAACAAAAAAAAGCCACATCCAGAGAAACAAAGGATACACCTTTAAGTATTTCATATTTTTGAGAGTTAGAAGCAGGAACAGATCTCCCAAAACTCAAAAGCTAAACCATTTTTTGTAACTATCCCATGGATAATTTAGGATGTGTGTAAACAGATTTCTTTCTTTAGCTTTCATCTGAAGTTGTTTCAACCATTGGCAAGGGAGCAGCGTGTATGTGTGAAAAGAGTAACATTATTAACATGGTTGCATTTCAGACAGTCACCCTATGAAAGTTTTTCCTACACCAGTGTTTAGTCTGAATGCACACTTACTTATTAATTGTATGTTCATACAGTGCAATGTTACAGTCATTTTCTTCATTCACATCCAAATATTCAACGAGGCCTTCATGCAAGAAGTCTTCAAAATTCCTACAGTTAAATTAAAAAATACAGTAGAAGTACTATCTTTTCTTATATTTCTGCAGAAATAAAACTACATAATACATATATTGAAGGAATATAACATGTAGAAGTTAAACTAGAGAAATACTTTTACATGAGAAGTTCTGTGCATTTTACGTATTTAAAGAAAACTGGATTTTTTAAAATGAATCCCCTTCCCCATGCACTGCTTCACACAGCCTGACTGACCAATGTTACTTGTTTGAACAACTAAATAAAATCCTCCTGTATGTAATCATCATCACTATAAATGTAGGCAAATATAAGGGTAATCTAGTAAGCTTTTGTAATGGTTTTGCAAAATTTAGTTAAAGCTAAATTTAAACACTTTTGTGTAAGTGTGTTTTTTTAAACACCCAAACTAAGAATTTGCAAGGAGTTTCAAAACTAATTCTGAATGTGCCTAGTTTAGGGTGGTCAAGTTGATATTCCTTTGAAGTGTTTGATTTTTTAATCAGGAGAAGGACAATACTGCCTCAGGCCTTCCACTCACAGAAAGATGAGGCTAAGAGATGTATTTATTCTGTATAATTACTGAATTTCATGGCAGTAACAAAATAAGATGACCAGACTTAATTGGACTTCAAACGAAAACCTCCAATACACCGATTATTAATTTATATAGGAGAGTAGACTTCTCCTTTACATAGCTAACCCCAAGATTGTGAAATACTGACTGACTGAAATATTTCCACACAGTATTTACTTAGTCAAGACAAATATGGTCTACTTGAATCGTGTACCTGTATCCCTGAGCCAGTTCTTCCATATGCTTGTTTGTAACCGCAGGTTTTTGCTTCTTGACAATTATGTAGGGTCTACAATTTAAAAAAAGGGGGATTATCATAGCAAATACCTAGGCAGGTAACTTAATTTATACTTACGGTAAGAACCCTGCCTATGCACAACCTATTTTATAAACCACTTTTAAAATTTATCCACCTTTACCTGGTATAGCCACATAAATACAATCAGTAATTATTGAGACCTTGGTTTGATACACAGATATCCTGAACTGACATATTGGCTATGAAGTACTCCAAAAGTGTACAAGAAAAATTAAGATTTCAATTTTGAGGAGGAAGCCTTATTCCACCCCCCCCCCCCATCTTTAAACTAACATTTGTAAGTTTTACCTACACATTTCATTGATGGCTTTAAAAGATTTAAGATTTCCCAATCTACAAAACTAAGAACAGCACTAAGTTCTGTGGATATTGCAGGGACTTCATACAACACTGAGTGAACAGATTGTGCTCAAGTGTCCACATGCAGGAATGTATTTTGCTGTTATTTAGATGATGTAAAGTACAGGCATTTACTATGGGTGACCTCAGATGAATCCATAAATTTCAACAGCACATGTATCTCTGAAGGCTTTCTTACTGCAAGGAAACACTGACACAAAGGATGGCATGCAAGAATGAAACATCAAGGGCTGTTGCTATTTGGACAAGTTGCTCTTATACAGAGCAGCAAATAGCTACAAGATACTTGTGGAGTCCACTCTGAAGTCTAAATAACTGTTTGAAGACTAATGAGCACTTTCAAATGGTTAATAGGGGTATCTGAACAATTGCAGGGTTGGGGGTGCCACAAAGCAAACTTGGTAAACTCCTGGAAATCCACATGATTTCACTTGTCTTTACAAATCGGAAGTTTTGTTGCATCTCCAAACCTGCAGAATGGCCGATGTTCACCCTGCCTGGAAAAGTGATTTCTCTGCCACTGAATATGCCCCTACTCTGGATCTCTGGACCCGGTACGATTAACTGATGGTTTGTACATGTACTGTTTTGGAGCCTCTAGCATGCCTCAAACTACATTCAACATGCTCTGAGATTCAATTAATGAATAAGGTGGAATGCCAACTGTAATTGTGGCTGCTGCTTCTTTAAAGTACGTGCAAAACATGCACACAGTTAGTCAATGCTAAAATATGCATATATTTATTAACCCATTCTGCCTCGCCCAGTCTCTGCTTTGTTCATCTTTTATGCCTTGCTCTTTAGGCTAATTACTTGGGCCTGGAGGTGTTTTACTTGTAAATAACCTAGCACAGTGCTGCCATAATCTGACTGGAACCTCTAGCCTCTACTATAAATCAACCTGATTTTCTGTCTCAAAATATTGTTATGTTCCACTCTCTCATCTTAGCCACCCAATTCCTTTTTCTTTCCTCTGTGACGTGACTGTTATTCAGGCACTCTTTCTGTCTCATAAAGACCATAAGCATCCCAAGGCGGAGACCTTCCTTATAGGTTTATTGAACTCCTTACCTATTTAAGGGTAAGCAATGAAATAAACCAAAATTGTGAGACACACTTCTTGGTATTATAGCAAACAGGTATACATGCCTGAGGAAGTTTTACACCAGAAATAAAGGCCCTTGAAGACAAAGAGTAGCTTCTCATTCTAAAATGTGATATCATACTCATGGGATATCAGGAGACTGGCTGCTTGTTTCTCACTTCACAGGAGGTAAAAAAACCCCTTCAAGGACATTGGACATCACGAGAGTTGCCAACCAGTTGATTTTAATCCCCCCTTCCTTTTTTTTTTTTTTTGTAAAGAAGATAGAAGAAACATTTTGTTTGGCTTTTGTTTACAGATAAAACTGATTTATTTGGGCTTTTTTTTTTTTTTAAGTTGCTTGACTATATAGTATGTTTCTCAGATCTGTCTGTTTTGAATGAGGGCTATTTAAGGAGAAAACAGATGCTCAAGTCCTACTGAATTTGCTTAAATCTGTACTCGTGAAAGTCTTAGCCCACTGTATTTACAGTGCATAAAACAGTGTTTATAGTAAGTTCACTAGTGAGATAATTCTGATGAGATGTTTACCTGCACAATCTCCCTCCATCAGAGGAAATGTAGACACATCTGTCAGAAAGATTTGTAGAGATGGAAACGAATTCATTGATATAACCCGCTCGACGCATTATCCGAAATGTGTTGACTAATTTCTGATGATCACGTATGACACCGAGGATGTTACCTATTCAGAAAGAGAATAAATTCATGGTGCATTCTTTGCATATCTAGAACTCACTCACAAATTCTGAACACATCTAGCATGCATAGAAGTACTTCCTACTTCTTGCAAATAATAAGAGTTGTCATAAAATTTCCCTTTTCTGACATGCATAAGAATTGGCTCTTTTTTTTCTTTCAGTAAACATAAAAAAAAGCATCAGAATATCACAGGTCATCTATCTGTTTGCCTCCAAATAGCTTCAGAACTAACTGGTGTGCTTCATCCAGCTTTCTTCAAATATGTTCCTGCTTAGGTGCCCATTCACCAATTAGTATACAAGCAAACACCACTTCCAAAGCCTGCAATTTCACCTGTACTTAAATGGATTCAAGCTTTCCAATAACAGACTGAGGAACTGTCCTGCTGTCTTGTCAGAAATTTTAGAAAGACCTGATATTTTTGATATATGTGATCACTCAAAACAGCACCAGAATTCCTCCTTCAGGAACTTAGCTCAACAAGCTATTGCTATCTTAGCAGGGCACTTTAACACATATTTAAGTATTCTGATGCATGATGAACAAACAAGAGTAAAATTCATTTAAAGAGTCACCTGACCAAAGTCATCTTAATATATAAAACAAAAATAAGTATGTTGTCATTTTAAACAAAACTTTAAAGGAGGAGACAAATCATTATAGTTTAGAGAGTTTATAAGACAATACAAAGGTCTTTATAGCTTAAAGGATATGTACATAACAGATTTTCTGCCCTCTCAGGTCACAAGTTTAAATCAATCAAGTCAGCCATCCACAAGCCTGAAATTTTTTATGGATTAAACTCACAAACTAGTAGATTGAGCAGTAAATTGTTTTGCCTCACTTAGTACTAGATCATCTGCGTTTGGGACCACAACTCTCTTGTTCCATACCACAGATTGAGCTTGTGAAAGAAGAGTCCAATATTTCTGCTCTGCACTCCCCTTTGGACCATAAAACCAGACAGAAAAGAGTGCACGTGGTTTCACTGAACCTTATCTTTAACATACTGCTACAGAAAAGCAGAGCAAAGGAATGCAGATTGGTCAAGTGTTGCTTTTATGTTACTGGGAAAAGGCAGGATTCAAGAACAACTGCTGTTTAATTCAAAGGTAAATGGAGAACTTATTCATGGTGACAGACATTAAATACTAGTCCCTGGAAGTGGATGCTGTTGACAAAAGGTTATGTTTAAATCACAGTTGTAGTTTTTAAAATGTCAGTATTTTGCAATCTGATATCATAGTACCTGTTGATTTAGAAACGCTAAAAGATCAGTTGTAAACGGAATGTAAGCATGCGGATGCAAAGCACATATGCCAAATCATCCCTTTAACAAAGAAAAGAGGCCTGTTTTCCAAGGTCTAATGTTTTCTAATAATTCACAAAGAAAGCTGCCCTTTAAAAGGTAGTTTTAAAGAGAACGGCATTGCTAAACTTTGCAAACAACTGATGTTTCCTTTGTGTTTTTAAAGGCACTTGCAGGAATATATATAAAAATACATAAAGATTCCAGTAAAATTAAATACTTTCTGTGAATGAAGCGCTGAATTTGCAAATTTAAGTTATTCCAAATTTAGCAGTGTTATTCTCTTTTAAAAGTACTTTATGAATGGTACCTCATTTGGTGAATGCCTGAAAAAACAATCAAACAAACAAATCTGTAATAGAATGTACATATTTTTCTGCCTGTTTATGCAAGTGTGCTTAAAAACAGTACTGAAATTTGAAAAAGCTTCAATTTCCCAGCTACACACATCTGCAGTCAAAGTTCTGAGGATACAACTTCAGATAACTAAGTGCCATCATCTGGCCTGTCTACTCTGCCTAACCCTATCAAAATATTTATAGATGACATTATCTACACATGGAAAACAGCATCTGTGGTTGACTTTGCTCCAAAAACTGTTGGAGGTTTTCCGAAGCCTAACTTTCCATCAGCAACAAATCAGAGTCAGACTGCTGAAAATTTACATACCATTAAGGAAAACTAGGAACACATTTGGATATGAAAGTTCTTCACCACAAAGCAAGTTGACATCTTCAACTCCAAGATTACTGGCTAATTTAATAATCGGGCCATCCTCCATATCCGTAGTAATATGAGTCATGAGGGCAAGGTTTTTAACCAAACCACAAGCCTAAAATAAAAAAATACATCTTTTATCCATTTTATTCCAAAGTATTAATACTATACATATCTTTTTCTTCCAAAACTGTATTTAGGAACAACAACAACAAAGTATAAAGTGAAAGAAATGAAACAAATTAACTACACTGAAAATTAGAAGAGAAGAAAGGAAGAATTTTCTATACCACACTGAAATGTAATGTTTTAGCATTTATAAACTAACAAAAAATATAGGTGATGAAGCTGTAGTTCTTAAGTTATCCAACTATGTATAACCCTGTATTTCTCTCTTCAAAGCAACAGCTACTTAGAAGCATAATGGAAATACAAAATCAGTTTATTTATCAATTTGCCAGATATCCTGTGTGTTCTAACACAAACTTTAACATTTTAAAATGAAAAATATCCAGGTATTTTATACAGTGCAATTTTATTTCAGCTGCTTAATGAGACTAGCTCATATTGACTACATATTTATGCCAGAAGGTTCAGAGTTCCCCCAGTACTTTATGTTCAGGGGAAAAAAAAGAAAAAAAAAGAAAAACAAAAAAAAAGACTGTCAGCATCAATTGTTTGGTTGAAATAGCTGGATGATGTCTTTAAAGTAAAACATACAAAGGTGTTTTTCTTCCTCAAGCTATAGGCTAAAGCTGTTTCTGTAATAATATTATAAGTTTCTAGAAAAAAACAGGGTTGACGCTGCAACTTCAGAACAGAACATTTATTACAGAACAAAGGGATACGGATTTAGGACTTCTCTCTTTCTGCTCTGATCAAAAGAGAGCAAGTAGCTCTGCTGCAAAAGTGGGAGGCCTCATGTCATTCTCATACAGCCAAATGATTTCTGAACAGTTTCCAGCCAATCCACTCAGGCAGGAGAAAAAAGGCAACAGAGTGGGGAGGACCAGGATGTAAATGTTGTGTTATCAGGCTGAGGATAATTTATCTCTCCAGAAACCTCCTCATCAGAATTCTTCCTCTGATGGAGGATCACCTGCTTCAAAATAAACAGTGTCTCCATTCCTCAGGACAAGAAATACTGAAAGCAAAACAGACGTTCCTCACCTCTCCTTCAGGAGTGTCAGATGGGCAGAGCATCCCCCACTGAGATGGCTGTAGTGACCGAGGACCACTCACTTTCCTTGTCTTTTCAAACTGAGAAGAGATTCTAGTCATCATTCCCAGAGCAGATATATAAGACAAGCGGGACAATACTTGCGTCACACCTTGGCGGTCCATTTTGAATCTCTTCAGAGACCAGTTTCCCTGTAGAATAAAACGAACATTTCAAAGAAGTTATTGCAGTTCATCCCTGTCTTGACACTACGTGTCTTTTCTCAGTACCTAGACAGAATGATATCCGAGGAGCTTTGCACAGCAAATGTTGCCCATTTATAGAAAACAACTTTCTAATTACCTGTCTGCATATAAACTACTAGTTATAACATACTTGTACTAAGTATTAAAAAAAGTTGAAACAAAAGAACTGCTCTTTCAGATGAGAGGATACCTTTGCTATTATATATTCAATCACACAAAGATTCTTCATCATCTGTCCCTCACAGGTAAATCACTACTCAAATTTAGCTAAATTAAATTATTTTCTGTTCTCCCTTTATAGCTTTTTTCGAGTATTTAAAAAAAGGTATTTTGAGTGAAATACACTTTTACGATAGATCCCACAAACTTTCAGTTCTGCCTTTTTTGTGATTTGTTATTTTTGTAGGAAATTGGCATTTATGCTGGAGAAGTCTGACATCAAAGCCGTCTGTACTTTCTGGAAGCTTTTTGTTTTTAGAATCCAGAGGGAAAAGACTCACTGATGTGTCTTCTCACAGAAGAAGAGGGTGGGGGGGTTAGGTCTATCCAACTTCTCTGGTACTATTACACCAAATATGAAATGCAAGATCCATGCATATGTCAGAGGTTTCATGTTTCAGGACTGTCACAGGCAGTATCACTTGTGGTTTTAATTAGGAGGAGAACAGAGGAGTTCAGAGAATGTTCTAGGACACGATTATGTTTCCATGCCAAGCAGGTTCAATAATCTCTACTGTAGGATCTTGAAATTTGGCACTACAATATTTGACTTCATGACAGCTACTCCATATACAGTTCCCAGCACCTGAGTCAGTGGATACAGCAAGTTTCTCTCCCAGTTAGTACTATTTACTCCAGCCACCATGTTACCGGTCAGTCCAAAGGCAATGAAGATCTCAAAGGTAATGCTTTCCCAAGGACTGCCTTCTGCTAATTCCTGTTTTGATAAACTCAGTTCACCAATGCTAACAAATAATTTGAAGCTCACTTGCTGTACTACACTGAAATCCTTTTAGAGGGTGATTTGCTTGGCTTCTTTATTTATACATTAACAGCACAATCCCATTTTGTGATGAACAGCAAGAAACCACCACCCATCCGAATGATTTTGCTATTTGCTTCCACTGGAGAGACTATCAAATAGTCTGCAGAACTTCCCTTTTTTCCGTGTTACAGAAAGTGGGAAGACATAATGCCCAACAGTAAGTCAGTCAAAAGAAACCTGTTCAGTTGCTCAGCCTTCTTGGGAAGGGTTCACTCACTGACCATTTCATTCTTTAAGGACTGGGAGTTATCCGAATATAAGTGGAAAAATACAATAAAATGATTGCATCTGCAGTCTAAACCAGCATGTGGTTTCTTCTTCGCTGCCCAGAAGACTGTGAAATCTCAAAGACTGGAGGAAAGGGGAGGTAAAAACACTGCCTGGAGAAATAATATGAAAAATTCTTTGTGCTTTGGAAGTGACAGACTGGCTCCTTCAAAAGTTGTCCAAAAAACCCCAAATGGGGCCAGGGCTGTTGTGAGACCATCCCCCGTGGAGAACTTCCTACTGAAAACTCCTGTGAACTGAAAGTTGCTCCCTCAGCGGCATCTGATGATTCTGCAGATGCTGAAATGTCTATTAGGCCTCTGGCATTACTGCCTGACCTACCCTCTCTTCTGGTATTTTCCAGGGTAAAAAGAAGACCTATAGCAAATATCACTGAACACCACTGTACAGTTGATGCAGTAGTGCTATGAATTCTTCTGCATGCTACTGGTGTAATTATGAATCCGCTGAGTTATTTCATGCTTTTTGAGACTATCATTGAAGCATTCTGGTGAAATTGGAGATTGTCGTTTCCAAGAATGATTTTTATGGTATTTGCTTAATCTCTTGAATAGTATGCACTGGGCATTGTTCCTGAGAAATTATTTTCAATGCTTAAGAGCAGATGGTGTTTAACTGCTTATGTTACAGTAAAAAAACAGTCCAAAGATAGTGGAAGAAGGAAGACTTTACAATATGTACTGAATAGTTTACAGATTTATCTGTCAGTCCAAATGGAAAAACTGGCACCGGCTAGAAGAAAGCACTAGCATTTAGAGAAACAAATCTGTCAATTGTTTTGGTTACGTGCACTGTAGAGATTTAACTACATTTGGGGCACTCGTAAAATTAAATAGTGATAAGCTTTAACACTGGGATTTGTAAGTAACAGACTGTCGGTGGTTTTGGATGCAATTTGTGGAGTTAATTTTGTTTACAAGAACTGAAGAAAAACCTCAGTTTCATGCTAGGCAGAAAAGCCCTCTCAAGAGTTCCAAAGATTAAAAATTAAGTTGCACAATTTTTACCAGCTACTAAAATACTTAGACTAATCTAATTTCTTAAAAAAATCATGGATTTCAAAGCCATTTACAAGCTAGTAGCTAGATTTCAGGAACCATCTCATAAATTACTCTTGCAGATGTGTGAGGTAAGAGACAAAGTTAGTAATTGTATTTTGTTCTTGTCCACTGGCACAAATGAAAATACCCATTCTAGTAGAAGGCAGACACAGGCTAAAATCTAAGCAAGACAAATATTTAAAGACTTAATTATGGGAGTTTTTTGCAATAATACAGCACGTAGCAGTTTTCCCTGTTAAATAGTTCAGTATCATTAGCAGAGAAGTACTAATTTCTATGCTGCAAATCTGCTCATACTAGCAACTTCACATGAACAAAAAGGCACTGCCCTTAAAGAGCTCAAAATTCAGCTTTTTTTTTTTTTTTCCCTACCCATCCTCCCCCCCTCCAGTTGTTTTCTGTTCATGATGTTTTCCTGCTGTTTTTCAGCCACCTTTTGGACGTATGATGTAACCTGATCCTAGCTAAATCCATATAATAAAAAATACCATGAACCACATAGTCAAGTAGAACCTAGAAGACAGCAAGTTGGATAAATACAAACATGATCACTATTTTAAATTTGCTTGTTTCTACCATTCCTTCACAAACACTAAAACATCACTTTGAAATAAACGGTGAAATAAAAAGTGGTTTGATGATTAATGATTCCTCAGTGAATTCCAAAAGCCCTGCCCATGACAGTTTTGCAATTTTAATCTATAAAGAATGTTAAATAGATTTGCTTTTATGACCAAAGATAGCAGATTCATCAGAACAAAATTTACACATTTCCATCATTCACTATGGTAGAAAAACTTTACGTAGTAGAATGAAAACAAAAATACTTACTGTGGAGATGGCATTGACCATGCCATTGGTGATTTGGTCTTGACGCATATGCTTCACTACATCAAACTGAGCTGCACGTTGCTTGGGGATTACCTGGTCAGCAATCTTTTTCAGTTCAGAGTTAAATTTTTTGAACAAATCTTCAAATAGAAGAGAAAGAAGCTGGAAATACAAAACAATTGGATTAAGGGAAAAAATTATACTTCTCCAGGTCTGGGAAATGGGGAGGGACGAGACAAGACACATGTTTAATATTTCTACCTTTCTACTTCTTGTCAGTTAAAAAATATCCTTTCTGTTTCTCAAATGATATTTTTCTCAAAAGTTTTTGCCTTGTAAAGCAGCTAACTAAATTATAAGCTACCCTTTTCACTGGCATCACAAATGCATTTAAGAATAAAAAAAATAACAAATAACACCTGGAAACTCAAGATAGACATCTGATTTGCAATAAAATGCTCCCGCTCGCCTTCATGGAGAGCAAGATCTTTGACAGTCTACTCTACAAGACATAAGGAACACTTAGTGTTCAGTCACTAAACTGTAAAACCAGCAATAACACACACTGTATGCTAACCTTTGACAAAAATGGAATCCTATTTCCACTCTGGACAGAGAGTTTTTGCTGAAAACCAGTTAAGTGGGTTTTTTTTAAACCTGGCCTTGGCATGAGAGGAAGGTGTTGTAGACCCTCTTTCCCTTCCTGATGGTTGCAATACCATTAACATTCACAAGGCGATAACCTCTCACCACTATCAAAAGAAATCCAGTCACCTGCAACTCACCTGCGATGTCACAGCTCATTTATATCAGATTTCCATCAGAAATAAAAGCATCTTTTATGAAGCATCATATTAGGAAGGAGAACCCACTGGAGTCTCCCAACAACTAGATTATGAGGGAAGTACTTCAAAAGTAGGGAAAAAGTACAAGGAAGGAATGTGCACAGTTTTAAGATGTCTGATAGTCTTGTCAAATAAGAACTAGACTCTTTTGAGATCAATCATGGTATACATTTGAACTCAACAGGTCTGAGCAGGACTTAAACATTTAACAAAACATTTAATGGAACATTTAAAAGAATTCGCTCAGAAAACGTTTTCATATTTGATTTCTTGATCATAAAATTGCAAAATTCTCCTCATTCCACATGCCATAGGGATTATAAATATAAAGCCATGCCATTCTTCCTCTACTCTGAACTAATAAAGTAAATTACACCCCAAGTACACGAACTTGCTGCTATTTGCCAGTCTGAAAAGTGTCATAGTTTGCTCATTTCACTCACAGACTCTCAGTCTGTAAGAGCTCTGACTATCTGGCAAAGCAGAATCTCAAAATAACCACATTATTTAGGTCAAGAGCAAGAGATTAAAGAAAAAGGATGGAATGCCAGTGATAATATTCAATGGATTTCATAGTTAGTCCAGGGCCTTTCAGCCTGCTTCAGACAGGAGCACTAAAGAGCAAATTATATTTAAGAAAAAAAAAAATACTGACAGCTCATCAATTGATTTTCATTGAAAATCCTAAGAAAAATTAATAAAGAAGTTAAGCTGCTGAAATACAGTTTCACCAATTAGCTTAATGTCAGAGAATTCTAATTAGGCGCCTTGAGATTGCTATTTAGCGTTTAAGCCTTTAGAGTGCCAAATTCTCCCTTTCACACAAACTGGTTGCAAAATTAAAGACATTAGGCAGCCTTAATTATATTATCAGAACAGCTGGGATTAGGCAATCTCTGAAGTCAAGGCGGTATTCTTTTGTCACAGGGTAGAAATCCCTTGCTTTCCAGGGTGCCGGATTTTGGTGCTGTTCCATATCTCACCCATACAAAGCAAGCTGCATTAGAAACAAAAAAAAAATATGAGGACAAAGAACAGAGTAATGCTTAGCAAATAATGAACACATTAAGGAAAGAGAAAAGGTAGGTGAAAAGATTAAGCCTGAAATCTGTAGGTTTTGCTAACACCTCAGCTGGCACCTGGCCTACCGAGCCTCTAGTGGCAGAAAGACTAAGAGAAAGCTCTGTAAACCAGCTTGGCTAGTGGATACAACTCTGTTATCTAAAGCTAAAGCACATTTCGTACTCTCTTGTCCCATGGGGTGTGAAATTAGCAGCTATTGTTTTCACACATTTTTATAAACACAATGCCTTTTATGTCTTTACATTGTTTAGACCGCTATGTTTTTCTTCTCACATGGGAAGCTTTTCTTTTTTTTTCTTTATTCAAATTTTAAATCAACAGGATTTTTATTCCAGGAACATGCTGGTATTAAATAAAACACCAACCATTTTATCAACGCAAACTTTAGCTAAACACAAACATTTAGAAACTGGCAAAAAATCCCTACACTTTTCAGTCTGTAATCCAATCAAATTAATATTACACTGATAACATGGCAGAGAGGAATTCAAGTGTTCAGCTTGAAATGAGCTTTTAAAATATCACAAGGGAGCCAGAACTACTCTTAATCAAGCGTTACACCCCCCCACCCCACCCCCCCGCATAGTTCTCCTTGATGTAGAAAAAATACGCATTGGCTTTGTTATGATGATCCTCTACATTCGAAACCTCTTCCCAGCTAATTTAAAACGACTTTGGTTGTTAACATCTGTGTAAGCAGAGGCCTTTTTCTTACAGCTTGTAGAAAACTTTTTACCTGCTCTACTTTCTGCCTCTAAAAATACTAGGAAAAAACAAACTACTCCTTCAACCCAGTTAAACAAGAACAATACGATGACAAAGCAACAATTAATTTTAGATTACAGTCATACTGAACTACAGCAACAACATTACAGCAGAAACCAAATAAATCCATTACAGCTTAAAATATTTGCTCCATCAGAATATTGCATTAATGTCCTCTTACTACTCCTTACACTTTAGAAATACGTTCTGCTTCACCACAGGAGTAAAAGTCTGATGAACAGTCAACATATTAATTTAAAGAAAGGACTTTTTTTTTCCTAACAGATTAAGAGGGTTTTTTTTTTCCTTGTATCTGTGCTTAGAGTGTGTTCAAGAGTATCATCTCAGTTTCTTCAGAAAACTAGGAAGCAAAGCACGTTTTTACTCCGAAATGATTGCGCGCTCTGTGTGTGTGTTCACATGCCCGCATGGAGGACAGGGCAGGGTGGGAAGGAGAACAGGAGTACGAGACAATACGCAAGCGCACAACTTCAGAAGTACAGTAAGATGACAATTCCCACTGGATACAAACAAAAAGGAACGGATATTGTTACTTGCGCTGGAACAGAAATCCCAATACAAATTATGTGGGGAGCAGAGACGCATAGTTTCTCCAACCTGGTGCATTACGTTTACTTGTCTGAATTTCTGATGCTTGATCAATAACCAGAGATGATACTGACTGCCAAAACTCCAACTTCAGTTAATATAGAGCACAGAAGTGCAATCCTAATCTAAATTTGTTAATCAAATAACCACACATGGCAAGGAAAAATCCATGCCATGGTAACTAAGCAGTTCCTTCACCTGATAGGCAAATTCCCACTGCATTAGGAGAACGTAGTTTGGCCAAGAGCTGTGAACTGCCACCCTCTCTGCAAAAGAACGGTGCCAGTCAGACACCTCAAAGCACTCCCTCCTTCGCAGCCCTTTGTTATTGCTTCTACATCCAGTGCCAAAATTCTGCAAGCAGAGAAGTCCATGCAATCCACTTTCATTAGTTGCTCAAGTTAACTTTAAACCACTTACTTTGCTAACTCATGCTAATCTAGAGGCTAGAAAGGCAGTTGACAACAAATAAACAATCTTATGGGCTTCTCCAAATTATAGGAGGTCTGAGTGGCTGTTCTGTGAGCTGCTACACAAGCTGGGTTCTCTATAGTGAGACAGCCTGGACCTGATATGCAGGCACGTACTTGGTCTCAGTTTATTCCCTTACCCAGCTGCTTAGAGGGCGACACTGGAAGATGGATCTTACTGCTGCCTTCTTGGCACTATCAGTGTTACAATGGTACTAGAACGGATGCCGTATTTGCACTGCTCTGTCCTTCTATCTGGTATAAAGAGGCAATACAGAAGTGAGGATATAAGTTATTAGTCTCAATCAGGGAAGCGTATCTATAAGCCAACACAGAAAAGCCAACAAAAATAAAATGAGAGGAAAAACACTTCAATCGAGAAGACAGGGATGCTCCTTATTCTGCATCTTCTGAAAGCAGGTAGTAACAAAACCCCAAAAGAGCACTTTGCTCTGAAGTAAAAACTTACCTGCCCTGCCAACTCCAAACGTTTATTTCCATAGTAGTCTCTGTCATCTACTTTATTTTCTCCTTGAGCCAAAATTACTCTGCGCACCATCACTGCCGTGTATATGCACTTGGCACGAAAATTGAATTCCTTCACCTGTAAACAAAACAAACCAACCAACCAAAAAAAAAAAAACCAAAACGTAATGACGTTTCAGGATCAGTTCCTTAGTTCTTATTCAGACAAACGTATCCATTTGAATCAATGGGTGATCTGGGCTGACTGAGGAGTTACAAAAGGGATTTGTGCACTTTACTTTCTTAAAAAATGTTAAAAGTAATATACACTAGTGACACTGAAACAGATAGTAAACGAAAACAAATCAGAATAAAGGTATAGGCGATGAGAATAATGTCCTGAACTAACAGCTGATACTGCCTGGCTATGCAGAAAAAAAATGCATAGTATCACAAGTAGTTCAATGGTACAGCATTTCATAAATATAAAGATTACTTTTGACTCAATCCAAATCTTCCCGTTTATTTTGAGGACGATTTAGTTTATCTCAGCTCCAAAGCAATCAAAGACATTCTTCCCTGCCAACAAAGCTCACACCATAAATAACCACACAAATTTACTCTAGTTTAAAAAAAAAACCATTACATACAAGAACGTGGGTCAGAATAGTTGATGCTAGCAGCTCTCGTGCTTCTTCCATCTTTGTTTTCTTTGGGCCTCCCCACATCCTTTGCCTTCGTACTTTGTTTCCAATGTACTTCAATGCCTGTCAAGGGGGATAATTGACTTGGGTTAATACCAGAATTGTAACCTATACAAATACACACACACACAGATCTGTATGTATTCCTCAGTGTAATCCCACTAGCCACAGATGGTACAAACTCCAAGCAAACCACAAAATACCAAACATGTAAGTGATGCTAATAAAAATATATTCTTGAAAATTGACACAATTGATTATAATTAAATATACAACATGTTGTTTATCATATGTTGATAACATTTAGAATGGGAAGTGGTGAAAGAGCATGATTACTACAATATTAAAAGAAAGGGGATTGCGGAGATATAGGAAAAAGGATTACATAAATTCCAAAGATATCTGGTTTATTTAATTTGATTTTTCAACTCCAGTTCTTTTGTGTACTTGCTAAGTTTCATTCAGATATTAAACCGTGAGGTGGCACTCACTGTTTAAACACTACTGCGTGGCATCCGCATCTGTCTCCAAGAGTACACTGCAATGATTAATGGATTCTTACTCTCTTAGCAGTTGTCCAAGAAATGGAATCAATCTGCAGAATTCAGGGTCAGATGAGTCAGAGAAACTATCCAGGTCCACACAAGAAGTCCTGCGTGGAAATGAAGCCATGCCCCCATGCCAAAGAATTACCCTCTCCACTAAATGACAAACTATTCTTTCCCTCTGTTACCTTCTTTCCCAAATAGCTAACTTTCTTTTCATTTCATTTGTCATTTCTTGCACAGAGTAACTTCTGTATTTCTGTTTTGCTACTTTCCTGGCTGCTTCACATTTCTCTATGTTCCTCCAGCATCACCATTTTACTCTTCTGACTCTGAATAAGGAAGGCCTTCATGCTACCTCTAACCCTGAAAAGCCCCAAAAGATGCAAACTAGAAAGACGTTCACTTTACAACACTCAACATCACACATGGAAAGATTCAATGAAGTTTACAATGAAATAGCAGAAATAAGACTAATCTTCAAAAGCTTCTTGTAGCACATTAATATGTACATGGTGGAAATGCTGCCAGCAAAATGGACTGTGTTCTGGCTAATTAAAAAAGGACACATGAGCTGAAGAGAATTCTGGTGAGTCTTTTGCAGGATGGAGGGTGGCTATTATTCTGGACTTTATACAAGAGATTAGAATTGGAGGAGAACATCTACTCATGATGAAACGGTCACGTTTACATGAACGGGGCTTCTGCGAAATAGGGCATGCAATTCTTTTGTAAAAAATGGGAATCGTCCTCAACAAAAAACCCTAATCTTATGGGCTTCACTACTTGTCACATACATTAAAACATAACCCTGGGCTTCTGAAAACAAAGCGTTTCTTGACTTTGGTTTTTTTTTTCAGTTAGGCAATGAGAGCAAAGCCTCACTTTGGACAAGTCCTGCCCCCTTAAAAACCCTCAGCTTAAAATAACCCCCCAAAACAAACCTCTAAACACAAAGTGTATGTCGATTGCTGATGCAGCAAAGTGGTCAATACCCACCGTCTTTAGATTTTTATGGCCTCTGGCCATGTGAAAAGACACACCTGCATCTGTGTAAAAATCTGAGCTTTTTGGCATTCTTCCAGACTAGGAGCAAATGCGGCCATCACATGTTCCTCTGTGCCAATCATTTGTACAATCTCTTGGTCACTCTCAACACCCATGGCCTAGGAAAAGAAGAAAAGACAGACATAGCACAGGCTTTATGTTAACTCACTGACATTTGCTTATGCTAATTTGGTATTGTTTGTCTGCATTACTACTAAGCAAGAGCTAGTTCTTCTCTAAGAAACTGTGCCATCTGGCACTGGCAGCACATATTCTAGCTATGGAAGAATGTTAAATGGAAATCTTGATAAGCAGCAGGAACACACAAACACTTTTTGGAGAGCCTTTTTTTTCTTCACTGACAGGAGTTAAATTCTGTAGTTTTTTTCTTAAGAAAAAAATAAATACCAGGTAATAACAACTCTACGTGTGTAACAATGAAAACCAAGTCAGAATCTACAATAAATAAAGAAAGGTCAAATTTCTTAAAAGATTACACATGGTCTCTTACCACAAGCAATTTTGCAAACTCAGCTGACTGTGATGCAGCACGTCCTATTTGAGAAACATTTACAATTTACCTCCTTTGCAGCTCTCCGCATTTAGAAGATGACTTCACTACACAATTCCACTTGAAAGCCATTCTATTATTTCACTGATCCTTGGACACCTTGTTAAACTTTATACTGCAGAAAAAGCTTAATAAACTAAGAAAGCGCTTAACAGGTTTAGAAAAATCTCTCTATCAATAAGTGTTTCAAGGTGGCAGCCAGCAGTGAAGGCCTTTGTGGATTCCAGATGGTGCTAAAGCTCCCCCCTTCACACATTTGCCTGGAGCTCTGCCATACCAAGAAATGGAATAATCTCACTAAACCTCTTCTGGCTGAGTTATAATATGTTTCTCAGAACTTTGTGAGGAAGTTACGTTTTGCATTCATATTATTCTTCAAACTGTCTGCTACAAAGACCATTGTAAATAATGGCCTAGGTAGACCCTAGTATTCTGGTTCTCATTAAAAACTGGCAGTGTCCCAAAAAGTCACATTTTCCTCAAAAATGCACGAATACCTTTCCTTCTTATTGCCTTCATTGGGTGTCACTTTGCTTAACACCTAGCTAACACTATCCCCTTGCAAAACTGTTGCTCTAATTGTTAAGTATCTAGATTTTTTCTCTTTTATTTCTTCCTTCTTTTTCAACAAAGAAGTGGTTGGTTGAAGTTCCTTTAACTTAAAACTGTTTCTTCACCTCGTGGTTTATTAGAAATTAAAAGCAGTGCAAAAGTAGCACACACCCATAACAGTGCGAGAACATTCCTGTTTTAGCATAAAGCACAGATCACAATTCCACCATCTCAGACAGACTTGACTGCCAAATTAAGACACAGTTACTTCACCAGGTAAGAGTGTTTCATCATAATTTGCTCCCACTAAGTAGTCACCTCTCTGATCTCAGGGCTCTTTTCAGAACCAGAATTTGCCCATGTGATATTACTGTAGTTCAGATCTCTGTTTTTCAAATATTATTACGCTTCCTCACCCTTTTAAATAAGGTCACACAGTAGTTAAAAAACCTCAGCAGAGAAGTTAACAAAATCCCTCATGACCTGAGAGCCAGACTCCTAAGAAAGTCCACAAAAGCATGAAAGCTTCACAGTAGTAATTTTCCATGTGTCTAGGACTTAATAGTTGACCAGCAAACCAGTTTAGGAACCACAACTAGATTGATACAATTATTGCACTTAGCCTACAGAAGAACAAAATTTTATTAAGGGAATCTTTATACCATTCTAGGCATGTATACCAGGAATACATTTATCTAACGCACACCAAATGCAAGCTGATAATATATCACCCTATTTCTGTCCACCAGGTTAATTTTAGGATGGCAACCAGATTGTAAGAGTCATGTAAAAAGTGAACAAAACAAGTCGGGGAAAAAAAAGTCAACCTGCAGTTTTACTATGTTCTTTCATCCATTAAAAAAACAGAAAGCCACAGTAAATTAAAGAGGGTTGATGATTTCTTCTAACTTGATGAATTCTCTGATCAAAAGTCTGACAAGAAGATGAGAATAGGACATATCATTATGCCCATGTAGATTTTCTAGTTGAAGTTTGTAGCAGCAAACTCACTTGAGAATTCTGAATTTCTGTGTGGGAAAGGCTGGGATCTGCCACCAAATAATACATGTTGTATTGTTAGATAAGTGCAAATTGGGGGAAATTAATTTATGAGTAATGACTAAGAACTTAGGCAAATCACTGAAAAAGATGTGCTGATACAACAGCCTAAAAGTAGACCCATTTATTCCCCTCTGTACTCTGAACAATCATGGGCAGAGCTGCAGACACAAATCCACCTACATGCAACACAACAGGGCAAGCAACAGGCACATGCTGGTATCAGATAATTTGTAATTTTAACACTTTCTTTTTTAGTAAATTTGGCCCTGATGTTGCACTCTACTAAAAAAAAAAAAAAAAAAAAAAAGTACTCCAGAGTTAGCCTGTAACATCACTAGGATAGCAACAAAATATTCCTGGGTTGTTGCTTGTGTTACAGAAACACTGAGGACATGCAAAGTAGGAATGGGTCCTATGCTTAAAGTGCTCGTGATCCCAGGACAAAGCTGAGGAAAAGGGAATTAACATAAAAGCAAAGCAGGAACCAAGATGTCTTGTTTATTTTTGATTGGAAGGCAATGTTACAACGGGATAATTTTACGGGGGGGTGGGGGAGTGGAGGGGAAAGAGACATTGCAAAGGGATAACTTAACAGTAGCAGTGAAAGGATGAGGAAGGAGACGGTGGCAGGCTGTCGAAGAATATGGTTGGAAGGCTAGTAGTCAATGGACACAAGACAGACAAGTCAAAGCAAACATTCAGAATATTCAGATCATCCTGAGTTCAAGTGGGAGAAAGTGGTCCAACTGGGGTCAACCGCTTCCTAGGACTGGGGAGGTTCCTGTTGCCCAAGACGTGTGTGTGTGCACACGCGTGTGCGCACACACACATGTGTACATATGAGAGAGTGTGCATGAGAGAGCACGAGCCCAGCTCTTCCTCCCCCAGCTTGTGTCTTAATGATGATGTCTAGGCGTTTCCATGGCACGTCCCTAGAATGTAGTTCTGCAGTCCATCAGGCTAAATTACAGAATGGAGACAGGCAGATGACTGGATTAAAAAGATGTCAGGGAAGTTCAGGGTTGACATCACAGACAGAATTGGTCTGGAGCTTTCATAATTCAAAAGATACGAGCTATGAAACTGCAGCCATGGGAACCTGTAATTCTGCAGATCCAGTAAGACCCTCATTCAGCTGTTCCTCTAGAGTTGCATCTTAACAGCTCCAAGACTAACACAGGTTTGTAAAAATGAAACTCGACCTGCTGTTCAAATCTTTTGCCACAGGTCCTAGAGTGGCTCCTTATAGTTCCCACATAAACTAAAGATACTTCACCTAGCAATTCAGGTCGTAAAATTCAACTTTTAAGTCCCCCTAGGTTACTTATAATTCTCTTCCTTCCCCAACCAGTTTTGGTGCAGCATGCAACCTTCGTTTACTTCAGCTCCCAGGACTCACTCAAGTCTACTGAATCAAGATCACAAACCCAAAATAAAAATAGCCCTTACCTTAAAACGGATCTAGCTCCCTGCAATGTAGGGAGCTCCCTGCAAAAGCAGCAGCACCACCTCACCTGTGACTCTGGTGTTTTTCAGGACAGAAACACCCTTGAGTACTACCCGAATATTCCACACCTCCTCTAATACTCATTGCTACCTAAAACTGTGCGAGCCCCCCAGGTAAAGTGTGCGTAGCTCATAGCCTGCATATTCAAAAAAGCCACTACGCACAGTTCACACAGCCCTATGATCTGTGCACAACTGACACACAGCTAAAACAAAGGTCTCCTGGGGTTGCAAGTCAACTCGGGACATCCTAAATACCATTTTGGTTGCATATGTATATTAAATAATGAACAGTGTTACACAGGAAGCAGGAAGCAAATTAGTTGTGTCTGTTTCCCATTACAAGGCAGTTAACAGCCTTTTAAAAACCTCAACAAATACATACTTTGGGCGCAAAATTGCCCCATTTATATCACTACTTCAAACAAAAAACTGCATTTACATATATAGAGGCTGCACAAATGCTCATCACTTTCAAGAAGAAAGGTTAGGGGAGAAGTGTTTAAGCTAGCACAGCAACAAAGCACTAACTTCCCCACATCTGAAGAGCAGACACTTCAAGTCTGTCCTAGAATAGTGCCAAGACCATGCCTTTTGTAGCCTATCAAACTTCAGTTAGCTGTGGTCAATGTGCTAAACTTCACAAAACCGCAACTTACATGTGTTCAGCACAACTAGCTGTTGAATCTCTGAATATGACAATCACAAAGATCCTCACAGGTCTGGATGGCAGAAAAGCAAAGCAGCAGAACAAGGTCATTCAGGCTTGCAGTTTAGAAGAGACTATGCATAAGGATGCACTAGCAAGGCAGATGCTCCCTTTAGGGTGACTCTGCGCAGCCCAGTCCCCCACCTATCCAGATCACGGGACCGTAGGATCCACACTCTTTCCACCCCTCCCCACAGCCCATGCACCTGGGTTTCCTTCCTCACCATGAAAGAAAAGAAAGGATGGGGAACACTCTATGTTCAGGTCTTGCCCTAGCATGCAGCTAAGATGTGTCCGTGACTCATGCCTGAAACACAGAAGTGCTCTTAGATTCTAGTTAAAGGGAGCTCTTTATGAATTTTAGGCCTCAGCTCTGTCAGTGGGTGGTGTTTGTAATGCTCTCTACTTCACAGCCCTTGCTTTTGACAAAGATGTCTCGGGGATATTAGTACACTTCCACTTTACAGTTGCAATAGCTTTAAATCCACATTAGATCACAGATCTCCAGTACTTGCTTTCTTTTCTATGAAGTTACAATGATTTTCTGTACCCGATCTACATCTTAAATCATTTGGAGGAACACTGGGCCATTTAAAGCTACCGCGACTAGAAAGACAATCCAAAATTACCCAACCTTCTCCCACTGACTTTCAGATAGTCCCTGACAAAACTGCCCCCTCTAGCTGGCCCATGCACTGGATAGCAGCCCTCTACCAATTGCTAGTCATTTTCTTAGTCAAAACACAGAGGTCTGTGAAACATGGTTGCAGCCTGGATGCTGGTCTGCGAGGAAATGCAGAGCAACAGATTTTTGTCATTGCTTTCTCAGTTTATTTTTTTAATTGAAAATTATACAAGCAGTTGCTACAGTAAAAGTTAAGGATGCAAAGGCAATCAAAACTTAAGCTGTACAGACAATCTGTGGTCTGAACTTTGCCCCTTGGAGGTACGTATCTCTGTATTACAAGAAGCAGAACACTTACTAGTAACGAGGAAGACCCATGCTCCATGCCCAAGGCTTGAGTCTCAGCAGAAAGGAATTATTTTCCCTACTTCCTTTTCAACAAATCTCTTGTGTATAACACTGCCATGTGAGAGAGCTGAGGCTACACAGGGATCCCTAAGTTAGGGATTTTCCAGTTTCAGGGCTGTAGCATTTCTAACCTTGCTTCTAGTAGTTAACTACAACAAAGTAATACCACATTACAGCAATGCCCAAGAAAGAAAGATCAGAGGCTGGTGTCTGCCTAAGAATCATTGAAAAGACTATCTGGAGTTTTTAGTTTCCAGCTGGAGACTCATCGGAAGTGGACAGAAGACCCCTGAAGTTCACATGTCATTAAAGGAAAGGTAAGGAAAATGACCCCTCATGACTACAGTTAAGTGCCGGTCAAGAATGGAACATTCAGAATAGTTAAAGTGGATGCAGCTAATTTGCTAGTGGATTAAATCAATATAAATCTTTGAAAAGCACTATGACCAAGAGCTTCTAACAACTGTAACCCCTTATTCAACAAATAAATGAAAAATTATGCAACCTTATCTAGAATATAAAAGATACATATAGGCAGGGGGATAATTATAGCAAGTATTGTCAGAAGGTGATCAAACAGTCAGCAAAATACTGCTTAAAAAATACCCCAACAACGACCTCCTCAGACTTAATAACCCAGAGCAGTTACTCTTCTGTGAGCAGGTATTTATCTATACCAGCAGGGGGTGACAAAATGTAATAACAGTCTGTAAGTGAAGTGAAGGCAGAATCCAGCTGTTTGGTACTCGAGCAAATGGATTAAGAGCCACATTAACATTTTCCTGCAACAGAAGAGTTGTGAACTTAATCCTGACACTTTTATGTGCATTTCTGTCCACAAATAATTTTTCAACCTCCTTTAACACTGGTCACTAAAACCACATGATCTCCAACTACTCAAAGAGATTAGCTTAATCAGAGATAACAGACATTTGTTTCTCAGGCCTAAATCCAATTATTAAACTATTTTCTCGTACCAAATCCAAAGCAATTCCTACAAGAAAACCGGTTCTTACAACTCTCAATCAGCCAAAGAGCTGTGGCAGTACAGAAAAGCCTGTAGTTGCCAACGCCAACAAATCAGCACTGCTGGCACAAACTGTTTGGATGATGTGAGCAAGTACTGCCCTCTCCTGGCAATTGATTTCCTCGAGCGATTATCACCTCCCCAAACCTTCTGTGCTGTAAACCATTACACTGAAGACGAAAAGGGAGCTACAGGATTTACTTCTCTTGGTGGCTAGATCCAGTCAGAGGCATTTTTGTGCCATAAGGCATCTTCCCTGTGAACAGTGCCTCCAAGACTGCTGCCCAGTTTCCTTCAGCACACGTGCTGCACCAGGCTGCAAGCCTATAGGCAGCAGTGAAGCCTCCAGGACAGGAAGGAGTGAGTTACCAGCTGCTGGAGGACAGGTCTTAGCCTAAGGCCTGCCCATGCCCTGCCGTCTTCTCCAGCGGCCGGACCGTGCGTGTCCACCCACCACCTTTACTGGCTGTAGCCCATGCATTCGATACCACAGACAGATGGCTACCAGCCTGCTTCCAGTCCTGTTGGGCAGCTAGGGAGTAATCGTTATGTCTTCAGTTGTGTGCACCCTTGAATTAATTAAATTAAACGAGAGAAGCAGAGGGCGAAAGAAAGTAGTTCTGGCATTTTCACAGGCAACGACGGCCAAGGCATGACACTGTTACCAGCTCAGCTGGCAGGGCAAATACTCCCTCATTCTTGCCCAGAATCAGTGGCGGATGCCTCTCACAGCCCTTTGTCAGTCCCACCAGAGATCACCTCAAAGCTACGATGTCTGTTCATGCATTCAGGGCACTGAAGATACTGGTGAGTGTTCCTGAATCAGGCAGAGCTCATTCACAGGGGAAGGTAGTAAACTGCCAAGAAATGCAAGCCATTCCAGTAATCTTAAAGGTTTTAGGAATAGGTCTAAGAACTGCAAGATGTCCCCAAAGGGTAAAAGTTTTGTTTACAGTTATGACTGGAAGTCATGCATAACGAGCTCATGGCTATGTCATGTCCCTGGATCTGACACAAAGGGTGCTGAGCTACTCAGCAGTCCACAAGTTGGAGGTGGGGGCAGGGGGGACCTAAACCAGAAACAAAGACCCTTAACACAAGTTTGCAACATAGCTCATAACAAAAGAAACCAAAACCCTTCCGACTTTCTGTAGCAACAGAAGCACAGGCAGCAGTGCAGAGGGACCTTACAGAGCAGTGAGGGGGTAGCAGGCATTTGTCTTGGCACAGCAATGCTCTCCTTGCAGAAAAACGCAGTGCTGTGTCTCCTTTTTGCTGTACAATAAGGATGACTTCCCAGGCGAAAAAAGTGTGCACTCTGTAAGCCCTGCCACGTCCTTCTGTACGTATTAACTTCTGAGAGCTGCTGCCCATCTTCATTCTTCAGCTATAGCACAGCTTTTTTTCCCCCCCTTTTTCTTTTTTTTCCAAACCAACAGTTGTATTACCTTAAATATGATAGCAATGGGAATATCTTCGGACAGAGTGTTGTGCCTCAGGTAAAATCTTCCTTGTTTCACAACCATATTTGTTCTGCTCTTCTTCTCATGAGTGGAACTGAAGTTAAAAAAAATATATTATGTCCAACAAAAAGTTTGCACTGACACTCCTAGAAATCTTCTGTATAAAACTTATCAAGCTTGAGCAATCTTTCAGCTGAATTAATCCCACTTTCTCCTCTTCTAAAAATTATATTAAAACAGCCAGACATCACCCTGCAACTCCAAGGTAATAGGGTATTATGAAATTTAGACTACCTTGCCATTTTCAATAATTTGTGTAGTACAAAAATATTTGATTTTTGTTTCCTTCTCAATCGCCTTTAAAAGCTTTTACACCAATTTGATTTAGAAAGTCAGACAAAAAGTTACATCCAATTTCCACTGCAGTAACTTCATGTTACTTGCTGCAAAATGAGACCAAATACCATCAATTAGGAAGTGCACTTTCATAGAATCATAGAATCGTTGGAAAAGACCCTTAAGATCATCGAGTCCAACCGTTAACCTATCACTGCCAAGTCCACTACTAAACCGTGTCCTTAAGCACCACGTCTACCCGTCTTTTAAATACCTCCAGGGATGGAGACTCAACCACTTCCCTGGGCAGCCTGTTCCAGTGCCTGACTACCTTTTCGGTGAAGAATTTTTTCCTAATATCCAACCTAAACCTCCCCTGGCGCAGCTTGAGGCCGTTTCCTCTCGTCCTATCACTCGTTACTAGGGAGAAGAGACCGACCCCCACCTCGCTACAACCTCCTTTCAGGTAGTTGTAGAGAGCAATAAGGTCTTCCCTCAGCCTCCTCTTCTCCAAACTAAACAACCCCACTTTGTTATGTCAAAAATCAGACTTGGTTTTCCTAGTCAGGGACGAATCCTGAAGTATATGAGCAACTCCCACCGATTTTTGTGGGAATCCTGTACTAACTGATTTCAGGATTGATGTTTTAGCATACAAAACGATAGTAGCAAGAGACGGGCACTGAATGTCTACAGCTTTTTCCTTTTAAACTATATTAGGAAGAAAACTACACAGCTACTTCAACTACAACAATGAACTTTTAAAGCCTTTGTTTTATCTCCTTTATGTAATTGCAGGCATTTACCATACCTGGTAACAGAAGCGCCAACTGTGCCTTTTCTATCAGCTTCCACAATGATTCTGTTTTTGGATAACTGCTCTTGAATAAGAATTACTTTCTCTACACCTTTAACAATGAAGTAGCCACCTGTTCAATAGAAAAGAAAGATTCTGCGTGTAAGTACCCTTGTGCCTTACTCGCCTCCTTCAACATGCCTTTGAATATAAATTACTAGAAAGTAAACAGTAAGTAGACAACAGACAAAACAGGAGAATAAATTCACCCTTAAAAGAGTAAAGAACAAACTCTGTGTGGAACCTATGATAACTATGAAAATATTCCACCAGACTAAGGCTCACACACAGTATTCTGGATCTAAGACTTTATTTGGGAAGTACTTGGATAGCAAGAATGCACAGGCACACCAAAAACTCCAAAGCTGTAGAAAAACCCAAACCTGTAAGGTAACCACACTTATTAAAAGATGTTATAGAATTGTTAGTTCTACAAATTAGGTAAAAATATTGCCTGTCAGAAGAGTATATCATAAGGACATCAAAAAAGAACTGGCCATTTCAGATGCTTGGTATCAAATAAAGAGAGTAAGTCTTCCATAATTACTGACTTGCTCTCTCCAGCACTCCAGGGAGAAATTTCTTTTGTATTACTTTTAAAAATGCATTTTAATTCCCTTGTTGTATCTAAGACAATATAAGGAATCTGCACATGAGCCATGTTAGATTCCTCTCTTAAACTGTAGCTATCTGTTAACACTCCTCCAGCACAGCACGTCATGTCACTCTATCTTGCCATCACAAGCAAGCACAGCACATGTCCAGTGCAGGCTTCAAAGGCAGCTGATAAAAACCAAAGTAGTTGCTTGCTATAACCCTTCATTCCTCTCTACATTTCAAATATTATCATGTAACACTTTATTCTTGCTTTACAAAAGGCAGCAAATGAGAGTTCGCGCTCTGGAGGACACCATTATACTCCAGTCTGCCTTGGTCCACTTCATTTTCATGAACGAACTCCATCTCTGTTCCCATATAACACATCATTGTACAATACTATACACACTTCTCAACTTCTTCAAAATTTTGGTGTACTGTTTTTGTGGTTGAAAACTCTGTCTGCAAATACAAATATTCCATGCTGTCAACCATTTCTTACTATTTTCAAAAGCCTGTCGATTTCTTTTAGTTACAAGCATACACTTGAGCTCAAAAGTTCCCACAGCGACGTCACAGTGGCAAGAAACATACCAATGGGGTATTTCTTTGCTGAAAAAGATTTAAAACTAAAAGCACAGATGGGAAAAAAGAACACGAGTGCAAACATACCTGGATCTAAAGGACATTCGTTAAGTTTGGCAAATTCTGCTGGAGTTTTCCCAGTAAGAACACAATTGGAGCTACGCAGCATTATAGGCATTCTGCAAGAAAACCAGTTACACTTTTATTTTAGATTCAGATAGAAAAATATGAATAGTCAAATTCAGAACAAAAACCGTGCTGAACAAACTGGAGGAAACATGTTTAAGGTAATTAGAACACATGCAAGCTGTGAACAACAGGTTTTTCCTTTAATCCCACCTTATTTCATTGAACATGTAGTTTGAAAAGAGAAACCCGAAATTGGACATCTACTGGCAGAATCTGTAGACTTCCTATTTAATTTTCATGCAGCTACTACAGGCCACCATAACAAGCACAGTCACCAAGGCCAATGATTACTAGTACAAAGACTCCTGGTCCCCAAAAACAGTACAGTCTGCACTGAAGAACATGCCATTGCAGATCCACTGTTACCAGTTTTAATTAGAAAAAGCTAGTTCAGATCTGATTTTCCCACACAGCAATCACACCCTATGGCTGCAGACAGATAGTGCCCCTAATACATAACCGAGGCATAAAGTTTCCCCAGTAGCAGCTCTGGTTTCTCTGGTGTCTTAGAACAGAAGCCTACAGCAAGCATTTTGTGAAGCAACACGAAGTGGTGGAAAAATATTCCAAGAAATTAAAACCAAATTCTACGCTTAGGGAAGGGAAAAAAAAAAAAAAAAAGAGAAACTAAAGACGCACAGACTGGATATAAGGCATAACTTCTTCACCATGAGGACAGTCAAGCAGTGGAACAAGCTGCATGGAGAAGCTGGACAGTCTCCACCCATGGAGATCTTCAAGACCTGGCAGGATAAGCACTGAGCGAGCTGGTCTGATCACAGAGCTGACCCCATTTTGAGCAGGAGGTTGTACTAGAGACCTCCTGAGGTCTCTTCCAATCTGAATTATTCTACCACCCTGTGATGAAGTCAGGGAATGTTCAGGTTCATTTGGTTTTGTGTGTTTACACTGCAGTCTTACTAGGAATTTGGCTTATTCAACAACTAACTAGCAATGATTTTGCAGTTATTATTAAAAAGGGTACTTTTATAGTCAGCTTCATAACATACCTTTCCGCTCTCAGATTTTTCATTAAAACTTTTGAAAGACAGCATATTTTACTTCCAAAGAAAAAGCTGCATTTTGCACAAGATAAAAACACCTTATCACTATGTCTACCAAAAGACCTCCATGCCCTTTAGTCTCTTCTACAAAAAAGTGGACATTTGATCCAGCTTAAAGAATTTGACTCCTTGGTGGACAGATTTTGTAAGACTTATGTTCCAGGTGTTTGCTAAGACATATTTTGACAAAATTTATCCATGAGTTCTACTATGCAACTATTTGCAACCTCAGAGATATTTCATTCAAAATTACTTCAACAAAAATTAAGATTAAGCAGCTTTTGCTAATGAAGTTATATTTCTTTTATTCAAATCTTATCAATTATTTCAATTTCTTGGCCATTTTTATATTCTTATATCTTAAAAGAAAACTGATGAACTCAAAATTCTATGTTTTTGAAGAGAATAAAAAGCTATCTTCTCACTGCAGTGCTCTATACAGATAACCTACTTGCTTCAGTCATTTCACTGAGAAAGTGTTTCCTAGAGATAAGAAGCTTCATATGACAATCAGAATCATGTATCACACACATGATATGCCTAATGCATTGGCTATTTGTATCAGAAACAGTAGCCAGCTGGCATAAGGAAACTCAAAATGGAGTACATAAATGCCATCACTGAAAACTCCAGTGAAACAGATGTCACCAAGTATCTAGTCTTTATTTCACTTGCAAACAATAAAATATTTTGCAGCTAACATGAGACACAATAGTAAGGTTTTTTTGAGGACAGAATCTAATTTTTTAAATATCTGAAGTTATCAGGAAGAATGGGAAGAAAAAAAAAAAAGAAAATGGGAAAATGAAGTTATTGAATTTCTGTGCATAAAGACACAGAAAATGGGTACACTAATTTGGAATGCTATTAAGTATTCAAAGGGAATTTTCCTTTTTAAAGACACAAAGATATTGTCCTGGGGTTTTTTTGTTTCTAATGCACAGGTTATCAGTGACTCTGCCAAACAACAGAAATAAGAGAGAAAAGAACACAGCTTTCCTGTCACAGTCTGAACCACATGTCAAACGAGCATTGTATACACTCATCTGGCAAAAGAAAACCAGCATAATACTAGGGATAGCTGAGAAAAATTATTTCCCATGGAAATAATAACTGGTTATTAACAGCTTTTAACAGCAAGAAGACTTTTTGCATGTATGTCCTTAAAACCCGTCAGATGACGTAACTTTATTTTTTAATGGAGAATATTTACTTTTTTTGCCGTGACTTCACTTTATAGCAGAAAGAGAACAATTTACAGGAACAGGCCTTAATGTAAGATGCAACATACTACCACTGTGCAGTAATTTAGTCTTTTCCAGTATGTTACGGATGCTTTACAAGTCTTCTTCACCCCATTTTTTTTTTTAGAGAGATGTAGACAAATGTCTAGACTAGTTCTTGTTGTGCTTCTTTTAGCTATAACTTATCCTTTAAAGTACTGCATTTTGCATACATACTGATAATGTATTTTTGTGAAAATACACATTTACTTGAACTTTTTAATTTGCCTATAGCACACACCATGAAATAATTCAAAGGACTCAAATTTAGATGGTCTTTTAAGAACTTTTCTTAAGAAATTACTTAGAACAATAAACTGTTACTACAGCTACAGAAGCTTGGTTTTGTAAATGCATTGCTGTGTATCATGTTCTATTGACAGAGTTAAAGTATTTTTTTAATATGAAAGCTTAAAATTTCACTACAAGAAGTGTAGCTCCTTAAGCATCTATCTTCTCTTTCCTGCCAGTATTCTACCTTTGGTAAGATGCACAGTCACACAGTAAACAATCTCTGTAAGGCACTGACCTTTAAAGCTAGCAGGGTGGGTCTTTAAGAAACTTTGTTTACAAAAGACAGGCACCTTTACTGCCTTTAAAATGGAATTTTGCTTTCAGTAAATGCTAGACCTGCTAGGTATTTTGCCTTTTTGGTATGGTTAAGAGCTTGTTTTTCTCCCTAAGGCACATTATTTTTTCTTCAAGAAATTATATGTTCTTCACAGTACTAATAACCTCAAGTCATTTGACAGCCTTTAGAAAAAACCAAAACACTAAAAAATCCTCAACATTTCTCCACAAAGCTCAGCCTTGGCTCTAAACCAAACCAATTTTAGAAGAGAGCTTAACCTCATACAGAAGAACTAATGCTTGCTTTACTGGTTTTACCATCCACCTTCCACAGATGTATCCCTACATATTATGTATGAAAGACTGAGTAATTTGCCTACAAAGCAAACATGATTATTTTCATTTTGCAATAATGCGACTTGCAGCTCCAATATTCTTTCATATATTTCCCTCTTTGGTTTTATATCAATGCAAACATAGACAACATCCATCCTTACATCCATCCTTCTTTGGAAGGAGACAGATTTCTAGAAGCTTTTGCAAAACAAAATCTTATGACAGAACCTAACAATCACATCTTGTACAGCTGTTCATCAAGATTTGCCTGCTCACTGTTTCTTTTAACAAGGAAGCAAGGTTAGCCTACATTTATTTTGCAGTAATAACTCTTCCCAACACAGCAGCAAATTAAAACTAATACCAGAAGCTCAACATACGGTATCTTACCTGCCAATGGGTAATGCATTGCGTATGATCCTCTGGCTACCTCGTGTATATTCAATGTCCACCGTAATCGGGGCAGAATAAGTCATGTCTCTCAGGCGGCACTAAAAGGAGAGAACAGTCATGTGGTTAGATGTTGGCTTACAAGCTGAAGAGTCTCTCTTAAAACATCCCATGTTTGCCCTGTCTCCTGTAAGTCCTCACACAGAAATCAAGCAAAGCGAAGCTTGACCAAGCTCTTCATAGTACCTGGACTATGTCTGACAAGAGTCCCCTGTTTAAAACAAAACAATTATTGTGATGCTTCAAAAGCAGCCAGTGGATCTGTGTCCTCAGAGGACAGCACTGCAGAGCATAACTTCTAAATTGTTTAATTAAACAAACAGGCCTAATCAGCAGAGCTGACACAAAGACCATACTATGCCACAGGCTCTGAGAGCAGTGCTCAGCTCAGGGACAGTTCTATATGAAGACTCTCAACAGCTGAAGAGTTGAGCTGTTGTATGAAGTTTGATAGAAGGGAAACACATGAGTAAGAGAGATACCGCACTACCTTATTAAGAGAATGAGCAAATCTCTCTGTATGGTACCGTTTCTAAAGATGACTTACAGAAGGCTCACTACAGTATCACTTTCTGTAAAGGTTCCCAGAATTTGTCTGCAAATTCCACAGATAGCAAGACAAGCAGGATATACATATCTAGGGCATTATATAGCTCAAGGCTCAATCATTTCTAATCCGATCTTTCTGGTCTGCTCTTCCCAACTTCACTCTACGACTCTGCTGCTAGCCCTTAAGGTATTGCGTATCTTCATGCAAGACAAGGTTTATTGCATTTGCTGAATGCAACAGAGCAACTCACAGCAGGTCATTCATAACCTCACTGAGCATTCTATATCTTTGAGCTCCAGGATTATAGGTTTATCAGAATTCAGATTTGAACATTTATGGTTCTGTAGTCTGTCAGTGTATTGATTATGCATTAATAAAAGGCAATTAAGATTGTGCTGTGCATTGAAGATGCAGCTGTATGGAAAAATATGCCTCAAGCATCCTTGCAAACTGAATGCTCCTCTCCACATTAAAAAGTAAACCACTTCTCTAGTAAAAAAATACGGATGTGCACCAGCAGTTTTCAGGCTGTGACTTGTAGGAAACTACGTGCCAATGTGCTCCCAGCAACTTCATCAGATTTAAAAGTAACTGAGAATATTTCCATTTTCTAATTACTTTAAATTCATCTCTATGAATAGTTCATGAAACTCCCATAAGAACTGCGTGAGAAGGAGAGTTAGACAGCTTCATTAGTATTACTTGGGGAAAAAAAGGCTTTGGGATTCTTTGTGTGTGCTTTGTCCACACAAGATACAGATATAAAATAAGAATTACACAGTGTAATATTCCAGCACTTGTATTTTTGTATCACCTTCCTTGTGGTAACTTCTCCTTACATTAGATACCTAGAGGTAAAAGACAGGTGTGGTTTGATCTTCAAGGAAACAAAGGACAAAAAACTTCCCAAATTTGGTTGAAAATAGGTAAAATACTCAGACCCTTATGAAAATCTGACCATTTTAGGTGTCTTCGGGAAGGCATTTTATAAGCCTCTAACAGGGAAATGTAATGACATACTCGTAAGTATCCAATCTTTTTGTTTTGTTTGTTTTTTTTTTTTTGAATTGCACCCCTGGTTTGACCTGATCAGCATCCTATTTAAGAAAATAACCATGGCCTTCACATGTGTATAACACACTGAAAAACAAGCGAAATGCACTAGCATTATGCATCAAGGAGGATATATCTGAGATGCAAGAGTAGGTTAGTCTAAATCCAAGGTCAATATGCTCTATGAAGCATTTATTTTGCCCTCCTCTGCATGTACAGCCACTTTAGTTATAAGGTAAGCAAGCATTTTGATACCTAGATTCTTGGATATGAGTTGTTGGCCACAAACAATTTTTCGTATGCAATTTCATTCATATATAAAAAATGTTTCCTGTTGCATTCAGACATTCATATCTACTGATTTAATGTTAGCTACACATTTGTGAGATGCATAAGCTGTCCTGTATTACATCTAATTGCACTGTTGATGGATGAGTTATTGGCTTTACTTAAAATCTTTCCATCGAACTGAATGAGATTTGAGTCAGGTCACTGGAGACAGAAACGTGGCTATGCACAAGAGGCAGCCACTAGATGGCTTTTTTTTAACAGAATTTCTCCAAAGCACAGAATGTATTTCATGATAGAGTCTAAAGTGTGCCACATACACTACATGAAAAAAAAAAACAATCTAACTTCAAGTATCAAGTGTATATAGAAAGGAAAAAAGAATCTGATATGTGAACTGATTTATTGGGTTGATAACAGGCTGTATACGGGTAAACGGGTGCAAGTTCCAAGCTCAGTTCCCATTCTGAGGCCAAAAAGATTTTGTCAGTACCTCTGTTGCAGTGGTATAAACCTCAAAGCACAGCAGCAGCAGAGAAATACTTTGTTCCTGAGCAATCTCCGAAGGGAACTGAATGGCTTTAGACACCTGGAAGCAATCCTAAAAGGTCCAAACCTTATCTTAGTTTATGGCTTTCTTATATGTACAGAAGCTACCTTACATCCTGCCAAAAGCAACATGGTCTGATTTCAGTCACAGCAGCATTTGTTCTCCAACATGCATCTTTATTCCAGAAGTACACAATCCATTTATTAACCTACATGCTTACAGCAGTGCAAAGAAGTTAAATATACTGCCCATAAGGCTATCGTTCTTCTGCAGTTTCTTATAATTTTATCTCAACTTCCATCTGTTTCTGCTCAAAGTTTCCATGTTTGCTCTCTGACTCAGACCTAAAAACTATGGGCAAAAAATCAGAGATACATTCCCAAAGCAGACTGGGAGGGAAAGGCAGACTGAAGTGACCTACGGTGCAGACAGTAGCAACACTAATATTAAAAAGAAGTTAATAAAAACACCAAAGAACACTATATTGTAGTGCGAGGACTTCAGTTCTGTCATAAGAAGAGCCGCAAGATTAAGCAAAAGAAGCACTTTTCACTACTTTCATGGAAACCCACTCAAATACAGTTACCATGAAACACTCGACATAGCTATTCGCACATCATAAAAAAAATCAAATTAAAAAATAAAATAAAAAAAATTATTACATGATGTTTAAATCTCTGAGACTTCTTTCTACAGTGATGGTGGCATGCACTGTATCACCTAATGTAGCATGCATGTACTCAAAATAAAGTTATATGTAGCTACTATCCAAGATATTCCCAAGATCAAACAAACAAACAAGACAGATGCAAACATTAATACCTCATGAGGTGATACAGGTCGTGTCACATTGAAGCTTTCTTCCACATCTGGAGTACCCACATAGATATTGAGGTACCTGTAATACAAACAGTTCCAAAATGAGCAATGAGCCAAATACTTTTCAGGCGACCTGAAGGAAGCAGAATTCTGCATATACTGAAAAATGAAGTTACTTTGATGAACGTAGGTTGATTAATAATGAGCAATGATTCTTCCCAAAGTAACTCATTGTATTTGAGCTGTGTTCTAGTTAGTTAAAATTTAAACTGCACATGCAACAAACCCCAAGTTACCTTTGCAAAGAGACAAAAAGAAACTCCCATCTGTCATCTGAGATTACTAAATTACAGAAAAATGGTGACATAAGGTATTGTTAACAGTTGGCTATTAAGTCTGCTTCACATGATTATTCTTTAAATCTTGCCATCTTTCAATGCTCCAAATAAGAGATAAGTCATGGAAAATACTCTCTTGAATCATACGTGCACAGGTGCCTAGAAACATTTTATAGCCAATAACAAACCCATGAGATAGTACGCTTGCTACTCCTGATACGGAAATCATTTCATGCTTACTTCAAGTACCACATTGGGTCAGCATCACTTGTAACTTTTTCATTGGCCTTCATGATTTTCTTTATCTGGAGGGGGAAAAATAAAACAAAACAGAATCATGTGCCTGTTCTGAGTACTAAGAGCCATTCTCTTCTCACCAAGAAAGCATACCTCTACGTTGATGAAATAGTTGAATGAGTCTATGTGCTGCTTCACAAGTCCTTTCACCTGGAAAATACACGCATGCAGCAAATAAAATTAGCTTCACTAACATTAATCATACAAGGCAGAAATTAAAATATAAGCATTTATAAGTGCTTTTGGATCCGTGCTAAATTCTTCCAGTTGACAAACTTCTGAGAAGTGCCTGAACAATCAGTCTGGTTCTACACTGTACATTTTCAGGCTTACACCAGAGCTGTCATTGTTCTTTGAGTCAGAAAAGTAATTCAGTAACTGTACAAAGTAAACACCCAACAGACTTCGAAATTCACGTAAAGAAACAAGAGCCACTGCAAGTCAAAATATTTTATCAGTTTGCCATTATTTTGAAATAATTTTAATCATTTATAGTATAACTAACCATGTGTGCTGCTTGAGAAGGAAGTTGTCTGCACTCTAACAAGAGCAGCTGGCATAAAGAGGAATGAGAGGGAGGGCCAATGAGACAGGGGAGATGGAACAGAAGTGGGGTGTGCAAGCGAGAAGTCAATACGCAAGGAAACAGTCACAGGAGGGCAGGACACTCATAAGAAATCAGAGTTTGATTTGTAGGCACAAAGAGCAAGAACATGCCCAGAGGTAATATCACACAGAATCAACAGTACCCCATTCCCTCAGGTAATGAGTTGATAGAGTACATTTCAAGGATTTCAGTTGAAGGCATTTAAGGCAATCAAAAGAAGGGAGATTATAGTATGTAAAATGATCTGGGAAAGAAAAAAAAAGAAAGATTTTGGCTTGAAGGAATACTAAGAGAAGCATTCATTTTGCTAACAGATTGGCATTTGGACAAATAAAAGGCGTAACTATCCTAACTACAGTGCAAAATCCAGCCTTGAAAAGGGAAGAGGGCTAGCTGATATTGAGGCACATGCTCACAGAGAGCTTTAAGCTTTGAAACATCCCATGACAACTAACACATTACAAGACTTAAAACTTCATGCAGAAAACAGACACATTTACATAGTTCGCACGATAGGCAACAGTTCGTTCTGAAATTATTAGAAAGAAATGGGAAGCTTAGACTGACAAGTCCAGCTGCTCAATGAAGCCTCCATGGGTTAAGACAAAGGAGGAATGACTCCAGAGCAAAATTCTTTAGATAAGAGTTTCCCTAATTTACAAAACCATTGCACATCATATGATATAGGCAAGAAAATATTATGGATTTTTTAGTGTCTAGAAATCAGGCTGGTAGTTCTTTCCATTTTTTATGAGGCGATATTAACAGCTTTATTGAAAGAAAACTCCACTATAGAAACTGTAATGCACAACATCAGCTTTGTATAACTGTCTCACCGCTGGCATAAATAAACCAACATGCAACAGAAAGGCCAGACCACCATCAGCAGCCCTAGAGTAAAGGGCTCACTGGCTGGAAATAATGTGGGATGGCTACACTTGGCATGAAGCACACAGTAAATTGCACCTCACAATCAGCAGCCCTCCCTTTTTCACAGTCTCAAGAATTCGGACAATATCACTAGCTCAAGCTCGTGATGGAAGTTCACGTGGTTGCTAGGAGAGACACAGAAACAGGATTCATTAGGGCCCTGAAGCATCTTCACAGCCCTGAACCAAACTGAAAACGTACACAATCCGCAACTGACTTTTGAACTTTGTTTTCCTGCCAGGATCAAACACTCGAGGGTGCAACAAAAAGAGAAGTGCTGGTATTGAAACTGGGAAGGAAAGAAATTAACAAAATGAGGCTGAAAAGAACCTTGCTGAAGCAGGCAACACTTCCAAAGACTGATGACGGGTGCAGAAGTGGCTGCAATTCCCTGAAGGTACCTATGCACATCAGAGACTTTACCTGCTGTCTTTATGACACAATTTTCATTACTGAGTTTCTCCTTCCTAACTTCCAACTGTTTGTTAGTCCTGTTATTGCATCCAGTGGCATCTTATATAGAACTGTGCCTTCAACTAATACCAGATTATATGAGTAGCACTGAAATTAAGACACTAGCAATCTTTGAGTTCAGTCAAGCTCTGACTTCATGAGGGAAGATACACATAGATTCAAGCCTTTGCCGAATTGACATCTGTGGCTATATGCTTCCTATGACAAACACAACTACAAACCTAACACCACAGTCTTACATAAAGACAATGAATAGGGTCTCAGAGTGCCAGTAAAGCAGTAAAATAATCTGGAAAAATTACACATACACATTGTCCATTGAGAATAGCCATACAAAAATACAAACCTCTAAAAGGATGCCTCCACAAATTAATCTCGAAATTAATCAAGAAACCAATCTATGTAACAAGTTTCACCATAACTGCACGGAACTAAAAAAAATAATTGCAAAATCCACACGGAAGGTGAGGACACGTATTCTGGGAAGCAGCAAAAGCTAGAAGATGGGAACGTAAAGTTAGAAAGGAGACGAGGTATTCATGCCATGAAATGAGTGCATAACACTAACCTTTAGAAATGCTGGAAGAAGTCTCCATTTTTCCTGAAAACAAAAAACAGTTTGAAATATCTTTCCAAAGAGTGAACAAACATCTAAGATGCTTGAGGTTTTTGTTTGTTTTTTTAATTATTATTTTTAAACAGTAACATTATTTAAAATCAGATCTATTCACAAAAAAAAAAAGGCTGTCCGAAGCCAACCTAGAGGAGTAAAAACAAAACAGGGAGATGACTTGGATCATCTTAGTAAGCCATATGTGCTATGCAATATTTACTCAGGACGGAACAGGACATTGCCTTTTCTAAAAGCAATTTATGTGAGAACATATATTTCTTAGAATATTCCTTAGTACCATGTCCTCATTTAAGAAAAACTAACTTTTTTTTTTTGTCCTGTTAACACTGTAAATTATATTCCTAGCACGGGAAGATGTCCTATAACTTTTACTTTACAAAATATGTGCAAGAATCTCAGCCCTGGGAGCAGCACTTGCAGACACGAGTCTCTGTAAAACCTACCAGTACCCTAACTCCTACAAAGATTTAGGAAACCTATCTAAACAAAATACTGACAAGTGTAAGTATATCAAGGTTCCTACAAGCTTTTCCCCATTTCTGTTCTTCAGTGATCACAGGGAACATCACCTTACATCAGCCCCACCTTCTCCCCCCACGGCATGGGGAGCCCACCCCGGATTTGGGATGAGAGATGCAGGTGGAATGCAAAGGTGAGTAGGACCAGACAGCACAGAATGGGGCTGCATCACTCAGCTCCAGAAGAGATTATACTCTAATATGCGAAGAGCATCAGCACCTCATCATTTTAGGCTGACGCTCAGCACTTAGAAGTACACTGCAACGCTGTAGCCGTGGTGTAACGCTGTCCATGACGATGCAGGAGCACGCAGAGGAAGGAATCCACGGCAAAACACAGGGCGAGGCTCTTGGGCTCCATTTCTGACGTGCTCTTTCTACGCAAAAAGCTCAGCCCAGCCAAAGAGACCTGAAACACGGCCTTCATCTCCTCCCGCCCCCCACGCGAAGCCATCAGAAAACTGTAAAGGAACCACCGCTGAGGGCAGAAACCTCCGGTCCCCGCTGCCGCCCGCCCCACGCCGCCGCTAACCTCCACCGTATTCACAGGAGCCGCCGCTTGCTCCGGAGTCAGGGCCCCCAGCTCCGTGGCCAGCGCCTCCATCACCCGCCCGGCAGAGAAGCCGCAGCGGAGGCTGACGGCGAGGGACCCGCGGTGTAGCAGCCAAACGCGTCCCCCCGCCGCACCGGCGCGGCGCCCGAAGGTTCCGGGCCCAGGGAGGCCCGGTGGGGGTGAGTACAGAGACAGGCACAGACACACAGGCGAACGCGGGGCCAAGGCTGGGGGCTTTGCGCAGGGCGGTCAGGACTCTCCAGAACACCCCCTCCCAATGCCCTGGCTCCTCGTAGGGGAGTTTAATGCTTTTCAGCGTTCGGGGGTTTCCCCCCTGGATCCTGGAGCCGGTAACCGGCGCTGCCGGCCTCCTCTCCACCCCTCAGTGGGCCGCTGCAGGCCCAGGCGCGGAGCAATTAGGGTACAAACTGATTCTTTTACGATTTTTAGCATGCAAAGCAGCGTGGAGCATAAGCTTTTAGCATTATTGTCTTTTTCCAATCTTAGTGTTGAATGCCGCAGCTGGATCCCTTACAAACTGACCTTTTATTATTTTTTTTTCTTTGCAAGTGTCAGTGCTATAGAGACGCCAAAATCCCAGTCAAATAGGGGACTACTTATCTTCCCCAGTTTAAGATTAAACAAGATACATTCGTGATCTTTGCAGTAAGTTTTTGACAGTTTGCATATAATAATTGCTAAGTACGTTTTAAAAGCAGCGTGTGAAAACAGTACTTAGGCCCACAACATCTGCTCTGGCTCAGATTCTGCATGAATAAAGTTCGCTGAGTTTGGTCTGGGCTCCGTGCGTCCTGGACATGGAGGCCCAGCTTAAAGAGGAGAGGAGCAACATTTCAGACCACTGCTATTCAGTTTCCCGCCTAAAGCGGACACTCAGCCTGGAGAGCTTGTTTAATACATGGCAATCCTACAACACCCTACACAGCCTTCCATCTAACTAGCTACATGCTCACCAAGCAACTATTTCAGCCCGATGACCCATTATCCTGCAACCTGGTCTGTTAGCCGTGGTTAGTATGTAATCGGAAATCATGATTACTTCCACAACAGAAGACTATAATACATGAAAAGTGGGAGTTAGAGGATTAAGAGTTCCTTCTTACCTTTCTAAACCAAGCACCTATTAGAGTTGGTTAAGTTCTTTGTCCATTTTTTTTAACATCACTTACAGGAAACCTAAGTTCTATCAGACAGCACAAACTTTCAGCCATAAGTTTACTCCAAAATGTTTGTTCCTACTGCATAACTGGCAAAAAAAAAAAAAAAAAAAAGAAAAAAGGAGTTTATTAGAAGCAAATTTTTCTGATTTTACAGATTTGAACATTCAGCACTGTGCTTTTCAGGTATTCTTTAGTGTAATTTTGCCTTGGGGCTATTGTAAAGTGTTCACAAAGGGGTTAAAAAAAATCAGGGATTATAAAAGATCAAAATCCAGGCATGACTGAGTGGCAGTCATTTTAGCAATGCTAGAAGGTCATGAAACATCATGTTTTGGGCACGTTTGATCCAGGCACATGCAGTACAGCTAGCACTTCAAGACTGGCTGAATTGTGCAGAGTTATTCTGGATAACGCTGCTAACAGGGGAGCAATATGGAGCCATTGGTCGCCTTTAATTAAAAAACATAGAAGGAAAAAAGAATATCCATCAGCTGCGTATTGTCCAATTCTCCTGCAACCAAAAAACTTTTAATAGTGCCAGATTCTGGGCAAGGTATTCCACAGCTTATCTCCACATTGTTGTGAATAAAACAGTTCAGTTGTTTTAAACTGACCACCTTTCTTTGATGCTCCTTGTTCTTGCAGCCAAAAAGACAGCAAACAACTACTTATTCTTCTGTCTTTATTGCCACTCATCGCTCTGGAGATCTGGCATAGCCTTCCTCCCCAACATCTTCCAGTCTGGAGACTCCTATCTGTTTAATCATTCCCAAGAGTGAAGCTATGATCAAGCATACAAATTACCTTTGTGGTGGGTTGACCCTGGCTTGACGCTCTATCGCTCCCCTCCTCAGCTGCACAGGGGAGAGAAGATGTAACGAAAGGCTCATGGGTTGACATAAGGACAGGGAGATCACTCAGCGATTACTGTCATGGGCAAAACAGACTCAACTCAGGGAAATAAATTTAATTTATTGCCAATCAAATCAGAGTAGGGGAATGGGAAATAAAACCGTATCTTAAAACACCCACCTCTCCCTTCTTCCTGGGCTCAACTTTACTCCTGATTTTCTCTACCTCCTCCCCACCAGTGGCACAGGGGGATGGGGATGGGGGTTGCGGTCAATTCGTCACATGTTGTCTCTGCTGCTCCTTCCTCCTCAGGGGGAGGACTCCTCACACTCGTCCCCTGCTCCAGCATGGGGTCCCTTCCACAGGAGACAGTCCTCCATGAACTTCTCCAATGTGAGTCCTTCCCACAGGCTGCAGTTCTTCACGAACTGCTCCAGCGTAGGTCCTTTCCACGGGGTGCAGTCCTTCAGGAACAGACTGCACAGGGTCACAAGCCCTGCCAGCAAACCTGCTCCAGCGTGGGCTCCTCTCTCCATGGGGCCCCAGGTCCTGCCAGGAGCCGGCTCCAGCGCAGGCTTCCCACAGGGTCACAGCCTCCTTTGGGCGCATCCACCTGCTCTGGCGCGGGGTCCTCCACAGGCTGCAGGGTGGATATCTGCTCCACCGTGGTCCTCCATGGACTGCAGGGGGACAGCCTGCCTCGCCACAGTCTTCACCACAGACTGCAGGGGAATCTCTGCTCCAGTGCTTGGAGCACCTCCTCCTCCTCCTTCACTGACCCTGGTGTCCGCAGGGTTGTTTCTCTCACGTATTCTCACTCCTCTCTCCCGGCTGCTGTCGCACAGCAATTTTTCCCCCCTTCTTAAATCTATTATCACAGAGGCGCTACCACCGTTGCTGATGGGCTCAGCTATGGCCAGTGGCAGGTTCATCATGGAGCCGGCTGGCAGTGGCTCAGTTGGACATGGGGGCAGCTTCTAGCAGCTTCCCACAGAAGCCACCCCTGTAGCCTCCCCGCTATCAAAACCTTGCCACGCAAACCCAATACAACCTTCATCCAAGGGGTCAGATTTAAGCAAGTGACTGTTTTGAGTGTTGTTTGTGCAGCTGGATTCAAGTCACTACTCTACACGCCAGCTGCAACTGAGAAGTTACAGAAAGAAAGAGTCACAACGTATTATTAGTGCAGTCGTTTTATCTTCGGCATTTAACAATTTGTTACATTTAAGAAAGTTTACACAAATGGCTTTTCATCACCAGTGGTATCAGAAACAAAATTTAATGCATACAAAACCCCCAAATATTTGTATTTCAATAAAGAAAGCTGCTACAGAATGGCATCGTTTCACAAGGACAACTTCAGAGTAGAGGCAAGTGCATTTCAGCCACCGTAGCATAAACAGCATGCAGCACATGACATTAAACAGACGCAATGTCCATGTTTGAAACATTAAATAAAAATTAAGATACGTTAAACAACCACTTGAAACATAGGCCATGCTATAAAATGCCCTTTGAAAGTCACCTTAATCACCAAAAAAATCCCAATGAATCATCATTTTTGAGTATTTACTGGTAAAAACTAGTGTAACAGCTCCCCCAGTACATTAAAGATCTATAGTTTGATATTTATTTTTACAATAGAATGCATATAAAGTATTATGATAAAAAGTTCATAATCATGTTCTAAATCATCTTCAAATGTCCATAAAATGCTCTTTTGGTTGAAGCTCAAAATAATTTATGTATTTCTAAAGATGTGGCAAATCACTAAGATTTAATTCCCCATAATTGCTTTTGAAATGCATTCCTCTTGATGATTTTGAATTGCATATCGAAATTTCATATTCATCTGAGCAAGCCTGTTTTACCTAGTGGCACAATTACTATATTCTAAGAGTTCCTTTCTCAGGTTTTTCAGGCTTCAGGAAACAGTTCCCTTTAAAATATGTATTCATCTTTATTTTGTGCAATGTTTTTACAAGGGATAGAGCAGAAGTGCACTAGAAAAATTTATTTTCTAAAAAGGTATTTTTGAAGAAAGTTTTTCTTATCATGTACATGTGGCCAAAGTCCTCGGACACTGAGGAACAACTGACTAGAAGTAAGTGTCCTGTACTAAAAAGAGTACACAATTCTGTAAAAATGGACTACAAAACCACAGTGCTAATAATGCCCAGTTTTTTAGACCTTTATGATAGACATCGTAATGTACATACATAATTTGTGTGACACATTAAGCTTTTACGGGTGATTATTTTGTCTCTTCATAAAAAATAGATTGTAATATAAAGTACTAAAAACAAGCTATATAACTTGTACCACATGGAGTTTTTATATATATATATATGACATTTTAAAAGGACTATTATATGATAATATATTAAAAGATCACTTTCAAGTAAATTATGATTCAATTTCATAGACAAGAACATGTCTATAATACATATTCCAGCACGATCTATTCCCAGTAATCTGAAATATGCAAAATAAAGCCTGTATAAACTTACAGAAGTTTACTTCCACATTTCTCAGTTTCAAGCGTATTCATTTCTGCATGCAAGATTCCTGATGCCTTAATGGGAACTAAGTATTGGGGCCTATTCCAAAGGAATTTGAAGAAAACTGCAGTGTTCCTCACAGGCTCAATGAAAGCAAATCTAATCACATTTTCAAGAATGACTAATCATTTGGGTTCTGCCTTTCAGACCCAAGAATATGTTTTGAAAAGCTTATGTCCTCATCCAACAGACTACAGAAGGGGAAGTTGCTCTGTGGTACTCTGTAAGGCCACTCTCAAGTGCTTTTGGGAATATAGGTCAGAAGACCTACCTTAAAAATACTTAATACCCATTAAGATTGAAAGATCAGTACATACACATATTAGATTTAAGATCCATATGACCTCCACTGGATAAACAAAATGCTTATAAACATTATATACAAAAACTTACTCCACCCTCCCAACATCATGTTTTAGGTGTTTATCATCAATCTCAATTACAGTTGAGAAGTTCTGAATGATTCCTACTTTAAGTGGTGAATGCTTCTTCTGTAACTGCTATACTCCGAACAGCTTATAATACTGGCATTCCTTAATGTAACAGAGGCTAAGTTCTGGTTCCAATAATTAGAGGAGTACCAGAACTTGGCCTAGTATGAACCTGGTTTTGGTTACAAAAGCAGTTATGCTATACTTTCTTGCTTCAAAGTCTTCTCAGAAACATAATTGTTTTATTAGATGTTGCTCTACAAAAATACAATGTAAGCACAGTACATTTTATCTACAATTGTTTTGTCATTTCATAATTGCATTGCTATATGTAAATATATTTAAGTTGAAAAATAACATTATGTTTTAATGGTGGCAAAACAATAAATACTTTTGCCAGCTCTTTCCCACTGCAAATCATAATAAATGCTTGCCTTGAAAACTAATAATTCAGTGGCTGTTACAAGTGACACAATCCATTAAACAAATTTAGTCTATTAAATATGAATGTCCTTGAAATTAATTTCTTTCCAGTGAATTTCAGAAACTATCCGCACACATTTTACAAGATCTCTCTCATTAATAGTCACTGGAGTGGGCTGTTCTTAGTAGGGAAGTCAGATCACTGTCTTGAAAGGTTAAAAAAGGGGGTACAGAAACAGGACATTTTTTAATTGGTAGGTGTTTCTGTTTCTGCTTTCCCCATTGGTGCCTCAGGAAAAAGTAGTTTTCTAAGTATGTTTGCATAGAATGGTCCGTACACTTGTTTATTAAAGTTTACAATGCTCGCATACTGAGATCCAAGGAACTCCATCTCTGTCTGAATCACAGAAAGGCCTCCTGGCATAGTAGGCATACACTTCTGAAAACTCGGAAGAGCAAGGAAGCTTCTCATGAAGAACTGGATTCGTTTGTCTGAAATGGAATATAAAGCATGCTCAGAACAAATGTAAACCTAAGATGAAGCCATACTCGCTTTGTAAGCGCCCTGCACATCAGCACAGCAACAAAAAAAAAAAAAAATCCAACAATGTAGGTAACAACTGTTTACCAAGCCAATGCTGCAGCGGGAAACAATACTGAAAGCTTCTTAAAAGTTGGCTCCTGCAAGGTGGACACAGCATAAACCTGCTGCAACAAGTTACATTACTTAATATGAAGCAGACTCAAAGAAAAAGACTACTAGGTTTAAACCCAAAACTGACAGAAGTGAGACTGAGTAGCACTCATTTTTCCAAATGCTTCTCCAAAATACTAGCATCTCTAGGCTTGTTTGTATAGACACTTTTAACATTATTTCTAGCTGCAACTAACCATGTTCTGCAGCATACCAAGAACACCATCTATAGGTGAACAACATTTCCTTGCTCTTAGTTCACCCAGTATTTTATTGCAGTAAGAAAGTGCTTTTAAAAAATAATTAGACAGCTGATTAAGCTTGCTGGAAGTAAGTTTATATACAGACACATACAGTAAGACAACTATGCATTATCTTACTAACCAATCAAGGAACTGACGGGATTATTCTCCTCAACAATATGAGCAATTTGACCCATTAAATTACTCTGCATTTCTTCATTAAGAGTAGGAAGACCTCTTTCAGTTAGAGACCTGTTCACTTTGCTGCAAATCTGGACCCCAATAGCATTCAGAGCCTCCTTCAAATCAAAAGTTCTGGAAGAAAGAAATAGAAAAGCATTAACTTTTGCAGTTTCTGTAGCACAGGTTATAAGATGACCTCCCTTGTCTCCTTTCCCTTTTATTTTCAACCTGCTCTCTGCAATGAGAGAATTTAGAAAAGTTCTTTTGCTTTTGTAGATTTATGTACATCTATACATACAGGACAAATCTCCATGTGGAAGATAAAATAAGGACCTAATTGTGATTGAAACAGGAAAAAGTATTTCAAGTGTGCAGCAGTTGCACCAGTTCATTTTGCCCTTACACTTCGGCGTTTTCCTGGGCCACATGCATAGCATTTAATGAGAAAAAAGCAGAGCGGAAAGCTGTTTTTATGAGACACACTTTTCAGATCACATCAGACTTCCTTGTAGTGCAAGTGGCAGCAGAAACAGGCAACCAAATAGCTTAAGCTACCTACAAGTTTGAAGCAACTGGCAAGATGATTTAATTAATGTATTGTCAGTCTCTCCTGTATTAGGAGCATATGAATGAACTTTAGTACTGCGCTCCAAATTCTGTAGACTAACCTCAAGATTAAGATTTCATTAAAATATAACTTTGAAAACATGTGCCTAACATACAGTGGACTTATATTGTAAAGGGACTGTAGATACAGATTATTAAGATTTGGTATCTTGCTAGTATTAACAAGCACCGGCTATGACATTTGAATTGTTTCCAAGAGTTTTCAGATCCACCTGGTTATTTCCTGTTAAAAAAAAATATGAAGAGTGATAAAAACAAGGCCTTACTTCTTGTTCATGCCTTCGAGAAGAGGAACAGAGATCCTTTTCAGTTGGTCAGCAAAATCAGGCACATCTACAATTGCTGCACCCACAGTATTGTTTGTTATGAGACAAACACAAGCTATGGTTTTTAATTGATTGAGCTTTTCTCTCAACTCCTGAAGACGAACTTCATCTGTTATTAGAGTCTAGAATTGAAACAATAATACTAATTTAGGAATATGGAGGAAGAGAGGCAGGGAAAAGGACACCTATAGGATGCAGTCATGAAGCATTATTATTTTTAATCACAAATATGCAAAGTCAGAAGAGACAGCAGCTGAAATACCCTGAATATGTAGTGTTGCGCAAAGTGGCATTATGTACAAGTACCAGAAGTAAGCCTGTGGCGGGAAGAAAGGTAACACCTTCAGTGCAGAGGAAGCTGAGGACATTGCATCTTATTCCTCATCACTGCTGACAGCAATCTGCGACCAACAGTTCAGCCCATGATGTGGAATGCTCAAGGGATCCAGAGGACATTGTAGTGATCAAGGTTACAGACAGAATAGTCTTCTGGATTCAGCCGTCCTTTGAAAAATGCCATAATTTGTAATGATGCACAGTGAACAACTGTGAGTGACAACCACCAGTTCAACCACCAGAGCAGGTTCTGCAAGTGACACATAACCCGCTACAGGCAAAAAGCCAGTTGATCATACCAAGAACGTAAGTAGTTCCCAGAGCAAGATGTAGCTGGAGTGGCTTATTTTAGGTTAGAAAGAGTTCATCCTAACCAAAGCCCTCCACTGAGAAGCACAGGGGCATTAACATTCAGTTTCATAGTATGACAAACTAGATCCACCAGAGGATACCTGTGTGTAGCTCTTATTCAAAACTGTTCGAAGGAAGGTAAGAATAAGGTGGTTTCCCTTCTGTCCACTGACGGAGAGCACTAAGAGCATCCCCATGTATTTAGCAAATTCTCTGCCAGGCCACCTTAAGTATAGCTAAGACGCTCACTGCAGATGCTAATTTTAGCCCTGACTGATGGCCAATTTCAAATTGGCTTTACGGAAAGTTGCAGAGGTCAGTAATCGGGAGTTGGAGGGAAAAACTGAACAGTGATTCTTGAAGCAATAGCTTATATGCACTGAGAAAGTGTGAATATCTACTTTAGAGGGCTTCAAGTTTTTACCGATTCTGTTCTAAAGCAAGAGTGATCCCACCAATTCCTGCTGCCGTTAGGAAAACGGGATACTATAGTCATTTCTCTCAAAGATACAGAAAGCCAAGCGCTGTCAGTACAAGGCCCAGCCTTTGACCATGGCCAAGACTGCTCTTAGGGTGGAGCTGGTGAGCTGTTTCAGCAGCTAGACTAGCATATACTCTTCAAATTCACTATTCAGAAATTTAAGAAGTGCAAGAGTATACTTCACCTATTGTCATCAATAGCAGGATTATTATACTACACCAATGTTTTCATATAGCTAGAAATCTGAAGACACTGAAATACATTTCTTACCTCTGGAATTGTTTTGTGATAATCCCATTGTAAGAGTTTCAAGTAGCCGTTGTTTAGCACCAGTGTAGGACTAATAATTGGCTTAGAACTACTATCAGCACCAGGGGATGATGAAGATTCATCAGAAACAGATGACAATTCATCTTCTATTGATTCCTTTATCCATTCTGTTGTGAGGTCCAGGGCACCTAAGCATTGGAAATAAGCACAGGTTTACTGCATGCTTTCATCAAAATAAGCACTAGCTTGAGGAAAAGAGTTGTACATATAAACAAGAGTGCTTGAACTTCTGAAGACTAAACAAACATAGTGGACAGCTGAGTCTTCACATACCTAAATTCTCTCCCTCACTTTTTTCCACTGATCATCTTCCATTGGTCACCTTAATATTCTAGCTAGCTTTGTACAAACCCAACAACAAATTGTTAGGCTTCAGCCAAGATTTTTGGGTAAAAAAAAAAAAAAAGGCTCCAAGTCCGAGTTCCCAAAGCATTTCTTCCCTCTTTCAGGGAGGCCACTTAATAGGTGGGGCACAGGTCTGGAAAGTAGAGGTGAAGGGGATAAGCTGTATTAACAGCAAATGAAATGCATTTAAAGATTTCTGTCACAGGCCCTGCTCCAGATGTTAGTAAGTTTACTTTTTCGTCTTGGAAAATATATTTTCCTGAAGACCATTTAGCCACATTACACAAAACCTGTAATAGTGGATCAGGTTGACTTTGCATCACTTAGGAAGTTTTCCTCAGAGCCTGCCTTTTGTTTATTAAAAAATTGATCCTGTCCCTTCCAACTTTCAGGCACACTTAACTGGTTTTACATGTTTACTTCAGACTAACAACAGACTTGCTGCATACAAAAGAGATAAAGTTTCATCTTTCGGTATGTAGGATTTCTGCCTCCAGACAGTAAGAGCCACTGTTTGTTTTTCAGATACCAACCAATTTAACAAATACAAATTTGTCTGAAAGCACCCCAGATTACAGATAAACATACTTTATAGCAAGTTAAGCAATTGCCCATTGGTAGCTTGCTTTACATTAGTTAGATCCACACAAGAAATTGAAGTTTTCCTCCAAATTAACTGCAATTGATAGATTTTTATGGCATGTCTTTAAACAGTCCGCTTTTTAAAGAGAGGCTTAAATTAAATATAGCATGATACCTACTTGGTGTTTCTTCAAGAATTTCCTGGAATTTTGTTCTTTCATAGTCCACCAAATGACGCTGAAGGTATGGCCTAAGGTTTTGAATCGTGTAATTAGCCATATCCACTTTCATCAGGTCCAAAACACGGAATATTTGTCTGAAAGGAGGAGTTTAAAATTGGACAATTACAATAGTCTATTGACTTTAACCAGCACATGTGAGGTACACCTATATTAGCACTTTAATTTCAATCTGTGAGAAGTAAACTCCTTCACTGGTATTTCAGCGTAACAGATATGTTGCCTATCTTCCAGGATACTTGAAGGAGTATTGTGTGTAAGGCTTGGTGTAAGTTACAGAGAACAGGACGAATATGTAGCATCACTAAATGCTACAACCCTGTAACAGCAAGAGAAGGTTTTTCAAGAACTATATCAATTGGTACATTTCAGCCACAATGATCAGATTTTAACTTTTTAGTCACTCTAAATTGCACCAAGAGAAACAATACTTCTGATCCAGTTGCTTTGGTCCCTGCATATGATCCAAGTTGCAATAAAACTGTAGAACAACAACTACCATTTACTCTTAATATTTCCATGTACCTAAGGCACAGTAATCTGGTTTCTGCCCTTTTATGCATGTGTTTTACTCAAGTACAAGTAAAAAGATCTTTACTAAAGAGATTTTTAAATCCAAAGTTTGGCCTCCTAAAGGAAGCATGCAATAAACAGTTCAGGAAGGAACAGTACAAATGTTCTGCTTAAATTTTGTGAGATGAACAAGACTGAAAAAGCAGTCTCCATAACACAGATTATTGCAAGAGTGCACTTTTTGTTGTTCAGTGGCTTAGATATTCAGAGCTGGTAGTGTTTGATCTAGGCATTCTACTCATTTCATTAAAAAGTAAGATACACATAATATTCTGGTCACAGGGTGTCATAGCTCCTCCCCTTTAATGCTTCTGTATAAAAATAAGTTTTCTTATGGTTTGAAAGCAGGTGTTATGTAAACTGACACAATTTAAGACTTCTTTCTGAGACTTTAGCTCCCTTCTTCCACTGCCCAGTACTCTTTCAGAGAAGAAGTTTTTCCTCTAAAAAAGCCACCCAAATACCAACCTCAGTAATTCTACGATATTGTCAGTTGCTTTTAACTGTTTTATATCGTTGTCTCTTATCGGAGCACATAACTTTCCCATAGTGTTGATGATATAGGTAGCTAGCCCATGAATATCAACAGCATTATGTTCTGCCTGCTGTCTTATAAGATCTGTATCTAGAACTTCACAAATTTGATTTTGAATCCTGTTTGCTCCAGGAGTCAGGAAAGAAAGAAGAATCTAAAGTGGAGGGAAAAAAAAAAGGAAAAGCTTATCAATAAAAACCAAACCACTTAGTAAACACACCGAAATAAGATTTTAATTTTAATGTGTCAAGAGTATTTAGCTGACCAACTATAATAAGACACACTAAGACTGAACACATCTAAGGTAGCAGGAAAAGGACTGTCAAAAGTATCACAGTACAGTTCTGCAAAAATGCTTAAAGCCAGTAAACCAGAAAGCATGTCAACAACGAGACTCATTCAAAAACTGGGAGGCTGCCCTGTAAAACAAACATTTACTAACTTAAAAATTTTGAAAGACTTAGTATTGTGCCAGGATTGAAGGTTTGTATGCTCCCTTGTATGACGATCATAAACAATAAAGTCTATTTGGGCAGGTGCAGTCATGTTTATACTCGTGTTCATGCCCTAAGCTCACAGTATGTTGCTGGAAAGAGGTTAGTAGAGATGTGAAGCTCTGAGAAAATAGCTGACTTGTATCTAACCATCATGCAATGAAAGCTGAGCGGACACGCCACTGCGCATATGTGGCTATATTCATGGTTAATATAAATATACTATAAATAGACACCTATTGCAGTTCTGAATAATCATCGTTTCATCTTAAAAGACAGAACTTGAAGGTGTTGGCTTGACTGAGTTAGCAGACCCTTCAGTGAAGTAAGAGACTCTCAGACCTAAGCTGACAAAACAATACTAGGAGCAGGGGAGGAGGAACATTACCTCCTTAATTTCCTCAAAGAGCTTGATAGCATGTTCATATTCTGGAGGATCTTCATTCAGTTCCGATTCCAAATGATCCCAAAACGCCTTGTGTACAATTTGTTTCACTGTGCCTGCAAGGCTGTGGAATAAGTCAATTAGATACAGAAATGACTCCCAACTAGCTTTCATCCTCAGTAAAAGTGTTTTAGATTGGCCTAATCACTTGTTGGGAAACACACAACACCTCACCAGCTATTGTGCCCTGCAACCATATCTTTCTTGGGCTGTGGATCATCGGCTCCCAAAACATGGTCTAGACTGACAAGTCTTTCCTAAAACACCTGTATTTATAAAGTGGTGCTGGCAAGTCACATGTAGGTAAAGAGATATTACCCTTCCTTATCAAACTTGTATTCATTGTCCTAACCTGGTATGTTATATACAAAGCTTCCTCAAAAACTATTCTCTGTCATATAACCAATTATCAGTTAAGGGACTTGTGCAATTAAAAACCTGTTTGTTTTTTTACATAGAAGTTTTCTCAAAGTAAAGACCAGGGTCATTTTTAAGTTAGATGTGTCTGTAAGCAAGAACATTTTAGCTACCTACATTAGGGAAGCTACTTCTCGCTTCCTCTGGACCTCCAGGTATTTTTGCATCTCTTCTTGGGCTAATGTTAGAGCTATGTTCATGATGAGCTCTATCTTCTTATCACTATGGCACCAATGAGCTACTACATACAACTGCACAGAAGGCCACCATTTCATCTTTTCCACAGGGCTTGGAACTGCACAGAACAGACTGATACTCACCTTCACTATGGGCATTCATATATTGCATTAGCCTTTTCTCTTCCACATGACATTTAAGACAGACAAATACGCTCCAAGACAGTACATCAACTCAGCTGGACTGCAACACTTGTTCCAAGCAAGATAGCTTTGGCAGTGACTCCTGGAGGATAAAAATCTGTAGCCTTCCAAGATGTTTTGGTTTGGCTTTTTTTTTGTTTTGGTTTTTGGTTTTTTTTAATTTGCTGCTCCTTTCATTTCTCTTCCTAACCCCAGTGCTGCTTTTTGCAAAATTCAGGCTCTTACCTGTTCCGTGGCAAATCTTCATCTTTTATGCAAAAGTTTGCATTTACAGCAATTTCATGAGCTAGAGTCAAGTCTGTCAAATTTCTTGCAGCTGCCATCAGTTCATCAAATGTAATAATCTTGGGAGGGCTTGCTGCTGGAACAAACAAGATCAATTCAAGCCAAGTATCTATAGTTGATAAGTGCAATTGAAAAAATATTAAAATTTAGAAATTTTACTGCTTGCTAATTGGACTCTAGTACTCTAGAAGAAACACCCTTAGGATTACCAGGTCTTTATATCTTCTTAAAACACTAACTCAGGGAACTCCCAGCTTATCAAGGGTGTGTGTGTGGGTAATATCGCACAAACCTCATAACATTTTGAAGAGCAATTTCATATTTCTGCATCTTAACTAAGATACCCTTTTTCCTTTAAAACAGGATCTTGCATTCCGCAGATTTCCTATTGACTGTTTTGTAAACTCCACCAGACCAAAAGCATGGGCAATAACGGATACCAGATGTCCATTATAATTCTGAGCACATCATGGCTATATTGTGGTTTTATTGCCTGTAGAGAAGGTTCTGAAGTTACTGACTTGAGAACCCCCCACTTATGCTCCATAGCAGGTACGTAGTAAGGTACACTCCCTTTTTACAAATCAGTGTTAACAACATAACAGAAACTCTACACTGGAAAGCAAGAGTAAATTCCCAAGTTTCTAAACCCCCAAATTCTGTCATTTAATTTAGTATTTGGAATTAAGCCTTCGAAGACTGGTAATAAAGAAAGACAAAGAGTCAGCTGCAAATTGCAGCTCCACTAACAAGCTTGTTTTAATGTATGACTTCACTTACATAGATGCTAAAAAGCATGCATGGTCTGAGAATGCTTACAAACATGAACATGAAGCACATCTTAACCAACGTTTTCTCACTACTCAAAATACTTGCCTTGTGCAAATGTGTGCTTTCTGTTTGATCTTAATATTTATGAAAAAATGTGAATTTGAGATTAATTTCATGTAACTTGATGTAATATTATAAATCTGTAAGTTACAGATTTAATTTTTAAGTGTATGGAGCAAACAGAAGAAACCCACCCTTTGCACAAAGCCGTATCTGGTTGAGTGGGAGACCACTACCAATGTCATGATTAGCTCAAGATTAGGATGTCCACAGTGGCACACTTTTCTTACACTTTCTGAAGGGAAGGAGTGCACAGGGAGACCCCCACGGATACAGCTGCTGGTGGTGTTCCACACACAAGGAGATGACCTGCTTCACAGCAGAGAGAAAGCCATGCCTTTCTCTTAATACTCAGAATACTCAGAACAGAGATTCAGAATCCCAGGTTCTACCCATGACAGCAAAGAGAAATGAGATAAGTTAGCCTTATCTGTCTATGCACAATGCAGGTAAGGTTGAAATAGGCTTACACGCTGGGGAACTGGGTTTGCTTGAAGAATCACTGTTAAAGCTCCGTCTTGAATATTCAGAGTCGCTAGAAGAAGCTGTGCTTTCAGAGAGGCGTGACGAATCTGAATCACTGTTCTGGTCATCACTGAGAGGCATTCTGATTCACTTTAGTTGCTACAGTAAACAAGACCTGGAAAGACAAATAACACATCTCATAAAACCAGCACTTACTATTTTTTTGTTTGTTTCTGAAAAGTCCGATACTGATCATTATATTGTCAATGAAGAAAAGTAGTTGCCTTTCTTAAAAAGCTGTTACAGAAAGGATCTGGCTCGATGCGCAGAATCATACCGTTATTAACAAACTACACCTGTTCTGCAAGAAAGTTTTATACCTTCTGCTGTTTCATACTTTAATAGTTATATTAGAGACAGTCTGTAAATTGGTTATATTTTAAAAATAAAAGACTACCCACGGTAACCCCTGAAGTTGCTTGTTTGTTGGAATTTTGGAAGTTCTCAACATCCATAAAGGCATCTCATGATGTTACCATCCCCCACCTGACTTCACCAACAAGTGCTGTTTAGCAATTAGCTTCCTTCCACAAACAGACTGCACGGAGTGTAACAACTCCGAAGCAAACACAGAAGTTGCTGGGGGAGAACAGGCAAATAATTCAGAATACTACATTTCTGACAGGGTGTAGCTAGAAGTCTGGCCTGCTGTTTTAGGTGGGTCTTTGCTCAGAATCAGATGGCAATGGCACAGACCCAAAAAAAATACTCCTCCTAGGGATGAGGGTTTTCTGTTTTAAGTCAAATGGTAACTCTGAGCCTCTAACATTACGTTCAGCATACATGACAAATAAGACTGAGAAGTGTCACGTCTGTCTACATAAAGAAGCTGCCTCCCAGGCAGATAATCTGCAACTGCAAAGAATTTGGACAGCTGCATACTGTGATAGAGATGATTAATAGCTGTACGACAGGAAGTGAAAAATACGTTCATAATCATATTAAAATGAGAACCTGGAAGTCAGCCATAATTACTACCAAAAGAATTTGGCCCAGATACCAAAAGTAGCTGTCCATCTTTGATTACGGCCAGGAAGCATTCTGTAGTAGACTTCATGAAGAGACATAGCCAACAATGCTTTCCATCAGCAAATTTAAGTAAGATGACTCCATTTATGATAAAATTGCATCAACTTCAGCAGGCGAAGAATACCACGCTTTGCAACTGTTGAACTTGGGAGAAGCCACTTTTGGCAGCAAAAGTATGATCTTTGTGTGTATTTATGTGAACCAAGGTATTGTTGGGTCAAGAGGTAGATAAAAGGGAGTAAAAAAAGATTTCTTTTTTTATGCTGGCACCTAGTTACAGCTTAGAGTGTTTGATTTTTCAGGTGCCAGCTCATCCTGAATAGGCCTTTATAACTTGACAAGGTATTAACTGATGAGTACTCCCCTGTTAATTGAGATGATTAACATTTGTTAAGTGTATGTTTATTCCTCCTCTCCCAAGAGGAAAGAGGATGCATTTGAGTGCCATATTTATGTAATGTTTTATGCTGGTTTTTGTGAAAAGAATGAATCACATCAACAAGAACACAGCTGACAGTTTATTACCTTACTGGAGAAGCCAGTAAGAGAGACTTTTGATCAGGACACGAGGTCATGGGTTCAAGACTTACAGCATTCATTGTGATCCTTGATATCATAACTTTTATTAGAACAGCAATTTTATAACTTCTAACAAGCAACTGAAAACAAGCAGATATTTAAAATAGTATTGACTAAAGACAGAGTTGAGAGAGAACCTAGAAAACCAAAAGGCTAAATATTTTTGACTTTGAAATTTTATTTGTCCAAGTTACAATTAGAAATGAGTCACTAGTTAACATTACACAAGAGACTAAGACTATTTCTTTGATTAATATCTGTGTTATAGATGTCACAACTAATTTCTAGTCAGTGCTAGCTTTGCCAAGTAACCTACCTGTAGAACGCACTCCAGGTTCTTGATGTGGAACCGCTCACTTAAAAACAGTAACCCTACAGAGCCTGCAAAGCTTACATTACTCTCCCACTATTGTTTCTAGATCAGCATCAGAACACTATTTTCAAGCTTTAATCATGTATAAACCCCCTTTTTTTATACATAAATAACTAACCTCAAAAAGGTTAATGTTGCATGTGGTCCATTGAAAGAATTGATTAAGGTTGTTAGCAGCGTACTGGCCCAAAAGGTCTCGTAAATCACTCGCCTAGTATGAGCACTTCAAGATGCGTCTACTGCTTCAGTCTAGGTGTTAAGAACATGGAAAAATTAAATGACCATTAAAAACCCAAAATTCTCACACAATTTATGCATCATAATTTCAAGTACTTCCTCTTAACTGTCAGTATGATAATTCTAATAAACATTCAAATTCATAAATATTCAAATATTCAGATTTGCAAGGTGGTCCAGACAGCAAGTACTAAACCAGCCATGGAAGCAAGTCAGCATTGCCATTTTTTACTCCAGTCTTGATTCCCAAGAAGGCCAAATAGTTCAGGTAGAAGTTAAAATTCTATATACATTAAGTCTTTACATACTAGTCCCAGCAAAGGATCTTTTGGCAACAAATACTTGCATTTCAAGGAGACCCATGACATACTTTGATGTACTAAGACCATACCTGTTCCTACAATACAAGCACACATACAGATAGAATTGCCAATAGAGTGCTTCAGAAGACTTAAAGAAGTTTCAGCAATGCAACAGGAGACAACGCACTAAAAAAACACTGCAATCTTTGCCACAGTAAATATATTTCCTAGTAGGATGCCTCAAATGGAACGGTAAGGAAGAATGGGTGTATTCTGCAGATTCAGAACATTATTGCTAAATTCTAAGTTTAAAAGATAAACAAGGCAGCAACTACATCAAAGTAAACATAAATGAACACACAAGCAGAATCCAGATATGCCATCTACGGTTTTTAAATACGCCACCCGACAGCTAAAAAGCTTAGAGAAAAGTATATTCATTGAGCATATCAAAGGGAAGTACAAACCAGAAAAAAGGCTTTGTAATTAGTTACAACAATAGACAACAGACTTACTTAGTCCTTTTCTTTATAGCATACACTGGAAGAGCTGCTTTTCCTTACGTGTTTGTAGACAGCATAGAGCTTCTCAAATTACTAAGGGCCAAGTTCACATGTAATTTTTAGTTTAGATTAATATAATTCTCAAGTAAAAATATTTCAGAGAACCCTTTAGCCTTCCAAGATCTCTTTGTAACTCACCACCTTGAATAGACAATACATCTTCTTATTGAGTTGGTCATTAGGTATTACATATTAGGCTGTTGTTTTAATACACAGCTTAATATCCTACCTATTCTATTAAAGGATGAGCCTGTGGTTACAACCTGCTTTACTCTTCTTGCATTAAAAACAACTGATGTTTACTTTTATATTAGCTTGGATACCTTCACAGTGGGCTTCATTACACTGTTTGCTTTCTGTCGATCAGCGCTATTTTGCAGGTTTTTTTAAGGATATACTCTAAATGGGAGACCAAGCTAAAAATAGCTTCTAAATGTACAAAACCCAAGATTCCAGTTAATTTAACAAGGAAGAACTAAGTTATCATGGTTTCTGCTGCTATTTAGACAGTTTTGGATTATTCTTTTTAGTAAAGATGCCATGAATACAACACCGTAGCAGCATAAAGGCATCTTGCTCTTATACAGTCACCGCATCACCCAACCCGATCATTCACTTAGAACTGATCAAGGCTGCAAGATCAGATTAGTTTTAGAGAACACAAACACACTTTTTATTCCTGAAGACTTCCCTTAGAAGTTATTTCATGAAGCACCGGTGGGGGGGGGGGAGACAGTTTGGAAGGGGATTTTTTTCCTTCAGATACCATCTTCAAGAAAAGTTTTTCCACAGCTCTGCTTTGTTCCAGTAAGTCCCTCCATCCATGCGCACTTTTTAAGTGCTCTGTCCAGTTTTACCACTACAAATGTCTTAACTTCGTTTATTCTACTGGGCTTAGATCCTTACTATCTTCAAGCTGGCACCGACTGAATCTCATTTGGGCTCGAGTTTCCCTTTCCCTGACTCCACCTTTGTCAGCACTCACGGCACAGGAGCAGAAAAGAGCCTTTGTTAAGGGTGACGGGATTTGCCTCATTTTTGACAGCTTAGAGGCGACATTTCCCTCCTTTAGCGTCCTAGCTCCGCAGCTCTTCCCTTTATACATAAGCTTCTCTCGCTGGAGGCTTAGAAACAGCTAAGAGCGCGACGAGCCGGCGTCCCCGCGGCCCGGACAGCCAGGGGAGCTGCCCTCGCCTCAGAGACCGGGGAACGCGCCCCGCCAGGGCCGCCCCGAGGCCGCAGGGCCCCCGAGGGGAGGCCGGGGCCGCCCCTCCCGCCCCGCCGCCGGCTCCCCTCAGCGACGCACGCTCCTCCTCTTCCTCCATCTGTTTCGCCGTCCGTCTCCTCCCCCGGCCCCATGTTTTTAACAGTTACCAGAGGCAGGAGTTTGGCACCCGCCGACCAAAACAAACAGCGTTACCAAGGACGGGCCTGGGGGGAGGGAGGGAGGAGGAGAAGAGAAGGGGGAACCCTCTCTCTGCCAGCCGCGGGGAAGGCGAGCCCGGCTGCCCGCCTCCAAGCGTCCCGGCCTCGCGGCCCCCGGGGAGGGAGCCAGGGTGCCCTTGCTCGGCTGGAGCGGGGCTGGAGGGGGGAGCCCCCGCGGCTGCGCCCGTCGGGACGGATCGTCCCGGCAGACAGCGGGCACTGAGGGACGGGGACAGCCCAGGAGACAGGGGGCACGGGGTGCGCTGCGGACCCAGCGCCGAGGCTGCGAAACCCCCCTGCTGCAGCGGTAGCACCGGAGCGCCAGCTCGCCACCCCCACCGCGCGGGAGGGCAGCAGCCCCCGGGCTAGCGCTGACCCGGACTCACCCCGCAGCTCATCGCCTGGACGCGCCCGGACACCCAGGCGTGTGCTGCACGGTACCGCCGTCGGACGGCTCGGCCACGGCCCCAGCCCCTGCTCGCCCCGGTCACTCACCGCAACGCGGCAGCGGCTCGCCCTCCTGCGCGGCGCTGGCCGGGGCTTGGAACCCCCCCGGATTTATGTGCCCAGCCCGGACTATTAGTGTCTTCCTTGGGCGCGTCCATCTGTGCCGGTGACGAGGGGGGGGAGCGTAACCTTTTCCTGCCTGCCGACGGCGAGTTAGCCCGAGGGACTTGGGTCAGCCCGCGCCTATCTCCGCAGAAACAGCCCGTCTCTCCTCATTCTTCCCGGGCCCGAGCACTGAGCGGGGGGATATGAGCTGACAGGGGGAAGGCGCTTGCGCGGACACCCCCGCGCTGAGTGGGCCCTGCCCGGGGGGGAAGGCCGGGGGAAGGGCTGGGTGGTGTTTACGGAAGAGCCGCGTCGATCCGGAGCGACCCCGCCCCTTCCCCAGCGCGCGGCGGGGCCTGCGCGTTAGCCCCGCCCCGGAGCCGTCTGAGGGGATGGGGTGAGGCGGCGGCCCCACAGAGGCGGGAACGGGGAGGGGGCAAAGCGCCCCTGCTCGCCGCCGGGACGTCCAGCACCTCAGGGCGCATTTGCCCGTCTCTGTTCACTGCGCTGGCAAGGAAGCTTTAAATATGCCCTCACGAGCTTTCCTGCCCTGGTTTCCTCAGTCTCTCGACGGGGGGGTGAGGTGCCCCCTTCTCCCCCCCCCGCCATCTTAGCCTCCGGGGAGCCACTCAGGACTGCGCCGAGTTTAGTCACCCGCCTTGCTCACGGCTGTGGTGTTAGGAGGCCTGCTGAGCGCCCACTGAGGAACGCGGCATGAAGCAGTACAGCACTATTATTATAAATGCTTTGCTTATTGCTGTATTGACCTCATCCACCGGGCAGCTTCACGCGCTCGCTGGGCCAGCAGTACCTGTCAGGGTCATCATCGCCGCCTGTCACAGGAGCTACGTGCCACCATTGCCTCACCTACCGGGAAGCATGGAGGGCAAAACACTGGCAGTCATCTCTCAGGCAGGAGCTAACTACATCAAGCCTTGCTTGTCATGAAGACACAGAGCTCCCCTTCCTGCAAATAATCTTTAGCACGCGTGATGAACTATACGGGATGGATGTATTCGCATAGACCAAAGCCTGCTGCACATCCTATTAACCTCTGCTATAAAAGCAAGGGCTCGAAGCAGGGAACGGAGTTTGGCTACGCAAGTGCCAAGCGCCCTGCTCGAGCGGGAGCGCTTGCTCCCAGCGATGCAGGGCACCTGTCAGCCCTGCCGCTCTGAGCCCAGCCTTCAGAGACATTAAATGGGATTAAGTCCAACAGCCTAATCCGATAGCTTCCATAAAGAAGACGATGTTTTAAATAACTGTGTTTGCACTGCTTTGCCCCAGTTTGTGCACGTCACATGGCAACGACAATCTGAGCGAGGCTCAGAAGAGCTTTGGAGAAGACTGCCTGTGATGGTGTACAGATGGACTGCCTTGTACAGGACTGTTTTCACGTGCAAGGACATTACTTGTTATTATTTTTTACATCCATTTTGGCTTAAATGCCATCTGAAAGATGGGGGAAACCTGAGTTCTGGTCTTTGCTGTGATGGCTGCCGATGCCTTTTATTAATTAACCAACTATATCATCTAAAACTGCACAAGGAGTACTTGCAGCAAACACCGGGGCCAGTGACTCAGGGTTCATTTTGTGTGTGCTGTCTGTGTGGACCGGCAGTTGTGGAAACCTGTGGTGCTCGGTGGCCTAGCTTGCACAGGGAGGGAAAGGGATGCCCCAGCCTCACCAAGTAAACTAGCTTCTAAATATTTATATGAAAAATCAACTTTAAAGGAAAAAGTATCTCAGGGGTATCACCCTAGACCATGGAGTAACAGATGGAATTCCAGAAAGGGATGGCTTTAAACCAACTTTATTTATCAGCTGTAGCAGTGCCCTTCTCCCACAGCACACCAGCTGTTTTGGAGCCCATTCTTAAGTACCTAGCTTGCTCTGTCTGTCTGTCTATCTATCTGTCAGAGATGTGCATCTGTATATATAGCTGAGGCGCCAAAGACATGCTTCAAGATTCCAGTCCAAAGGCCAAGAATAAGTTAGACACTGCAGTACTCAGCACTTAACCTCCTTTTTTGTTTCAATTCCTTCCTGATCCAGAGGCACTGAAGCTATAGGCCATTATATGGATCTTGAAGTAGATTACCTACTGTGGAGATTTTCTCCACGGAGAAATGTCACTCATTTCTTGTTGTCTGTGTCTTCCACAATGTCAGCCAGGAAAATAATTGTACAGCCTTTAAATTTGTTCTGCTCAATTAAGATCAATGTCCATGTGCTTTATATAGGACATGCAGGTATGTGCTGGTTTTGGCTGGGATAGAGTTAATTTTCTTCATAGTAGGTAGTATGGGGCTATGTTTTGGATTTGTACTGAAAACAGTGCTGATAACACAGGGATGTTTTCGTTACTGCTGAGCAGTGCTTACACAGAGCCAAGGCCTTTTCTGCTTCTCACACCACCCCACCAGCGAGTGGGCTGGGGGCGCACAAGAAGTCGGGAGGGGACACAGCTGGGACAGCTGACCCCACCTGACCAAAGGGATATTCCACACCATATGATGTCATGCTCAGCAATAAAAGTAGGGGGGAGGTTGGCGGGGGGCGCGACTCGGGGACTGGCTGGGCATCAATTGGTTGGTGGTGAGCAGTTGTTTTCATTTGCAACACTTTCTTGGGTTTTATTTATTCCTCTTTGTTATTTTCCTTTTCCTTACAATTTATTATTATTTTATTTTATTTCAATTATTAAACTGTTTTTATCTCAACCCATGAGTTTTCTCACTTTTACCCTTCCAATTCCCTCCCCCATCCCGCTCTGGGGAGTGAGTAAGCAGCTGTGTGGTGCTTAGTTGCTGCCTGGGGTTAAAACACGACAAGGTACAAATTTGGGATTTTGACTAGTGTCTCAAGTTGGCCTTAATTCTTGGCCTTTCACTACAGAAGCGCTGTTAATTGAAATGAAGGACTAGTTTGTGCTTACCCTTTGCAGCAAGTTAGTTCATAACCTTTCCTTACTGTTACCAGTAAAACTGGCAAAGACGAGAAGCCTACAACTAATGCACTGCTTTATCCAGCAAACAGCAACGCAGCTACTGAGCGGGTAAGACACGCAGCTGCATTTGGCCCTGCAGGTCAGAAATGTCCCAGTATGCGGCTAACTGATGGTTAGAGTGGAGGAGAGGGAAAGGGCAAGGCATGTTATTGTTTACACCAGGGCCCATGACAACTAAGTTGAGAACATAACTTGAAGTCACAAGATATTTTGCCCTAATCCTAATAACTGAGCCAGGCAGACTGGCTTTAGCGCTAACAGATGGATGTTAAGACTCTGGGTTGACTGAGACCTTCAGGCCCAGATTTGATAATAGGCTCACGGGTAAGACAAAAAGTCTACAAGGCAGGTGTAAGGATGCTTTCTCAGCTTGGTCTTCTGTGGAGTCTCCCGTATTCCAAGGAGAAATAAGTCTTGTGAGAGGCAAACAGGGGTGCTACTTCTCCCCACCGAAGTATTCGGCTTCAAATTCACACAGAGGCAAAAGAGAATATTGAAACTTCTGAGAGAAAATGGGACATCAGTAAACTCCCCAACCGCACCAGTCTGCAGTGCCTAGCTACTTTACCACCTCAGCAAATTCCTAATGCACGCTCCCCTCAGCACTAGCGGCCTGTCTTTCTGTACATAGGAAATACCGAGTTTGACCCACGGGGTCAAATGCAATGAGAAGCTGTTTGCAGAGTGGTACTCTTGGTCAGAAATAGTTCGTGTTGGTTCCTTGGTGAGAAAAAGCCTTAGCTAGTACATCGCTAACATCTTCCTTGTCACTGCCAAGCTGGAGAAGGAGAAATGGTATGACAGTTACCTACGCTGCCTAATAACTGAAACAGATTTACATCCCTTGATGCTTAACTTTGATGATCCTCTTTGTTATTGCCTCTGGTAACATCCATATGGCTCAGTTCTTATGGTAAACTCTCTGAAATAAATGGCTTCAGAGCTAAAATCCTGGGTCTTAGGGTACTGCTACAAATCCCGGCCTTTCTAGGCCCTTCCTAAATAGAAATCTGAGATCCCCCTTGTCATAAAGCGTGGACAGCTAAGGCTGTGGCTAGATGTTCACTGTGGAAACTCTGCTATTCTAGCCTTCCCAGGCTGCTTTCCTTCCTGCTGAAGATCTCTACTCCCGCGGTGCTGAGGAGGACAGAGCGCTGTGAGGGTTCCTCAGCCGTTTCCGTGCAAGCCCCCCCTCCCCGTATCAGCTCCAGCCACCTCTGGGAAGTATTTAAGACCACCTCCTGACCCTGCGCAAGCTCTCCGCTACTTGTTAGGGTCAGGGCAATCGGCTAACCGAGTTCTGTTGTGGTGTCCGTAACCTGCAGTCACTCCAGCATCCTCTCCAGCCTAGTGACTTGTGGCCTCAGGTCTGTGCATTTGACAGAACGGTGCGGGCAAAATGCCTGAGACAATCAACTATAAATTCTCCTTCTGTCACCCGCGCTAGTAGCTCCTGACTGGAACACCACGCACAGACCAAACAGTCCCGTTCATCCTAAACCTTGGCAGAAGTATTGAATGGAACTGGATTTGCCGGGCTGACATCGGGGCTGTGATCCTGCCTAGGTTTAAGATTCACTGTCTCTGAAGAACACTCAACCTGAAATTTAAAAAAAAAAAAAAAAAAAAAAAAAAAGAACGTACTGGGAATCAAAGAAAAGACCAGGAAAAGAAAGTGTCTTCCAAGACAAAATGTGATTGTATCTCTTGTTGTAATCAAATTGAGAAACAGATACATTAGCACCTCAAGCTTCTATCTTGCAAGGAGTTACGGCTTGCACGTTAATGTAATGAACTTCCACTCGTGGAACAACTCTTGGCAAGTGATGCATTTCCATGTAACATGAAAGCACGAGAAGGAAATGAATTTGCACCAGCAGTTCAGCAGCCTAGGTGTAGAAATGGAAAGAGCTTGTTGCTACTAACATTTTTTTACGTCTTAGAGACACTGAAGCTACATGTGTAAGATCTTTGCCCAGAAGCCCCAGTAGAGCTTTAAAGCATTGTTTTCACTCATTGACTCTGTGTCTTGAACGGAATTTTCTTTCATCCTACACAGATCTTTAATACGGGCAAATATTAACAAACATGAATACAGACTTTTAAAAAGTCAGCTTTAGGCAGAAAGATGCGCATTAAAATACAGAAGAGCAACATGTCTGAGGGAGAAACCAACTGCCAAGAACTTTTCATTGCACTGCTCTTAAAAAAACAAACAACAAATCCTTGTGAAACGAGCACCATTACTCCTGGCTGTCTAGCAGTTGTTTGCTTTTAGCCCAGGTCTAAATCCATTATTGCTTTGCGTGGTCCTAGTCATGAACCCCCTGAGAGAACACGAGACAGAGGAAGGAAGAGAAGCCCGCCGTGTAAGCCTCTTTGGTCTTAATAATTGTGAAAGAAAGGGGCAAGACGGGATCAGCTTACTTTGTTCATTGATCATCTTGCGATGAAACGAAAGGCAGTTTTCAGAAGTGCTTGAGAGTCCATCCTGATACCCTAGCTACTCAGCATGTCTGTCGGATAGGAGGAAGGAGGTGTTAGAAGCTGAGTGGCCGCATTGGTCAGGGAGCTGGACTAGATGAACGTTGTAGGTCCCTTCCAACTGGAACTATTCTATTCTATTCTAACTTCTGTCTGAAACGTGGGTGAGTGTGGGGACAAAGCAGTGGAGAAGATGTTTTAGCATGTTTTTCTTTTTAGGATTCTCCAGTGCAAACTCTGTCACAGGGGACACGTTGTTACAACACTGTCCTAGGTCCAGAATCCTGGGTCCAAGTGCCTCACGGAAGCTGCCGGCAACGTGCGGACTCCACCTGATGGCAAGCTCTCTTCTACTAACTCTGACAGAGCAACTCCCAATGGGCATCTTGCTCTGAATCTTCAGGCAACTCACGAAGCAGAGTTTCTGGACAGGAGAGAAAGTCTTGCTTCCAGTTTCAAAGGGAGCAGTGAACAGGACGTCAGCACAGGGGAGTCAAGAACTGAAGAAGGCCAAGACCCGAAGAAGGCCAAGCAAATACAAGTGCAGTGTACTCCATCAGCTAGTATACGAAAAAGTCTGTATTACTGTTGCCTGCAATGTACCTATTGAGGTTCACAGAAAATATGCCCCAGTCCTTTCTTGTAAAAATTAGGACTCCCTTCCAGAATTGTAACCCGTAGTTAGAAAAATCAGACGCAGTGACGCACCTTGGCCTCGCACTGCGCATGTGTGCACAACTTTACAGAAAAGGCTACAAAAGTCCTTCCCTGTAAGCCATCCGTGATTAAGGGTCTAGACCCAACACATCAAAAAATTCTTTGGCGACCTGGCAGAGCAGTTAGATGTCTATCAGACAATAGTCACTATGTTACCCTGCTCCGTTAGGGCTAAAGGACATAAAAAGAGGTACAATACTGATGCATTCCAGGTGTATTTTTGAAACAGACGGGTTTTTCTGCACGATCACCTGTCCTATGGTCTGGCCCAAAGCGGTAGGCAGACAGCAGAAGGGGACTTATGTTGTATTTTTTTGAGTTCCTACAATCAAGAAAGTACATGGTAACAATTTAAGACACAACTATTTGTTTTCTGAAAAGGGTTTAAACAGCTCTGTGATGCCGGAAATTTTGAGGGATTTTCAAAATTAGTTTTAAAGTTACTCCCATATGCTATCTCCCACCCAAACACCGGTCTCGAGCCCGTCCTCCCCCCCTTTCCACCATGCAGAGGGGTACCCACCCCCCGGCCCTCTACTACCCACGCCCTAAAATCGCAGCGTCAAGCCCACCCGGTTCCCTCACGTACGGATCCTCTCTTACACGACCAGATGCAATTTCTTCCCCCTGATACGACCGCAAATTAACTCAACGCACGGCAGACCCTTTCCTCCGCCAGCGCCTCATCCCTTCGCCTTGCTCGCTCCTGCCCCACTCTCCTTTTCGCGCCGGCATATCCGAATCGGTCAGCTCCCACCTCCCTCCAACCTCACCGGCAGGAGAAAACCAGAGCACGAAGAAGAGGGGGCGGCGGGTCTGCGCCGGGCGCCGGGGCAGGCCTGCCCAGCCCCTCCGCCCCTGCCCCGGGACGCGCTCCGGTGGGAGGATGAACGCAGCGGGCTCACGGCGAGGCGACCGGGGGTGCTCGGAGCGCCCGGGCTCCGCGGGGGCTGCGCTGCCCAGCCCCCAGGCTCTACCCAGGGCGCCCAGTCCTGGGCGGTCCCTGAAACCCACGGGAGTTTGTGTCGCGCCGCTCCTGCCATCAGGGCAGCTGTTGCGTGCCCGAGGGGCCAGCCTGATGCCAAGTCTCCGCTCCGGAGGCACTAGGAACGGGGGCGGGGGAGGCTGCGTACGGAGGAAACAACTTTTCCTCCACGCCTCGCTCCCGGAGCTTGCTGCAATCCATCGGCCGAAATCACAGTCAAGCACAACAGAAGTTGCGGGAGGCGGGAGCCCGCCGCGCTCTGCCACCAAAGCGACACGCGGGACTACAAACCGGCAGCGGGACGGGGCTGGGCTTGGGGACACCGGGGGGCCGGGGGCTGCCGGGGGCAAGGCCCGGCGCGCCCCGCTTCCAGAGCCCCGGGCGCCCCGCTCCCAGAGCCCCGGGCCGGCTCCCGCGGGCCGGCCTGGCTGAGGCGGCCCCGGCCGGCAGCGGGTCTGTCACCCCGCGGCTGGGCGGGGGCGGCCCCTCCGCCCTGCCCGCCGCTCCCCCGGCCCGGGGCCGGGGCCGGGGCCGAGCCCGTGTGCGTGGCGGCTCCCCCCGGCAGGGAGCGGGGCCGTCCCCGTGTGCGTGGCGGCTCCCCGGGGCGGGGGCCGGGGCGGGGCGGGGAGCGCGGCGCTGCCCGGGCCGCCGCCCCCGCCCTCCCTCCCTCTCTGCCTCCCTCGCTCCCGCTGCTCCCGCTCCGCGCACGACGGCGGCGGCGTCCCGCCATGTCGGCCGCCAAGCACCGGGGCCCTAAGGGCGGCAGCCCGCCCGCCGCCGCCGCCGCCAACGAGCGGGGCGCGCAGCCCGGCGGCGCCGAGGAGGCGGCGGCGGCGAAGAAGCCGGCGGCGGCGGCGGCGCACGGCCGGGGCGGCAGGGCCGCCGCGGGGGGCGGGGGGGGCCGCTCCGGCGCTGGCCCCCGCCGCGGCTGGGCGCTGCTGCTGGGCGCCGCGGTGGTGCTGGGCGCCGCGCTGCCCGCCGGCTGGTACGTGCGGCAGCTGCGGGAGGAGGTCGGGCGGAGCGCCCGGGAGAGGGAGGCCTCCGGCCGGCAGCGGCAGGAGCTGGCCGCCACCCTGGACGCCGTGGTGCAGAAGGTAGCGCCGTCGGGGGGCGGGCGGGGCGCCCCGCGGCGCCGCTCGGGCGGCAGGGCGGGCTGGGGCGCGGGGGCCGTCGGGGCGCTCGGCGTTGCTCGGCGGGGCGGGGGGCAGCAGCCGCCCCGGCGGGAGGGCGGGCGGGGGAGTTCACCCCTTAAATAAGCAGCCGCGCGGCGCTCGGGTAGCCCGGCGTGCGGGGAAGCAAACGTGTCCCGTTCGCGCCCCCCCTCCGCGCTCCCTCCGTAAAGATGCTTTCATGGCATCAGAGGGACAAATGGGGCCTGGGCCGCGGTTTTCCCAGCGCCTGCAAACGTGGCCTCGGCAAAGCGAGGCAGCCCCGGCAGGCGGCGCGGAGCGGGGCCGGGCGGGGCGGGGCGGCCCCCGGGACGGCCCGCGGCGGCGGCGGGCGGCTCTGTGCCCGGCTGGCTCTGCCCGGGCTCGGGCGTGAAGCCATTTTATGTAATGCAGTCCGCACGCTTACGCGTTGGCAGAAGCGCAGACCTGCAGTTTCGAGAGCCCGCCGGCGGTAGTGTTATACCGTCGGCTCTTGGAAATCACCGAAAGCCGAGCGTGGCAGATGGGCTGCTCTGTGTCGCCGCGTCGAGCGGGCAGGTGCGCGCGCCAAGGTTGGACGTGGCAGGATCCTGCCTCGACGTCCCCGCGCGCTTCGGGAAACAAAACCCCTGCCAGCCTCACCGAACAGCAGCGGCTGCGCAAGAGACGCCGCTCCTGCCCTGCCCTGCCCTCCACGTTCCCCCGGCTGCCTCCGGCCGTCCGGTGTCCGTGGCAGTCCAGGACTGCGGAAGGGCTGTGAAGCTGTTGGCCAAGGGTGTGGCTCAAACAAAGTGAATGAAATGCTCATTTCTCTTCTTTTTTCACTCAGACCTTGTTAGCCCCCGAGCTAGAGTCTTACGAACGGCACTGTCCATCTGGATATGTCTTAGGGTGCCTAAAACTTTTAAAAAAATGGCGTATGTGAAGGCATACCGTCAACATACAGTCGGGCCTCTGTCTAGGGAGTAGGTAGATTGGTTGGAAAGCAGTATGTACAGTTATGACTGAGTCAGATCAAAGAAAAGGAAATTCTTGTCTCGGCTTGACTGCTTTCTGCACAGTGAGCCGTGCAGATTCCCCGTGTTCCCTGCGAGCGCGGGCCCTGGCCGGTGGTGGGGGGACAGGGCGGTGGGACGGGCGCCGGCGGGGATCCTCCGGCCGTCCTGTGGCCCTGCCGGCAGCCCGGCGGCCTGCGTGCCTGGAGTTTGTAGGGTCGGTCTTGGTGCTTCCTCTCCCTTACGAGGAGGAGGAAAAGGAAAACTCGCATGAGGAGGGGAAAGGGTTGTAAAATGCAGGGCTATGGTGTCGTTTCTGAAGCTCATTTTAAATCCTGGGTTTTTTACTCGCTGATGACTGGGCTGGGATTTGAACTAGCAAGGGTTGTTGTTTTTTCCTAGTTTTTAAGGCATTTTTAGAGACTCTTTGTATGAAGGAAGACGTTGCAGTGGCAGGACATACAGGAGGTATGATTACAATACATGAGTATAGAACCCAGATGTACGTGCAGTATGTAAGCCCTTCCACGCATAGGAATGGGTCCAATTTGCTGCCTCTGTCTCTGTGTCGTTGCAGAAAATCCTAGGTATATGTTACGTGTTCTAGGAGAGAGGTGTATACCAGAAGTTTATAAATAGTTTGTTTCAAAGAGAACTGAAACTATTTGCCTGTATATAGCAGATGGCCGATGTTAGACGTACCTACAGTAATGCAAGAATAAAAGTCGGGGGAAGAGATCCTGCGGAGTTTCGATGTAACCCTTGAAAGCTTTGCTTGCTGTGGTTTGCTGTTCCCTTTACAGAAGAATGTACTTGAGGGAGAGGAGACCAGGCTGTATTTCATTGCTTTACGGAAGCGTAGGGTCCTGCCTTGTACTTTTGGAGTGCCGTCAGCGCAGGCTGCTGTGCAGAACTGGCTTTCCCCTTCGGTCTTTTACTGCAGAGAGCTCCTGTCAGGAGTAAGCATTATATAAACTCATCTGCTTTACACATCAGCAGTAGGAGGAGAAAGGAAATGATGTGGACGTTTAGTCTTTAATATAGCACAATTCTCAGGAAGGCCAAGGTCGTTTGGTGTTTGAACACCAGACAGCATGACCGGTTAGAGAAGACTGAGTTGTTAGCTATAGACATATTTTTATGTGCTATTTATGGTGTTAAACCTTTCAGGGGCTATGGTTTCAAACCTTACCAGCCATGAACACCAAACAGGCAAACTCAGACGTAGGTGCGCACACAAACCAACTGTGTAGTGAATGTGAACTGTTACTTTGAAGTTGTGAGTTTTACCCCTCTCGTGCAAGGGATTCGATTTGGGCCCTGGTGGCTCTTGGTTACGACAGATCAGATTAGAAGCTGGTCTAATCTGAAGATCTCGGTCCATTTTCTTATATCAGAGCTCTCTGATCTTCAAGTGGCTGGCCCAGCTGGAAGTATAGGAGAATAGCTTCAGGTTACACCATGAGCATTGCCCAAATGCAGTGGAGGAGCAGGTATGAAGTACTTCCACTGCAGAGGGGTGGGATCCCTCTCTGTCAAACCTACACCAGTGGAGACCTCCTGGGCCTCTGGAGGGTTCTCCTGGGCGTTTCTGATGTCTTTTCTTAGACTAACATTTGAAGATGGTTAATTGCAAATATGAATTTGGTGATTTAGTTGGAATGTGTCAAAGAAAAATAAATTTTATCATAAGAGGAGGAGGAGGAGAACTTTCTTATGCCTTCCTTCTAGATTTCTGCAGTCCATTTATAGTGATGCAGAAAAAGCTCTCTATGTGGAAAAAATTGGCGTGAATGACAACTAAGACATAATGAAAGTGAGGTTGGTAAAGCAGTGTAATGGCTGGTGTCCTGCTGCAATACATATGGCGGTACTACCTGCTCCCCCCTGCCCCAGCTCATTTCTAGTTTCATATGTGAGCAGTAGAGAATACAAGTACAGGGAATGGAAAGTCATTGCAAACCTTTCTAGATAAGAGGGAGGAAAAGGAAGTCACCTTTACGGGTATTCTTCAAACTGCGGGGATCTGTTGGAGCAAGGGCACATACTGTGGCCAAACTCTGAAATCCTTCCACAGTGTAGACTTCCATGAAAACCAAGGAGGATTTGGCCTGGGATTTAATCTTGCAGAAATACACGTGACTAACTTCATTTCTAATTAGTGAGTCTGTTAGGTCTTTTGAGATGCATTTCTAGGTTCAGAGGCTGACTGGGAACTGCTGGAGCCTCCTTCAGTGAAAAAGGAAAAAAAAAGGAAGCTCTGTGTATTTCTTTCTGAGAACATATAAAATACACTTCCTTCTATTTATAAAATAAAAACACCCCTCCAGCTGTGTATCTAATCAGTAAACATGGCAGCCCATGTGGCATGACTGATTAATATACCCCTCAGACATAGGGAGTAGCATGAGGCAAGGCAACATGTATTACTCAGCACTTGCCATCCTGCCAAAGCCTTGAGGTATTTTCTACATGATGGATTCCTGTTGCAGCCAGTGGGAGTTCTTGCATTGCTTTACAACGTTTAAAAAAATACAACCCACACACGCACAAAAAGATTTCTCCACAGTCTTGAGGCTGATATTCTGCTTGACCTCAAAATTCAGTAATGTGTGCTTCCCCATTGGTGTGCCTGGATCTTCCCTTTAAATGTGAGAGTAAATGAATGAGGTGGCCACTCTCCCCTTGACCTTTTCCCTCTTGCTGCTACTAAAACCAACTGTAGTTTTTGTAATTGGGAAGCTTAATAGCATGCCTGACCTGGTGGTAACAAGTTTCTGTACTAACCTGAGCTAGATGCAAGTCAGTCCATTTGGTGGCTGCTATGGCTTTGCTCTCTGCCTGTGTCCATACATGTGCCCCTGTTCACTGAAAGCATGTGGGTGTACGCATGTGTGTGAATAATGAGCTACTAAGTATTTAGAACATTAAAGCCTTTCTATGGGTTTTTATCTTAAAAAATAGTTAACAAGAAAAATCTGTGTCTCCATTGGTGTTGAGGAGCAGCAAAATGTCATGATTACTACACCCGTTCCTCAGCCATTCCCAGCTTCCCTTTCCCCCTAATTTTTCCTGTTACTCTTTCTTGTCTGCTTTGAAACTTCTTTGACGTTCTGGAATTGGCCTTGGGTCTGATTGCCTGCTAAAGTTTAATCCCAGCCTTTCTGTATTCAGAAGCTGATGCCAGATGTTCTTTAGGGTTTTTTTTTCCCCTCCCTTTTCTCCCTTACGGACTTGTGGCCCATAGAACCAGGAATCATATAGGGGAAGGATGGCTCAGGGGTCTGGATGCAAACTCTGGAGACTGGACTTTGATTTTCACTGCCACGGATTTACTGGATCATCTGTTGCAGGTCAGTGAGGCCAGGGATCCTCAGCAGCAGATGTATGTATCTATAGAGCTGTAAGGCTCTAGATGCTGGGCTTTTTGTGCCTCCCGTATCTGCATGCCATAGGGTCACCTCAGGTAGGGAACGTCAAGGATTGCAAGGTGATCATTTCATATGGTAACAAGGGCCATAAGGATCTTAGACACAATGGGTAAGGATGTAGGTAAGGATGCAATTGTAAATATTAACCGTGTGGATTTCTGTTTTAGGTGCGTTCCCTTCAAGCCACATTTGGAGAGTTTGAATCCATGATGAAAATTGCTCAGCAGAAGCAGGAGGTTACTGAGAAGGCTGTTAAACAAGGGGAGAGTGAAATAAACCGGATCAGTGAAGTGCTTCAGAAGCTGCAAAATGAAATTTTGAAAGACTTGTCTGACGGCATCCACATGGTGAAGGATGCAAGGGAACGAGACTTCACATCTCTGGAAAACACAGTGGAAGAGAGACTAACAGAGCTAACCAAGTCTATAAATGATAACATTGCTGTATTCACTGAAGTCCAGCAAAGGAGCCAAGATGAAATCAACAATATGAAAGCAAAGGTTGAGTCACTAGAAGAGGCAGATGCGTATAAACATGAAATTAAGGTGCTAAAAGATGCTTTTGATGAGATGCAAGCATCCATGAAAACCAAAGAGAAGGACATAGAGACCTTGAAGAGTACAATAGACTCCATGGAGTCTGATGTGTATACTGAAGTGAAAGAGCTAGTCAACCTCAAACAAGAACATGAGAAATTCAAAGAGGCTGCGGACACCGAACACCTTTCATTAAAAGCTTTACAAGAGAAAGTTCTGAGAGCTGAGGAGTCTATTACGCAGCTCCCTGGTGACATTAAAAGACTCGATGAAGATTTACTGCAAGTTAAAGCTGACCTCAACAAATGGGAAGAAAATGAACTCTTCAGAAAAGCATTAGAAACTTTTGGGAAGAACAGTGAAGGACTGGAGTCTCGATTGAGACACATAGAAGACAGCCTGGAGTCTCTAACTTCTGTTGCTGCTCAAAACAGTGAAAAGTTGCAGTCTTTCCTTTCTAAGGAGGCAGAATACGAGAACAAGCTCAGTAGCCTAGAACAAAGCATTACTGCTCTTCAGGGCATCTCAGATATGGACGTAACTTCAGTCACAGACGTTCTGAAAAATCTTGGTGAATCGCAGACCTCGCTGTACAATGACGTGGAAAACTTGAGGAGAAGCATCAGTGACCTGCCATCCTCTGGTGCTCTTCAGGATGTCCAGAAGCAAATTAGTACTTTGTTGGATCAAGGAAGTCTTCAGACAGATCAGGCACATTCTCAAGGCTATCTTGAAAAATTTTCTTCTGTGGAAGGCTCTGTAGATGAACTGAGATCTTCTGTCAGCCAGGTTGATTCCGATTTGAAAATGATAAGAACTGCAGTGGATAGTTTAGTCTCCTACTCGGTGAAAATTGAAAATAATGAGAACAACCTGGAGTCTGTGAAGAGCTCAATAGATGACCTGAGGAATGATCTGGAAAGGTTGTTTGTGAAAGTAGAAAAAATACATGAAAAAGTTTAGGCAGCAATGCTCCTTGTGCAGATAATGGATTAAGGAGAATAGCTTTTGTATGCCCAGTTTTTTACTCTTTTTAAACGCAATTTGATACCTCCAAAGAGAATAAGAATACTTTAATAATAGAGACAGTTCTGCTTATTTCTTTAATTTCTCTTTTGTGTAGTGTTTTTTTTTTTTAAATTTTGTTTTCAGAAAACATGAGTTTAGTTGGGGGTTGAGTTTCTAAGGGCTCATCTTCTCTATAAAGTTGTACCGCTGTAGCTGCAGTGGTGTAACTAAGGCACTACAGCCTCGTTAGCATGCGCACGTATTCAATGGCATGAAGGTGTTTCACACTATGACACTAGATATCCCACACAGAAGGGCTACAGCTGTTCTGATACAAACACACTGAGAATTTTACTGGTATGTTCTGGTTTAAGAAACAAATGAACAAAACTACACCTCTATCTTAAACTGTTTAGACCGGTAAACTTAAGTGTGGACCAGGTTTGAAGCAACTCATCCTTTTCTGCAGTTTGGGACTCGGCCGTGTGGTCAGTTTACCAGGTGTCAGTTGAGCTGTAGTATATTTCTGCGAGTCCTTAATCTGCACCAAGCAAGGGGTTAGCTGAACCCCCTGAAAGGAAGGTTTGAGGTAAGCGGCACTGCTTGGGGCTAAGACCTAAGAGAGGTGTTCCACCATGTGGCTGGAAAGATTCATTCTTTATGATCACAGGCTGCTTTGCCATCATCTTCAGCTGCTGGTGTAGAAGACCAGTGCTTTGAAGGGACATCTGAATGATGGGATTAGTTTCAAGAAAGTACAGTATTATTTTTGTCATAGCTGTGTCTTTCCTGGAAAGGCCTAATTTGTCTGTGATACAGGATTTTCTGTAAAAATGATTGCAAATTTGCATAAGGAAAAAGATGGACTAAAATTGCACCTCTTGTGTTCCATGTATAGCAAGCATGCTAACGACAGTAGTACACTCCAAAACACACAAGGGGGAAAATCACCATGAAATCAGCAGAATTGCTTCTAAGGTGTATACATTTCCAAGTTTTCACACAGCTGACAGTGACCTGAACTGTTGTTACATATTCAGGACTTGGTGCCTGATTCTTGTCACCGTTGTTGTCACCGGGTGTCTGCCTGGGGCACTGGTAGCAAAGGATCCTTCTAGGAACTGGCTGAGGAAACAGTGTCATAATTCTCAAGATGCTCATTTAAAAACCACTTTCTCATGGAGCTTTCTTGGTTTTCTGTCTTTTTGGAAAGGATTTCTAATATCCCTCTATTTCAAGTTTACTTTTGAACTTTATCCAAAGATTTGGTAACGGGGTCTGCACGCGGATACCTTGGAAATAGGTCGTGCGCACCATGCCCACCTCAGCCTGCACTAGCCAGATCCGTGGCTACGTTAGAAGAATAATTCCTAGAAACAGCACCTCCCAGAAGCGGTGTGCTTGTGGGAACAGCGCAGGTGAAAAGGAGTTCTCCTCAGTAAATAAGATACTGAACCATATCTAGTGTTGTTCCCACTGTAAACAGGAAAGAATTGCTGGCAGAGAAGGAGGGACCCACAGCATTAAGGTAACCGTTGTCACTGTTGGAACTGCACTGTTCTTTGTTGACTTATCAAGTTCTTGAACAATGTTGTTAGGTTACTGTGAAATGAACTGTATGGCTTATTCGCGGTATTTTTAATACATAATAAACATTGGGAATATTCTTTGCACCTTTTTTTTGATTGCTGCTTACTTAACGTTGTGTTTCCCGGGATGCTTCCAGTGGGATACAGGAAGGGGCTTGGGGGAAGAACCAGCCCTATACTTGTTCTCAGCTTTCATAGGGAACACGGAGGCAGTCGTACCTGTTGTGGTTACAGAGGAACTCTTGAAAACAGGATTTGAGTCAGATCAATGCCGTGGTGTTGACCACCAAGCTCAGAAGCCCACGATGATAGTTGTGAGGTGTGAAATACGTGATTTATGCAATGAATGTCAGACACCACCAGCAATGCCTTGGTAAGACTTTCACAATGTCCAAAGCATGTAGAACAGGAATAATGTACAGAAAGGATCATACAGTCCTTTCAAAGTGGCTGCTCCTTTTGCATAGCTTTGAATGCTGGATTGCAAGGCCCATAAACTCATACCATCTTCCTGATGGACGCCTGGCTTTCAGAAGTTTGGAAAAGGGTCATTTCAGGAGTATGGGCATCATCATGTCCTGGCAATTCCCAAGGCCAAATTCATAGAGGTAGGTAATCCCTGTTATTAGACTACCTATGTGTTCAACACAAGAGGTGAGTACCCAAGCCCTTCCATCTAAAAGAGATTTGACATAACCTGTTGACTGGAAGCTGGCCACAAGCATGGCTTTAAAGGGTAGTAGCTACGTGATGAAGGAACTTAAAGAGGCTGTAAAGCCAGCAGTGCAGCTGGGCCAAACTGGATGTCAAAGATTGAATGAAAAATTACTAGTTATGCTTCTAGTAACTTAAATTCTATGTCAAACTATTGAAACGACTTATTTCTCTAAATAAAAAGAATTCTCCATAAATAATAATGTGGCTGGAGGCAGGCACGGCAGCAAGGATCCCTTGGTGGGCTGGAGGTTCAGCTTTTCTATGTGGCTTGAGGGCCTCATCGAACACAAACACTTCCTAATTCCCTCACAAATGCTCACAGAGCACACCCCGTCCCGCTGCTGCTCTTGGCGGTTGTTTTTAGACTTTGCAATAAAAGCAGCGGAGAAGGACTCAAGCAAGACATAGTCTATGCTGCCAATGTTCTTTTACATTCTTAGTAGTTCATCAATAACGTGCTGTTGCAGTAACAAATTTCAATGGAAACTGTCCACCTGGTTGATGAGGTATTGATCGAGCCAGTTGGTTAACATTTGTCTTCATTTTCAGCTCTCATCTTATAGACGGGGAAGCTGTTACGCCAAGGCGCTGTGGACTTGATCGCACTGGAAAGGGCTTGCCCAAACGCCGGCGCTGGCAAACGTGGTGGGGATACATCTTGTGCTGCTGCAGGAACTTCTCCCAGGAGGGCTTCGACCACTGCCTCAAGTGAAATAACCTGTAACAGCAAGCAGAGTTTCTGGCGGCCTAAATGCGCGTGTTAGGGGTTTTATTAAAACACGGATCAGCGATTTTGTCTTTTCACCTTCTTATTTGACGTGACTCAGCTAGTAGTGTGAAGAGAGCTGCAAAGGAATGAAACGACTCCAGGAAAAAAGGCTTTCTGAGATGCACAAAGACGGCAACAGCCGAAACCCGCGCCTTTGCCGCTGCGGCAGGGCGGGGGCGGGCGGGGGCCCGGGCTGCGGGGCGCGCTGCGGGCGGGCGGGCGGGCGGCAGCGCTGCCGGCGGCGGCGGCGGGCGCCCTCCGGTGGCGGCGGCGCGGGGCGGCAGGCGGCGCGGCTCGGGGAGGGCTGTGCGCCTGCCTGCCCCTCCCTCCGTCCGTCTGTCCGTCCGCCCGTCCGTCCGACCCGCTGGAACTCCTTCCCCGGGCAGGGGGCGGGAAGGTGCCCAGCCTGGCGCCTCCTGCTTGCAAAGGCCGGCCGCCAGCTCCGCCCCCCCCAGCTCCCTCCCCCGGGTCCCACAGCGGCATCTGCTCGTGTGCCCTGCTTAATACCCTCCTTCTGTGGTAACACCCCCCTGAAAAAACCTTCTTCATCCAGTGCTGGGCTGGTTCTAGAAGCAACTGCTCCTTACTCGGCGCAGTTCAGCCATTTGGCTAAGAACTGGTCCCTGGCCCGTTCGTTGTGTCATCAGCTGCTCAGTGAGTAGATGTTTAGGGAGGGGGAAGCTGTGGCTGGTTTGGTTTTGGTTTTAATACCAGCTGTATATGATATTTAGCACCGTGAGATGCTAATCCTCGGTGGTCCTCTGCGTGCTCGTACATTGCTGCTACCCTGCCCTTCCTGCGAGCATTTCAGTCATCGTCGGCCTCCGCCAACCATGAGCAGGTATTCACGGATATCAGAGACGCAGAGTCAGAATATTTACACGCAGGGCTTTATCGACACGTATTTGTAAATCCTGGCATGAGATGGTCAAAAAGCATACAAAGCAAATCCCTTTCCCAAGAAGCCCTTTGGCCTAACACTGACCAAGGATGCTCAAAGAGCAATTCTACTTTGGAAACCAAAGCAAAAAGTATATTTTCTGCTTGCTCAAATAGCAAAACCTTTCCAGAATCTCTAATATACAATATTTTGCAAGCTCCCAATATAATATATCTTCTCAGGAGTCAATGCTTGCTCATGCACGGAGAAAGGGAACTCAGAAATCTCTTTATAAGAGCAGAGCCTGATGATTTGCATTTATAATGCAAATACTAAACCCCGGAGCTATTCGGAGTTAATGCAGCATCGCAGTTGTAGCCTGCTAGACCTCAGACAGAGAGATCCCTGAACTCTGCTTTTTTTTTTTTTTTTTTAATATTGGAGCTTATGTAGCAGGTGTTTCTTTGGCTGATACGGATATACAAATAATGCATCTCAAAATCTTTTCCAAGACGATGCTATCTAGATGCTCAGCTTAGCATTGGAGGACAAATGTTTTCTCAAGTGATTCCAATTTCACTGTGAGAGGAATAAAAGCCAAAGAAGCAATTGCTCATTTTGCTAAATATCCTGTTTAGAAAAAAATAGTTTAGACGAAATACTTACTACCCAGTTAACTCCTGTGCCCCACCCTGGTGTCCATCCATAATTCTAGAGGAAGAAGCTAGTTCAAATAAAGCCGGCTTTGTTCCACTCAGAAAGATTTTCCTTTGGCACTCTAGATGTAAATATGTCACATTCCTGTGGATAATCCTTTCCTGTCAATGCTGCTTATGTTGGGACTGGGATGGAGTCCTAGAGTTATGAGTAAGGATGGAAAACATAACAAACGGAGAAAGAATCAGGGTTACCTCGAAACTCTCTTTCAATTTTTTTTTAGTGCTCTGACTTTCAGACAAAACTCTGATAATGTTTTCTTTTCCCCTCCTTTCTCCCTTTTTGCCAAACTTCCCATCAATATATACATGCCAGGGGGGTGCAGAATGTGATGTTTAAATATTATTTGCTTTACAGTAATAATTTGAAGCCACAAGCAAAAACAGGGCTTGAGATGATAGCCATTGCAGAGCCACCTGTTTAGAGAGAGCACTGCAAGAGACACACTCTAAACAAATGATTTGACATCCCCACTAGTGGCAGGTTAAAAACAAAACATTGCCGTTCCCAGAGTGTGTTGGGACAGTTCACACTTTGGTGTCACTCAGGCCAAAAAAACTTTCCGTCAAGTACTTCCCTGCCCTGGAAACTCAAAACGCTCTGCACAAGGGAGCGGGATCCAACCTACAAGGTGGTCTGCCTGGGAGCCAGCGACCCGGGAAGGGCAGCAGGCTACCTCCGAGCTGCGCAGCCTGGGAAGCCTCCCTTGGACGACCTTTGTGGACTGCTCGAAGCCTGTAAATTGAAAACAGTGAGGACTTAAAGAAAATTTCCAATCAGATGGGAAACTTAGAAGTTATGGAGAGATAAGGGTCCTGACCCAGATCCCACTGAAGTCAGTAGCTGCACTCCCATTTCCTCTCCTGGTACAAAATCAAGGCCAAAGCACTTTGCCCAAAGCTACACTGAAAACACGTAATACAGCCAGCAATGATTTCCAGTACCTAAAGCTCCAAAAACCCTCTCCTTTCCTTCGAGTGCATCAGAGCTGTTTACCAGAACACCTAACAGCTAACAGATCTTCCCATGCTGAGCAAGCCTTTCCTTTTTGAAGTCCCCTTCTCAAGGTCTGGACACAGCAGCATAAGAACATTATCAAAGGAGGTAGTACAGGCTTGTATGGTTTATGGTTTAAACACACTTGGTTTATGGTGTTGGGGAAGCAGGCTGGGCCTCAGGGTGTATTTACTAGCTATTTCTGTTCACAAGATTGCAAACATTAACAGTATAGACAGGCCAATGCTCATCATTAAGCTCCAGAGTAAACACCTGAGTGAAGGACAGCTTCTGCCTGGAGTTTCAGGCAGAGCAGCTACGCTGGTACACATTCAGCTGATGCCTTCAGAGATCCCATCACAACCCTCAGAGCTAGGAAAAAAAGGGACATTGACTGATCTGAATGTAGCACCCTGAGTGAATGAAGCTGTTGTTATTCCTACGTCATGCGTATAACGCCATCGCCCAGAGGTTCAAACCCTATCCCAACAGGCGCTGGATGAGAAGGCTTATTTAGGCACCTGTCCACTGGAATGCTCTGGGCACCTAACCGCTCTCCCAATGGCATATTTTGTAGGATTAAATGTGGACTTCAAGCACCCCATTCTTACAATTTTTGCCTCATCCCCGTACCAGATTCCTAACATCGTACATTCAGGTCTGAAGACGGCATTGTTCTTAGCACTTTCATTAAGTATTACACATTCTTAGGATGGTTTCTAAGAGGGAAAAACCCTCAGTTCTGTCTAATGTGTTTAACACTTAAAAATAAGACACGCAAGAAAAAGAGCAGCTTTTCCATTCAGGAAGGAGATATTTGTATTGCTAAAACTAGCCCTACTAAGCTTTCGTGAACATGAGATTGATGGAAGGATAATTAACATTTGCTGGAGTCTGAATCCTTATAGATAATTAACTGAGGTGATAATAACCTCTTAGACCCATGAAAAATACCTCTGCACTTGAATGTGTTCCATGATCAAACTGCATTGCAGCATCCCAGAAGAATGTCACAGCCTTCCAGTGACTGCAGGTTGGTGGCACGACTGGAAAAAGCCCTATGCCTCCTCCTTAAGTCATTGGGGTTTTAAAGCTGCAGCAGCTGTAGAGACAGCAGGATGACTGCTCATGGCCTCCTTTGGGCTCAGGGGAACCTCCTTGGATTAAGTCAGGCCAGGACATCGCAGAGCCTTCAGAGTGTATTATCACACATGCACTTTTGGGTTATCCTGTAACAACACGGGGAAGAATTCAGCTGTGGAGCTGTAGGAAGTGAGGGTGCAGGCTACATTTGTCCTTTGTGTCATGGTTCCCTCCCTCCACTGTATGGTCATGTAAGAGCCTACCTGCTCAAAGGAGCTGATCAACCAAAGACAGCAGAGTGACAAAGACGAGGTGTGCTAAAGCAATGTGGCACACGGCAGAGAGATCAACCAGTCCAGGCGGCTGGTGGCACCCACTGCGCCTGTTACATTTTTATAATGTTAACTTTTAGGTGTTTCTGCACCTTCCCTTCTCTGTCTTCTGTGGGATTGCATCTTTCATGGGATATGATCCGAGGCCCACGGACACTGACAGATCCTTCTCTGTTGATTACCACAGTCATGGGATCAGTTGCGTGTGGGAAGGGGATAGGGGAAGGTGAAGAATTCCCTTACAAAGCAAAATTTGCAAGGACCAAAGAGAATAGATACCTACTGCTTTCCAGCCTCCAGCCCCCTCACATATTTTCCAGGGCTTGGGGAGCTTTGTTAGTTTATAACTTTTTCCAGGGCAAAGAATCTTCTGTTTCTTCTGTCCATACTTTCAGTATGGACAGGGAATACTTATAATGCAGTTGGCAATACGTAGTGGTATTATTTGTTAAATACAACCCTCAAAAATAGTTTTTGCTTCAGGGCACGGAAGAAGATCAAGGACTTTAAGCATTGCAACTAAGTGCTCCAGGAGTGCTGGCAGCTCCATAATGCAAGACAGAAATCACGTGTTTGAACTTTCTAGAATTAGTGCATTTTCACCGAAGTCCACAGGAATCACCAAGGGTTAGGTGAGGGGCTGTATTTAGATTTCAGTCATTTGTTCATCTGGTTTGGGGGATCACTACTCACATGTACTCTTGCTGTTGTAGTAGAAGCTCCGCAAATACTTTTGGCAGAGAAATATGTGTCTCATATTAATGTCTTAGGGTCATGCCCCTTGCAGCATGCATGCTGGCTCTCTGCTTAACACGGCTCAGTGATGCAGCTCTTGTACATGTGAAGGTCTGTCCCCAAACCTCAAACTGCTGGATAAAAGGCTTCATCTATCCAAGAGTCCTACTACATTGTCCCTTGTTCAGATCCTGATTTGCCTTCACTTGCCTTCACAAAGCTTTTCAGTTTCCTTACGTTTGCTATTTCGTATTCATTAGAACTGGTATAATTTACTACTTTACCTCTAAAATTAATTCAGTAACAAGAGCTGCTGTTTCAAATGGCTGCACAGAGCTAAATCCCTGTTTGTGAAAGTATTTGAACTATAAAAAGAAGCACATCTATTAAAAAGAGGTTTTGGAGTGCTCTTTATTGTTCCTTTCAGTTTCTCTCTTGTTACCGTAACAGCAAGTTATCCTCCTCTTGAAGAGCAATGAAATAAATCTAAGTGCTTACAATCTTCACTGCACAATCCAAGTTCAAGACGAGATGTGCTTTCTTGCATTGGCAAAAAAGAAGCGAACTAAGAAAAGATGCACTGTAGCAAGTGAAGTTCAGTGTTTGCATTTTTGTCTGAACTATTAGAAGCAGCCAGGTAGTTAATACAGCCCTGATTTCAGCGTTTCCTGGACGAAATTTGGAGATAAGTTTGTCTCAGGATGATGGCTGAGGCTATTGATCTGCACTGGATTCCTGCAAAAAGGAATCACGAATGCAACAAGCGAACGCGCGGCGCCACGTTCTTCAGTGAATCCAGCCGACCTCAATACCGTTGCCTGCAAAAGGGAAGGGAGTTTCGGAGGGTGCAGCTATACCGTATCTTGAGTGTGAGCCCAAACTTCATTCACGCCTTAACCATTTGGAAAAAAGCCTGTGCTGGGGAGTGGGGTTTACAATGTACTTGAGCAGAGGAGCTCCTTTCCTTCCCTCCCTTCTAGTCTGCAACCAAGAAGCAGAAGCAGAGATTTACTGTGGGTTCATGCAGGCAAAGGGGGCTTGGGGGCTCAGGCTAGCAGCTCTCTCTCCCACCAGCACAGCCAAAACTCCCAGCCCCAATTCAAAGTGCTTACGTCCCTCTGAAGTTTGTACTGAGTGAAGATAAACACATCCTGAAGTGCTTTGTTAATACCACAGGGATGGGCTTGACACAGGGACCTGGTTTGAGAGAGGAGTTCTCCACTCCAAATGAAAAAAATCTAGTCACTAGGTGATTTATTAGTCCCTCTTCAATGATACTTTTGTTTTAAGAGGGCTTCTGTTACCCTCTGCTGATTGGAATTTTTCATTTTTGTTGGAGAAGTATTGCTCCTTGACTTGAAAAATGACTTCCAGTGAGCAGTAAATGCTGCGGGCCTCATCCTGTGGCTTTGGGCATGACAGCTTACCACCGCTCACTTTGGCACAGGATCCTTGCCATTCTTTCCCTGTTTTCTTTTTCTTGCCTTATGCCTTACACGTGTTTGTAATTACCCTTTTTAAAAAAAAAAAAAAAAAAAGTTGCCTTGTTACATCTCCCTCTGTTCCAGGCTGTCAGCTATGGGTTTCCCCATATTTAAGTCCCAGGCATTCCTCATCAATGCGCTTGCTGAAATGCTTTTACACGGGAGAAATCCTTTTCCCACATTGCTTCCAGTACAGTAAGGCAGAGCGAGTCCTTGCAGTTAAGGAAAATTCCCTCTGGGGAAAAAGCCTAAGTAAAGTGAAAGACTCAAGACCACCAAATAACTTGCTTTCAAAAATAACGGCAACATTTAAGGTGTGGCTGAAATTCTTCTTGTACGTTCTGATCTCAGATGTTATATGCACATTTCTGACAATGAAACCTCTGGCTGGCTGTATTTTTGTCTCCTTTGCAGTTATCAAGGAAAGAGTTCGGGTGTTTTGGCAGATCTCTACTGCAGGTTCTTCCAGTAGGTTTATTCAAAATGACTGTTTTCTTTACTATGAGTCCTGATCTTGTGGAGAATCTTAGAGCTTCCTGTGCTTCCACCGCAATATTGCTCTATCTTTTATTAACCCTTGGCAGGGAACCGTGGGGTCTGTCTGTTCTTTCCCTGCCTTCTCCTGCTCTTTTCATTAGGAGTATTTGTTACAGACAAACACTATTTCAAGGCCGTTCAACTCAATTTACTCTTTTCAAGGTCAAAATGAAACCAGTTTAAAGTAGCTTTTTTACTTATCTAAGAAACTCCTGCATACTTACAAATGAGAGGAAAATTACACATTGTTATGATGCTTTAATGATGTTAAATGTCTAAATGTGAGTAAGCAGCTGTGTGGGAGGCCTCCCCACCGAAGCCCCTAATTCTGCAGCTTGCTTTCTTGAGTCCCTTCTCATCATTCTGGCAGGGTGAATGTACTTTAAAGTGAAAACAATTCCATTGTTTCCAAAGTGAAAACGATTCCAAATCAGTCAAGAACTTGCATTACTTAAGATGCTGTGTAGAACAGGTCTGGTAGCGCCCATCTTTGGGCTAAACATGTTAATTAACTGCCTTTTGCTGTCCCATATCCCATACTGTCCTCAAACTGGGGCTGAATTTCCCATTTGCTGCCCTAACGATGCGTAGGGAGGCTGGCTGCTGTTGACCAGGCTTTCTGTGGTGATTGAAGAGATCGCATGAGTAATTCACACACCATTTGCTAAAGTGCATGTGGATCTCTGAAGAAGAACATTTATCCTTTTTTATAAATATTGTATAATTATAAATATGTACAAGTCTTCCCAAATGCAAAGATATATTGCTGTTATCTTTCTAGCTGATTTGCCTGTACAGATTTGGACAGATCTGCAACACTGATAATATCTTCTGACAGTGCCTGAAATTCTCCTTATATTTCCTTATATCCTTACATAGGATAATGGGAGTTGTGCCTGGGGATTCTTCCACAGCCTCCAGCTCAGGTTCTCCAATAGCAATGAGCAAGTACTTGGTCCTGTGGGAGTAACAGTGCATCTTGCTTCATGCAAGATTTAGACTTCAGCTTTGTGCTGAGACTTCTTCAAAGGCGGCCAGGAAGAGCAAGGCTGCCAAACCCCACTGCAACCCTAATGGGATTCAGTCATCCAGTTCCCTGAGGCTGCTGTGCAAATCCCACTCTCAGCTCCATATCTTGCTAATTGCATAATGTTCACACCCCCACGCTGTAGCCTGGCTAGCGTCAGTCCCTAGGAGGCAACTTGTCTTTGGCTGTCTTTTAAAGAGCTGCAATTTAGTTGATGTGGCCAAAGAAAACACAGGAAACACATCAGAGTAAAGAAGGAAACCAAGAGAAAATCAGATAACAACACTCATCCTCAGCATCGCCTTGAAAGAAATGAGTTAGTTGTAGAGAACAGAAGGAGCAGCCACCAACTAAATAGGTCAGGTTACCAGCATGCGGCTATTTAGACAGCGATAGTAGGAATGGTGATCAGATATGCAAAGCTTTTGAGATGCAGATTTAAATTCCCCTGGTCAATGGCATTGCTCCAGATGTTCTCTAATGTAATGGGACAAAATTTTTCCACTGTAATCCTGCTTTCTCCTCCAGGTTTCACTGACCATAAACTTCTCATTAGTGCCCTTAACATGAGGCACAAATGTCTTCAAACTAACACCTGCTGCATCTATTTTTATAAGCCAAGGGACTGGCTGGTTCCACAGGGGATTCAAGAATAAAACGTATTTAGCAGCCACAAAGGCTTTCCATTAACTTTATGTTTCTTTTCCTTTCGAAACTTGGGACTATATAGCCTATATGTGCCACCTGCCGCTGTTCCTTTTTTGACGTAAACCTCTCTTTGTTTTGCTCCTTTAAACTCGGTGCCAGATTCTGCTCGCACTTGTGCCCATGTAGATCCAAAATAACTCCTTGGATGCTAATGATGCAATTCCAGGCTCTCCCTGGGGTAACTGAGAATAGGAGCTGGCCCTTGTCGGTTCAAATTTACCGTTGACGCAACTTCAGTGAGGGTGAAGGAGCTGCCATGAGGATATTTTGGCCTCACCACCTCATGACACTGTTTCCTGCAGGCTGCAAACAGTTGCAGGGTTGTCCAGCCAAACGTGGTGAGTGCAGCGGGTCACATAAAGCTCTGGAGCTAAACTGGGTCAGTGGAGGCATGACAGACCACATCAGCTACAGTGGCCCGCGTTATTTATGTGGAGGAAGAAAAATATGTGCGGGTGCATCTGCCCAAACCTGTAACTGGAAGTAACAGAGGCGAGGGGAATTGCCTGCTCCGCTCTCTCATCAGAGATCCTCGATAATAACCCCCGACGGAGAGAGCCTCTTCCTGGGCAGCTGCGGATTTAATTTCGGTCTTTGTCCAGCCCAAGCAGCTCAGATCTCTAAAGAAGTGGATTTTCTATACAACAGGGGTGGGATGCACCGAAGCGTGAGGAGGAGGCGGGACACCAGGTGTCTATGAATGAGCTAACGAGGAGCCCGAAATGCCTCCGTATCCCTCCCCTGCCCCCTTGTTCTGCCCTTGGACGGAGCAGCACAATGAATCAGTATTAGCCCCGGCGCAGCTGCAAGAGGTCAGGCCCTGCATTTTTGTACGGGCGTCTTTAATTTAGGCTCCTCAGGGACTCATTTTTCAATCGACAAGAGGGCTAATGCTCGGGCTATCAGGGGAAATGACATCAGTCGGTGAGAGGACAGGCGTTTAAGAAAGACAGCTTGTACTTTAACCTCTCCTACCACACCCTCAGTGTGATGCTTAGGTAGCCTTTTCTCCCTTGGACTCTTTTTAATAGCCTGTATAAAGTCAATAGCTCAAATCTGTTTACCTATTCTGCCATTGCTTTTCAGGAACACAAAACTTAAGGAATAGGGAATTGTTTTGGCGGCATTCAGTGCAAGGTTAAGCCCAGAGGCACAAAGTCTGACAGTAAGAGGCAGAGAGAGATGTGTGCTTTTTGCTAACTGCCTCTTAGTGAGAGTTAAGATTATCTTCATTCTGGTCTACTCTCCCGACCGCTAAATATTAAGCCCTTTTGATTGGCTCTGATGCTCTACGATGCTGCCTGCTACTTGCACACTATTATTTTCTACCAAATTTTGTTGACACGGCCTGTGTTATTAACCGCAAGCTATTTCTCCAGGGAAAATCAGGTTGTCCAGCCAACCCACAAGGAAGAAAAGGGATGCCTCATGCACATGGAGCATGACCCGTCTGTCTCCAGTCTCTGGACAATTAACAAGGAGCATTAATGAACTACTGGAGGGCGCAGCCCTTCCTGGCTGGAATGGTGGTGGCTGTGATGGCGGCAGGAGGGAAATGCCGGTGAAGGCAACAGGGCAATCCTCAGCACCAGGAATGGGATGTGCACTAGGGAAAAACATACACTCTAAGGAGCAGGTAATGGATGTGGGCACTGAAGAACTGACTGCCTTCTCACTGAGACTAAGGAAATCTGAAGTAAACATAGAAAAATCAGAGAAAATGCACCTGCAGAAAAAATAAAAGTAGGAAACGAAACAAGCTATGAAAGTTGTTATCTAGCATCTGTGCTGAAAAGCAAAATTAAAAATTTCCATAACTTAAACTGGTATAAATTAGTATTATTCCTACCAAAATAAGTGGAGTTACACTGGCATACACACAAAGGAAAATGAGGTCTCATAAAGAACAATGGTCTCTGGATTAAATCCATCACTGGTGCAAGCAAATACATTCCACAGACCTCAAAGGAGCCATGCCTGCTTGTACCCATGGTGAATTTGGTTCATTTTCCCCAGAGGCCTTTTTCCATTTTAAACATAGCGTGCACGCAGATGGCCAGAGCTACAATGGGGTGCCCAGCTTTGTATTAAAACAGGCAGCTTGACTTCAGCTTAGGCGTAGTGATATGCTCCACCGTGACTGTATTTTTAGAGCCATCAGTGAACAATATTTCAGCTCCTTGTCAACTTGGGTTCAGATCCTCAAGCATCAACATAAACATAAAAGGATGTTTAATATTGATGGCTAATATTGACAGGATTCCTAGTACAGGTATTTAAGCAATATGAGCTTGCATGTGTACATACATACATACATACATTATTGGTTTTATATATATTCATATATATATATGCTGCTGTTTGTTATACCACAGACACACGCACAAATGCACAGAGTTGTTATTGATTATAATAATCCCTTGGAAATCAGACACTGCCATGTGTTTTGACTCAATTTATCTACTTTCCCTCAGGGCCAATCCAGCTTTCTCTTCAGGAGTGCTGAATAGTCACTGCTCCCATTGAATGCGGTGGCAGCCATGCATAGTCACCTCCTCTGAAAGGGTCCTGGTCTGCTGGTGCTTTTCTTATTTTCAAATAAAAATATTCCCATTATACATCTGCAGTATCTTCCTGGAGGATGAGTCTGACAACCATATTGCTGCTGCTGTTCTTGAAATGGGACTCTGCAAAGCCTCAGCTCAGACTTCACCTCAGGCCCCTTTGAGCTTTGCCTGTCGTGCTAAGAAACGTATTTTTGAAAGCATATCTCTGCCATTAGGAATGCTGGGTCTTGTCCTGCTTTTCCAAACAGTGGCACCTCAGGCATCTCCGGCTGTGTTACAAGTTTGCAGGCAGGCAAACAGAATGGGCACCGAGCACCTGCTTTATTAATTACAGGAGTGTTTGTTAGCCGGTACAGAAGAAGGTGGCCTTTTATTCCTCCTGGAGCTCTTTTCACCTGAGCAGCCCCCATGAAGGGCAGAGACACCTTTGGTCCCCCCTGTTCCTGGAGGCAGCAGGGAGCTGATGTTGCTGTGGCACTGCAAAAGGTCAGTGATGAACAGAAGCCTCAGTGTCCTCCTTTTTGGCCAGGAAGCAAGTAGGGGTCATTGGCTGAGACATAATGATACCTACAATTGATGAATGCCGTGATTAAAGGGGGATGTGATAGCTGAGAGGCATATTACACAGCGTGCCTTTCTAAGGGCTAATTACTGCAGATGCAAGGGCTTTGCTCCTGCATTGATACCTGCTTAAATCAGTTCTACACAGATGTAGGCTGATGGTCTGGTCCCAGGAGCAGTCCTTTTAGTCCCATGAGTCAGATTTGTGGGTTCAAATAAGCCGTGACCAGGAGAATACCAGTGGCCTGGGCAATGTGGATGCCCTCTTAAGCTAGATGCTTGTGTGCTCCTGAGAACCATGTTGGGAGCTGGGTTTCACAAGGGACATCCCAGGCAATCCCTTTGCCTGAAAGTCTGTTTGTGGCAGGGGTGAGCTTGGGCAGCCAAGCTGTTACAGGCCCCTCTCCATCATAAGAAGACTCAAGGCAAAGGAATCCTCCTTGAGTAGCAACCCTCAACGTAGGGCAGCAACAGCTTATAACATGTCATCTGAAAAAGTTTCACTGATTGTTTTTCACTGGCACAGGGCAATTTTACACCAGGAGCCTTTCATGGAATGAGGAACCAGATCCTGCCTTCATTTCTGATCATACCCCCTTTCATAGCTGTTCAAATCTGGTTTAAAAATTCACACAGAATTTTTTTTTTCAGGAGACAAAAAGTAAATTCTGCTCAAAAAGCATTAAAAGATCTTGCCTACCACTGATTCCTGATACCACTTCCCAGTGAAAAATTTGTCAAACAAGGACCTGTCTATCACTCTGTGTCTGTAGCACTCCTAATGCAGTCAGGTCCTGGTTCACAGCTCAAGACATCTGCTCACCCACAACAACCGATAAGCATTAAGGTTTTGTCAGTCTTCTGACAGCTTTGAGGGCAACACATCTAATACTGTCTTCACCCGCATTCTGGCCGGCTTCAGTGATGTTAATCCCAATTTACATCCAGGTTTGCATGCCGAAAATCATATTTACCACTTAAAATACTGTAAAGTAGTTGAAAAATGCTGCTGTGCAGCACTGCTGCATGCTTGTTGTGCAGACAGATTTTTTTCTACAGATGCTCAACCACTTGGTGGTGCTAGAGAAAGAGGCTGCTTCGCTTTCTAGAGCACAGCAGGTTTCTTGTCTTTCGTGAACGGTATCCAGAGATCACATTAGATAAAGCTGTGGCAAGAAGCACCTTTCTTCCTCTCTCTTTTCTCATATGAGTATTGCCTTTGCAATGGTCAGGTTGAAATCTTAGAAATCTAGCTATCATATTTCCCCACTGAATGTGTGTGCAAAGTTACAACCTCGGCTAATTCATTTCCTTCTATCGGAGATTTGATCTGCACATTTCCAATGGAACTGAAAATTGCAGGAGAGGGGGCGTCCCAGGAGAATTCAGCCATTTAAAAATGAATGTGCCCCACGCCACCTTTTGCTTGCTTTGCCTGACGATCCAGCGCTAATTTTTCTTTTTCTCTGGCATTATCCCTCGCAGCCAGCAAACCTTCAGATGGCATATTCAAGAGTTCACGCCGCAGTGACACAGAGCAGAGGACGTGTGTCACTTGGTGCAAAGCCAGCGAAATCCGGGCACCGACACCCCTTCGGCTCCTTGGAAAGCCCCAGGCACGCTCTGTGGGTGCCAGCTGAAGGGAAGGTGAAAACCCTCCTTTTTATCAAGCCAGGGCAGAAAGGCGATGAAAGCCCTGACGGAGCAAAGTTTTTGAGCTTCATGGCTAGGTCCTAAGGGGGAAATCCCCACAACAAGCCTGCTGCATCTGCCCCGGAGAGTGAGAGTGGGGTTGGGGACCGAGGGAAGGGAACAGAAGCAGGGAGGGATGAGACAGAAGACTTCAGACAGTATCATGGCAAGGGGGGATGAATGGAGAGGGAGAACATTAGTAATTTCTAGCCGTTTTGCAGCAGCGTCTGGTTGATTGTAAGCAGCCTAACTGGTGTCGTCTTTGTAGGCTTCGGTGCCGGCAAAGGCTCCTGTGCATGGAGCCCTCGCAGAGATTAGCACAAGCTGAGGTAAAGTGAGAAGGATTTGGCCTTGCTAAAGCAATGGGAAGTATGCAGAGGTCACGTTGCTCCTCTTATTAAATTTTAATACTTTTTTCATCTTGGTAACAGACTTTCCAACATGTTCTTTAGAAATGAGTGTCCTGTTCCATTAAAAAGAAATCTGTTTCTTTCTTATAACACAATTAGTGTCGGCAAAGCATTCTGCAGATCCTAGAAGATTTATTTTTGTATAATTCTTGGGAGGCAGAAAAGAGTATTCTAGTTCTGGAGGAGAGATAAGGAGACACAAGTTTAAAAGTGGTTTTAGGCCCTGGGCCAGATTTTCTGATTCGCCATAGCTCACGGAGGAGAGGGCGGCATCTCTTCAAGCCTCTGTGGACTCGCTGGGGAAGGTAGCTCTTTCCTACAGTTAGCATTACCCAAAGCGTTGTGCGCTTTGCATTGATACGGGGAAGCTGGCAGCATCAATGTGTTGCTTTGCTTCTCCCTGTGGGGTTGTGGCTGCATCTTCTCTTAAGATCTGTGTTGTCTTTTTGGGGTTGTTGAACCCTGACTGCCTGTGGCCGCAGCGCAGGCTGGAGAAGCCTAGGGGTGGCTGTCGCGTGGACCAGCTAGCATCAGCTCTAAAGAAAATGACCTGTCATCTTAGCATAGCAAGAACATCTCTTCCCCACCCCTAAGCCCCCCCCCCCAGTCCTGGCACTCCCCCTGCTGTGGGCCCGGCCATGAGGATGGCGTCGGGGTCAGAGGGGCTGTCACTGTCCTCCTGGAGGCCAGTGCACGAGGGGTCCTCAGCTCCCCTACGCCTGCTATGGGGGTTTTGGAAATTTGCAATTCCCTTTATACTGCATGAGAAGCACAAAGGAAACACAGAGAGCCACAAAACCTTCCCCCTCGCAATTCCCTAGCCAGCGAAATGAAATTTTAATGCATAATGAGGCTTTGATCAAGTTGTCCCTTAGCCAATTTGCTATTGATTTAAAGAGTTCTCTCTGCTAGCAAACAGGCATAAAAGATGGGATTTTAAAAAGATCTAATGGAAAATTATGTTTGGTTCTTGGGCATCTATACGCGAACAGATTCATTTTCCATTTAACTTCTCTTTGTAGTTTGCTGCCCCAGATTTCTGGATATGTCCTTTTCCTGTGGAAGTCGTACAGCATTGTTGGTACACATCCTAAAGCTGTAATATTCTGTCTACATCTTTCTAATCACTTGCCATAAAATGATTATATTGCTATTAACAGTTTTTATTATTTGACCTAATTTTATTTACAAGTCACAGACAACACTATTTTCTAAAGCCAGGAAGTGGCTGCAGACAAATGAAAAGTAAACAAAATAAAGCTAAAGGAAGCTGGCAGCCTCTGTGCTGGATCTATTTTCTAATTTAGTATTGTTTTGACTTTGACAAACTAATGATCAGTGAAGGAAAAATGCAGCCAGTCTTACAGCTATGAAGGCACAATGCACACTATGCCGAATTCAGGTATTTCAGTGGAAATTTAGAGGGAGGTGGGAGCAGGAGACGATTTCTCAGGGCCAGATTGCATCCCTAGCGTGGAGCCCATGGCAAGGGGTGGAGCTCTCCACCGTTCCCCAAAACACCCCCAGGAGGTGAAAAGGCTGCATTTCGGGAAAGCGTGATTCAGCCCTTGCTCCCCTTTGTCTATGGAGGGAAGGAGGTTGCTGGCCAGTCTGCAGCACATGGAAAGAGGGAATAGAGAGCCACGTTGCCATCTATTCCGCACAGATTTGTCTCCTAACAGGAGTAAGGTGGCACGCAGCACCCTTTTCTCCTCCACACTTGTACTGCATACCCACGCTGCCAAGCCAGGGTCGTACCCAGGGAAGTGATGTGTGTTATCAGTCGAATACAACGAATGCTGTTCTTTCTGAAGAGGTACATTGTATATCTATCATAACATGGTAGATGTTATGTTCTAAGTGTCATGGGGTCCATTTTCAGTAACCAGGCAGGATTTGCTGTCATTATCCCAGATACCTGCTGCTCAGTGATAGTCTTGGGGAAACGCTTGATCAGAGCATCCAAAGGCATGAACATCCAGTAACTCATTCATGCCACATGCAACATGAGTTTTAGCATAACATCTTGTGCTTAACATTCTTCACTCTAAAAAACATATATATTTAAGAAAAATACTTATATGTCTTTTTTACTCCCTGTATTATTGGAGAAGCCTTAGTCTTGTATTTCCAAGAAAACTGGTTATGCATCCAATAGCTGCGTGAAAAGAGCGATACAATCTAGACACAGATCCACAGACCTCAACATGAAAATAAACATCTTGTGCAAAACATACTTTTGGTTTTCTTCATCACAGGCATCAGCGCAACGAACGCCACACAAAAGCCACAACGGAGGCTAAAACGCCGCTCCTTGTAGGATCTACCCAGTGGCTGCAATATCTCCATGCAGTCGGACTGGGCAGGAAATCCCAGAGTCCTGGAGGGATGTATCTGCCCCGTCTCATCCGTGAGTCATCCAGGATGAAGGGGTCAAAATGGCAAAAGTTCACGCTTCCCCATTATGTTCCCATACAAACGTCTCTGAGCGAGGGCCCTGGCAGCGCGCAGCTCCCTGGCGTGGGCCGGCAGCCCCCAGCAGGATGCTCCCGAGCCCGTCACCACCTCGGCTGCGTTTCGCTTCCCCGTTCTCCGCTCCGGCTGCCTCCCGGCCCCAACCCAACCGGTGGCCGCACAGCTCCACCCTTTCCGCCACAAACCACAGGCACTGCCGAAGCCTGCCCATGTTTATCAGCTAAGGGCTTGGGGTTGCAGCACCGAAAAACCAAGGTTAAGAGAGCTCGCTTGCCCCACCATGTGCACTGCTGTGCTGGGGGAGTCAGGGCCAGAGGCTTTGTGAAGGGGGTGACTACTTTCGGTGACGCTTTGGAGAAGCTGTATGTGTATAAGCTACTCCAAGAGCGGTTGTTCCATGTGTGGGAGCCGGTGGTGGGCAAAACGAGCCGGGCGGAGATCCAGCTGCCTACACGTGGCCTAACGTGTTGATGGTTGAAAGTGATGCGGCCATTCAGCCTCTCAAAATAAGGGCAAAAAACCAGAGGTGGCGGAAGGGAGGCAACCAAAGGCAAAGAAAGGAAGTGATGAGAGGAGGAGAGCCTGTTGTTGAGTGACTTAATTACTTTTTTTACTTCTCTTTTGCAGTTTGCATTGGTGAGACGCGCAATCCAGCGACTGTAGCCCGCCGCAACTCCCTGCTCACAATGATGAAAGCTGCAGTGTCGGTTTTCCTGATTACAGCCTGTTGATGTATGTGGACTTTAATCCCGAAAGGATTAATGTGCAGGGGGAGGGAGGGGGGCTGGGAGTTTGGATTGTACGGCTCATTTATTTAATAAAAGTAATACATAAACAACAAAATAAACACACCATCACAGAGTTTTACTGAAAGAATATCTAAGCTGAATGAGAAACAGGAAAGCAACAAAAGAAGAAGGAATTGTGTGCACTCAGTCCTTCTGGGAACCCTGCAACAGAAGAGACCCTGAGCCTCAGCCCCTACATTTCAGTTTTCTCTACTGTGCGGTTTGGGTTGTTTCTCCTCACTTCTCAGGTGGTGCTGAGTGCCCGAGTTTAGCAATAGTAGTGAGGAGCCCAGGTATCACGCAGAATTGTTGAGTGTAGAAAAGCAGATTTTACATGGATAAAATCACGTGACATAAGCATACAGGCACACACATGTATATGTAAATATGTAAATGAATTTTCAGATCTGGAGATGTAAATTCAGCAGGTGATTGGTATCCTCTGTGCTATGGATATTCCAATAAAACATACCAAGCAGGAGAAGAAATAACCAGTATTACAGGAAAAAATGATAACGTGTTCATTGTCTAAATTCTCAGTGAAAACCACTGAAGCAAAGGCTTGAGTCTTGGAAATGGAATTTTAAAAGATGTTTTATGGACATACAGCTCCTCTCCTATTTGAAGTCTTATAGAACCCCAGCCTAAATTCCAGAGTCCTCCCCTAACAGACATTACAAGTATTCCTCAGTTTCTTCATTGCCCATAAAGCTCCATAACGGGTCCAGGATCCAGATTCAGAAGGCTTAACTCCACCTAAGTCTCTGTATTTTCTATTGCATGGACACCTCAAGAGGCCTAGAGGCAATCAAATAACAAGATGGATACATTAATTTAGATGGAAGTTATAACCTGTGAATCTGGGCCCTGGATCCTGATCCAGGGTGTGGGTATTCATTACTTGACTGAAGTATTGTTTTAATAGTGAGCTGATATCTGTGGGATGCAAACAAGACACACCTCAAAAGACCACTACTTGTCAAGGTGAAGTTTTTTATACGGCTCACTACAGAGAAAATCAGCGTTACAGTCTTAATCCTGAACTTGCGTGACTCCTGTAATTTTCATAAAGCATGCAATTTCAAGGATTGGATGTGATCTGGCAGGGTAGATAATATGCAGATACCTGCTGCAGGGAACAGATGGATGCCAGCCGTCTCTGCCAGCCGCCTCTTTCTGAAGGATAATCCCTGTCATTGAGTGGAAGACATTAACATGCTTTCACTTCATCAGACCAAAAAGCTCTCTCTCAGCAGGTACTTATACAGAGGAGAAAGTTCAATTGAGAGAATGTCCTCCGGTTTCGCCTGCCAGCATCTTCCAAATATTTGCAGTTATATCATCTTTAGATTTGCAGACTGGGTAATAGCGAGCACTTCAGCTTGGTCCAGCAAATGCGTATGCCTACACTTCGCTTGATCATCAAGTGTAAGCAGTCAAAGCAACTCAATTGACTTTAAGACTATGGTTATGTGTTTCTCCACATACAGACTAGAGCTCAGCAGAGAGGACTGAAACCTCAGGCAGCAGCACATTAGTATCAGAGAATACAAGTTTGTTGCATCCAGGAATCCCTTCAGTACTCATTTCTCCTCTTTCCTCTATCTTATGCTGTAGGGAACAGTCCAAGAAGGTATTCCAGCTCTCCAACAGCCCCCTGGAAGCCCGCCTTTATACGGGTGGTAACAATGCTGTTTACAAACACTGAAGAGTGCTTATGGGCAAAAAGTCTGTTTGCGTACAAATGATACTGTCTCATCAAGGTAAGCTGCAGTATGCGTAAGTGTTGCGCAGAAGGTACCTGGCCTCAGTTTGTAAAATAAGTTATTTGTAGCAAATACCTTTGGAATCCAGTGTTTGTCTTTTTTATTTAGCTAAATACATGGAATGAATTAACATCAGCTCTATGAATCTTATGTTTCATTACAAGTGTTTTGTAGAGTTTCTGAAGAGACCTGAAGATTTGACTAAGAGCTATTAAGCCAGTGGTTTTTTATCCTGAGTGTCTCTCTGCCAGATAACAAATAAGTTGTGCCGTTTTGAAAGTTCATTGCAAAAATTAATCCTAAAAATATACTGAATTTTATGATAAATTTATATTCCTAATGTGTTGCAATCTTTTCAGGATTGTTTTCCAATTCACACTGACTTCAGGAAGGTAAGCCTACTGAAACCAGTGGCTTTCTGGCTGTTATATGATTGTATCTGCATAGTTTAGATTTGGTACAACATATCCTCCGATACTGTTTTGCAAATCAGAGCCTAATCCTATTTCAGAAGTCTGCTGGTTTCAATGGGAGGATAATTCCTTTTTGTGAACAAGGAAAAGCATTTACATAAAATAATACTGTCAGAAATGAAGAATTCCCTAGTGGTGTCTATAAACTCAGAGAGCTGAAATTCTCACGAAATGTTTATTTCAGAAACAATGAAACACTGCATGTTTTACACTGACATGAACAGCTAGAATGATGCAAATTACCTACAAAGTCATTATTTAAGATTTTCTATGTCCGTTCTAACATTGTCTCGCCTTCCCTCTGTGATTTTTACTTCTTGGTATTCTTATATGTGTGGTGAAGGACACTGGCTTACTATTTGCTCTAATGATTTTTATTCCTGTAGTGATAAGTGTAATACTGATTGCAAAGCTGACAATATGCTAAAAATTAAAAGGAAATATCTCCATTATGTTGGTGATACACTCAATCACGTGTACTTCTATATCATTATTTTCAATTCCCGTTGCTATTATATACAAGCACAGAAAGTTTCTTGTGTCCAGTTTTAATTCATGTATTTAATTTGCTTAATGCTCTCTGGCTTCACATTTAAGAGCATGGAAATTTAAAAGGAAAAGTGGTATTTCTAATGCTGCATAGTACCTGCGCTTTTTCCATTACAAAATTCATTTTTCATTTTGGAGCTTCTGGTATTTTATTATGCCTTATATCTCTCCAATCACAATATATACCAATGATTCATGACATATTTCCTTATGGAACTGGTGACGTATGCTTCCAAGCAGCTAGAAGAGAATACTCTTGGGAATATTAACAACGCTCATGAGTATAACATAATGAAACCTATTTTCATCATTGGCATTCATGCTTTTCGGCTGTTCAAGAGGTGTAAAGGACCTGGATATAGGCTATACTGAGTTCCAGCCTGAAGGGAGCCTCCAGACAACTGTAGCTGGACACTCTTCGCTGCTGCCTCTGGGGGGACCGAGCCATTTCTGAGCTGCTCGTGCAGTCCAGCGCGCAGTCAGCTGGCACAGATCTGAGCAGGACCCGGGCTGCTCTCATCTTTGGTGGGACTGGGGCTTGCAGCGGACATGCAAAACCACCAGGCAGTTGTTACTGTCATCTTGACAGACTGCCGCACCCTTGGCACTCAGTGAGATCGAGACTCCGATTTAATCTATTTAAGTGAAGTTGCACTGAGGTGAACACACGCCAGGACAATTTTTCACTGCTCCCGGCAGTCAAGGGCACCTCTCCTGTTCTCTGTGTTGCCAGCCCCTCTCTGAGCTCCCTCCTGCCTCTCTGTGCTGCTGCATCCCCATCCTATTCCCACACCAATCCCTACTTGCAGCAGGTCTCTGCTCCACGTGGATGTTTCTTGGAGTATCCCCCAAGTCTGAGAAGAGCTACGTAAGTGGGTTTCAAACTGGGGGCACAGAAGGCAGCCAATGCAGTAGCAGATCTCCGTCTCCTGTACGTTCAGGTAGCCCAGGCACCACTCTATGCTGTGCCAGCTGGCAGGAATGCAATAGCACTTCAGAGCATTAAAATAAAACAAAAACCCCATGAAAGCTACTGATGTAGTCTTATTTCTTACAAAGAGAAAGCCACAGCATTTTTGTCCTTTCAACAATTAAAATAAAGGATGGGGCTACAGGAGGACATGACACTTTTTTTTTTTATAGTAACAGAGTGAGGCTTCCCTTACCCTTTCTGCTTTGGAATAGCCAGTTTGTGGTGCACTCTGGAAAGAGATGTTAAATTTTATGTGCCAGGGCTTAAGCCAGTATCTGGCTCCCAAAGATCAAGCACCTAATGTGGGAGGCATTACCTCTCTCTGGCCACTGCAAGATTCTTTCTGTCTTCTTCAACGCGTGCGGCCTGGAGCTGGCTCCTTCCAGGAACAGGGTACTGCACTAGACAGATTTGCCTTGAGCCAGTCAGGCACTTCTGCTGATCCTAAAATGAAGGTGCAGAGGTGGTAATTACAGAGAAACTTTTTTTTTTTCAAGTTTCTCAAGTCAGAGGAGCTAAAGCTGCAACCTCACAGCAGTGTGTTCGCTATCTCAGGAAGAAACCTTGAGGAAGTCCAGCCTTACACACCGTCCCGGCGAGCTAGAAGAACCGAACGAGAGTCCTCACCGAAGCCGATGCCTGAATATCACCCCATCACCTTGACACTCCTGAGTTAGCTGTCTCTGACAAACCCGAGCTTTCGCAGGAGGCAGTCATTCAAATCGGCTGAGCACATGGACCAACCTCCGCGTTAACACTCCCCCAGCGAGCCGGAGGGATGGGGTTACTGACTCCCTAAACTCTGTGCCTTGACATCACTGTGACCACCAAGCTGAACCCTGGATTTCAATAATTCTGTGCGTTATCCTTGCAGAGCAGACAATCCCAGCTGTAACCCACACCTTAAGGACAGTCAGTGGAGCGAAGACACCGAGCCAGGACTCCCACATGAAGGCCTTTGGGTCGCTTCAGCAAATTGGCCATACTGGACCACGCCGAAGTGATTTCACCCCACACAAATTTCCCATTTCTGCTGCAACAGAGACCACCCGCTTCCTCTGGCTATGGGCTTGGGGATGGCTTCTTTTCCAAAAGAAACACCTGATTCATCTTAACCCTGGCAACAATTTATATGTCTGCATTGGTCTAAGTTTTCAAGACGTTTTTGTGAAAGAAATAACCACCTTACTTTAAAATGAAGAGTAAAACTGATGGATTAATTTGCATTTCAAAGTTCCGGAAAGCAGAGGTGAGGGCTCCGTCAGCTCTAGATCTTGGCGCCGATTTGCACGAACGTCAGCCACAGCAGGACTTGGGCCCAGACGGTTTCTTACAGGCAAAAACCTCCTGGAGCTGGCAAAGAGCGCCTGCCCATGCCAAGGACAGGCAGGGGCTGGGCGTGCCCATGTTTTTCTGCCAGTTCCAGTGAGATGGAAACCCTACAGGAAACCCTCGCCCGCTTGGCCAACGGGGAAAATTAAGCCTTTTCTGGAAAAACTTTCCAGACCTGGATTTGGTGCGGGCTCACTCGGGCCCCCCGCGCTTACACCCGGGCTCTGCAGGTGCACACGCCAGAGGCGCGGGGCCGGGGCCTGCCCTCGGCCTCGCCCCAGCCCGGCCCCGCAGAGGCCGGGGGGGCTCAGCCCCGGGCGGGGGCAGGGGACGGGCCGCCCTCCCCGCCGCGCCGGGGGCCAGCCCCGCTGAGGCCCCTTCTTCCAGCGGCCCGGGAGGGCGGCGGCGGAGCGCCGTCTCCTCCGCGCACAAAGGAGGGCCCGGCCCAGCACGGCCGCCCGCGGGGCACCGCTCCCGCCGCCAGTGCCGGCCACGGCGCGGCCGCCCCCGCCCGGCCCGGCCCGGCCCGGCCCGGCCCGGCCCCCGCCCGGCCGGGGAGGGGCGGGGCGGGGCGGAGCGGAGCGGCCGCAGGGGCCGCCTCACGGGCCGCCTCACGGGCCGCCTCACGCCTGTGCGGCCGCCGGGGAAGGGGAGGGGAGCGCGGGGCGCCACCGCCCCCCGCCCCGCTCCGCCCCGCCGCGCCCCATGGTGCCGGCGCGGGCGCGGGGCCGAGGCAGAGGCTGCGAGGCTGGCGGGGCGCTCGCACACCGCGCCCGCCGCCGCCGCCGGGCATGGAGGGCGCCGAGGCGGCCGCCCGCGGCAGCAGCAGCAGTAGCAGCAGCAGCAGCAGCAGCCCCCTGCAGCCCCGCTGCTCCTCCTGCGGCTCCGGGCCGGCCGGCGGCGGCGAGGCAGCGGCGGCAGCAGCAGCGGCCATGGAGGAGCCGCTCGGGGAGGCTCCGTCCCCGGAGGTAACGGCGGCGAGGAAGCAGCAGGGGGTGAAGCGGCATCACCACAAGCACAACCTGAAGCACCGCTACGAGCTGCAGGAGACCTTGGGCAAAGGCACCTATGGCAAAGTCAAGCGGGCCATCGAGAGGTTTTCTGGCAGAGTGGTAAGGCAGGCGGCGGGGCTTCCCTTTGCCTTTTTATTTTAGTTGTATGTATCGATCTTACTTTGTATCCAGCACCGCCTTCGGGACGGAGCCGGCTGGGTGCATCCCCTCGGGGGCCCGCTGGGAGACCCCTCCGTGTGCAGGGCGGGCGCGGCGGCAGCCCGCGGGGCCCGGGTCAGCATCCCACCCCTGCCGGCGGCCGCTTCGCTCCAGGGCTTTGTCTGGAGCGCAAATCCTAGAGAGAAACTTTTTTTTAGGGGGGGTGTGGTGGTGGTATTGTACATCGGTACATTTTAAAAGGATGTGCTATTATTGGAAAAATAGGGTGGCTTATTGTTTTTGGTTTGTTTTTACGTGCGGGTCCACTGTGAACAGTTTTTCTTTCCCCACTGGAAATTCACGGTTTAGCAAAACCTGTCACATCCCCCGGCTAACCAGAGCCGCTCAGAGAGTACTGTCAGAGTGGCAAACGCTGGTTCTCCGGTTAAAAATGCCGTGATTCAGTCATACTTTTGTGACCTGAACTTTGCTGACACCTAAAAAAATCGCAGGGACTGCAACCCAGCCCCATTGGTTTTTACAATCCGTTTCACCGCTCAGCGGTGCCGGCTGGCTGGAGACTTCAAGCAGCCCGGAGGTTGTCCAGCAATAACTCAGCTTCAGCATTTCCTCATTGGTACAGTGCTCCAGCAGGGCGCAGAAATGCAATTGAAGAAATGTACGCATTAGTCAGAGTTATTGTCGTTTTTCCTTCCCTGAAATATGTAAGTATTCAGAGAGGGCAAGCGAATGAGAGGCAGGCGTTGCATTAAAGGCTGCCCAGAGAAATAGATGCTTTCTAAAGAGGTCTTAACACTGCTTTTCATGTGAAGTAGACTAATTGAGTTTTCACTAGACTTCATCTAAAAGCAAAACATTTCCCTAGTGACGTTACAGGTTCTCTCTCATTTATCTTTCCCTTTGGGTTGCCTGGAAGCTCAACACGCACCCAGAGGCAGAAGCAACTGTAAAACAGAAAATGAAATTGCACATGCTATGGCTTTAATAAGGGATACTTACTTTGCAGCTAAATATCTTTGTGTCGACAGTGAAAATGAGAGTTTCAGCCAAGTTGTAGAGTCATATCATGTATGCTTTCAGTTTATTAGCTCATTTGGAGGCAGGCTGAAGAGAAACCAGAAATGGACATCTCTGCACATGCTCACTCCCAGTCCATGATTTTTAAAGTTTGCTGGCTTGGCTGTTTTACAATTTCAGGCTAACAAAAGCTCCAGGGCTATGTTATATACTATTATTTTGTAAGTAGATTATTTTTTAGTTGCATTACAAAATGTAGTAAATAAGCCAATACATTGAAAACACCTTTTTTAAAAGACTTGATAAATTAAAAAAAAAAGGTGACTGTGTTGTAAATGAGATGTGGTTTTGGGAAGGGCCCTCTCAAAGGAAAGGATGCAGCGTAGATGTGTATCTCCTCTAAGTTACTAACGCACCTGGTCTTTCCGTACTTTGCTAACTGTCAAGCACTTCAGCTACACAGATGAGGATACTTGGATGATATGGTCTGAACTGAATTTATACGGCTAATGCCATCTTGAAATGGAGAGGGTTGAAATCAGAATACCCATGCAATCTTAAATGCAGTAAAAATGTTACACTTGCTCTATCGGCTGGTATGCAGAAGCTAAACAAATCCTTACTGGGGTGTGATTTTTATACTGTAGTAATACAAGCCTTGGCGTGTGGCACTTCATAATTATTAACTAGTCTGCAGGCGAGTTCTGGTGTAAGGTGTCTGTTTGAACTTTAACATCTGTGAGCGTATGTAAAATATCCATATTTTGTCTGCTTACAGAATAAAAGCTAGTTGTTAGGAATCCAGCCAGACCTAAGTGAATGGAAAACGCTTCTTGTTTTCTGACAGTTCCCTTGGCTGGCTGTTGCAGTGAAGGCTGATTGCTTTCTGTGGGTGAGGTGAGAGCACTGACAGGATGACTGATCAGAGAGGGGCAGAGTTTTCCTTCATTTTTTTTCCACCCCCTTTCTTTTCCCTTTCCTCTCCTCAGTTCTTATTAGCGGGCAGCGTTTGCAGCGTTCATGTGCAGGTCGGACTGGATGCTGCCCTGTGTCCAGCAGGGGATGCACGGAGTGAGCGATGTGGCCGGCACCGTCCCTTGCACCACTTCCAATGCAAATCATCTCGCAAGCGGCAGCTAGGTAGCGAGAGTCCCAAGGTCGCTCTAGTCCAGTCTGTTTGCTTCCTATTCTGCTACTGGTTTAGGTGATCATCTTTTTCTTTACTCAGTGTTAAGCAGGTATTTGAAGCTGCATGGTAACAGATTGCGAAGCTGGACCTTGGCAGCTGCATTGTGTTCCCAGTCATCGGCCTTGTCCAAGCAATTCTCCTGTTTGGCCTTTCTGCTTCTCTTGTCCATTAACAGTCTCTTTAGCTGTACGGCCCTTCATGAAGATACTTGCATGATTAGCCACGCTTTTCATATGAAGCATGAACTCTGGATTTGTCATCGTCTGAATAAATAGAGAGCTCAGGAATGAAATAGAAATTGGCATATTTGAGTTAATGACGTAAAACCAAGGTGAGAAGACACTTTGATCCAAGCTACAGATGTGCTTTAGTCCTACGCTATTGGAAATCAATAGCAGGATTTCTGTTGACTTGAATGAAAGTAGTATTTGCCACTTATTAACAGGTTGCAGGTTTATTCACGTTGTTGTAGTTTCTTTGTCTTTCCTCTTAACTCAGTGGAACATGATTGTAAAGCTTCCTGCCATAAAGCTCCAGGGTAGATTGTATGATACATTTAGCTTGTTATTGGAAACAACTTACGTGAATTTGTGTATTAGTTACCACAGTGACTGCAGACAGTATTGCGTCCTTCACGAAGCAGTTAAAATATTGCCCACTACATGACATATGAGGTGCTTAACTTTGCCAGCAAGATTTCCTTCATTAGTACTGGCGCAGTATACACTGTGTAACTTATGATATTTTAAATTAAGGCACCTGTTAGTAAGTGTAAGGATGAAGAGATGATATCGCAAGCCTGTGAAGTGACACTCATGTTGACGTTTCTGTGGGTGTTTTCTCCACTTGTCATCTTGCACATGTTAAACCAAAGAACTGAGCTTTTGTTCCTGTTACGTATTCAGTGTTTGTTAGCCAAGAAATCCACAGTTACGCTTATGTCAGCCTTAGATAAGCTGTGTATTGACTACCTCTGGCTGATCCCATGCATGGTGCATGAAGACAGTAGATGCTGCTGGGTTCTTCTTTGAGTAAATGATTCCACTAGAGTAAATACTCCTTATAACGCAACTTTAAATTACAGATAGGTGTTTTCAGTCTCGTTATCTGTCTTTTCCTGACATTACACAGAAAGCAATGCCTGGATACAAAAATGCATTAATATTAGTTAAATTAATGTTAGTAAAGGAGCATGTAGCTCTCTAAAAGATGGAAGACACCAGGTAAACCCTGTTAGGCAGCCTGGAACACTCCCAGCAGAGTTTAACCCCGGGGTTTGATACCCCGGCCGGTTTACAGCTCCCTTCGGGTGCCCTCCTGCCAGGTGCTCTGCTGGGAGTCATTTGTTCTCCCTGCCACCGCTGGACCTGGAGCTTGCTAACGTTGCTGGTTGTTATAGCCTCTTGTGAAGCGTCCTGTGTTATCTGCGCTTCCTTTCAGTTACCATCTCCCCTCGGGAGAGCTTTTGCCCTTTGCAAAAGCCAGGAGCTTTCCTCCCTTTCTCTCCTTGGGCTGCACTTGGGAGGCGATGGGGAGTAGCCGCAGGGGCCTCCCCTTTGCCTTCACCTCCCTCTCTCTGCCTGAGAGCCAGGACATCTTTTCTTCTTCCTCACCAGCAGGTGGAGGAAGCACTATTCTCCTCCAGCCGTTCTTCCAGAAAGTTAATTATTTTGGGAATTGATGACAAGCTGCAGCCCAGCATGAAAAACAGGCATGTGGTGCATGTTTGTGCACACGTGTTATGTGTGGTGGTGTGTGTTATTTATCTCTTTTTGCATAGAAGTGCAGGTAAAAGGATGTTGCTGAATGAAACTGGTTTCAGAATTAAAATCTTGTGGAAAAAATCCCAAAGTTTAGAGCAAGAGAAATATTTTTAGTTGCAACTCCAGTGAAAATCTTTGCTTTGAAACAGCTCTGCTTCATGATGGAGACTCACACAGGGTTTTTGAAACCCTGAAACAGCAACAGATTACATGAAAGGAGGACCTTTGCTTTGCTGATTGTATTTCTCCCTATCATGACAAAACCAAAACATGCATACCAACAATGACAGCTCTGTCATGGCAGTAATTAAGGCCTCATTGGCCACACTTTTGTTTGTGGTGTGGTTTTTAAAGGTTCCAAACAACAAGATAAAAGCTTGCTTGTGGGTCACTGAGGACAGTGAAAGCCAGGTGGGACGTTCGTCCCAATTCTCTTGTCTGCTTTGTGGATATTGTAGAAAATGTCGGTATTCCTCTCTTCCCTCTTGTGCACGTGAATTCTCTTATAATCTTTAATGACATTTCCATATATATTTCTATTTTTTTCCTGAGAACTTCTGCTTCAGTTAGCACCTGGGTCATCACTTCATATTGATTTTTATCTTGATTGCTCAGTGTGCATCTTCTGCAGGATAATGTCCAAATCTGACGCAGAACTGTTTATTTTTTTTGAGGTTCTTTGTTGTTCTTATTAAGATATCTTCCTTTATTGCAGACACCAGTGGAAGTATCTACACAGCACTGCTGTGATGTGAAGTGCTCGTACAGTACTCCGCACAGCAGGATCCTGATTCGTGAATGTGGCTTCCACAGCTACGATAATACACTTGAATAATAGTAACAATGGCTTGCATCACTGCTCCATTTTACACATGAGAAAGAAAAACTTGCCGATTAAAGCCAAAATCATCAGAAGTATCAGCTAGTTTTGAGTGCACAACCTAATACCTGATTTTTCCAGACACGCAGAGTACATAACATCGGAGTCCTATGGATGAGAGCTGCCTCCTTGCAGAGCTCAGTCTCTCCTGCCTCCTGGGCTCTCTCTTTACCCTGGGCTTTTGTCCCTGTGTGACGTTCAGCTTTGGTCTCCATTCCTGGCCCTTTTGTACTCGACTTGCGCTGCTGCCTCTCGCTTTGTTCTGCGTGCCAGCGCTGTGACCCGCGCAGAGAGCGCTGCCTTGCTCCCTGCTTCTGAGCTGGTAGCTGCCAGCAGAATTTGTGCAGCCTACACCTCTCCTGCCATGCAACACTTACGTGGGGCCAGAGGTTCCTCAGTGGAAGAGGGATTCTTGCAAAATGTATTGCCAAAACCTTATTTATTTATTTATTTGTTTGTTTATTTGTGCAAACTGAGTTCTTTTAGGGGCTCATAATGTGACTAAATCTGGACAGTGTTTTTACGGTGCTGAAGGCATGTTAGTGAAACTCCGGTCCTCCTCTGTAAAAATTGGATGGAAATTCTAGATCTGGAATGAATAGAAGTTGGAAAGAGTATATGGGCTTGAAAATAGTTTTGCTGTTAATTTGTTACTTGTTCCACCCTTAATTATTAGATGTGTTCTGAGACTCTGGTTTAAAAAAGAAAGAGGAAAAAAAAAGGAAAAAGAAAAAACCACCAGATTTAATCTAATGTAATTCACATTTGTGAATATTGTGGGCTTATTACAACAGGAGTTACTACCTGATTGTATAAAATTGCTACAGTCTTCACATAAATGCTTGTATAAATGAAATGCCAAAGAAGACCTGAACGTCAAAGGCTGCAGACAGTAATAACTGATTACAGCATGCAGGTCACTAGGGGAAAGGCACTAGTACAAAATACTTGTTTTCTGCACTGAGAATTCTTGTTGGAGAAGCAGATTTGTTCAGGGCAGTATGGTTCAGTGGTATGAAAGTCTGAATTAATGACTAGCCAGTAAGGGGTCATCCGAATATGTTAGCTTGTCAAATCTTTTACCAAATTAAAGAACGGCATGTTCTTTCTGAGCTTTGAGTGGACATCAAGTGATGTTCCTCCAGTGATGTTGGACTCTTACAGGTGAAGAAATTAAAAGTTTCCAAGAGACTGTTGCTTCTTTCCCCTCCCCTCCTCCCCCGCCATTGGATTGAATAATTTTGGACAGGTCAATTAACTTCCCTGTGTCTCAGTGTATCCCTTTCTGAAGGGATACTACTTAATATAGGGAAGTTAGATTAATTAACAGGGCACATTTTGGCCTGATACATACCTAGTGGGAACCCTCTAAATGTGAAATTCACAACAGAATTTGAGCCAATGTTTATAATGCGGCCTTCAGCTAAAAACCCTATAAAATGCCTAAGCGTTATTACAAATGGTTTCACAGCACCATATGCTAGAGAACAAAACAGAATGGAGCTTGCTTGTACAAAGTCCTTCGTTAGATATGGCTAAAATATACTGCATTTTTTGGTGGCATGTGTTCTAAAAATTATTATTATTTTTTAAGAACCGCAATGTGGATTTGCCATGTGGAGACAATTATTGTATATATTGTAGTTTGGGGTCATACATGTTGAATAAAACCGTGTGGAATGTGCAGTTCTTGTGAGTAATTGTTTATTCTTTACAGAACTGTAATCGTAGTTAGTCTGTGTTTTGTCTGGTAAATAAATAACTAGAGAGTCGTTGCTGGAGTGAGGAATTGGGAGGAGGCACGTGGTGGTCACGACAGTGCCAAGGAAGAATGCCGAATGTGGGCTGAAAACCAGTTCCAGGTATATCAGCCTTGAACACCGGCAGCTCAATGCGTGTACAGCCATGGTAATCCAAATGTAGAGCATATGGGATGTGTTTCCAAAGCCCACATACCAGGGATTTGGAAATTGGCTGCTGACCTTTGCTTTGATGTGGGCATCTCCCTGGCTCGGGTCTCCTCCTCCTGTACCACGCTTACGTACCCTCTATCTACACAAACCAGGATGCTGACGCCAAAGCATCTCCTTTTACTGTACCACCATGCTCCTCTCAGCAGGGCTCTGTTGTTCTCCTCATTGCCATCTTGTACGCTCTTCCTGTGTAACGTTGGACCAAACCATATGTTTTCTGCCGCAGCCCTGGATGATGCTCCAAAGCCAGAAGCGCAGGTTTGCCTCCGGGCTTGGGGTGGGATAGGAGCTTGCAGCATGGATGGCAAGAAGCGGGGGCGGCAGCTGCCAACTCCTCTGCGCAGATTCGCCAGAGCCTCAGCAGCTCCTGACCTGGGCAGGGGTGGAGGCTGCTGCCAGTGCCCAGCTCTGGCGTACAATTTTGGTTGTTTGCATGCCACCAGTGGTAGGCGTGTTGGTGTGGGAATCTCTGACCTACAGAGAGCATCGATCTTGTCTCTTCTTGCCTCCTATGTAAGTCAGGATTTGTCCCTAAATTGCCCAGGTGTGCACCGGGCACTTTATAGAAAAATGCTCTTGTCATTAGCCCTGATGGGTCGATGTACTTTGGGTAGTTGGCATGTCAGAGGAGATGTCACAGATGAAAAGGTCTCTGACTAAATATGCAAATGATATTTGTCAGCATTTCCCTCAAATATCTTCCAGCAGATGTGGGTACCATGTGTGCCCATTTAATAAACCAAACTCAAAATAATTTCCACTTTGCCAGATATATGGGGAATAGCTGGGGGGGGGGGGCGGGGAGCGAACTACAAAGCAAGGTAAAAACTGCATATGTGTGTTGTTATATTTGATGACCAATTCATTAAAGCCATAAGTGTATCCAGGCTTTCAATAGTGTTCTCCTGCTGTTGCTTCCTGTACTCCCTGGCTACAAAATCAGTCTCTATGGCTCTCATTTGTCTTACCCACATGAAAGACTTTGAGCATCTGCAAGTTATGATTTGAGAAGTATCTGCTTTTAAACAGAATATATTTATCACCGTGTCTTCACAGGCAACATAGTGCGTTGTATAAATTAGGGGATCCTAGACCTTTGAACACTAGGGGGCTGGGTGAGATACTCTGTGCACGTATGGTGTCTGGCCATACCCATCAAACATCCTGGACCCACACCAAAAATGCCAGATGTTCAAGAGATGTGGAGGCCCTCCGGTAACCTTTGCTGCCTGTTGCAAAAGGGGGAGGGTGGAGGAGGTGAGATTGTAGCCGTCCCTTGCTCTTGCGCCGTTTTAGTACTCTCGTTTGAGCTCAGTATTTTTTATATTTTGAACTAAAGACCATGGACCAACCCGCAATTCAGTCTGTTAAACTACTGCATGGTATAAATGCTTAGTGTCCCCTAACTCTCCAAAGACGGATGGGATTTGCTTCTAGCTCTGGTGGTTTATGAGACATCAGTCCTTAAAGCTGCCACTGGCCGACGACGGGATGCAAGTCCTGCGTCTCGTTCAAGTGTGAACTTTCAGGCTCTGTTCTTACCAACGGAGGAAAATAATAAAATACTTTAATGGGTGGTTCCTTCCATTTAAAAAACCAACCAACCAACCAAAAAAACCAGCCACACAGCAGCTATGGGAAAAGGGGTTGGCATGGCTGGCACATTCGAAACCATCCCGGCCAGTTGGAGGTGAATGCAAAATCACAAAATAAATGCAGGTCTTGTGGTTTATAAGTATTAAGAAGATAGTTGAAGTCACTTAGGTTAATATGCGACCAACATAACTGTTAATTTCTGGGTGCCTCCTCAGGCTCCCCCTCTCCCTGCCGGTGTTTCTCACCTCAGCCACACCTCCGGCATGGCGCCCAAGGCCCTTTGCCGTTGGGTCCCCTGGGATACCAGCCTGGTGAAGGGGAGGGTCTCCTGTGCCTTGCGTGGGGCTGGCTGCCTCCGTGACAAAGCATCAGTGCTTGGCGGGCTGCTCTATTCCTGTTGCCTCACCTTCCCGGGGGACGTTGGCCTGTGGTAATCCCAGAGCCCCTTGGCTACCCTGGCCCGGCGGCCGGCATGTTGGACGACTTAAGCAGAGAGGCTGGAGAAGCCGAGTGTCTTTGTTGTGAGGTCTGGCGGCTTGAGGGACTTGCAATTATCCTAATGTCTCGCTGTGCTGAGGAGCTGAGTCAGCGTATTTGGGCTTAAGCACTACTGCCTTGGAATAAAGACACTAGTTAAGGGATATTAGGCTTTAAAAAAAAAAAAAAAAAAAAGAAATTCATTGTTCCTGTGAAAAGATACCATGCCAAGTTTGGAGACTAAATTTAGCCGTTCATGGGTAGATGAGAAAGATTCGGGTCCTCCTGTCGACGGAGATCTCAAAGCCTCCATATCATGTTTCCCATACACAAAAAGGCATTTCATCTCTGCTACAATTTCTAATCTCCATGAAACGCCTGATGGTGAATGATACCTCCCTTTATTTGAGGTACAAGTGTTATTTTAAAAGTGAGTGTGAATGTTTTTTTGATCACAAAAGGTAGCAATGAGGGTTGGATAAAAATACCTGTTTGAGCCATGTGGTAGCTAAACAAATGTTCCTTTTTGTTAAATGATGTTTTGTTGTGGCTTTTTGTCATTGATGCAAAAAGATTAAGTCTTTTGCCCACAAGTTTGACAGGGGAAGATGGCAAAGCATGTTAAAAAAACCAGCCCCTGAGGCACGTGTTTGGAGCTGTCATTTATTTGCATATTTTTGCCATCGCACTCTGCACAAATCAAATCTCGTAGCTTCCCCATCGGAGTTGGGCTCAGGAAGGAGGAGCGAAGGCCAGCCAGTCCCTCAGGTGGCCGGGGACACCGGGGGACGCCTGGCGCAGCGCCATGCTCGGCAGCAGTTTCGGCAGGGCTGTGCTGCGGGTCGTTGTTTTGGCATGGAGGAAATAAAAGCCATTGGGAGGAGAAGAGGGGAGAGCGCAACCTTCCCGGCTGGTGCATGCTCTAACGCCACGTGGCCTGGAGCATGAGATAGCTGCGCTCCAGGGCAGGATGAAAATGCCTGTAAAATACCTGCTGGAGGCAATACAGGCTTAGCTGACCTGTGTAGGGATACAACAGAGAGGCATCCACATTGCCCTCTCGGGAAGACACATTTTTAACCAGGTCCATACATGAGGCATAGCGTCCTTCACGCTCCTTTCCTTGTCGTGTTTTTTCTCTTTAGGGTGCTGAAATGAGGTGAAATAATGAAATGGTGATCTGTGGGTTTAAGCTCCATCTCCCATAGGAGCTGGCTGTCACAGCTGTGCTCCGGGAGCCCAGGGCGTGAGTGGTTTCCCTGAGGTTCATCGGGAAAGTCTGTGGCGGAGCCGCGGGGAGAGCTGAGGTCGACCACAGCTCCAGCGCTGCGCTGAGCCGAGACATTCCTTGTATGGCTGTAACCATCTCAGGAAGGTCGCTCATAAAGTGAATGTCTTCTTCATGGCTGTAGTCACACTTGGAAGGGATGGTGCCCATGTTTCAAAAGCCCGCCAGCTGTTGTGTCTCGGAGCCTGGTCACTACTGCGTACCACTGCTGATCACCAATTGGTACCACTTGGTCACCGTTGTGTCCTCACAGCCTGGGAGGAACGAGGGCCTTCAGCTAGACCGTGCAGTGCATTTACATCCAGGCCAGGGACTAGCTGTCTTTTTCAACAACAGGGTTTTTTTTCTGCGTACAGTTTCAGAGTTTTCTACCTGCCTCTCTGTTTTGGTAAAACAAATGTATTCTCCCGTCCTGTCTGGCATTTCATGATGAAAACGTGATCTAATGGGACCTGTGAAATGCCTCTTTGTGGGTTGCACATTGCTCGTGAGGAATTCATCGGGGAGAGGGATTTCATGCTGTACTTTAACCTTGTTCCAGCCTTTCTTGGATGAAAGGAAAACTCTGCAGCCGTGAATGTAACTGGTTATCGTTATTGGATGTCATTAGTCACTCACTCCGAGTGTAAAACAAAAAAATCGCATCCCCTGTGATGTCCGTGGGTAAAATGCTGCTCTCAGTTACATTAACACTGTTGTAAACCGAAGAGTAGAGTTCGGCCCTTTGTTTCAATTGAAATATTTGTTTAACACAGGCAAGGACTAAACAATACACTTGAAAGCCATTTGTGTTATTGTCTGTAGAGCAGAGCTTGTATTTTATGAACTGGCTGATCATAAAGACAGCATAAATCATGTACAGCATTCTCATTTACTTTTTCTTTCTTTTTTTCTGTTTGCAGATGGGGCTTGTAGAGTAGAGTTGCAGTCAAATGTCTGCTCCAGGATATTTTAGTTGAACTGTGTGAGTCCATTAAACAAATGTAATGGCTTTTTGGAAAGAAGCGCTGCGTGTCTCAAACCAAATGTTTTACATAGAGAACATCTGGGTAGTTCTGGGTGTTTGTATGTAGAGCACATCAGAGAGCAGCCGTAGTGAGCTCAGCTGGGAGGTTGCCTGGGATGTAGTTGTAGGATATGACAGTTCAGTTGTTATGGGGAATAATTCCTATGAAGTATTGCCATAAACTTAATGTTTGGCACAAACAGCTATATCTTTGTTTTACTGTACACCCAAGTTGTTATTCTTATCTGCCCAGCAAAACTCTAAACGATGTTTAAACAGCCCAGTAAATGTTGGGACCTCTGAGCTGCGGCATACACATTAAAGCAAACTTGAGGAAGCCGTTACCATTAAGGGGAAACGAAGGTTGCTCTATTTTCAACGAAGCGCTATTGATTCCTGCCATGGGCAATGCAGGGCGAGTGAGCGATGAATGCAATATGTGCAAATGGTTTGTGGGGTTGAGTTGGCAATGATCGATGTTCCAGCGGTGTTGCATGTTGTTGCTTTGAGGAATGTGAAAATGCAAAAGCGGTGAAATGCATGTAATTAGGCTGACATTAGAGTTTATTGGGGCTACTGGAAGAACTTTAACCTGGTTAAATTAATAAGCCTGCTTTTGCTTCACAGCATCGGAAGTAATATATTTCCAGGAAATGTAGGAAATGTAGAAAAATGTCTTATTTGGGAGTCGGTTCTTAAATTATTTCTGCAGTTTAGCTGAGGAATGCGTGGTTCAAATGAGATTAAAGTTGTAGTTTCCAGAGTAGCAACGCAGCTTCCCCTTTCAGGATTGTTTAAGTAAAAAGTTAAACAAAGTGGGTTAGGCAGTCTCTTGCTCCAGTCCCTTGTGGACAGCAATTCACGTTGCGCAGCACTGCTTTAATAGTCCTGCTCAGTCTGACATGATTTGTGGTATTTGCTGAGATGAATTTCTGGACCGAGCAGCATGAGAGGGAATTGCTCCTCACCCTGAGGAAGGTGGTATGTCCAAGTCTGCGTGAAGGTCACTGGCAGGGTGAAGTGGGAAGCCTGCGCTGCTGCTGTTGCACTACCTAACAGCTTAGCTTTTGGCAAGGGGATCCCAGAAATCTGAGTGCTAACTCTCCCTTGTTCAACTGACCCCGGACAAAACACGTGCCAAAAAAGGTGTCTGTGCGTGTTGAAAAAGGGGGCAACAGTCCTGGAGATCACAGGGTCTGGGGGAGTTCTTTGCCAAAAGCTTTCCATCTAGAAAAAAAACTGCTTTGCTATTTCTTCCCTCCAAAGTTAACCCTCCCCATAACTGCTCGGAACAACTGCCTGCAGTTGTGAACTCTTCTTCTAGCAAGGAAAGCTAGAATTATGCGTTTAAGGCTGCAAAATTGCCTGATCGCCAGCCACTTAATTGTAGGAAAGCGTAATTCATTCCTCACCCTCTCACGTCTATTCCAAGCCCAACTGGCCGCGGGGAGCAAGAGTGTTCCTGTGTTACTCTCTCCACTGAGCCATTAGGGTGGCCCTGGTAATTTACTTTCAATAAATAGAAGGGAACAACAGGAGGTTCCTCTACCTTCAGGGGTATGAATATTTTTCAGAAATCAGAGACGGATGGGGAAGAAATGTTAGCAAACTCCTTTCCTCCCTCTGTAGCAATTCCACCATGTTCTGTCATAAATTCTAGGACGGTCCCTTCCAAAAAGGGACCATTAAATAGGTAATGTCCAGGCAGAACAATGTAATACTGGAGCAGTGCTTTTACAAAACCAAATTTAATATTGCAAAGTGATCTGCAAGCCCTGGAGCAAAATAACCTGGGTGAGGCTTTGATACATATGATTGCCAATCTTTTTGTTTTCCAAGAGTATTTTTCCAGATAGGATGTGGGTTTATGGTTCACTAGATTCCCATCAGGAAGTGGTATTTCTATTTTGATCCACCTTAGATCAATTTAGAAAAATATACTAGATATAGGTGCTTCTGATAGTTCTGTGTCATTAACCCTTCCAACTGTGCTGTTCACACACATCTGTGTGCCTTCCGTGATGAAATCTCTGTGGCCTACCATCCTTGCGCAATGAATCCCTGCTCATCATTGTTAATCCAAAAGCCTAAACTTTATAAACTCAACTTTAAAATCTCTCCATGCTTCGAAATTCCACTGGGTTAATTAGGAATTTGAGGTGGTCAAGCAGTATGGTGTTGTGTTCTAATGAGCCTTGTGGTGCCTGAAGGTATGGACGTTTCTTCAAAAGAGGAAAGGCACTTCCCAGGTTTTTCTTGTACTATTGTAATTCTCATGGTGAAATAGCACTTCCTTTTTTCTTTGAAGGACTGCATAACCAGGAGAGCAAAATTAAAAGATCCACACGATACCAGGTTGCTTTTGTGGCAGAAGAGACATTGTAAAGATGTGCAAAGCTCTCAGCAGTTCTGAGGCTTCTCTGAACTCAGAGACTTGAGTGAAAGCGAGAGAATAAACCAAGTTACGTTTATTTACCCACAACTTCCTGAAGCAGAACGTGCCGATGAATGAAAATGCGCTGTCAGGTGGCTTCTTGGGAAAAAACTAGTTCTAAGAAAGAGTTTAAACAATGTCCAGCACCCTTCCTTGTTTAATGTGAATTACAGCCTTGCACTGATATAGCACCTTTCACCTAAACATGTGCAAAATCACTTTAGAGACTCTGGTAACTGCTGAGGTTACTGTTATTTAGCAATTATTTAGCAGCACATTGCAGTAGTTTGCAGCAGTTGCTTAGAGGGTGTGAATAACCCCATTTCCAATTTAAATTATTGGGAGGAATTACGGGAGACTGTGTAATTTTCAAACTGGAACTAGATCCAGCCACCAGGGCTTTATACCTCTCTTCTTAAGAAAGTCATAAAGGCCTTTTTCTAATGAAGTAGCCAGGATCTTGGTTTTGCGTTTCATCCCCAAATCAATGCCTTGAACAGTGTGCACTCCTACTTTGGAGGATTACTTCAGTGTGGTTCACTGCTTATTCACAATGAAAAACAACACTGAATTAAAGTCCCTCTGCTGTCCCAGGTTAGCGTTTTGCATTGCATCAGCAGCTGTGGTAGCTGTGAGATCAAGCCTCAAAACTGATGTGAAATCTATCTTCCAGTTTTTGGAGAAGGAATATGTAATACCCATGTAACGCTGAGAACAGCAAACTTGGGGCTTGTGAATTCTTTCACTCCTCTTTAACCTGACTTGCCAGTAATTTAATTAGTGCTAAACAGTCTGCACACAGACTTGCAGAAGTTAAAAGACTGACTGACACGGGATTCGCTTCCAGTGACTTTTCCTCTTTTGCACATGTGCTGGATGGAACTGTGCTGGATTTGGAAGTTGATCAATAAAGATTGCACAATTCTAACCTTACTTAAACTATAATATAAACAGACATGATAGAAACAGATGCTACCAGGTTTTTTCCTACTTAAAAGTGAAGTCAGCTTTTTTTCCTGCTTTTTTTCCCCTCTCCTTTTTTTTTTTTTTTTTCCCTTTTTGGTTCCCACAAAATTGTAACCTGGAAGAAAAGCAGTTAGGCTTTGTGAAATCCCAATTCAGTGTAGCATTTGGCTTCAGTAAATGTGGAAGCCAAAAATAAACATCTGCTTGGCAACTTCACCAGAAGTTAACTGTAAATGCAGTTTTCATCTTTTCAGTGAATATGGCATTCAGTGCTGGTTAACACCAGGAGGAACAATCCATAGTTGAGGCTGTAAAGCATTTTTTTTTTTCTTTGAATTACAGTTATGAACCTCCATTGCCCTGGGGAAATCCCCTACCCCAGTTCCTTTCCAGATATAATTTCTTATGTGCCAAAACGTGAACTTCCCTTGAAAGCTTGAAGGTAGTTGGATGGGATATTTGTGAGTTATTAGGCTCTGGAAGAGAGATGGTCTTCCATCGATCTGTGCATGACAGCCCCAAAACTTCAACTTGGACATTTTTTTTCTCTTTTCTTTAGTCCTTGAGAATTAGATCATAAGCCTCTTTTTTTGCAGGCTGAGTTATGAACATTTTAAAGTATTAGATATTGAATCTTTGGATATTCAGAAGGAGATGGAGTTACATTTAGAAGTGAATTAGGCAAAATGTAAGCGGTCCCACTCTTTTCTCCAGGAAGGTGAAGTCTGCACATGACAGGGACTCTCCCAGGATGCCAGCCTTGGGCTCCAGTCCTGGCAGGCCACGGCTGCAAAACATCTTCAATAACCTTGTCTTGTCAGATCTCTGCTTTTCAGCAAATCCTTTCCAACCTCTGCTGCTACCAGGGCAAATTTGTTTCACTGTGGATCAGGGAGGATTGAAGTGGATGCAGATTTGTGGTAGCGTGCTATTGGGACAGTTGGGGAGGGGTGAGAAGGGGCAACTTGAGGCAGCACTATGGGTTAACACTTCGTTATTGCTAGGGATGATGATTACGTGTAGGATCTTTCTTCTAAAACTGAACAGTCCTATGACTTGGGACTACAGTAATGCTGTATGAAAAACTTTTGTTTTGGGAAGGGAGAAGTTTCTTGCTAGATTTCTGACATATATCAGTGGACCGTCCATTTCTGAATTCTGCAGCCCTCCCTTCTCCCTGTTTTCAAAATTCACTGCCTTACAATGAAGAATCAATAACCAGGTTGCAAACTTGCGTTTTTAAATGCTATTGGAAATCAGATCTATGCTAAACCAGATTAATGCCTTTTTTTATTCCTAGCGGTAAATTAGTCCTGAAATGATTAATATAGAGCTAATCAGTCCTGAAATGATTAATATAGAGCTGTAAGATCCGTCTGGTAGTAAGGATGACTCGAGGCCAGGATTCTCAGCATTAAATGAAAGGTCTGCCAGGTAGATTTGTCAGAGGACCCATGGTGTAAATATGCCAGGCTTCATATACATAGCTGAGGATGCCGGGTACCAAACAATGAAGGGATGTAAATTTTCCAGTAAGGCAGTAGTTACTCAGGAAATGCGCTCACAAATCCTGTTAACAGGCACCGTATGCGGGGGTGAGGAAAGAGGTGGAGGAAGGGTGTTGTACGTGTTCCTCCTGGCACCCACTTTATATATGTACAGCATAAATGTGTTCATCTGATGCCTTCTACTGCTCATTAAAACTTGGTTCCACAGGCGTTTTCATCTGTGAATAAAGGGGGAACTCGAAAGAAGATATAGCCCCGTTGCCTAGTATTTGTGATTAGTTAATTCCTCTTCACTTGATGAATCATCATTTATGATATGATAACAGCAACTATATCCAGCAGAACCAGAAAAGGAAAATTAAACCCGAGGTAATTGTACCATGGTTCTCCCAGAGGCACTGACACGTTGTGCCTCAGCTTATGCAAATAGAGTTTAGATTTAACACGTATCACACTGACTTGGGACTTATAATGCCTTGGTGCAAGAGTGAGTTTCTCTACAACAGGTAGTGAGTGATAGAGTGGCAGTAAATCAGCTTTGTTTTTTAGAAATACAGTCTTTTTTATGTGATACGTTGGGAAGAGGGGAATGAAGCAGAGAGGTGCAGGTGTTTGCTGTATGCTTTTACCATACAGAGTGAGGCAGCTGTAAAAAATACCCTTGCCTCTTAAAAGCAAATGAACTGGAAAGGTGCATCTCGGCACGTGCATCCTCGTCCTTTATGTGTGCAGCTGCTGGCTTGCAACAACAACAACAGCGTTTTGTCTTTGGTAACATCCATGACATGAACAAACAGTGGAACAGAGTAATGGGCAGAAGCCCTGAGATTTAAATCAGCAGAGTCTCACTGGGTGCAGATGGCACCGGTTACGGCTTTGAGCAACTCCCCTGATTACTGCATAGTTTGCCAACATATCAAACAACAGAGTTGGGCCGTTGATAAATAATTGATAAGGATTTTGTTGCGTGCTTGTCTTCCAAGCAGTATCACCATGGAGATCATCTGGCTTTTAGGATCTTAAAAGTTGACAGTCTCCAAAACAATGGCATTGTGTCGACCTTACTCTTTCTCCGAAAGAGAGAACTCTTTTGGAAATGCATTAGCAAAATGCACAGCACCAGGCACTAATTTTCCTTCAAAAATGGCCTTTTGTCCAACTTTTCAGTGAGCACATGAAGTGTTTTCTATGACCATGCAGAAGCTTGTTCTTAGAATTGCACGTCCTGCATGATGCTGTTTATTACTGCATTTGGCCTGGAACTGGAGTCTCAAGATTGCTTTTTACCAGCAAATGGACACAGCAAAGAAATAATCATGTGGGGAGAGGCTTACAAGAAGAAATCTGCATGAGGATACTTTTGTAGAACCCTCTGGATGCCTGACTTCCCTGTAGGATTATCTGTCCATGGCTCCTTCTTCCCACCTGGAAGGTCCAGAGGCCAGACGGACAGTTACTCAGCCCATCCCCTGCCTTTCCTTTCTCTCCTTTGTGCAACCTCTGGAAGTGCCATTTCAATGCAACTGCATTATCGGCATCCCCCTCTCCTTATCATTTGATTGCAGCAACCTCAGGGACCACCCAATTTCATAGCTTTGTTTCTCTTCCTCTTGTGTTGGTGATGTCTGGGCCAAGAGCCATAGGCAGAGACTCCCCTGGAAAAAACATAATATGGTGCCAGACTTTATTCTTTCCTGCTCAGCTCCGTGGAGTTGGAGAAAGAACAATGTGCCCTTTCTCTCCCCACCCCCAAACATCCTCTGCTCTCCCTTTCTCTTCCTCCCTGGTTGATCCACCTATTCTTTACCTCCCCGCCCCTGTTGGCACTTGGCGCGTTGCGCTTCCCACCTCCGAGTCTCAAAGAAAGGAAGCAGAGCTGTGAAACCGGCTGGGCTCACCCACTTCCCATTGCTGGGTGGGGATGGCCTCAGTTCACAGCTTTTGGAAAGGAGAGGTGTATGTGTATTTAACCCTCCCCCTCCTTCTCCACCCAAAGAAAAGAATTTTTAATAATTTTCTTCAAGCTGCATTTCCGACCTATCTCCCGGTGGCAGCAAGCTGGTTTCCCTTCCTCGGGGGCCTGCACTCTCTGTCCTGATGTCATTTTCCCAACTGTCCACAATAGTATTGCAAGAGCCCATTGGAATTTGCTCGAGCACGGGTGGTATGCACAAGCGCTGGAACCAGCTTAAAAGTCACAGCCCCCGTGGTGGAAAAAAAAGCAGTTCGTTCATATCTCACCACGGTCCTAAAAATAGCCTCGACAGATAATAAAGAGTGGAAGATTGTTTTCAATGGGACTGAATGTACTGCATGCAGAAGTTGCTGGGGAAGGTTCATTGGTTTGTGTCATTCAGGTGGTCAGCCTCCGTTACGACACTAGCTGGCTTAAAAATGTGTGACTTTCTGCACTCTGGCTGATTCTGCCTTTGTTTATATTCACACATCTTGGCTGGAAATGAGGCAAATGTAGGTTCGTTAGATGAAAACAAACACACGAACCAACTTCCTGAAATCAAGACAAACAGCTTTACGCTTTGATGGAAATACAGCTTTGTTGCTCATCCCATAAATGATGGTGCCAGCAGTGACTCAGCAGACACAGAGATTTGATATGGAAATGGGCACCTACTGCCTGCCATGCTCTTTGCCAGACGTTTAGACCTTGAGATATTTTTTCTGTACGCGATGGTCTTGATCTGCCTCTGTAAAAAGAAAAATTCCATCCGTTTTGCTCTGCCCAGCAGCTGAGAAGCTCGTAAAGGAGGAGAGATACTTCTCTTACAGATAGGACTGAATGCACAGAAACCTTTGCAACAGTCATCTTTTTGAAGTATTTATAGTTCAATTCAAGTTATTTGTACCAAACAAAAGCAAAGAAGCATGCAGTGTGTTGGAAAATACCTAATAGTCTCTCTACACCAGTTCAGAGAGTGAGTATAAATCCTCTTTCCAGCAAGTGGAGACAGGTAATTTATTGCAGCCTTGAAGAGAGCAGCTTATTTCTCCACGCTTCCTGCCCAGCAAACTCTGCAAGCTGACTCATGGAGGGATGGGCAGCCAAAAGCTGTCCTCCCTCGTTCCTATCTGCTTCTGGAAGGCAGAGCAGCGGTGGAGCGGGGGCTGTGCTCGTGCAGAGCTGTTTGGAAATACCTGGCAATAGCACTGGTTCACAGCTCCCTGCTTTCTCTCCCCTGTGCCGTACGTTTTGGAGAGGGTAGTCTCTCTACCTGCTTTTGAGCAGAGGCTGGTAGCAGAACTGGCAGGGCAGGTGGATGTTGTTTCAGTCCGTCTCTGGTGCTCCTTTCTCCCCCTCTAGCCCCATGTGTGGGACCATGTTGCCATCACAGCTGCCGAAGAGAAACCGAGGATGTTACTGGTGTGTACAGCCAGTATCGATCCCCGGAGGGACCATCGCATGGCCTAGTTTTGAGCTGCGACCTTGGTGCTTATGCATATATTTAACTTTGCATGTGTGAGCTATCCCATGAAAGCCAATGGACTGCTCACATGTGTGAAGTTAGGCATGTGCTAAAGTGCTTTGCCAGATTGCATACTGTGTCTATAGGGGCTTTGGGTGAACTTGAACCTGTTTTGTTGGGGTGAGAGGCTTTAGATTTCATTATTAAGAATCTGATATGTTACTCTGTCCGAGTGCAAGGTCTTGGAGTTATCTGAAATTCTCATTAAGACAGGAAGCTAGGAAAAATACAAATTCCTCCACTAGTAAAGTTACTAAAAATACTATAATTAAATTTTCTAAGTCTTAAACCCAGTAAAATATATTGAGAAAGTGTGGTAGAGGTATAAGTACAGTGTTCTGAGAGTACCGAAGGGACTAACAGCTCTTTCTTTGCAGGTCTTGAGCTGGAGAATTTGGAGTAGTTAATATAGCTGATGTAAAAAAGCACGTTGCGTTTGCCCTGCTCTTGATTCATAGGCTGTGACCCTTAATAAATTTTGATGTTGCACACAGTGGAGCTGTTGCTTTCGGAGAAAGCAAGGAAAGTAAGCAGGCAAGCAAGAAAGAAAAGGACCTAAAGAATGAACAAACAAGTTCTTTCATACGGCATTTCTCAATTGAGATTGTTTCTTATTTAGCTTAAGTTGTTCAAGTTCATCATGTACCATATCTGGGCAGTCCTGTAAGTGGGGTTTTGAAAAACAGAGCCAGCTTTATCTGGTGTTAAAAACATAAGCACACATTGAAAATGTATTTTCTGGAATATATTTCTGAGTAAAATACACTTTGTGAAAGAAATTCCATTATTGGTATTTTAGAATACCTGGAAGAGAGACTTGGTTTACAGCCTGATACCATAACATACAGCTAGGGATCTTCTTTTGCTCAGAGAGATGAAAGCAATGAAATATATAATAAATACCTAAAATGTGATCATGACTCGTAATGTTTCCATGAAATAGTAAAAAAAAAAAAAAAAAAAGGACTGCTTTCTTGTTTGTGTTGGTTTTTTCACATCAGTAGACTTAAGCCTAAGTACACTTGCTGACACGGTCTGAACAGACTGATATAGATGAAAGACGCTTGGCTGGCAGAAATCCCTTACTTAGAAGCGAAGAGCTGGAGCGAACGCTGTCCTGCTGCTCCACTAATCCTGCTTTGGGATGCTGCCTCTGACAGTGACACCGCTGACAGCGATCGCTTGCTGTTTGGCCTTTTGGACCAGGTCACCAGCAAGGCTGTGCACTCTTGATAGCCTCTGAGATGTGGAGCCTGTCCACTTGGGGATCGTGCAGGCCACCAGGCAGATGGCATGGGGTAAAAAACATTTATTGAGCTGCGTTCGAACCTTTCATTTCACTGAGGCTCTTTTTGAGGGGAAGAATAGCAATTGAACATGGGGAAAGGTATCCGAAGTCAGCCTTTAGTAATGGGATGGTTTGTTGAGCAAGGCAGTCCTGTGATGTGTTGCAGTTTGGGAGGGAGAGGCAGAGGCAGACAGCGATTTCTGAGGTGCTACTGTCCTCGTTTCCTTTAGGAGTCACGTCGGCTTTCCGTTTCGATTTTCTCATTTCCTAAAACCAGATGAATAGTGCTGTTTCATTACTTGCCTCCCAAGGTTTAATTAATAAATGGCTGCACTGTGCTTTGAGCAGGCTCGCTTGCTGTGCAGACAGACAGTGATGTTATTCCATTAGCGCGTGCGAGTGTCTGCAGCCTTGCTCCAATATGGAGTGCTCGCACTGGTGACGTACCGTGCCCTGGCGAAGGGGCATTGCCTCCGCCACAGCGCTCGTGCTGTTTGTCAGGATTGCAGGCTGTGGGCTGAGCGTGGGCAGGTGGACGCTTAGCAGGATCCGTTGACACCGCTGGAGTTAAGATAGTTCACACCTGCCGAGTGTTTTTCCCTGTTTCTAAATGCCGGTCACTGTGATCTGAAGTAGCTGCGGGAGGGAAGAGAAAGTCTTGAATGTTAAAGGCTGAGAGATGTGTTTGGCATGCGTTCTCTCCTTATGTTGGGATGAGGTCTTGCAGCCTGGATATCACTGAAAAAATCCCAAGTACTTCGGCTGGGCTGATGAATTCTACCGCTGCAACTGGGAAGTGATGTTTTCAGGAGAGCTTAAGTACCATCTTAAAAATTCAGTTAAACTTTTAGGAATAGCCTTTATAAATTAAGGCTCCTAGGTGCCTTAACCACTTCTCAGCACGGGCTGTGAGACTGTAAACTCTCTGGTCCTGTTGAAAAATATGTTCCCAGGCAACACATCTGTTTGCATTTGAAGATTAATCCAATCATACGTTTACAGAGTGCCACCACGCTTTTCAATCACATTTGCATTTTTGTGTCTAAAAATATGAGTATTCACATGTGCAATTATTCCACAGAGGCCATTTGTAGTAATTATGTGTAGACTTACAAAAGTCCTGTCTGTGAAGCACAGGGTCAAGTTAGTAGGAGATTGGCATGCCCTCTGGGGTGCCGTTATTACTTTACCAGCCATGAATGGTGAAGAATTTGTTCCCCGTTGTATATTTGACAATGAAACCGTTCTTAAATTCTTCCTCAGAGCCAAGTACAAGGCTGTCTTTTAATAAAAAATGTGTTTTTACCCATGTCTATATTTATTTCTTGCAGGAATGCACATGCTGCTCCAAGAGCCACCCACATCCTTCTTGTATACAGGGTGTATTTGCATTTGCAGCCTGTCCCAGTGCAAACATGGGAAGAGGGAAAAATCCAACCTCATCTTTAGTGTTAGTTGCCTTCTCCATCTCTAGAATTACTTGGAGCTTATCTTGATCACTCATTCAATTAAAATCTTGTTGTGTTACCTTTTCTAGAAATATGTGTCATGTAGATAAGACCATAGTTATGTTGTTACTTTTAAAATCTCTATACCAAATGTTTGGGTCAAGAGCAAGAAAGTAATTGTTTGGTTTTTGACATGCAAATAGGTTTGTCCCTTGAGTTCTGGTTTTTCTTCTGCTGTCCCAAAGTAGGGTAGCACTTGAGTACGAGCTTAATTCTAAGCATGTGCCGAAATCTTTCGGAATTTGAGGGGATGAGGCATGTGCTTAATGCTTTTTTGAACAATGTTGCTTTTCAGAGTTGAAGGCTTTGTAGGAAACCTGACCCTTTAAACTAGCTCCTGTTTATGTACATTTCAATTTTATAATATTGTAAGTTTTTCCCTTCTTTCTTCAATATCCTTGATGCTACATCATATAATGAAAACAATACCAGTCATGCCACTTGCAATTACTGAAGTAGGCAGTGAAATTATTTTTTTCTGAAGGAGCTAGGGAAATCACATAAATCACAGTTACAAATGTTTTCCCAGGAGAGGTCTGCAGTAGTTGGCTGCATAGAATGACAAAAGTCTTGTTTACCCATGAAAGGGTGGTCATCTCAGCAGGTCAGTGATGTTTTTCAAAGACTTATTGTTGATTTTAAAGTAGCTGGTAATTTATTCCTTGAACTCTGGCTTACAAAAATAAAGCAGGGTAAATATTCAGTATAATAAGGGCCGCGCTGCCATTCAGTATGCACAATGCCCCCACCTCCCCTCTCCCACCAGCTTCTCTCCATTGTTGGCTTCTGCATTTCTCGCAAGGCATGAGCTGACCTCCGCGATTATTTATGGCGCTGTTCAGATAAGCCCTTTTTTCACAGGCAACACACATATGCACACTCACAAGGGCTGTTATAATTTGCAAGTTCAGCTATCACTTCCTCTGTTCCCACCCTGCCTTTTGGAAAGATACCCAGTCACACGATGTGCTTGAAAAAAGGTTGCTGATTGAGGAAGGATGCAGGAAGGATATGGTTTTGCAGCGATTGCGTAAGTGCTGTGTAGGACCTGAAAGCCTTGGGTTTATATGAGGACGAGTTTAGATGTGAATTTCAAAGATTTATTTTGTCTGATTTTTAAATAAGTCATAACTCCTGAGCAGTTTGCCTGCTTTAGAGAACCGTGGAGCAACCTGTGTTAATGTGATCTTCTATGTATTAACATGGACAAATATAAACTTGCAGCCGGCACCCTGGATTCCCTGCCTACGTTCCATCAGAGATCTCGACATTATTTCAGAGAAATTGTCTCCAAAGCTTCTGTTTGAAATTGTCAGATGCAATCATGTCTAAGCAAATGTACTTCCCATCGAAATCTTTTGGGAGTTTTGCCATTTGCCTCAGATGGAGAGTACACAGATTCTTCTAAAAGATGCTGTGTTCTCCCTCAGTGAAGTCCTAAGATGTGAAGACCCTAAAACTTTGTGTCACCTATTACTGTAATGAGAGTGTATATATTGCTATAAAATGAAGGAGCTGGGGCATGGAGGTTTGTATTTTAAAGTTTTGTTTTGGTCATTCCATGTTCTGCCAACATCTAACATCTGCATTTATTTTTTGAACTCTCCTTAATGGATTATATGCATCTGTTCAGTTCTAAGAATAATGCTTGATTTCCTGAATTTATAGGTTGCAATAAAATCCATTCGTAAGGACAAAATTAAGGATGAACAAGATATGGTTCACATCAGACGGGAGATTGAGATCATGTCATCCCTCAGCCACCCTCATATCATCACCATATATGAAGGTTAGTGAATGCGATTCTTCTCCCTGACTGCTCTGTTATGTTATTGCAGACCTGATATTCACATTTCTTGAGATCACGCACCGAACAAACCCCTACCCCTAGTGTAACCCAACCCTTACCAAAGAGGCTGTTTTGAGCACTGCCTTCCCTCTGAACCACCAGTGTTTCACCGATGCATAACCCTTTGCCTGGAGGAGCTTCTTCACGTGTGACTTGAGCGCTGTGTCCATGGCAAGTGGGAAATCGTTGCATGTATCACCTCATCTCCTTGCTCCTGTTGGACAGTTCCATTTAATTTCACCCTCACTTACCCACCAGCCTGATGTCTGCTTATGTCCCCAGCCTCTAAACCAGTCCTTGTATGCTTTATTTTCCCGGGACTGCACAAGACCAGTCTCATCTGCTCTAGGCCTTTGGTCCTTCCTTACCTGCCGGTTAGTCTTGCTGGTTCTGTCATCGCTGCTTTTTTTCCCCTGAATCCCAGTATCCGCTTCCTATCCACCTCTGCACAATTTCCTGTCAGTCTGGTTGCTGGCTGATCGTTCTTGTTTCCTCATCCTGTCTTCCCCCTCTAACTCCTTTCTTCCTGGGACACAGCTGGGAAGCCTGCTAATTCCTGCCTCCGGGAGCTGCTCCCTGGTCCTACAGGAAGGAGCGGGAAGCCAGGGGCATTCCTCCCTGATTTGCCTCTTTGTTTGTTTATATATTTATAGAGTGTCACTCTGTAGTAAACTCTCCTCCTCCTTCCTTCCTTTCTCAAGTAACGTTCTAGCTCTAGCTGGGATGTTTGGGCTGGGTATGTGCTGAAAGACACTGGCCGAGAGGTCTGCTGCCACGAGGAGGGTGGCTGCATGGTGGACCCCGGGTGTGGGTTCCAGAGGTTTGGAGGGACCTGGGTTGGGCAGCCTTGTCCCCGGGGATCACCTCTTTCCCTGTGTGCAGAACAGGCAGCCGAAATTCAGCCCTTCGCATTTACATACCCGTGAGGTAGACGCGCAAGGTGATGATATGTATATGGCAGCTCCACTCTGAGGGTTGATACGACTGATTAAAACGAGCTGGCTTGGAGTAGTGTTACAGTATCGCATATTGAGTTATTCAAAAGCATGTTCTTGTACTTGAAAAGAGATGAATATCTGTCTTTTTATTGAATAAACTCATAACAGGATCTGGGAACAGAAAAGGGGAGGGATGCTGTGTCAGCATGTGGGTTGCAAATGGAACAAAAGTTATTTCAAATGTGCACGGGAACTCGGAAAGAAAAAAGATTAAGCATGCTGCAGTCCTTTGACCAATTGCCCTTCTCGTCCTTACTTTAAATAGTTTTTACTGAGTTAAAACATTTGTAAAAGTTAAAAAGATTACAGCATTTTTAAGAAGCAGACAATAAAGTCCCGTGGGAGCGAAACTTGCCCCCCTGGCCCCGCGGAGGGAGGAGCAATGCTTCTGCAGCAGAGCCAGTCAAGCTCCGCAATGGAGGGTTCGTCCTGTCTGCAGGAGGGTGAGCGCCTATGGCAGGTGATGTTGTGGTCCTCTTGTGGTCCTCTTATGGTCCGTCAGCCAGCAGCAGCGCTTTACAGTGACTAACCTGGAGGCAGTTTTATCTCTCGTTTCTGGGAAGTCTTCCATTCTGTTACTGGTTGGTTTCCTTTTTGTTTTCTAGAAAGCAGAGCAGCCTTTCATGGCTTCTTATGTTTAATTCCTGGCCTGAAGGGATGGGCAGTGGAAGTCAGCTTCTTGGTTGGACTGTAGTCCATTGGAGGGAGTTACATAGAGCAGAGCCATAGCAGCTATACAGCTCATCCAGCCTTTCCAAGCAGACAGAGTCAGTATTTGGCCTTCAGCAGCCAATGCTGTAACTTAGATACTGTAGCACTGGGAAGATGTGCGGTTGCGCAGCTGAATCCAGAGGAGCAGTTACGTGCTGCCCACACATAAGGATGTGAGCTCAGGGATCCTTAAGCGTGCGCTTCATTTTAAGCTGAAGAGTACTTGTAGTGAAGTTAAGGGACTACATCTAGGACTGAAGTATTTGTATCCTCTTGAAGTCGGATTTTAAACACATGGCTATTCCTCTTGAGTGATGCATAAAGAGTGATAATATTGCTATCCTCTGACACAAAATGTTAAAGCTATTCAGTCTCCAGGGATGGGCTTAATCTTACCAAATTTAAGCCATCCAACATTTAGGCAGTTGGTGTACACTAGAAGTCTATTTTCCTTCCCTAGTCAAGAGAGATCAGCATCTACACAGGGTGGTTTGCTTCCTCCTGGGAGATATTTTTTCAGACAGGTGGGATAAATGACATACTGGAGGCTCCTGTTGGCTATAGATGGAGTCTAGCTGACTAACTTAGATCAGATGCTTAACTTTTAAACTGAAGCTACCCCACAGATATTTTTCTCCTCTCTTACTAATTTTTACTGTAGGTTTTCAGACTGCCAATGCATGTCTGACAGTGCTTTCTGTAAGTGCTAGGTTGCACAGATCTACCTAGCATGGACAATGCTGTATCTCCCTGTAATATCTTTGAAAGCTCTTTGTATTGCATTTACAAACATGTGTTTTCCTTAAGTAGGATCCTTGTTTAGGTATCCTTTTGACCTGCCTGCTTAAAAGCATTTAACCTCTGAATTTGTCAACTTGATGTAAACACAAGCTTATCTTTTTTTTTTGATACCGAGCAAATTCGGATGTGTGGAAACAAAGCTTTCCAGTTTAGAGATATTTTTTGTAACCTAATCAAAAGACACATACCTTGCCCGTTACTGCAAGGGCAAATGTACAGTTGTGACTCCAAAGAAATTCCATCCTCTCAGCAGGGCTGTAATTGGCAATCTGTCGAGCACGGCTGCGAGGGAAGTGCTCTTTCAAGTGACTTTAAACTCCTTGAAAGGGACTGGATAAATGAAGCTGGCTTTACTAGCAGTGTTCTGATTTCAGCACATAAATTTTAATTTGTAGAATAATGCCTCTGTCCATTCATCTGTCTGTCTCTGCCCCGCCCCCCGCCCTTCCCCTACCCTTTTTCTTTTTTGCCTTGAAAACTCCGGGATTTGATAATAAAGCCTTTGAGAGCTAGCATATTTTTCCAGGGGTAGCTTGAGTGCACAATCTATCTCATCTGGCAATACTTTATTTAAACCAGGAAAGAGCATCAGGCCTGATTCTGCAAACATTTAAACATGTGTTGGACCAGTCATGGGAGTGAAGTTACACTTGGTACATTCAGGAGTGAGCTCTTGAGTCTTTGTAGTGTGAAATACAGCGCCTACATGAGTGTTTCTGTGCTGGAAGAGTTGTCCTTGGTCAGCATAACCATCCAGAAAAGTCTGCCCATTTGCAAAATGCACTTAAAAATGAACAGATGATTAGCTAACATGTTTGTAGAAAAAGTTTAACAAACATATTCCCTGAAGAATGAATAAATATTAGGATCACAATTTGGTGCCCATGGAACACGATGGCATCAACGTGAACAAGTAACTGAAGGAAAGCATGTGCTTTGCTGGATTGGGGCCAGGATGCTTAGAACAGTGCTGGACCCTTCACAGCAACAAGGCACAAAAAATGGATTTCCCACGTAAGGCGGACTTCTTTTTTTTCAGGTTGCATTATTTGTACTCTTAAGAAAAAGCTCAGAGATTCTCCATCCTGTATCTACCAGTCCACAATGACTTGAGCTAGGTGGCATGCTTTGGTTAATCGGGCAACTGGGTCAGCTCTTCTCTACTTTCAAATCCCAAAGGCAACGGAAGAAGATCTGACAGTGTGTAACAGCGGTGGCAGAGTATTTCACGATACTCATCTTACTTGCCAAATACATGTTCAATCTCACACTTTGTGCCAGACTTCATACAACAAAAAGCAAATGCACGCTTGGTGTTTCAGACACACATAGGCCTGTCAACAAGGCAGGGCTCCTTGAGTTGTGTCAGTAAAGTCACCATGTCGTCAGTGAAAGCGCCTGCGTTGCCAAAAATCTGCCTGGGTGGCAGCCAGCAAGGTGTGCAGATGCGAGCCGTAGCTGACGAACTGTCCCCCCAAGGCGCACCAGCTCAGGCAAGTGTCCCCTGCCGTCAGCTGCGATGCGCACCCCTGGATGGGGCAGGCAGCTGGGGACCAAGGTGGCAGCTCACACCATCGGCGGGTTTGTGCGTAGGCAGAGCAGAGTTATGTGTCTCAGGCTGAGAGTGCTTGGGAGGCAATCCCAGCCTCTGTCGCAGCCTCTGCTATCTCCGGTTTTCAGATGTAATCAAAACAAACTTTAGTGCCTGGTGACTTCATCGCTTCTTTGTGCAAAACACCTGAAAAACTCCAAAGTCCCTTAAAACATCATGGAGATGACTGGGCTTTAAACAAGAATGATGAAAGTTGGAAAGCTGGAATGAGTCTTTTTTTTATTTAGCCGAGAGAAAGTACTTTAGCAGTGACACTATTTAACCACATTTCTAATTGATTTCCTCGAATTATGTAGGCTTTTAACCTTCAGGTGCTTTATTCCCATTGTTTTCAGTTGATAACATCCAATAACATAAAGTAATATTTCAAGAGTCTGGCGATAGTAATGAAACAAGTCTAAACAAACTTAACTCTTTAGTTACCATACCCCACCTTTATGAATTTCCTGTCATTCAGGATGATCGCCTAAACAACACTGTCGGACATGACAGGAACTCAAATGTGTGAGGTCACTGGCAGGTCCAATTCAGATATCAAAATCCAAGCAATGATGAAATTTATTTCTGTCTTTCCATTTACACAGTCCTCCCACTGCAATGTAAATGTTTGCTTATCTGAAGTTCCTCAGCAGTTTGTAATCATAATTAAAAAAAAAAAAAGGGTAATTAGTTCTTGTATTCTTTGCTGAAGCAAAAGACAATTAGTGTAACACGTTATTGTGGCCAAATTAGCAACTCTCATTTTTTCTTCCTTTTTAAAGAGTAGACCATCAAAATCTGCATATCCTCAGTCTCATTCTCTGAGAAACAACCTCAGCAAGGATAATGGTTCTCGTTCTGATTTAATCTCCTCACTGGGGAGTAAATTCTAGCATGCTGTCTGATTTAAAATGATTATTGCAAGATCTTAACTACATTCCTTTCATTTAAGAAGAGATGCAATTCAGCTGAATAAGGCTGTAATTCAGGAAAACAATTTAACACAAGCTGAGCTTTAAAACACATATCTATATCTCGCTACCTTCAATTATAATTAAGCATATGCATAAATTTATGCATATGCATGCAAGTGGTTTTCTGCATTGGACCTTGGATATTTTCATGTCTGCTCTATGGTTTTTTAAAAAAACAGCCATAAAATAACAACAACAACAACAACAACAACAACAATAATAATAATAATAATAAAAAATACGCCGAGGGGCTGTAAAGCTTTCAAAGCAGTCAAGAACACAGAAGATGCATTGGGCTGAATTTCTAAGGTAAAAAACACTTTTCAGTACTCACATGTCTTTTTGAAGAATAATTCAAGCCTTATTACACAAGTGAGGTAATTGGGTCATACATGACTTTTCTGAATGAAAAGGTTATTCTAGTCTGCATCTCCAAAATTAAAAACAAACTTGCTTGTTCTTTTGATTTGGCTGACCTTTAATAAAAGAGCATTTTGTAGCAGTGGAAAGGTACTTCTGTCTGCGGCTGTTAGGAGAGTAATAAAAATACCGCTGAATGGAAAGACACCAGATGGAAGGAATGTCAACATACTGGAACTAATTTAGGAGATTGCTCTGATAGAGAGCAAAGGCATGAGGAGAATTCAAATGGTTCCAGTGCGAAGAGATTGGCTGCCCCTCTTAAACTAACAAACTAAAATCCTTACCCCAGGGTTACATGTAAACCAAATGGAATCAGCCCACAAGGAGGTAGTCCATTAAGGGGGGAAAAAAATCCACCCCCCTCGGCACTCGCTCTGACTTCAGCATCCTGTAAGCTTGGAGGAAGGGCAAAAGCCTTCTGCTTTGTTTTGCTTTTTGAATTTAGTAGTAAATAAGTCCAAAGCAAACTGTCCTAATAGAGAGGTGTACAACGTACTATTAAATCTTTCTGACTCGTGTTTGCAAACATGCAAGTCATGCTTTCAACACTTTTAGGGTGAATCTTTCAATCTTAGCGTTTAAGAGGGGTAGCGACCATGTTCATCCAGTGTCAAACTTGTCCCATGGAGTTTCAGTGGAGGTGACTTCAGTGTAGCTGAAGGGAAGAATTTAGCAGTAGGTTTGAAAAGAAAAGAAGAGTATTGATCAGCAAGAGGTCCCTGCGCAACCAGTGCTATTTGGAAAATGGAAAGCTGTAGACAGAAGCCGAGTTCATCATTTCACGGCCTCTAAATATAAATAAGTGGAGAGATTATATCCAAGAATTATTGCTATAGTAGAACAGTCTGTGAAAGAGACAGATTGTTGATGTTACAAAATGTACTTTGTCTCAGATATGTTTTTGGTAGTAAGAAGTGAAGTTCTTCCCCAGTTTCACATTTATATTCTTCAATGAGCTCTGAAGCCAGCAGATTTGGTTTCAATTATCAGCCTAGAAGTAGAGAACTTTCCTTCTGTCATTTTTTAAAAAAAATAAACAAACAAACATGTTACAGTTGGGGGGGGGCAGTTAAAAAAAAAGCTGTAAGAAATCTTTCTTTGACCGCTGCATCTTAAGCACCCATTGCTGCTTGGATAGAGTGCTGCTCTTAGTCTCTGCTAAGGCTCTTGGGGTGAACAGGCCAAGCCCAAGCAAGCTTGTAGCCCACTGAAAAATGCTCTTTCTCCACGTTACGGCAACCCATGTCTTAGTACATTAACACAGTATTCGTGCTCATCTCCTGGGAATACAACCACATTGTTCCTCGCACCTTGTGGTACATCCCATTCCTGATGTGCTCTCACAGTGCTGTCCCTCCCTTTTTCCCTGTGGCCAGGTGGAAGGGTAGCCGTCTCAGAAGTCAATCCTTCATCCTGCAGGCTCTCTCTGCAAAGGAGTGCTATCATTTTGCAATCACTACCCTGCACTGCTTGACCGCTATGGCTGAGATAGTGCAGCAACCCTCCCACCACACCGAGGTCTTGCTGCCGCTCTCTCAGTGTAACTCAGCTTGCAGAGTGGTGGAAATAAACACAGTGGCTCAGAAATAAATGACACGCAGCTTGTAGCAAGCAATTCTCTTGCTGCTGTCTCCTCTAATATGTGGAGCTCATGCCTTGTATCTAAGCAACCCCCATCTCTTGATTTGTGATTGACAGGCCATCTCTCCTGCTACCATGTCTGGGTGTTGATACTGACAGTTCTCCACTTATCTTATTTGGCCAGCTGTTTGCAGAGTATTGATGGTTTGAAAGAAGCAAGAGCAGCCCCACCTTTCCTATACATAACCTCCCTCCTTCCCTTGACCTTGATCCAGGTGCAGGAACAGGCTTGTACGACAGGGCAGTCCCAGCAGTAGCAAGCCGCGGGGCGTTCCTGGGGCGCAGTATCCTGCCGAAGCCGTGCTTCTCCGTCGGCAGTAGCTACAACCAGGGTTCAGGCACACTTCTAGGCGGGGGTGAGTTTCGGAATGAATATGCAGTAGGATGGCAGGTAATAAATCATCCGCAACGAAAACAAAGGGTGAACCAAGCAGTCCCAGAAGCTATATGGAGGCAATCCGTCCATCATCAGCCCGCAGGTTACGGCCCAGGTGTTAACAGGGCAGTATATTTATTACCTCGTTATTATTTGCAGTAAGTCAATCCAACCTTTAATTAATGCCCTTCTTTCTTCCCCCAGCCATTGGCCACAATGCTTTCTTGGAGCATATGTTTATAAAACTACATACTGTGCTCAGAAGGGAAATTCAGAAGTGTCTGTGTGAAGCCTGCCTGGCATCCTAACTGCTGCTGTGAAAATTCGGGGTGTACATGGCTGATAGTCTGACACTTGCCAGAATACCACCTTGTCACATGCCTGATTGTTTTGACCACTAAATTCCTCTTTAAGATTGTGCGTGTGTATAGACATAAATCCTACTGCCTTTCCACTCCCTACTCCTTCAGTGGCAGCTCCCATTTAAGACGTTTTTGTCTGCTGTTCAGTTCCCTCTCGGCAGGAAAGTAGTTGCACACCCTCTCATGAGATTCAGCTGATATAAACTGAAATTACACAGTTGTAAAAAAATACCTCCCACTTTCCTGGAAAAAAAATATTCTCCATTCACCTCTGCTCCTTGGTGAAGAGATAAATTGCTGTTCAAGTCTGTAATCGTTCAGCTATGATGATGCTGAGGAGGCCTCTGTAATGTCATCTAAGTCCAAGAGCAGTGCCCTTCTCATAATGCTCCCTTGTGAAGAAAAAGATGTTCCAATTTGACCTGAGTGTGCTGGTAAACTGAAACCTGAATACAAGTTACTGGGGTGCTTCTGTTCTCATTGATACTAGTGTGGTTTTGTGGCAAAAATTCAAAATTTGGAACAGTGATTTATGCTTTCCTAAATTCAATTTTAAGGTATTGTCTCAGTTTCCTAGAGGGCATAAAGAGAAAATTTGAAATGCAAAGTACCTTTAAATGTATGTTCCTCCAAGCCAAGTGCTTTCCACTTCATTTCTGTAGAAATGCAGGAAAATATGTCTGGATCAGGACTTGTATTAATATGGCAAATTTTAGTCCAGAAAAATTAGATTTTGGAATTTAAAACTTCAGAACATCAAGGATGATTTGAGAAAGCTCTCATGACTGAGTGGTGAAGGCAAAACTTTAATAAAAACATCATCTGGAAGAGTGCTCCATCGTAGCAGGGCTGTTATTGCTGTTATTGTCATCATCAGCACTGAACACTTGGTGGGGCATCAGCGGTCGGCTGTGCGGGGCGGGAGGAGCCGAGGGCCCCTTCACCCCCGTCTGTGCCCCTCTGGGGAGGCAAACATCCCCCCGAGCTCAGGGTGGTCCTCGGCTGGTACGGCTTGGAGTGTGCGCTCCTGTGAGAGTCCACTGCGATCAGTGGTGCCATGTGGCGACTTCACCTATATGTGCATGATATAATAACCCCTAACTCATTGAATCAGCTGTTTTTTTGGGGGGAGGGCAGGGAATTGTTGGTTTGGGTTTTTTTTCTAAATCAAATCTCTTGAATAAGAGCATTTTAATGGTTTGTCTCAGCTTCCTGAAACTATTTCTTTTTGCCTTCCTAAACAACCCTGTGTCTAACAACTCTTTCCAAGCTTAGAGAAACACGTGTGCGCATTACTGCTTTATTGGTAACACATCACAGCACTTCCCTATATGACACAGGGCATGTTCAGTTTTTCCCAGACAATATCAGTCTGTCATTCTTGGAGAGGATACTGTAAGTATAATCCATCCAGAGACGGCTCTTCCAGTTTCTGAAGTTTATTGCTAATGAGGATGCACATAGGATGTAATCACTGGCAGGAGCCTCTGCTTCAGGGTACAGTGAGGCCAGCAGACAAGGAAGCAGCCAATTTTATCTGGCTGTTTGCTCTCTCTTTTATCAGAGCTGTTTGGCTGGAGTTCAGGGGTGTTAGGGGGAACTGTGGAGGCTTTGGCTTGTAGAGTTGAGTGACAAGGTGTGAGAGGACATGAGACAAAGCCTGAGAGCAGCAAATACCTGCATCTTGAGAGAGGCAGCTTTGCATTTCACTGCAAAAGCTGAAGCTGTTAGCTGTTCGGGTTTTTTTTAAAAACACTAAGGACTACTGGCTGAGCTTTGCTGAAGAGATACAGGAAGGCATCATTCCAGTAGGGCTGGTCAAAACTAGCATCCGTTTGTAATAACCCCTATAACCTCATTAATTTGCTGGCTTTGCTGCCAGTGTGACCTGGCCTCAGCAGACTGCTGCCACAGATAATAAGAGAAGGAAAATCACCATGTTTTAATCTGAGCAATGGTTATTTATGGCAGGTGCAGTCAGTTTCCAGCGGGTTGCAGCCAGTGCATTATGGCAATTCAAGACTACTCACAGCCTGCTTTACTAGATTAAGCGTTTAGTTATCTGCAGCTCCCAGTGAAGTCCTTGACAGCATGTGGCACAGAGGACCCTCAGCCCCAAAGAACAGTCAAGTTGTGACGTGCATTAGGTGAATGTTCCTTGCACTGCTTACGTGGGAGTTGTGCATTGCTGCCGGCTCTGTGCAAGCGGAAAAGGACATATCTACAGCATGCAATGGGACATGTCGCAGAGGCAGGAGATAAGTAAGGTCAAGGATGGGGTGGAGGCATGGGACAGGGTGCAGAGCCATACTGACAAGAGCTGTACAGCTCCGGAGGCATTGCAGCCACTGCTAGCTCAGGTGTCTGTGCCCACCGTGCTGTTGCACAGAGTTGGGCTGGAAGAGGATGCATGCATCAATTGACTTGTTGGATTTTGATGGTGGGTGAAAGCCAACCAACAGTCATTATAAGCCAAATGGCAATTCTGTATCAGCCAGTCATTGAAGACAAGGGTTATTATGCCTTCTATTAACCCTTTCCAAATGATGTCATAGCTCCTGTTTCCTTCTGTTCTCTGGCCTCAAAAGCACTACCGGCAACAGGCAGTCCCTGTTGGAGCCAGGGTTAGTATTCAGATGTCGCCGGCACAAGTGTAGACCTCACCTCATTAGCATCAAGTTGACTTTGCCACCCTGTGACCCCATATTATAGAGGCAAAGACCTTCTTTCATGTAGCTGTATGAAAGTGAAGATAGCCTCAACTTCCTTCCCTTGGTCTGAAATGTTGTAATCATCCTCTGGAAAAATTTAGCTTTGGAGCTTGCTTTTTGCAGTGGGGTTGGTAGTACATCTCTTCAGGCTGCAGTGATGACATAGGATGTGTTCAGTCATCCCAAGTCTTCTTCACCCTTTAAAGTGTCAGTTTTCAAATGTATTGACTCAACTGTTGTGGTTTTTTTTTTTTTCTTTTATCCTGTGCAGTGTTTGAAAATAAAGATAAGATTGTGATCATCATGGAGTATGCAAGTAAAGGAGAGTTGTATGATTACATTAGTGAGAGGCGGCGATTGAGTGAAAGAGAGACAAGACACTTCTTCCGACAAATAGTCTCTGCTGTACATTACTGCCACAAGGTGAGCAAAGGATTTGATATTAAAAAATGCTATTTGAAGGCTGAGTAGTGACTTATATATTTCAAAGCGAGTCTGAGGCAACAGTATTCATTATTAAGTATGACAGCACGTGATTATATTCGTACATCAGGAGATCTTCATTAAAAGTGCTACAGTAGTTCACTGCCTGTTTTTAAAGACTAAGGATGTTTTCCTGTGTTATGGCAGATACCAGCCACTCCCTTACATTAGCCCTACATTGCGTTTTTGCCTTGGAAATAATTCTCCTGACATTAAAAAAAAATAATTAACAACATAAACTAGAAAAGGCATCCCATAGAACTGCTACAACATTAATGTTAATACATTCAAACAAATTATAGTTTGCAATTTGAATATACAAGTGAACAACTTTAGAATAGGAGATGAAATATACAAAAGAAAAAAGCCAAGAGAAAGGTACGACTGTTCAAGTATGAGCTTTAGTATGTACTCATTCTGGAGAGGCAAAAGTAACTTTTCCAGATGGAGCAGGAGTACTAGAAAGATACCCTTTGCTAATGACTTCATCCATCATGGTACCCACTAGAATGACAATTTAAGCAATTAAACCCAAGGTAGCTGACTGGCTGTCATCATGGACCTTTTATCCCTGCTTATGAACCAACTGCATAGAGCCAAAACTTGCATGAGGCTAAAGGCGATGAGCAGCTAACACCATTTTTTATTTGAATTCTTAAATGCTTTCATCTCCACTTGAATTCTGATAAACAAGGGCAGTTTTCAAAGTCCTCACTGTGCAGTGCTGAAAAGTCCTTCCCTGTGCAGTTAATTTTTCCCCAATTTCTTTAAAGAAGGCTCTGACCTAAACCCAGCTTGTTCGCTTCCATCCCTAACATTTACAGTCCTTTAGGATTATAACTCCCCTGATCCACGTAGCTGCACATTGGAGGAACGAGGGCTTTTGTAAGGACTAACGTCATTGACAGATATTGTTTTCTGGTGCCTGGGAAGAATATATTGCTTTCACGCAGTGGGGGTAGGATCCGGGCTGGAACTAAGTTCCAAAAAGACACCCCCCAGCCCCCCACCCCTCCACCCCTGCTGTTTTAAAGGCTTTGTGGGAGGACAGATTCCAGTCATTCTTCCCTTAACCACACACCAAGTGACTAATACATTGCCTGTCACTAGTCACTGGGCCGGGAGTGTTATGACAGTGAAATCAGCCCTGAAATGTAGATGCAAAGACCACCCTGCCAGCTCACCTTTAATTTTCCCAATATTTTCTCATGTTCTTCCCCCTGTTTTTTTCTTCCTTGTTTCAGAACGGTGTTGTTCACAGGGACCTAAAACTGGAAAACATCCTTCTTGATGACAATTTTAATATTAAGGTAGGATTCTTTTTCTCGGCTTCTCAGAATGGATTTGCATGTTTTGTAACATTTTTATCCGAGGTATTAGAAGAGCCAGTGTTATGGCAACAGCTACTAAGCAACAGCATCTGCAAGAGGCTCAGGGGTTTGGAGGCTGGGGAAAGAGCACTACTGGTGAAGAGTCATACACAGTAAATGAAGCTTTGCATAATTTGGGGGAGAAGGTCCTGTCCTGCCACCCGTGGGCCATGATTCCCAAAACAGCATCTATTTACTGGTAGGAAACAGCAGAGCATTTCGTGCAGTCGGGTTTATTGTACAAATGATATTATTGCTGGCTGCTGCTGGGGCTAGGAAAAAACTCTCCTGGTCTACAGGGTTCAAGTGCGTCCTACAGAACACTCTGAATGTCCTTTTGATCATGGCTGGAAAATAAGCAAATAGAGTTTCAAAATAAACCTAGTAAAGCACATGTGCTTCATTAGGAAATGGCCTTGGAACTCCAGACACAAACGTATACTTTGGATAGTGATGTCAGTGATGTCATTTCCATGTCATTTCTCCCCAGTGAAAGCATGGGAATGACCTTTTTTCCCTTCTTCTCTTTTTTTTTTCCTAATAGCTGTAGCACAAAGATAAATAATGCAGAGATGGGTGTAGTTTCCAGGTGGCTGAACCTGTTTCACTTTCCATTTTGTTCCTCCCTGGGTAGCTGGATGTGAGGGTGGCTGGGTCTGCTCATCTATGGGCACACAGAGGGAGGGACGCCGTGGAGTTTCTACTGATGCTTGGGCATCCTTGCTTAATTAACAAAGCAATCGAGGGGCTCCCTGTGTAGCCAAGTATCTAAACAGCCCGGATCTTCATTTTGTCTCCACTGAAAGCCACAGGGCTGCACGCACTGCCTTCTGCGCTTCGCACTGGAGAGATTGTCTTCATTTTAAGCTGATGCGCAATGGAAATGGAAAGTAACATATGGTAGCTGCCATCTGTGTAACGCTGATGACAGAAGCTAACTTGGATCAACTAGTGGATTAAAGGCACATAAATTTGTGGTTTCTAAAAATAGGTTTTTGCAGAAGGCCCATCCAATGCAATACTTAGGCGTGTTGCTGTTAACATCCAGTGTTAGAGCGAACCTCCCCACTCCCGTTCCTACAGGGAGACTGGCCCCAGCAGCCCGAGCTGTTCTCAGCAGCACTGAAAACAAAAAGTAGCCTTTCTAGGACATTGTATACGAAACAGGCTTCCGCAGGCAGGGTGACCTTTCTTTCCGCATTGCACGACAAACTATCTTCCCAGCTAATCAGAGAATTCTTGAGAGAAAAGAGGAATTTGGGGAATTTGCTAGCTGCGGTGGCCTGGATCTCCGCGCTGTGGTCCTCATATGCAAAACCAATCAGTTCCCCAAGCCTCCGGGGAGCTGTGCTTTGTCAGAAGGCTCCGCTCCCTCCCCTCTCTTCTTTATGGGAGTCTAACCGTCCTGCGGGGAGAGCGGGAGGATGGGGCAGGGACGGGTCATGTTGTGTTCGCCTCCAGAGCATGGAGGTGACCCAGGGGCTTCAGAACCACAGGTGCATTTCAGCTGCCATAGCGAGTGGCACTGCTGTGGAGGAAAGTCGGGTAGCTGCTACTCCCCACATCCCTTCCAATCATTTTGTCATCTTTTTCTTGAAGGCTTCCCTTTCCTGAACTACGCTGTGTTTAAGCTGCCGTGTAGATATTTTGCATATTTCAAGCCTTTCCTCAGTTACTTCTCTGCAAAGCATAAGGCACGCCTCTGAACGGGCAAGGCTGCCTCGGCATGGGTGGGTGGCTGCAAGCTCCCTTCTTGTCCCCTGGGAACTATTTCTGCAAAGGGTGAAAATGAAGCTAAAAAATAGACCAAGGAATTGCATACATCTTACTATCAATAGTGGTTGAATTTGATTTACTTCAAGAGATGACTTTTTGTATTTCCTTTTTCTCCCTGCTCTCTTTTTTTACACCTCGTGACTAAGATCAGCTTTGAATACTTGATGTTAAGCACACTGCCACTATATCCCTGATGCTGAAGCTTTGAATATGTTACTGTGGTTTCTATGTTACGCACAGAATTTTACTTCCCACTTTTTCTTTTTTGTCTTCCCTTCTTTTTTTTCTGTTTCAGTAAACAGTAACCGTTGGCAAGGAAACACATATGGAGCTGTAAATTATTTATTAGGAGTAAATTTATCAGGTCCTCATTCTGAGAGTATTAGTATATGGTTTATTCAGACGGAAAAAGAGAAATATTCAGTTTGGGGTTTGGTATTGATTGATGGCTTCAAATACCGAGTGGAAGATATTTTCTAGAAATGGAGTGGTAGTCTTATCTGTACTTTCCCAGTATTTATATGTCATTCAGTGGATTACAAAGCACTTACAAAATTGGCAGTTTGATTTTAAGAATGAGAAAATGAAAGGAATCTCTTTGTTCTTGGGTGCAATGTGCAACTAAATACGTGTTTCTGAAGAAGCCAGTGATCTATACATTATGATATACACAAACATGTCATAGTAATGTGAGGAAAAAATAAGATATTGTAAAAATAGAGCCACGTGTAGCAAGTTAAGCGAGACTTTTAGAACAGGAAATGAAGAGGACAAGTAATCCATTAGAAATTATTATCTGACCTAAAAGGGGCCCAAGCCATTTTACACGATACTACACTAACTCAGAAACCATTCTGAAATTTTAGCGAATTTTAGGTCGTGAAGCAGTGGATGGAGACATAATCAGCTTTTTTTAAGAGTTACGATAGTGGGTAAAAGTCTCTGGAAATGGAGTCATGTGTTGGAGTACAGCAACTAGGAAACACCAGTGTCTGAAAGCTGACAAAAAATTATGTGTTTTGAAGAGTTCTGCAGGTCCACAGGCCAGAGGTGGAGGGTGATGAGGGGAAGAAAGTGATCTGATCTGTGGTATATAATTATGTTTTTCAGGGACTTGGTGTATGCAGTAATATTTCCTGCAAACTATTACTTAAAACCCCTAAATACAGTAAACACAAGTGAATAAAATGAGTTTTAAACTCTCGTGAGACTGAACATGCGCGCGGATCTGTGGGGTACAAGGAGTTCATCCAGCCAATTAATCAAACAGTACCTTGCCTTGCTCCCCAGATACGCACCCAACTATCCAGCAGAAACCCCGAGTGTGAATGTTTCTCCTGGGAGCTAGTCTGTCTGCAGAGGTCAACAGTGGGGCACAATCCTAGAGCTAAACCTCACCAAGGCACTGCAGCCTCCCAGGGTAGAAAAATGTTATTTGCTTTCTTACCTTGTTCATGGTGCCATATTCTTTAAGGAAATAATGCAGTGATTAAATTAGGGTTTCTGCAGCGTGTACAAGCCTCTCCTTACTCACATTCATGTGCCAGCTGCTAACAGCACAGTTTACCTTAAAATTTACTCCGTTCTCCTTCCAGCTGCCAGCACTCGCTGCCTTCCACCCTCCAGCTCTGGGTAACTCGGAGCTGCCCCCTCTGCTCGCCCCGGGTTCCTGGGGGTGGGTACAGCTGCTGCCCCTGCCGCACAGCAGCGGAGCAGCCTCTCGCTGGCATTTTCATCCCATCGAGAGGGTATCTTCGTTCATAATCCTAACACAGCCGGAGGTGGGTAGGGTCAGACAGAGGCAGCAGGGCTAAGGCAACCCCAAAGCACCGAAAGAGCTGCCCTGAGCTGCTGAGTTGGAAAGCTCTTTGTGGGAAGAGATTCGTGATGGCTTTAGGCATCTGCCTTCGGTGGTCTAGAAAAAAGCCTTCTGGTGGTGCCGCCTTGTCTTCGTTAATTTTAAAAGCACTGAGGATGCTAGATTTTGGTTCATTGTAGGTATGAATTTACTAGAAGAACTAGCAGCAGGGTGAGGGTGTCGCTGCTTCCATTCTCCCATAGCTCCTGCAGTTTGGCCTGATGAGGACCACAGCTCTCCCCAGTGCCTGAATCCCCAAAACTGTGTACAGGGAGGTGGAGAGAAACTGCTGCCCAGTGCAGCGGCCAGAGAATTAGTGCTTTCTGGTGGTCTATCCAAATACCATGTCCCCGCCCTGTGCCAAAACCTACCCCCAGGGACACCTCTCCCATGCAGCCTGGCACGATGGAGGGGCCTCCTTCTTCACGGTAGGGCTGTGGCGGCTCCTGGGCTGGGAATGGCACCTAAAAGAGATGTCTAGCAGAGGCTGACGTAAACTGTATGATCAACCACAAAATGATAGAAGGAGAGAAAATGCAAGTATAATAGTAACATAATCCTACTAACTGCGCTTTCTCTTGGGCCAGTAAGGGGACACCAATCAGACTAACCACTAAAAACCCATGAGGGTTTCATATATACAGAGTAAGTGTATGTAATTGGGATTTACCTTGCTGGAAGTCTCACCCACTGCACATATGTTTCATTTGCTTTAAGAGACCTAATTATTTCTCTGTCTACAGTACAAAGAGATAGATTTTTAAGTGGGATAAAACTGACACTTTCCATGAGTGCGAACTTCATGGAATTTATAGTTCACACTTAAACAATAAATTACATCTGGTTTATCATAGCTAACAGTAAATATGAAACATATACCTCCTGAAGTGAGGGGAATAAAAGTCCACTTCCCCGCTCCTCCCAATTTAGGAAGTTTTTTTGACTTGATGTCTTAGTTCCATTTAAGTGCCAAGAACATGAAGTAATGTTGGCTTCTATTAATCTTGTTTTGGGGGGGCATGACAGTTTTAATGGGAAAAGCTGATAAACATCAGTCTGTGAGTATGGGAGTGGACTGTAACATAAATACTCTTTTCCTGAATGGTCAAAATGAAAACATGAATGCCCAAGTCTGAGAGTTTCTTAGTGTGAACAATGGTATGTGTATCCCTATATATATATTCATGCACATCCACATGCATTTTATACATTCCATGGTGTTAAGGGAATGTATTTTCTTAAGGAATCACACTGTGCAGTGTTTGTCCTTGTCTTAGCTGCATCCTGAACTAAAATAAAACTCAATGACCAGCACGAAGTTTTAACACTGAAATGATCCCATTCGTACCCTGATTGACAGGGTACACTTCATAAGGCTTAAAACCAACTTCCTGCAAGCCAGGCAGGGTGACTCGATAAGAAAGTGGAATTTAGGGCAATTAAGTGCAATCTGAGCCATGAGAATATGTTTGCAGACTGCAATTGTACACCAGCTGTTTTCAATGACATTCCAGCCATACAATGAAGATTTTACAAACCACATTTATTTAAGAACTGAATTTTCTGCTGTGGGTTGATAATATGCTGTTTGGGGGACTGAGTGAATGCAAACTATGAATGGACATGGTGAGATGCATTAACATTAAAGAACAGGAATCAGGTGCTCTTTGAGCAGTATATTATGAGTCCAAATTGTCGGTCGAACACCTGCACAAGCAGAACATCAAAATAGGAGAGGGTGAAGTGTGAAATCTCATATTTGCTCTGTGACTTTAAAAATTTTGTGAAAATGGTATTTTTTTTAAAAAGTTTATATTTCTATCATAAAAGTATCTATATCTGTGTATCGATATCTATATATCTATTTATAGATAAAGTGTATATATACATATTTCTATTTTGGGCTAAAGAAAGAAAATTGGGAACTTCTGTCCATACTTCACCAACTTTGCTCATTTTGGTCTCAACTGTGACATTTTTAGGTGTAGTTGTAGGAGTTCAGATAGTAGAGACAAAGGCTTTCTCTCCCAAGAGTTCACTTGACATTGCAATTAAACAGGTGTTAGAGGCACTGCTGGTACACATATTAGAAAGCTAGGAGTGAATGATGCTGCTGGTAAATCCTTTTCTTTTCTGTTCGCTTTGTGTTTTCTTGAATTTTCTCCTGTGAAAATTCCTGGATTTAGCTTCTTTCTGGTAGAAAAGACACAAACAAGGTGAAGAAAACCCAGGGAAAACTCTCGTCTCTTATAGCTATAATACCTTTCTTATGCGTGTGCTTTATGTCTTTTATGTATGCCTTATGTCGATAGTGGGCAGTAATAAAAGTATCTCTGGGAAACAGAAGTGTTTGGGTCTTAAACAAGATAAAAAATGAGATGTGTTGCCTTGTGCTAGAGAAACAAAGGAAATGCAAAGGTTGTGGGAGCATTTAGTGTTGCTATCCTCAGCCTTTGTTCTGTAAGAACAAGAACAGAGAATTGAAGTAAACAAAATATTTGGACCTGATCCTGCAATTCCTACATGGGCAAAATTCCCAACAGTCTCAAGGGAAGTTTTGTTTGTGTTGGAAAAGCCGGATTTGGGCCCATTGTTTCCAGTTAGGAACCAGACTTGTGTTTATTATCTCATGATAGACACCTCGTGTGCTTAACAGCTCAGATTCCTCAGCCGGAGTCCCTGAATCTGGAAGAGTTAGCGAGTGCCTCGCTTTCCCCCTCCTTCAAGCATAGCTAAGTTCCAGATGATTTCAAAAATCGCTTTCTTCTGTAACGCTTAGTTTCCTGTGACACTCCTGCCTCACTCCTCCTGTTGGCTTTAAAAGTCTTGGCTTTCAGCTTGCATGTGCATGATAAGAACGGTAGTACTTTCTGCTTGCTTTCCTTTGGTATTAATGATTATACAAGATGAAGAGCAATCAATGGACAGCAGGCCCAGTGCCTCCCAGTATGAGATTGTCTTTGCAAGCATATGCAATTCATCCAGGATAAAATTACTGACTGAGGGTCATGCAGTCAGTCAGTGACCTGTCTGTGAATGGAACCGAAGCATCCTTGTTCCTAATCTGGAGGATTTAGCCTGGAGACCCTTCTCCTTCTCTGGAGGATCTTTAGAGAGAAGAGTCAAAAATCATAGAATAATGGGTTGGCCAGGGAACTTGAGAGATTATCCGCGTTGAGATCCCTGCCCTACAGCAGGGTCAAATATAGCTAAATCTTTCCTGAGAAAGGATTTTCTGTTGCATTAAGATATTGTTAATACTACAGGTGCCTTGTGCAAATCTATTTGCAGATTGCTGATTTTGGACTCTCCAACCTTTATCATAAAGACAAGTTTCTGCAGACCTTTTGTGGAAGCCCACTGTATGCTTCCCCTGAAATAGTTAATGGACGACCTTACAGAGGCCCAGAGGTAAGAAGCGTCAGCTTTTCCGTGGTGGTATGGGGATGTCTTTGATGATAATGTGCTTGAGGGTTAGTTTTAATGCTAGTGTTACTGCACACGTAGGTTCGCTTGGGTCTCTCCCATACTGAAAGTTCTCAAGCTGCCTTTGTTTGCTTTCGTTTGCTTTGCCTGTGGTTAGTCAGATGTTAGATACTGGTTTGCCCATCAGTAGGCACAGCTGGATGTGATGCTGCTCTTGCAGTGCTAATGGCAGGGAGAAGGGTGGGGATCAGCTTTCCTGGGCTTCACACGCATTGTCTCTCTATTTCAGGTTGACAGCTGGGCCCTTGGTGTATTGCTTTACACTCTGGTTTATGGAACGATGCCCTTTGATGGTTTCGATCACAAAAATCTCATCAGGCAGATCAGCAGTGGAGAATATCGTGAGCCAACACAGACCTCAGGTATAAAAAAGGAGAGAGGGCAATGTATTAAGCTGACAGGATTTCAGAATGGAGGGTTTGCCCGGCCCCTTCCAACATGTTTTGGTGTCATATTCCCCTACTGACTTCATCTGCTATCAATTCCCATCCGGGTACAGCATTTACCAAAAGCCCTTTTGAAATTAAAGTTCTATAGCAGACAGATTTTATTGCCTTGGGGAAGCTGTAACAGGCTTTTACCTAGATCTATGACAGTGGAAGGTCTGTTAGCTATTGCAAGTGGAATTGTTCAGACAAGCTGTAAACCAATACAACATACTGGTACAGATCAGTCCTCTAACTACAACTGTGGTATATCACAAGCAGAGAGAAGATGAACGGTCAGAGCGACGCAGCTTCTTATCCAAGAAGGCGGGCCAAAATCTGAATTAATGCCACTATGTTCGCATTTACTTCTACTTAGAGGATAACATTAGGCAGTCACCTGACAGAAAAGCATCAGCTAAGTCTGGGTCATTGATTATAATGACTCCTTCCAGCCTTAAACATCTGTGTATATAATGTATTTAAATTACTATTTATCTTGTATCGTTTGTTTGCGATCCCTTTCAATTTTCTGCCTTCTTGCTCTCTTTACGAAAATATAACTTTAAAATATACAGAAGACTACACTGTTTATGGAAAAAGTAAATACAAAAGCAATAATGCGTAGATCATTTAAAATATCCCAATTCCCCTCTGTTTTCCTCTAAGTTTTGTAATTATTAGAGTTGAAGGTTGGTGAATTCCTTCAGTAATATGGAACTATTCACTGACTAATACAGTACAAATATTAATTTCTTTGATAACCCAGTGTACATTTCCCAGAGTGAATCATATTCTTCTGGTGAGAAGTAGTACTCAAAGGCATTTTCCAACATTGACTGATGGTCAAAGCCTTGCCTCTTTTCACTTCTCCTGTTGTAAGAAGCATTATTTTTGCTCATTTGATTGGCTTCACACTTAATGCATTTTAAACTGACAGAACTAAGAGCGCCCATATTCTAAATATTTTATATTCCATTCTTTGTCCATAGATGCTCGCGGTCTTATCAGATGGATGCTGATGGTGAACCCTGAACGCCGAGCAACCATTGAAGACATCGCCAACCACTGGTGGGTTAACTGGGGCTACAAGAGTAGCGTTTGTGACTGTGATGCCATGAGGGACTCTGAGTCCCCATTACTGGCAAGGTTCATTGATTGGCATCACCGTTCTACTGGCCTCCAACCAGAGACTGAAACCAAAATGAAGTGCCTTTCTAAGCCCAAAGGTCCTGAAGTCACACTAGAGAGACAAAGGTCTCTGAAAAAATCAAAAAAGGAAAATGACATTGCACAGTCCATCCAGGAAGGAGGAGCTGAAAATGCTTCCAAACCCACCTCCAAGAGACCCAAAGGCATCCTGAAGAAAAGGAGCAACAGTGAACATCGATCTCACAGTGCAGGTTTCATTGAAGGAGTGGTCAGCCCAGTGTTACCCTCTGCTTTTAAGCTGGAGCAAGAGTTGTGTAGGACTGGCGTAGCCATTAAAAGTGTTGTGGAGGGAGAGGTAGCAGGAAAATATGGCACTAAGCAGTCTTCACTAATGCCAAAAAAAGGAATCTTAAAGAAGACTCAGCAGAGGGAGTCTGGGTATTACTCCTCTCCAGAACGAAGTGAATCTTCTGAACTCTTGGACAATAATGATGAGACGGTAAACAGTGACACTTCTCCGGGGGTCACAGAGCCATCCAGAAATGGGTCTTACAGCCATTCCTGCAGGCGTAAGGGCATCTTGAAACATAACAGCAAGTATTCTACCAGCAGCACTGAATCTGCTTTGATTAGCCCTGACACACCAACGCTGGAGGCCATGGAAGAAGTGGTCCTGCCTGGGGATGCATTACCTCGAAGTTACAGTCGCCCTTCCAGCGTGATTAGTGATGACAGTATTTTGTCCAGTGACTCCTTTGATTTGCTGGATTTGCAAGAGAACAGGCCAAACAGGCAGAGGATACGGAGCTGTGTCTCTGCTGAAAATTTCCTCCAGATCCAAGACTTCGAAGGACTTCAGAACCGCCCACGGCCACAGTATCTAAAACGTTATCGCAACCGTCTGGGGGACAGCAGTTTTTCCCTTCTCACAGACATGGATGATGTGACTCAGGTCTACAAGAAAGCCCTAGAGATCTGCAACAAGCTCAACTAGCAGAGGGAAGATGGAAAGGGAGGGAAGGGAGTTTTTCTGTGTACCTTTATGATGGAGTAAGCCAGGTCACTGATTTGCTGACCATGGTAGGTTTTGCTTCAAAGGACCTGACTGTACTTAGCTGAACTCCTAGTGAAGTAGCCCCAAAGCCATCTCACACTTCTCTAATTTTGTGTCCTCAAAGTATTACCTACCTGACCAGAGAAAAACCTTTGGTCTTTGTATATGTGATGAAAGCACATCAGGATCTAGCAGACAAAAGCATCAAGATTTGATGGCTTGAAGTCAAAGCTAGACAGAATTAAAACTGGAAGTGAGGGACACACCTTTTGAGAGGTTTGTCATTAATATTTGATTAGCTTTACCATGAGATGAGCTGAATTCTTCAAGTCAAATTTGGATGTCCTTTAGAAACTTCCCCCTGAAGTTTTTCATCTCAATACAGTCATTGCACATTCAAAATCTTTACCTGGCATTATGCCAGGCTAGGTGGTCACCATGGTCCCTTCCACCAGGGTGACCTGAGGGGTTCTGAACGCATTCTGGGATGTAATTTGAGAGACTCACCCCAGAATAACCTCACGAGGTGTATGTGGACAAGCAGTGGAGCAGGCATTCAGATCTGGCCCCTCCCGCAGCCATTGCTCTCCGGTGAGCAGGAGGCCCTAAAATGGTTTCCAACTACCACTCCTACCAGCAAAAAAAATCACAGAAATGATAATGGGAACTGGAAGGAATGGATGTTATCAGCAGCTAAATGACCTTTTAAGGCATTTTGGCCCGTACGTTCAATTTGTGACTGTTTCAAAACGTCCAGCCAGATGAATGCCCAGGCAAAGATGGATCTAACAAAGGGTCTCCAGGGTTAACTGACCCTCCAATCTAGAGTTCAGTCACTGTCAGCAAATGGTGCCACCTTGCTGTTAGCTTGTAGTATTTGAGGGTGACCGGTAGTTTGCGACCAGAATGTTAGGTAAGGAAAAGGTTGTAGCATGTAGGAAATGGATAGAGGTCAGAAAGTTAGCGAGAAGATGCCTTTCTCCAAATGAAAATGTTTCTAGGTAGGTAGTAATGGAGCAGAAAGAACTGAGCGATGAAATGATAATGGTAGATTTGTTAACAGAGTTAGCATAAAAATGCGGGCCTCTCTATATATAGTGTAGCTGGTACTGCGTGTGCAATGATACCAGTTTGAAAAAAACGAGGATATGTGTTTGTGTTCTAAGACATATCTAAATATCCAGACTGAAGGCTTCAACTCCCATAAAGGTACCACATGGGTCTACTGGATTACCTGAATGTAAGTCTATGTCAGAAAGGCACTGTGTGTTTGACAGGCCTGGGCAAACTGGAATCTTAAGGCCCATTTGAGTCTCATTTCCATGAGCACATAGCCCCTGGCTTTCTTGGAGGTGCACTGGTGCGAGTAAGTGGCAGGTTTCAGCTTATGATGTCAAATGATCCACAGCTGCAAAACTTGTGTCTGCACGCAACCTCTGTTGGGGGCATGGGGCAACCTCTGTTCTCACTCCAACCCTGTAACTGGAACTGAAAGCAGAATTTGGCCCACTGTGTCCAAAATCCTAGAGATCATGTGGGAACAGAATAGAGTTCCTCTGGGGATTCTTTGGGAATCAAGGATAACACCATAAATCATTGGCGTCTGGGGCAGGGAGCTATTTCACTTGCAGATTCCTTATTCTGTGTATCATGGTACTTAAGTCTGCCGGTTCCTCCTAAATATCAACTGGGCTGCCTAGCATAAAGGTGAAGGAACTTGAATTTCCTAAATCAGTTAATCTGCCTCTGTGGAAAACCTTTACTTATTGTGAAACACTGGACCAAATTTGGCCCTGGAGTAAACGGCATCAATACCATGAAATCTCCGAGAGATGTGCTCTCAGGTGGTCAAGTGAAATTTGGCTTACTGTCCATTTGCTCAGGAAGGGCAACTGCAGGTCATTTCTCTACAGATGTGTACCTCTTTATGATATTCAGGTGTCCCATCTTCTCACAGGCCCTGCATGTGCTCTTTTAGCCCATCTGAAATCAACACCCCATTTTGCAGTGTAGTTAGTTAAAAAGTTTGCTGTGGTGCATTTTAAAACAACTCGACGTAATCTCCACGGCCTTTCTGAAACGAGGATGTGCTTTGCAGCCACGGCTTTTAACTTGTGCTCCGGAGCAGAAGAGCCAGATCCTCAGCTGGTGTAAATCAGCACTGTCCCATTGACATGACGGAGCATCGTGTCGGTGGGGTTACGCTGATTGACACTTTCCCTGCAGATCTGGTGCTAAACCTTGAACGGATTTGTAGAGGTTTCAGGCCGAAGGGAAGGGAACTCAGCCAGCGGTGGCAGGGCAGTGAGGAGCACCCTGAAGGCTCGTATCTCCCGAGGCTTTTGCCCAGGCCTGCTTCCTTGTGTGCAAATGTGAATGAGTGAGTGACTGCTTGCTGCCAAACTGGAAATGTTACGTAGGGATTTACTGGCATGTTACTGGCATGTTACATGTTTACTGGCATGTTATCATTCCTAGAAGAGAAGAAAAAAAAACTTGACTGCACATTGTTATTATTAGTGTTGTGATTTTTATTTAATTTTTTTGTAATACAAAGTTGACTTTTTTATTTGAATTTGTCTTTTTTTTTATTTATTGGTCTGAAAGCCATTTCAAAGGTATAATAATATATTTGGTGTAATTTAATTGGTGCAACATTATTTTACAGCTCCGGCCAAAATTGTTTGGTGTTATTTTTTGGGTTTTTTTTTTGTTTTTTCTCCCAATCCTTGGTTGGTTTGAGCTCTATGAGGCACACAGGGGAAAACGCTGGATAATCACCCAAAGTGTTTGTATTTTTAATCTGATACTGTTTTTTATTAAATAAAATAAATTAATGTAACTGTGAAGAGTCTGTCTCTCTCCCTTTTCTTTTTCACTGTACATCAGTGTAAGCCGAGGCCAAATGGTAATGAACTTGTCATGCAGAAATACAGCAGCATCTCCGCACATTGTACCAAGTTGTTTATGCAAAGCTTCTTGGCTCGTTTGTGCATTTGAATATTATGTGGGTGGCCACAGAGACTCCCGTGCTCCGAAGCATTTGGCACCACAAAACACCCAGAGCTTTCAGCTATAGAAATGTTTGGTGGAGAAGAATAGCTGACTGGGATTTCTCTGCTGGAGATGAATGAGGTTTGTGGGCCGAGTGTGCTGCAGGTGAGATGGAGCAGGCTGGCTGACCAGGCACGGCACAACTCATTTGTAGCCCAGAGACAGATGGTCACAGTCCTTTCCCCTCTCTGTCGGGGAGAAGGACAGTTTATTAATAATTTTAATGTTCCTGTTGGTATAATTTAGGGGTTGTTTGGGCAAAAAAGACTGGTGGCCATCCGCTGCTATCAAATGTGGGATGGTTTCAGTCGGATGGCTTTGAGCAGTCAGCGTAATCAGCTGGTGAGAGGGAAAAAGGGAGTCAGTTTTCATTTTTTGGAGTCCCCTTGATGACCAGAAGGGTTTAGATTGTTTTTCTTGGAAAACGGGTGGGCATCATAAGGGAAACTGGGTGTTAGGTATGCTGTGTGTGCTGGGGACTTGTTAAAATAAAGGAAATGGTTGGCAATGTCCTAACGTTGGCTCTGAGCAAGACGCCATTAAGCTTCACCCCTGATGCAGTCAGCCAAGATACCTGTGGTGTATATTCTGCTTTTTAAATTACAACCGGTTTGGATTAGGATCCAAGGGTTGGGTATCATGCAAAAAAGGCTTTCATTTTTCTAATTCATTTGCTCTCTCTTGAGCTTTTTAAAGCAAGAAGGCATGGCTGTAGGTGATAGATTGATTCATCATCACCACTTAACAACCAGTGGGAATAAAGGGAAAAAGCCAACAATGCAGAAAGGCAAACAGCCGTTAATACATTACAAAGGGAATGATTAGCTGCTGTATGCTAATTGAGTCAGAAATTGTAAGGCATATATTCAAAGTCAGCACACGTGTTCTTGTATCTGAGGTGAATAAGGTTTAACTGTGTGGGTGCTGGGTGGTGGAAAATCTAATGCAAGTCTCTTCTGTAATAGCAATTACGAAATAATTTTTTTTTAACACACTAGGAAAAAAGTGAAGTTAAGGGCAAACCATTTGTTTTGTTTTAAAAATAATGACTTTTAGAAGGAAAGTTCTGGATGACTGGGTATGGTGCACATATGTGGCAAGCACTGAGAAGTAATTACGTACATGTTTGTACAGCTCTGAGAGCGCACACTTGTGGGGTGAGGTAGGGAGGTGGGCGTCTAATTTTCCTATTTATTAAAGGAGATAAGGGTACAGTGATATGCCTTAGCTGATGTTACATAGTAAGTCTGTAGCCAGACCTGGTCTTCTTTTATGCTTCCTCCATGAAGATTCCAGTGTTTCTCAGGAATCGTTGAATTTTTATAGATTGGCCAAGACAGGAGCAAGGAAGCAAGACAGGAGCCTTGGGAGCTACGCAGCTGAGTGACAAAAGCAGTAGTGTGGTTTTTTTTTTATATGGCCACAAATAGTCTTGTCCATTATAACCCTTTCTTTACCTCTAAAAGTCAATAATCTCAATTTCTGATCCTGCAAAGCCTGTGCACGTGTGTAACGTGATAATGTCAGGGATCCCTCTGGCTTCTGTGGTAGGCTTGCTGAAGTCCAGGGGCCAGCTCACACGAGCCGCACTGCCTCATGCTGAGCGACGCTTCCGTGTATCAGTAGAGCACGTGGAGGCCCGCACAAAAACTTGCAGAAGAGCCTGATGCCACTCCTCAAAGCTTGCCAGCCCCAAGTCGCTGGTGCAGAGGGAGAGGACTTGTGCCGACACAGCAGGAGGCAGCTCTCTTCCAGTGCTGACACAGCCTCTGAGGTGGTGCCCACAGCCAGCCGTAGTGCTGGCGAGAGAAGAAAAAGTCAGAGCAAAGTGATGGTACAGCACAATTTCTAGCCTTAGAAGTTTGCACTTGATTTGTAGTTGTGTCTCTTCTCACAGAAGAGACTGGTCTCCATCTAGAGACTTCAGGGACTGTAAGGCCAGAATGAGGTGAAGAGACAGTGCTTTTAGTATTGCAGACAAATGTATTTACAGATAAATTTGCTAGTGACTCCGTAGGCATGTGTAATAATAAACTTTGCAACGCCAGAGCCTCAGTTATAGCTACAGGGTAAGTCGTAACCTGTCCAATGAAGAGAGAAGTCCAATACTCATTTAAATTCAGTGTATATGAGAAGCTTATCAGTTTAGTTAAACGTTTATCTTGGTGATTCACATCTCATTTTAATGAGATGCTTCTGGAGACAAATCTGCAGGAATGCTTTTGTTGAGCCAATAGAAACTCCGGTGTTTGTAGCATCAACCCAGGCTCTCCGGTACCTGTCCCAGGGTTACTGGTTTCAGGGTTTCAACTGGAAGTTTTACCACAGAAGACAAGAAGTCATGTTTTGCCTGGATTAGTGGTATTTAGTATCTAACTAGGCCTTTTTTTTTTTATTATTGTCTGGTGGAGCTGTCTTTTCCTCCTTGCCAAACCAAGACATCTTTCTCATAAAAGACTGAGTAATTTGGCTGGAGAAGAAACTTTTTTGGATAGATGATCTGAGCATTTTGTTCTGGCTATCTCTGTCTAGCCCTTACCCCCCACCCCATATTTCCTGGAATTTCATCAATGCAGAAAACCCTTTGATTTGCGTATCATCTGGCCATACAGAACCCTGCACTTCTAAGGACATTATATGTATTTGCACTGATGATTAATTGTTCCTTAGAAAAGCATTTTACAAGACAATTTTGTGCGTCACCAGAAGGCTCCTCATCCCCACTCGTGGCGGGCTTAGAGCTCACGCTGAAAAGAAATGCACCAGGCCCAGGGCCGTGAAGGGATTAGATATGCAACTGCCATCAAAATAAGGAAATCAGCTGTGGGTGTTGGCCATAGGTGCACTTGCAGGTCAGGACATCACCCTACTTCTTTATTCAGCAAAGCAGCTCTACTGCCGGCATGAGCTCGGGTTTTTTTGACACCAAGCACTTCTGAAAACTCAGGCCTGAGCTTTCTCACAAAGCGCACCCAGCGCTGAAGCCTTTGCTGTCAGAGGCCGTGTGGAAATGTGGGCGTCAGCTCGCCTTGACATTTTCTTTTTGCCCTTTCCCCTTTCACTTTATCCCATTTATTTAACACAAATAATGTCCCTCACTCTCTCACGTAGTCCAAATCTCATTGGCTGTCCTGTTTAGTTTTGCTCTGTAGGTTGCGTAATACCCGGTCATGACGGTGGGCTGAACTTTGCTTGTGAGGTGCTTTTGCAGCACTAACCCTGGCCATGGCATCGCCTCTGCTTTGGAGGCTGTTTGCATCGCCAGCCGAAGGCACACTCTCGTTCTGCAGTGGCGGCTCCAGCTCTGGTGCTTTGCAGCAGGTCACTTTTCTTCCTGGATGCAGAAACCATGGATGGGACCTTGAGCTAATAGCAGGGCGCTCTCTGAAAGAGAAACCATGCCGAGGAACAATTAAAAAGCTGGGCTGCCCGGACAAACGAATTAGACTAACCGAATATAAATCCCTGGAAGTTGGTGGTGAGATTATACCCTACCCAGCAGGAATCCACTTAGAAAACTGTGCTCCTTTCATAGGCTGGGGAGATACTATTGCACTTAGAAATACAAGCAAGGAACAGCTGCAGCACTGGCTGAAAAGCCGGGGAGGAGGAAGAATTTGTCTTGTGGCTCTGCAGTACACAGAATTTATTAACAGACCCCTCCAAATTTCAGCCTCAGAGATAGTAGGACAAGACATACTTTAAATAGAACCAAAGGGAAAACAAATTCATAGCAGATGTTAGGAAATATGTAAATATATGTTTATATTTACATATAAAGCCCTAGCTGCCTGCCAGGCGAGTTTGCTAGGACCGGAGTGTGTGTCACATCCCAGCTGCACTGGGAATTATCAAAAATATTTCTTTAAGTGTTCCTTCAAATTCTGTTGTTCTCTTTAGCTGCACGTCCCAGAGCTTGACAGTTTAATCGGAAGATTTCTTGAGACGAGGGATCTGCTGCCTGAGAAGAGAGGTTTGCTAAATTCCCATACAACTCAGTGCCACAAGGAATGTTCAATCTGCTCCGGCCCTTAGAAACCCCAAGGTAGTTAATCCCCTTGCGCTCCCAGGAAAAATTTTTGTCAGAGTGGAAAGAGGCAATGGGTGATGGTTGAGTACTAGATCCCCAGACAGTGCAAACTGATGTTGACCCAACCTGGACAAGCATCCAGCCTTAAAAAATAAATTCATATCATTGTGAAATTCTGATTGGATTCAGTGGGGTTGGCTTCAGGTCCCACATGCTCACCATTTGATCTCCCATATGCGGAGTTCTGGATTTTCAAAAGTGGTTTTAGAAATATCTGTTTCTGAGAAGCTAGTTTGAGCACCCTGCCCCTGATTTTTGAAACCTATGGCCACCTTCTACTCCCTGTGACCTCAGCCTGAGCTGTGGTCACTTGGTGCTTACAAGGATAAGGATCACTGGACCTCAGGCTGGACATTTCAAGATGGAGACACTCCAAGCGAGCAACTTTGAAATCTTTAGCCTTGCCTTAGCTAGCAGGGGTCTTTCAAATCATTGAGGCATCGGGGCGTTGTATAAGTAAGTCCCTGCTTCCAAGATTTTGGGGAAATTGCACAATTCTTCAGCTGAAACGGGATTTATCGTTAGTGGTGTTTTTTTTAGGAAATCAGAATGTTTTTAATTTCTCACGATTGGGTGACTTGGAGCACTGCTTAGGGGACAGGGAGCCTCAACCCCTTACAAACAAGACACTTGCAAATCTCTCAGCAGCCTAGAGCTTGTGTTATAGTTCAATAAATCTGTCGTTTCCTAAGGGAAGTGAAGTGGTGCTGTTGGTCAAGTTTCTAACGTGGTCTTAACCCAGTGTATCCCACCAGATCAGTGGCAATAGCATGCAGATCAATCCGTGTCTGGATGGGCATGGAAATTGCCCTCCTTTGACATTAATAGAGAAGGCAGAAACAGCCCAGATGATAGATAGTACACGAACAAAGTCACCTGGTCTATGAAGAAGTAACTGCAGTGGCCACCATAGTTGTTTTTTACCAGAGCCAAAATGCTATTTTCTGAAAAGTTCCAAATTAAGGCCCTGATCTGGCAATGACTTAGGGAGGTAACTCTGGAAGAAACAAAACTATTGACGATTACAGAAAATGAGGCAGAGTAGGGGCTACATTTCATCTTGGTGAAATAACAGAGGGATAGTCTTTTCCTGCACTGGAGACAAGTGAATAAATTTATTTCCTCCTGATGTTCCATTCCAAAATTGGAGCAGATTTACTGGAGCCTCCCTCATTACTTTTCCCATGGCAAGTACAAGCGGTTAGGTTTGTTCACAAGAGTTGAAGTTTGCACCTTGTCACCATTTGCAGCAGAACTGCAATATTGCATGGAGGATAGGATCCTGCTTGACAACAGGCAGAGGGAGAGTTCTCAGAGCCCCTGCAGGCATCCCTGGTACAAAGACAACTGTGAGAGAGGGATCAGAGCCCATAATATGCTTGAATGGGGCTGTCAGGGACAGCTTTTGTTAAAGTTCTGCCATGCAAAGAAAGGAAGATTTGCATATTTTCCCCTCTGACATAAGCATGCCCCCCAACACCTGCAAAATCGCACTTGCCACAGAGGCCGCTTCTAAAAATACATCCAAAAATGCATGTGTTGTGAGAGAACCTGATTGCTTCAAACAGCAGAAAAGCCATTTTTGTCAACACACTCACTGAACCTTAATGAAAGCTATACCTGCTCCACCATAAAGTTACCTGGGATTTTTTTGGCAAAGCTGGTACTGCTGAAACAGGAATTCTCACATCTAGTTTATATGTCTTCCCCCCTTAAACCATTTCTTCTGAAGAAGCCTTGGTCAAAAACTGAAGCAAGGTCCTCCAGTTATAGAAACGATGCTCAAGTCAGCCCGAGAAATGAAACAAAAATTACATGCCTTATGACCAGTCACAGCTTGTCCACACAGCCTGCATTGAACATTGCATAGCTAGTGGCAAATTCCCAGAAATACCGTGAGGCCATACCAACTAACTGCTCGCTGGTAGGAAATGTGTTGGAAGCATCAGAAGACTCTAGATTAATTTAGTCCTCTGCCCTGGTATATATACTTCTCGCTCCTGGTAAACACTCCAAACAAACATTTAGTTGGCTGTCTTCTGAAAGGGCAGTGAAAGCCTCAGAGATGCTACAATTAGCCTATCCACTACGAGGTTCAAAAGAGAGATTTGATCTTTCACCACAAAAATATCCACACTCTCTTTCACATGCATGTGAATAGAAAGCCTTTGTTCAGATCAAGCCAAGAAGAAATAAACTATTGTTGGAAGGTCATTTCAGCTTGCTTCAAGGGGTGGGGAAGAATTACAAAAAATAACCAAATGTGGTCTTCTTACCAGTGATTACAGATATTGTCTTTCAGCGGAACAGGCAAGTTTTTGTTAGAGAGATCTATTCTTGTGTTGGACTAATTCATTGTAGGTTCAGGCTAGGGTTTTATAAAACATCTAGTAGTTTTTGGTACCACGGTTCCCGAGTGTCCCACTTGGGACACCCTTTCAAGGTTTGCTTTTTAGAGAATGAGTGGTTCCTATGAGGAAACAGCAAATGTAGGCACTCAATCTGCCTGGCAGATCTTGGTGGTTGCTTCTTTGACTGGTGCTTGTCAGCATTCAGGAAATTACGAGTCCAGCTTGCTATTAGAATAGGAAAGGCTTCCAGTAATCTGTTCCGCATTGATATTTGGAGGCTTTGCTTGGATTTTGTACTATCTAAACCTTAACAGAAGTCTACCACCAGGTTGGCAGCAAACAAATTAAGTCCATCTTCCAGCAAACCACCACCACTTTGACAAAGAAGAGTTTTGCTACAACTAATAAACTCTTTTTAAAGGGAGGGCGGGGAGGGGGCACATGTGACCTTTCAAATATAACTCTGCCAGGATTTCCTGTAGTTTAGTCTTTTTATTAAATCTTCCCCCTTATCTCTCTCATATGAGGCCTGATTCAGTAAATTACTCCTATAAATAACTTTCACATGTTTAAAGGTAGGCCTGCCTGTTCCTTGCTGACTCAGAGGTATGGCTTTCTATCTGACAGTGAAATGCTATCCAGGAAAATCCCCAAAGGTCAGTTTTCAGTATTGTTTTTTGACATGAACTCAAAGAGGCTGGCAGTAGTGGTTTTCTAGAAAAAAAATCTAAGGAATATTATATATCTGTCTTTCAGCAAATCTGAAGCTTTGGTACAAACCACAGCTTGCCTGGCTATGTCCTGTTTTCTTCTATTTTGAGTATTTATTTCTGTGGATAAATGGCTTGCACTAGTCCATCATACAAATGGTCATTAAGAAATCAAAGCTGAGATTTTAAAAAACATTCAGCGTAAGCCTAGCTCTGCTCTTGTTCAAGTTACTGGCAAAACCTCCAGTGATTCTTTTTTTTTCTTTTTCTGCAGATAGATAGCCCCTCAAAAGCCTATCCTATGCCTTTGCCCCAGAAGAAAACTTTCACATTTCTGGTAGGATCGTTATAGGAGTTATTGCATAAGGAATGAACACTTTGGCAAGAGTATAATGGCAGCCCTGGTCTTCTTTTATATAATTATGAATTCTGAAGGAATTCAGTCAGCAAGCTTAGTGATGGAGAGAAAAGCTGAAGAGGTTATTCCAGTACATCCAGGGTCCCTGTCATTTTTTAATTTTGTAGCCCATAAAATCTTCCCTGCTGTATTGGACAGATCACCTCACCTACGTCTAAAATGATTGGTTTTATATGCAGATTTTTCTTTCCCAAATGGCATAGGTAATCTCCTTAGGCTATGGTTTAAACTTCTTAAAAAACGCAACAAAAATAATGAAGCTGACCTTTAACCTGCTTGATTTCTTTTTAAGTGCCAAAGTAAAGTAAACAGTCTTTGAAGGAAAGAAAAGAGGCAAAGCCAGAGCTCAAAGCAAATGGATATTGCAGGGAGTCTCTCCTCAGCTCTTTCCATTCAGACTTTCCTTGTAACCCCATGGGCCACGTAGCACGTCCCGGCACAGGCGCACACCGGACATGTCAGCAGCTGCCTCCACCGCGAGCCCAGACCTTCTTGCTCCAAAAGTGCCATCACGCCCCGGAAACCTCCCGGATCCCTGCTGCATCATCCCTCCTGAATATCCTCTGCTATGCACACACCTTGAGCTGAATGACTGCAGGGATCCCCTTGGGGGGGGGGTTGTACCCCACTTCCACCATTGTTTTGTTTGTTTGGGTTTTTTTTCTTGGAGCTCGGCCCACTGCTATTCATTGCTAATTGAGGGCCAGGCCACCAGGACCACGTGTTTTCCTCCATTTTTTCCAAGCTAATTTTATTTGTGGGTTTGCAGAGGCAACAGCAGAGACCAGTTCTTAGCTGGACATCACATCCCATCATCCATTCTCACTGTCTCCCCTAAGACAGGGCTAACTTATACCTTCTGCTGGGGCAGGCGATCTACTTTAAAAGCAGATAGCCAAGTACAGGAGGGAAGGAGGGGCTGGGGGGCATGAAGCAGTTGGTTTCGGTGCTGGGAATCCCTGTTAGGCTGAACGAAGGCTATCTTTTTTGCTGAGCTCCAGAACAAGAATGGAGAGTCACACCGGGATGCCTCAGACCTGCAATAACCTGCCGAGCTAGCGGCCTCTGCTCCGCTGGCTAAAGCAGATGGGGAGGCCAGCTTGCCTGCATCCAGATGCATTTCTTTCAGTCAAGCATCTGCTCCTGGCTGCTCATCCAGCTTTCTTCCTATTCGTAAAAATGAGTAATGTTATATTATTTTTATTAAAAAAAATATGAACTCAGAAATAAAACTGTAGGCTGCATCTTCTGTGAACCCTCCCATATTTTTTGATCATTGCTGTCTATGTGGAGCACATTGCAGGTTGCAAACTCCTTGTGGGGGTACAATAACATGTACACAGCTATGCAGTTTTTATGCACATTTATACCACAGTCCTTAGCTGAGTACAGCGCTGACTGATGTCATGATTACTCACACCAGATGTCTCATGATAGCGTTCAGGTTTTTGTTCCACTTTCATGATGATTATGGGGAGTGGTACTGGGCAGATCTTGCAGAAGAAGTACCATTGTCAAGAAAAGAAATGAAAATCAGCTAGGATTTTGCTTCTGTCAGTGAGTGAAATCTGCTGTTCAGGACATTTTGAGCTATTGTAATAAAGAAACTGGAGACGTGCATAGCACGATTACTGCCTAAGTGATTTTGGGTACAGACACATTCTCACAGGAAAAGTTGTGAAAACAATATAAGCCACTGGAAAAATGAGACCTTTTTTTCAGCTTCCCTTCAAATTGTAATTAAAGCATTTTGTCTAAATTCCAAAATTTCAAAAACTTCAAGCAGCCACACTGATCACTCATTCTGCAACTGTATTTAGAGGAGACTTGGGAATTTGTAAATAAGAGGCCTGAAGAACGAAGACTTCTGTCCTCAGGGAGGACATTAATATTGAAGGAGGCCTATACTTGAGCCTGCTTCTACCCCTGCTTCAGGGGATTTTCTTGCAGCGGGGATTTTCCTGCTTCGTTTGCTACTTTCCCTGAAGGCATTTTGACTAGTCGGATTCCTCTTGACACTTTTTGTCATAGCTATGGTATTTGAGGCAGAGAAAGTGAAAATCTATGAATCTGTATGCATACAACGAAGGAAGGAGCTGTTAGTATGTGCTTAAGGGCAGAAAAAGTATTAGCTTCTAGTCTGCCCCTTTTGCTAAACAGAAGTTATAGACATTTACCAGACATGACTTGCATCTCTTTTTAAATTACAGCTTATCATTTAGGAAATAACCAACTTTGGTACAAACGTTCCAGTGGATGAAGAATCAATTGCATTCCTTAGGAAATTGTTTCAGTCATTTATTACTAATACATGAAACTGAGATTTTCAGAGTCACCTTGAGAACTGAGCAGCCCAAGTCCTGAAGGCAGTTCATCTTTAAAGTCTCCATATGGACGAATTTCTTTAGCATTTCGATAGTGTCCCTCTGGAACATGTCTGAAATGGAAAGTGTTATTAAGTCCCTGAAGTCTTTTGATCTCAAGGAGAAATTTAAAAATGGCTGGCGAATATGAATACTCAATGCATGTCCATCATGTGCACTTAACCCCCTGCTCCTTTCTCCCCAAAGATCTGGCTATATACTAAATAATGACTGAATGAGTAAATAGATATTGCCTGTGGCCAGAGTCAATAGGTGTGCAAAACATTTCTCTGGTTAAGCTTCCATCTACTCCTGTGGGATGCATATGCTGGGAAATGCTTCCGTCTCATTTACATAAATCTGAAAAATGGAGTTTTGGCATCCTGTAGCCAATGCTCAGAGAGTGAGAGCTGGAACATTGGAGTGCTTGCTTCACTCGTGCCAAAAAAGCCCCAGTCCTGGATAATTTTTTCTGAATTGTTTTTTAAAAAAAACATCATTTTCTCCCATCAGTTAACAAATTTTCATGACAGGCAAATTAATCTTCCAGTAATGTTCTACTGTTGCACAGTTGTTTACCCATAAAACACGCACAAAATTCCTAATTAATCTCTTACAGCAATTAGCTTTGAAAATACTGCACAGGGTTTGAATTCTGTAAATATTGATTGATATAAATATTCAAGAAAACCCTAAATTATTTGACAGTGAAGCTAAGTTTGTGTTACAAGGAGCAAACAATTAACCTAGGATAGAAACCATCCCCGATCTACTGTCTGATTTTCTGATGCTGCTTCCTACTGGTATCAGTGATGGCGTGTGAAAAACAACCACAAAATATGTAGCTTCATCATACCAAAAAGACACGTAAGTAGGAAAAGGGGACTGGATTTCAAGAAAGCAAGCTGGATTTATGGAGGAAGATTAAAAAAGCTAATTATGTTTAACTTGGCTGACAGACAGTTAAAAAGGGGATATGATAACTGCCTGCAAATATTTGAAAGATGCAAAATACACCAAGGAAAGAGGGAAATAGTTTGAGATGAAGTCTGGTAAAGCAAAATTTAGGCTGGGTAGAATGCTAACAACGAGACCTGTCAGACTGCAGAAAAGTTTCCCGAGGGAATTAGTCGACACCTCATTAAAAATACCTTGGACAACATGCACTAAGGGGGATTGTGGGGAATAATCCTTCAGTGAGAAAGTCAAGCACCAGGTTGCTTCAGAGGCCCCATTCTGCTCTAGTGTCAGTGCTGTTGTCAATAGGATATGATAGTAAAGGTTTTCCCAGCAATGTTTTTGAGGCAGGAGACATTTATTTCCACCCTGACAAACAGTAGTCGGAGGGAAGCTCTTTTTGAGGGAAATTACTCTTTTCATGGAAAATCTGAAATATCAAGGGGAAGTCACTGTATTTGGAACTGGAGCTGTGCGACAAACCAAAATGGTGTCACGTTGACCTTCCCTTTCCCCAGGAGCATTTCAGTGTGGGTGACAGGAGTGCTGTCGTTGAAGTGCCAGGGAATTGGAGACAATTTGGATCATGTATGTAGCTCCTGTTTGACATGAGCTTCATGGCAGACTTGCATTTGAGTAGCTATCCTGTGTCAAAAGCCAACCTGCCTTGCATCTGTGGGTTTTTTAACCTAAATCAACTAATCTGATTTTGTCAACCCAGCTGAAGAGCACATTATTTTTTTGCAGTCTAGACCCACCTTCACTATTAGGGGGTGCAATTTCTATGCCAGAAATACCAGCCTATATTTTTTCCTGGGACTGGCTCCCCTGCATGATCTACCACAACTGACACTGGAGTAGAGCAACTGTGAATCTACTTAGTGTCGGTCTTACGAAAGTCAGTGGAAACAGCTGATCCCTTAAAATGAGAAGGGAACGAGTGTTTCACTGCACATTTATGCCGACATAACTCCTGTGCCTCATACTAGGATAAACTGAAGCTAGGCAGCAGTGAATCAGACCTAATATGTTTAGTACTTGTATGCTAAATTTATGAGGCACCCAGTGACATTTGCCTTATGTATAATGGTAGCACTCCCAGCAGGATGATCTAATCATTCATGAGGAATTACGGTACAATGTTGGAGTTTATTTAATGCTTAATGTTCACAACAACCTCCAGCATTGATTTTAGTCTGGTTACTGCACACATTGTGAAACAGATCTCTGTGGAGCAGCAGTAGCAGCAGCAGAAGAGATCAACCACATCCCGTGCAGCGTGGCATATATCAGCAATACAAGGCTGCGCTGTTTTTCTGACAAGCAGGGGAAGCAGAGTTGATTCACGCACCCGAACGATTCCTCTCACCAAGACACTTACTTAGGAATGCATCAAAGGAAACCGGGCTTTCTCTGCAGGCTTCCTCTGAGCAACGGGCTTACTGTAAGTCTGAAACTAAAAGAATAGCACTTTTTAAAAATGGTGCCCTTGACAAAAAGAGCAGGAAAACCTGTAGGAATTTGGATCCAGCAGAATGGATATGCAAGAAGTGTACACCAAGGTGTTAAATTTGCAATACGTACTCTGAGTGGCACATTTTTCTTCTTCTAACATCATATTCCCCATGGAAGGGAGACTCGGGCCAAAAAAGTTCTCCGCCTCCAGGAGATACACTATCCTTTAAAAAGAACCAAGAATGGAAAAAAAAGGAGGAAAGAGGATGTTCTTCCAAGTTGGTTACTCAAATTCTAAGGAAAAGGTTTTGAATCAGTGAATGAGCTTTTCATAACCAAAATCCCCTTCTGGGGTCCCTGCAGTTTGGAGGTGGAACATGCTTGGTTCATGTTGCCTTCAAGTCATTTTAACAGCAAATATTTCCTGAGCAGGAAGGGCAAATTGTCCTGCTAGTGGAATTTAGTCACAAGGTTTTAGGGAAATAACATTAATACACCGCTGTGTCAGTGCCACAGAGAAGCAGCAGCTTCAGGAGGATGACTGGTTTGTATCCTGTCCAGTCTTCATCCAAGACTGGCGAGCTCATTTTGCTGATTTTCCCCTGGAGAGATCACTGCTTTATCCCCTCAATGATTTCTTGAGCTACTTGCTTAAAAGAAGTATTTACATGGCATCTGTTTGTGTGATTGATTGTTCTTATGACTTGTTGCCTGGCAGCCACTTAAATATTACATTAAAAAAAATAGCATAAAAAATTCCTTCATGGTAAGTTAAAGTTACATCAAGGAGGTTCTCACATTTAACAGTCCTCTTGCGACCACATGTGACAATGTGGTAAGCAACAAGACCCATCCAACTTGTTTGCCTTGGGCTGTCAGAGAAACAAACGATCATATACTTTTCCTAAAGAAGCTTATAACATCATTTCAAATGTCATGGGGCAACAGCCAAGGCTTATGTATTCTCCAAACAAAAACACACCACCTGTGTTTGAGCACTACTGTCACAGATCCTGGTTTCTGGCTAGGAGGAGAAGCAACCGCACTGTATCTCGCACAGCTGTGGAAACAGCTGGCAGAGCGTGACAGCCTCATGTGGCTCCTCTTCTCAGCTGCCCCATGTTTGCAGCATGGTCTCCCCGCTGCCCCTCGCACGCTGCTTTGCTCAGTGCAACGATCCTCAGTGTGCCACTTGTAGGCAGGTCTCTCTGTGTGCCCCGATCGAGGATGCTTTGGGGCAGGGACACACGCCTTTGGCTTGGCATGGGTGCTAAGTGCCTGCCACGAACTCCCCTGAGCCAGAATCCAAATTGCAGCTGTGTCCTGGGCTGCAGCATGGGGAAATAGGGTCACCCGAGAGTGAGACAGAGGCGGGAGTGAGATTAGTCATAGCAAGAAGCTCAAGAAATCAGAGGGGGTCAAGTTCTGTATCACTGAGTTTTGGGGTAACTCTGATGAAGTTCATGGTACAGGACATTATTGGGTACCCCTGGGCTTCTCCCCCAGGAAGGCTTGGAGGGCTTGATCTCGCCATCGGCAGTGGCCGTGGGGCTGGCGGCAGGGACGCCCCCGCAAGCCTGGCAGCTAGTGCTAATTACCAGTCACTCTGCAGACGCTTTGCACGGCTCCCGCGCCTGCGAGCCGGCGCTGGTGTGTGCAAGCTGCTGAGGAACACTGCTGTTATCGGGTAACATGTCTGGTTACTTTATAGACCCAGTTAACAAGGAAGGAGGGGGGGGAATTCCTACATTGTGCAAAGGACTCTTTTCTGCCCCCCCTGTTGTTTGGACCTTTGCCACTGTTTAAATTTAAGCAGATTTGCTATCCCAACATCTGCAGTTTGATTATTTGACTATTGCCTGGCTCTCAGTCAAACCACAGCAGAACACACTAGTCTGTGATTTACAGCCTGGGCTGTGATTATAATGGTTTTATTTTAGTTGGACTCCTATTTACAAGCTCATTTGTATTAGTGCACAGTGTTATAATAACAATGGTAGAATTATTAGGTCTCGCAGAAACAATCGCACATAGTAAATGGCTGCAGCTCACGGGGTGCTGCTTAAGTGCTCTAGCAGCCCGGCGATGTCTGTAACACAGGGGTTTCCATTTTAATAGCGAGGTGGCGGGGGGAGCGAGAAGAGGACCAGGGAGAGGGAAGGAGCCGAGGAGAAACGTGGTTATTATTTATTCTTGTCTAAGTAAATAGAAAGGACGTGTGTTTCCTGGATTAGCAACTGAAAACAAATGCTGAGAGGAGAAAGCAGTGGTATTTCCCTCACCAAGGTTAAATAAGGTACTCTGCTGCAGTGCTGATGGCCGCCGGCTGCTCGGAGCCGTACCTCACGCCATGTGAAATGCCACGGCCAGCGTGCTGAGGGGCACCCGCAGCCACGGGGAGGGTCGTGGATAGCCCCGGGCATCTTGGCTCGCCCCGAGGAGCCCACGGCCGCTGGTAGTGGAACTGCCTGGGGTGCAGAAGCGCAGCCCCACAGGCCTTTCCTGGCAGCGGGCCGGGGGAAGGACGAGGTGAGTCCCGGGAGTTTGGTGGTGCCTCCGATGGGTGTGCGCTGAGGGCCTCCCCACAAGCACTGGCATGAGCCATCGTCAAGGGTGTCCTGCCGCCATGCAGGGCGGAGTCGCTGTTCTGCAGGCATTTTTGGGGTTTGCCTTGGAACCCCTGTCTCACAAAACCCCTCCCTTTATCGACAGCAGAAAGAGTACTCAGGGCTTTACCTAGCACACCATGGATGCTGATCAGCTGGACCCCACAACAAGGCCTTGGCTGCATATGGCTGGAGTGGACCACTGCTGCAGACCTCACATGTTTGATCTGCTGGCATGAGGAGTGCCGTCACCTCCCACCCGAGACTTGGCGGGTGTCCGGCATTTCTGAAAATTAGGTCCTTTAAGTGACTCATGGATCCAGGGCGTCAGCGGCAGAGTTGGGACAGACGTGATGGAGGGGAAGCTGGGCTTCAGTCCCTGCGGCTCTCCCACTGTCCCTGAAGGGTGCAGGGAAAGGACAGCTTGTCTCCTCTGTGGAAACGCTGCCCAAGGACTTCTACCTCCTGCCCCACCGCCAGCCGAAATATGAGTAGTAAAAAATGCTGATTCTCTAGTCTCAGAGAGGAAAAAAACATCTAACAGATTTGAATTTACTGCCCAGAAATACAGAAATCACAGCCCAGGCTGCTCTCATACTCAAGCAGTTGATTTTAGGCTGCATTTTTGCTCCGGCTTTACAGGCCAAAGCGAACGGGGCTGGAGCTGCTACTCAGGTTACCAGGAGGAATTAAAACCACCTGTGGCAGGTGAGGCTACCGGTGGAAGTGGCCAAGGGGAAAATTTAGATTCTGTGAGTTTGAACACCAGGCATGGATGCTCTGCTTTGAGCCTAAGAAGAGCTTGTTGAGTTTGGTTTGGTTTTGTTTTTTTTTTTAAAAAGCTGACTGCTAGATAAGTAACATTTTCTGAGGGGGGGAAAAAAGGAAATATAACCCAAATCTATGCAAAATATGGTTTTCTAGAAATTCTCCTCACCTCCTCCTACCATTTTCATGAAAATAGTAGCTGGTGTTTTCCATACCTTCTGCATGAAGAAAACTCTGTATTTGTTTCCTCTCATCATTCAAAGTTTTAGGCCCTCTTTTTACTGCTATGTACCAAATATACAGGGGATATTCACACAAGTGAAGTCAGATTCTAGTGTAAATAAAAATATAAAAAACCCGTACACATGCCTAGAAAGGAATATGAACAAGGGAGTGAAGCTAAACATATTTCAGTTCCATATTGTCAAGATGCTCCTGAACAAATATGACTTATCTGAGACCCCTGGAACTGTGGCCACAATATTGCAGCGACATTTGCTAGTGAATGTAATAACTTGGCTAGTGAACATCATAACTTTCCAAGGGGCCCATTGGAAAGTTTTTTTCAAAATAAAAACAAGTCCCCATTTCTGGGGTCCTTGACTGCTTCCATCCAAGGCAAGAGCAATTCTCCTGTAGGACTTACTCTCTATATTAGTGTAATAGCTGGAGATCTCTACCTGTCTCAGAGACTCCATGGTCAAAGGGAGAGTGGGACCAAGAAGTATTATCATTCTTTGTGAAGAATGTAAGACAGGGAAACAGCCCTGACCCAGCTTGCAGGGCTTAAGTCCCTTCCCTGATGGGACTCCCTCAGCCGTCACCTGAGGCTGCACATGAGGAAGAGCTGAACTGAATCAACCTCTCTCCTTTAACTATGGAAGAAGCATAGGGCAACAAAACACTTTATATGGATGTTTCAGATAAATGACTCAAGAAGCCTGAGATTAAATCAGGTTTAAGATATTCTAGCTAAGATGACGGCTGTACAATTGGGGTGGTCTTGATGCCTGTCCTGTGCTTAGCTACTCTTCCTCTTACAGATGTTTGGTATTGCTGACCAGCTCTGTTCAAGGGTAAAACCCTTCAAAGCTCAGAGAAAAAGTAGTATTTCTCTTCCTCTGTCTGACCTCTGTCTGTGTACCTCTCTCTGTTTAAGAGCTGCTGGTTTCCTGGGTGTTTTGGTCTTTTCCAAAAGAACCTTCTGACAAGAATTCTGTTTAGTGAGAGTTTTTGAGGATTTCTGCAGTCCCTTTGTACTAATTGATTCCCCAGTGCATTAGCATCACCAAAGCTAGATTAATCTTCTTTTCGTTTTAGTGCTGAGATCAATGTCTCTGTCAACATAGTTTATTGAACCTGGTACATTTTTACCACTTGCCTTTACATCCTCTAGGATGGCTTTTCTCTTAAGTATGTCCTGAAAAAGGATCCCTCTTTAAAACTCTCTCTGGCCAAGCTGCAGGGTGGAATTGCTCTTCTGTGGGGCCAAAATCCCTTCTGCTTCATCACAGCCGCAAGATTTCCCAGCAGCTGGCATGTCATCCTGCAGCTCTAGGAATCAAGCTGTGTCTTTTTGTCAGGGAAAAATTAGGAGGGACTCCTCTACTAAAGGGAAGGACTAGTGGGAGATGATACTTTCATACATAGGCTGTGCAGCCTGGGCTCTTCTCACAGGCATAACACAACAGTTCTGCAGTACAAAACTTGTTTTCTGATGGAGACAAACTTCTTCCTTGTATTTTTCAGGTGCCATTGTATTAATTCCTTCAAAACTTGGCAATAACAGCCTTTCTCTGTTTCCATTTCTTTTATTATCTGTTTTACTCAGGCCAATTGAAATTTTACGACTTCTTTTTTTCCAGAAGAAGGCGCTGGGATAGGGTTGGCACTGAGAACAAAGCCCTGAGTCAGTCCCTATAGCCACCGGCCAGCACTGCAAGAACATGATATACGCTGAGACTCAGAGCAAGCCACCATGGCTCCACCGTCCTCTGCTGTCTCCATGTAACCTTTTCCCCATGGAGCCAGCCTGTAAGGACATTGCACACTAACAAGAGTCCCGAAACTCTTAATAACTGTTCATTCAAAGTCAGCTTTATTGTACTATATCTTGCCTGTCATCTTTGTCTTATATGAGAAAAATCAGGCTGAGGAGGAATTCTTATATAATTACCCAGCCTTATAAAAGAGACTGCAAAGAAGAGGATTTGTAGATGGTCTTGCCTAAGCTCAGTTATTTCATGCCATAACCATCTGGGAAAAGCAATCTTTCTGCTTGCTTATATGGATGGCACAGACAGCAGAGGGTCCAGACCTTCCTCTGGTGCCGAGTCTGCCTCTGCTGAGGGTGTTGGTAAATCGCTGCTGACTTCAGTGGCAGATGGGCATGACCTCTTTTGGATTGGGTTTGCCCTGTTTTCTCATCTCTTTGCTTATATAACGATCAGTCCCTGCAAACTTTTTGTGTGTTGGCTGCTTCCACCAACTTCAAGGATATATTTGAGTGGATGAAGATTATTTGCTCACACGTGGCTTGCAAGATTAAAGCCGAAGATAAATAACTAGGCACACAAATCTTGCCTAAGGAGGCTGAAATGGAGCTTAGTTTACTCATCTGCTTCTATCACATGCAGTGAACCTGACTTGTAGCCTTGCTCTGGCTTCAGCGTTGTGCTAAATCCTTTGCAGCACAGCGTTTCCCAAAAGAGCTGGGAACTGCCACATCTGCAGGGAAAATCAAACAAACAGAATGGAGAATTTAATTGTAGAGTTCCCACACACAGCTCTGAATTGAAAATGAGTATAAACAAATAGATCTGACAAGCTGGGCTACTTAGAAAAGAAGCTAGCAATGCAAACCAGAGAAAAATCAGTTTGCGTTTATGATATTCTAATCACTTATACTTTCATTAAACAAAATACTTAAGTAGATCTTATGCTTCAGTGAAGTTGAAGGGACTTAAGTATATGCTTAAAATTCTGTAAGTGCTTAAAAGTACTGCCAAAGAAGGATGCAAGTCCTCAAAGTGCTTGGGCTGAGTGTATATTTAAGTGTTTTGCTGAATCAGATCCATGGTGTCACAGAGCCTTGAAGTGAGCTCAGAAGCTTCAGCCGAGATGAGGGATAAAGCCAAAGAGCAAAACAGGAAACTCTCAGGATTTTCCAGAGTCTACTGCATAATTAGATTAAACGTGCAATCCTGTTTTGGGATTATGAACGGGTTTGGGGTTTTTTAGCTCATTAAAAAGAGAAAGAGCCTTCCTTTGCAGACATACACAATATCTATCAGGTAACTTTTCCTACGCTTGCACTTTCCTAGTATGTGGCATTTTAAAATTAAAGAAATGTCAGTGACACTGCAGTTTAGTCCTGAGTAATAAAAATGTCCAGCTTATGGGGGCAAATCCTTCTCCTGTGTTCATCCAGATAGCGTTAAATTCCTTCCCAAGTTAAAGTCCTTCCTTGGACAACTAAATGTGAAACAGCAGACAATTCTTCTTGATTATATACCTTATGGCACATGAGCACATTTATTTTAATATACATTTTACATATTCAAAATATGTTTCCCCTACCTCTGAACAGCGTTAGCCACATCCATTGCCTGCAGAAATGCATGAAGCAGAGCAGATTGAATAGCTTCTTCCCACTGCTTCATGTCTCCATTCCCCTTAAATTTCTATCCTATTACTTAGCCCCAGCCCAGTCATGCCCTCCAGCACTGCTGAATTTCAAGGAGGTGGTAACTGCTTTGAAACTGATGGAAAGAGCCATAAAGAAGACTAAAGATACAAAAAGCCTCTGTTACCTTCTCGCTGACTTTGTCTGTATCTGGTATGTGATTCCTTTCAACTGTTTGAATTTAAAGTTTGAATTTATTTAGTCATCCCGTTATAGGTCCTGAAACTGTACAGTCTCTTGAGCAAAATGTCATTGTTTTTAACAAAGATAGTGTATCTCTGAGGAGAACTAGACTATCTCTTGCTCTTATCTACACTAATCTTATGCTTGATGCATCGTGTTTGCTGCTGTTCTGCAACCTCCCCACTCCTGGGCCAGGGCCCTTGGGGCAGGAATGGCTGCCAGCCCTCATTATCTGGGCTCAGAGAGCCCCAAATGTGGGTGACCTGCCTGGAGCTGAGGTTGGGTGACCCAGGCTGACTCCTTGCAGAGACATTGGGGTGTCTCTGTGCCATGCTCCTTGGGGGGCTGTTTTTCCATTTTTCTGGGATATCTCAGCAGTCTTCCTCCCTCCCGTGAGTACAGAGACGAGAGCCAGCTGCGGAGCAGTGTCCACCCCAGGACCTCCAGATATGCCCTGATGCCTGGAGTTGGGATCACAGGCCACAGTTGGCTGGACAGTGCTCTAGCAAAAATGAAAGAAACCCTAAATTTGTGAAAGCAGTTTCATTTTGAAGATGTCGTTGGCCTCCTTTGCCTTTTATACGCCCTATATATCTGACTTCAAAGGGGGTTAGCAGCAAGGCTTAGAGTCCAGAAGTTCTGAAGATATATGAGGGCTTGATTCCCTGTGGGCCTCTGCTCCACTGCTGCAGCTCCACAAAGGTGTCAGAGCAGGTCCACATGACGTAGCCCAGACGCCGGGTGAGGGTCGGCCCTTCACCCAACACGGTGGCTAGGCAAGCCGTGCCGAGGGCCCTCCCTGGGGGTTACAAGCAGCCGCTCTGCCCCAGCTCTGGCATCCTCACCTCACTCTACACACAGTTCTATAGATGCCCCGCTTGTCCCTTTTCTCAAGGCTTCAGCTCCACAGTGCAGTAGCCAAATGGAGGGAAGGCCATAAGTTGCCATTTTCTGCTGGCAGCAAATTACTACACAGATGGGCCCAAAAGGAGGTGTGGAGGCACGCACAGCACAGCGCTTGCATGCTGCTCACTGCTGCTCTGAAGTGGACGAAACCTGGGCATTGACTTTTCCCACATACATCTTTAAAGGCAAGATCTGACTATAATTACTTCAAAAATAATACCTTCATATCTCAATGGATAGTATCCTGCCACATCAGCTTTAAAATCTACTGAATGCAGGAGTAGTTGAGATCTAGACCTCCTGTGAGTGATAGAGTCCTCAATACTAAGGAAAATAGCAGCTGGAAGATAAAGATGCCAAGGAAAAATGAAACAAACAGACCTTTCAAAAGCATTTGGGAAAGTATCATTGAGAACGCTCAATTAAATATGGATATTGTTTAAAACGTATGGGCGGAGGCAACAACAGGCAAGAAACATCTGTGCCTGTTGAATCCCATCCCTTTGTTTGAGCAACAGCACAAATCCACACAGATGTGGGATCTTTCTTTATTAGCTTGCCCCCCACCCCACATATACTTATCTTTATTTATAGTATATCTCACACCATTTCAGGTTGTAACGTTGATTTATAATATTGGAAATGCTGGCACACCATTTTGTTTGCATAGAAGTTAGCTAGGTGAATTGCATAGCTGAGCTGTGATGTTGCCGTGAAGAACAGCAGATGTTTAGCTGTTTTCATTTCCACTCCTCGGTGGACAATCAACAACGCCTGATAACTTCTCTCGCTTGCTATGAGGTGGCCCAGAAATCTAAGTGGGGGGTCTGGCCAGAGCATTGTACACTACTGAATCAGCAGAATACCTCCATCAGTCTCTACAGGGGCTTAATGACGGCGGATAGCTCAGTAATTTGGGCATTGTTTAGAGCTTTTTATGTGCTTCTGATTGCCCTAGGTCTGTTGCCAAACTTTTTTGGGTTGTTTTGCATATGCTATATAGTCCTCTTCTGGGACTTCCCACAGGACATCAGGCACCTTTCTTCTCTCTTCTTCAGGAACTGAAAGCACAGAGTACAGATGGCTGAGAAATATTTTTCCCCTAGTGAATATTTTCACTAAAATGGAAACATCGTTCTTATAACTGAATTTCCCATAAACTCTTAATGAGAAACCTTCTGCTTTTCAGAGGAAAACAAACAAGCAAGCAAAATCCTCAGCCCACCCTTGTGCTCAGCAAGTTTCCCCAGCTAGGGAACTAGCCAGGCTGCAAAAATTGTGTTGTGTGATGCCATGGAAATGTAAGAAACACAACAAATCACTCTCACTCATCCCTCAGTCAAGCTATCTTCCTACTCTTTACTGCCCAATTTAAACTGGTATCTGTTCAGTGACTGCAGGGGAGCTTCTCTCTGGGGGAGTCCTAGACTGCATGATGCAGAGTCTGTGTCACCCAAACCTTGGCACTATTTGTCACCAGTACCCTTCAGCTCCGTTGCACTCATTACTCTTAATTGATCTGGATGCACTGGAGCTGTGCCAAGTTGTAAGCCAGTTGATTCAATCCAATATCAAAGCTGAATCATGCCGAATCAGTGTAGGCTGATTTAAAATTGCTCAAGAAGCACGGCCACTTTAAAAGGTGTTAACTGTGCGAATTTCAAGGGAGTTACTCTTGTTTTGTGCCACTATAAACAGGAGCAGAGCTAAGCCGTGAGTCATCACCCGTCTCTCTTTTGCTGCTTCTATTTTCAGAGCAGATCTGCTGGTTTTGCTGTTGGCTGAGCTTGCAGTGATGCTTTTTGGAGCTTCTTGCTTGTTAAACAGGGGTAGACTTTGTTCTCTGTGGGAGAGCAGAGAGAATCGGGATGTTATGAGCAGGGAAAGGCTGAAACCCAAAGGCTCACATAGTATTTTTAGTAATACTATAAAATACAGGTGCCCCAAAGCCTAGGTTTTGCCTCAGCTGGTAACAAGTATTTGAGAGCAGTCATCCTGTGGCTGTACTGGGTTCCCAAAACAAGCACTTGTCCTGAGCGATCAAAAAACAGGTTCCAGGGAAAGCAGTTTATGGTATTACATGGACCTGAACAAAGATGCGTGAGGTGAATAGCTACTTTGAACCCCTTAAGTATCTTTGCATTGCCATATAATCAGGAGGTATTTTTAATGGAGACAGCTATTTTAAAACTCACTCCTCTGACACAGACATGCACAAGCAGGACATATCCATTTTCTAAGACAGGCGATGTAGCAAACCATCAGCTGAGAAACATCTGAAAAAAGGTGGTTTTCCTCAAAAGGAAAATGGCTAAAGAAAGCATGTGGCTTTCAGAGGAGGAATACTTTATTATTATTAAAGAATCCAGTCCACAAAACGTTTTTAGTCTGACATTTAGCATTTAAACTATCCCATGTGGTCCAGCGTTATAGCTATTAAAATCACTTGTTTGCACCCACCAGTCAGCAAGTAATTCTGTGGCTAAGGTGCTGTGTTCATATCTTCCTTTTCCACCCAAGCTGCCATTAGCTTCTGGTCTTTGCTTTCAGAAACCACTCATTGCTTTCACCAGGCCTGAAAACAAGATGTGGTAGGAGCCATTACAAATTGACAGATTCTGTTTGCAGACTTAGGGATGGATGCCATGCCCACGGGAACTAATGAGAGTCGTGTCTTCCATGCATGCATTGCTTTGGGGTACAGTTTGTCCTGAAGATTGCCATGTTGGCAAAGACCAGCAAAAGAATAGGATGAAATTCTCCCCTGTGTAGGCAGCCAGCATGGGGTGCGTGCTTTACCACAGTCTCCTATGAGCCTTATTTTGACAACGCAGTAATGTACAGCCATTCTGTTGGTCTTCTGAAAATGCGTGAATTCCAGTCTTATAACTTAACTGGTGTCACATTATTCTGAATCACCACCAAAATATTTTCAGTGCTCCTTGGAATAAATAGAAAAATCAAGCAAAAGCAGAAGAGCTAAGTAGGAATTTAGTACTTACTAATTAGGAGCCATAAAATTACTCTAGTTAGAGCCCTGTAAATCTTGATATAGAATATGCTGAACAAAGTTGCCTCTTTGTTTCTTTCAGGCCACCTTTTCTTTAATTTGCAATCATGCCAGGTCGGGCTGATTCGTGTTTCTGTGCTGCAGCCCAGCAATCAAACAAAATAACATAACATGCTGGCAAAGCTAAAGAGAGCTCATGGACTGCAAGCTTTACTCTGGTGTGTATACATGCATGTGTAGATCTGCCTGGGTCAGAAGAAATTGGAAGAGATCCTCCTACCGCTAGGATGGATTCTGCTGCTATTGTACCCAGGCATTTTCCATGCAACCCTTTTGACTTTGGTGGAGTTACTCCATCCGCATGGCAAGGATCCTTAAAACAGAACTTGGACTATTGAAATCAATGGGAACTTTGCCACATCCATTGGCTTCATGAGGAGCAGGGATATTGTTGGCTTAAAATTACAATCAGCTTTCAATTATTTTTTCTGGCTTGGGAGGGAAGGGGTTAGAGAGGAAAATGGATGGAGAGAAACACTGATCAAAGCCAAGAGAAGGAGTTTGAGAGCAGCGTCATTATGCTTTCTCAGAACAACAGGAACACAACACATCTCCAGAAGAATGTAGACTGAAGTCAAATTGCAAGACTTGTATATTTTCCCTTAGGAAAAATGCTGTGGTGAAAAATGTTAATGATTTTTAAATAATGCTCCATTTTGCAGGGAACAATTTTCCAAGCAGTCTTTGCCTCCAAAGCAATTGCTGACCATTTAATGACATACTAAGTATCAAATACTGGCAGAAAGTGTATGTGGTAAGGACCATATAATCACAAAGTAAATTCACCATTATTTTTGCCTTAAAAACCAGCACACGTGTTAAATGATATTTTTGGGTCTGCTGTGTATAATTACCAAGCATCGTACACTTCAGGAGGACATAATTAGTATGTATACTCCTTGCACTAGGAGTATACAATTACTCCCTCAGGTCCAAATTCTTCCCTTGGATGCTACAACTGCCCTGTCTGAAGGGCCAAGTGTGAGTCCAAATATAGGATCCTTAGTGACCAGGACATCGTGGGCTTTCACATAAATAGCCAAGTCAACATCTTACCCTGTTCTGGTTTCCATGAGAAAGCTTTGGGTGAGCCCAAGACCTAAAGCAAATGTCACAAAGGAACTACAGGCTGGCTTAGATGCTTTAGCTTTATCACAAAAATGCTTTATCTGTCTGTGTCTTCCTCTTGCCACCGCATTATTGCACTGGGCAGCAGTGTGTCCGTCTTCAAAAGGAGCTAGAAAATTTCAGAATGGTTGCAGGAAAAAATGACCCTCTGGCTGGAAAGCATGCCTGACAGGCAGACGCTAAAGGCGTTTGACTTCAGTCTGTCAACAGGAAGTTCAAAGAGGTGACTGGAGAAAATGCTAGGTACAAAAAGTCAACTAAAGGCACGACAAAATGGGTGCCTGGAAATTAGTGTCAGACAAGATCAACTGAAAAATTAAGGGTAGAAGTTTTAATAGTCAAAGAAATTAACCACTGAAACAAACTGCCCAGGAAATGATAAAGTCTATGCCTCTGAATGTCCCATAATGGAAGTCTGGACATCTTTCTGGAAGGAAAAGGCCTTTGACTTACGAAGATCACACTGGTACAAGCGTGAAATACCTTGAAACCCTGACCTGATAAGCGAATTCAGGAATCAGAATTCAAGCACACCTAAGAGACTCAATGCCAAACCCGACCCCGGAGGCTGCTCTGTTTGGAGAGTGACCCCACTGCCATCAACGATGCTGCGTGGGGCTGAGCGGGGTGCAGATGGGAGCAGAGTCAAGCACGTGACAGCCCTTTGGACCACTGTTTGGGGTGTGCTGACATGGGCATTGGGCAGGAGCAGCCTCTACAACTCTGAGGAGCAGAAGAACCGCTCCCACCCAGGGAGCACAGCATGGAGGGTTTGGAGAAGGGGCAAGGAAAGAAGAGAAAATGAGGAAACTTCTCAGAAAAGGCTCCGCACTGAAATATGGTGCATAAGGGCATTTCTCACCTTACTGCATATTGAGCAGATGAATGTAATGGTGTATCTGCCTGAGGCTTTATTTCCTAAACCCTCCCCCTGGGTAGAAAACTCCCTGTTCCCTGGAAGGAGAGTGGTAAAACCACCAGGACCATCCAGCTGCTGGGGTCCTAGAGAGAAGAGAGAGTGGGGTGATTTCTGGGCTGAACGGCTGAGTGAATCCCTGGGGGAAGCTTCCTAGTGCTGTGGATGTGATGGCCAGTGTCAGTGCTTAACACAACACAGGGCAGAGAGAAAACCAGAGCTATAGCCGGACGTGATATCTGTATTACACCGAATTTCCAGAGGATGCACAGAATGGTTAACTGGAATAAAATGTTTTGCCAGAAAACTGCCAGTTCTATGAAGTTATTTTCTATTGACTGTAAACCTCTGAAGGCCTGTTAAATCCTTTTGGTGAGGAAGAAGAATCCTTTTAGCTGTTAGAGACAGAATTAGTTGATTTCCATCTGACACCTTTGAGTCCTGGGAGTGGACGTAGTGGGCTTTTTTCAGCCAAGTTCCCAAAGCCTGTTTTCTCAAAGGATATGCAGCACGGAGCGAAAATATTCTCTTTTCCTTTTGGGTTCCCGCTTTGACATGTTTTTCTCCCTATGGTCAGTAGCTGGCAAGCGGTCACTTGTTGTGTCTGAGGAAAGGAAGAATATCACTTGAGCAGATGAACGTAACCACAGGACTATAAAACCAAGTCACTAACGCTCTGCTATCCCTTCCTGTGACTCAGCGATGCTGGTATATCTGAGGCATGTCCTGGCACCCTCTTTAACATTGTCTCACCAAGTACTCGATGCCTGAGTTGTTTTAGAAACCTTTCTTAGTCAGAGCTGTGCTGTATTGTTGGAGCTAGATAAGGGCTCCGGGTCACGGCAATTCAGTGTGTGCCCAGCTTGCTTAAGCTGAAGCCCATTATATGAGGGAACAATTGTCTTGATTTTCTCTGTCTTCACATTTGTACTCTAGCGATCACCAAGCAAATGCTAATTAGTAAAGATCTCAATTTAAATTTAAAACCATACTATAAGATTTTGGGAGAAAGGTCAAATTTTGTTAGTATACTCCCACCAGTGCTAACCAAATCCTGCCTGTTCATATTTTAAAAGTCTCCCATATAAATATCACAAGCATTAATTATTTTACCATCAATTGCCAGTGGAAATCAATGGAGACCTATTTCAGTGTGAAGCATTTTGCCATGCATCTAAGTAGGTGATTTAACAGACCTCAGGCTAATGTCAAAGGTCCAGATGGCTCTCACACTTACAGGCTACTGCCCTTTGCACTGCCTGATGTCTGCTGTGCCCCAGCTGTAGAGATTTTGCTCAGGATAATGCCAGCAAGTATTTCCTTTGATGTTAGATAGCATTAAGTGAGTAAGTGAAAAAAAGAAGAAAAAAAAAAAGCCAACCCTGAACCTAGAATCCAATCTTTCTGAAATATTCAAGATAATAGATGGTCTGTTTTCATGGTCAGTCTACAAGAGTCCATTAATGTTGGATTAGTTCCTGATGCTGTTTAGTACTTCAGCACCAACATATATTTCATAATAATTGTGAAATGGTGCAAAACCTGGGATGCAGTTTCTGCCCTGTGCCAGGGCAGGTCTGGTGTAATTCTACTTGTCAGAGGCTTGAGTCAAGCCTCATGTGAGCAGGAGCAAACTGAAGTCTACAGTTTTTATTTCTGAAGAAATAAAAATAGCGGTGGCACAGGAAATATCTGGAGGCACTGTGACTCAGGGGATTAATAAAGGTGACAAATGGCCCTTGTCAATTCACAGCTGCTTACATTTGGTCTCATATCACAGCCACTTTGTGTTTCCTTTGCCCAGATGTAAATGACCAAACGACACGCCAGGCACCAGCAAGTTAAGCCCTACACGAATATTTCAGATCTTGTAGGTAGTGACAGGCAGGCGGTGTTGCCTGAGGTACGTGGTGCAATGCCCCGCAGTGCACCTGGATGCTGAGGCATTAGGAGAGAAACGCTACAGGGAAAACTGCAGCTGGGGAAGAAGAGCTGCATGCAACCCTGCTGCGCAGAACAGCGCACGGGAGTGCCAGTAGCTGGAAGGGAACCAAGGCTCAAGGAGGTTGGAGAAGCAAAGGAGCAGAGTTAAGAAAGACTGTGGGTGTTCAGGAGTGCCTTAGAGACAGATAGGGAGGTTGTTCTGGCAGAGCAGAGGGAGCAGGAGCCTGGACAGCACAGCCAGGTTTGTAAGGCCCAGGGAGCAGAAGGGAGCATCTGTATGAAGTGCAGCCCTTGCAGCTCTTCTTGCCAACTTTTGTTCTTTTTTCTTCCTCTTCTCAAAATAGTTACTTGTTAGAACAAGCTTCTTGCCAGGATGTCGCAACTGAGACGTTTGCTCCAGATCCTGGCTGTGATTCCTGCAGTACAACTATGTTGGGTAAATCACCACCACCACCCCCCCCAACAAGTGGCAGAAAACACAGTCCTGCCTGCACTGAAAATAACAAACTTTGCCTCACTTCCTCTTCAGAAACTCTTCAGTATGCCCCTTTATGCAATTCTCCAGCCTGCTGGTACCAAGAGGGAATTAATATCCATTTAATCCCTCAACAGCAAGCTTCTAGGGGATACTTTTCCCAGCACAGCTCCTGCAGTCATGGTCATTTTAAAGTGGTGCAGCTATTCCTGGCCCTGTGCTGACCAGGGAATGCTCTGCTACTATCACCAACCAGTTTGTGTGTGTGATCCAGATCTCTCCCTGCTACTCAGTTTATGGAAGATATGAGTTGTTTGGCATTTTAGCTAGAACACCTCAAATCCGTAGCTCAGACTCCAGCAGATCAGTCTTTCAGCTTTTCAGGTGTGTTGCAGTCTCCAGGAATTATCCCAACTGTCTGTCATCAAACCAGCACCTGACATGAAAAAGATGTAGGTTCTACTTCAGTGGATAGCATACCTTTCTCTGGTGACTGCTGGGAGGTAAGCAGGGAAAAAGAGATGGACAATTGCTTGGATGGGAAATATGCATGAAGACCATTTTTATTAGCCCAGAACTGAATCAGGATCCCAGACTGCAGTCTTGCTGAGCTTTACATCTGTCATTAAGCTCTTCAGACTTCTGAGCTCCAGCAATAAATCTTTTTTCTGCTAATGACATCAAGGCAGCATGGCAACTATTTAGGCAAAACTGTCCTGCACGCACACATACCGACACATGCCCTTTTGGTGACTGCTTGTTGGAAGAAAAATACTCAATAGATCAAGGACAGATGTGCAAATGTAAAAATATCTTCTTAGTCATTGGTGTGAATGAAGCTTTGCTAAAGAACTGAAAAGGGTGAAAGGAATTTCCATGAATTCAGGTGCTGGCTCAGCAGCTCAGTCTGTAACAGGACCGCTCCTCTGCTGAAAACTCAGGCACATGCATATGAAGTCTTGTATCCATGGAAAACCAGGGGAGCCACAGAATATTTTTCAGCCAAATCACCCCCATTTTAGCTGCAATTTCCCACTGAGTACAGCAACATGGAGGACCTATCCCAAGCATGAGGAGATGCAGGAAGACATCAATAATGTATCATGAAGACGAACACTGAATGTTCACCTCTAAATTCAGTGCATTGTATTGTGACATTTTCTGGTGATATCTTGGTGGAGTTTTAGCAGAGCAGAAACAACTTCAATAGAGGCAGAGCACAGAGTCCTTTTGAAAAAAAAAATCTATTTTCCTTGCCACCCAGAAAGATGCCGCAGATCCTGCTGCTCACAGGGATCTACTGTTAACTCTTAATAAAACACCTAACTGCTTTTGAAAATCTGGGCTTCTGTGTTTTATTAGTGCCCCCATCACAGACAAAACCCTGTTGCCCCAAGGCCCGTTCACACATCACCTCTAATCCTCCAGGATTTATAATTTAAATAAGCATATCAGAGACCTGGATCATCCAAGAGTTTCTTTGGGGTTTTTATTCCAGATTGCAATCAAAGAGATAAAGGGCTGGGGTCTGGAGTCTTCTGTAGTCAGGTGTTTCTTCTAAAACAGGGACAGGTGTAGGAAGAACACCTCTGGCTGACCCTGGCCATCTGTATCCCCTCTCAGATCACATCAGCTCTGCTGCATGATGAATTCTTAGTTGGGGGTCATACTTAGACAGCACTGATGAGGCAACCGGCAGTGAGGTAGGCAGCCGCTCCTTCGTGACTCCTCCAAGGTGGCAGTGGTTTGGATGCAGCTGAACAAGCTGAGTGCCCGCAGGGAGATGTGTACGCGCACGCAGAAAATTAGCAAAACACCCGCCTTGCCAAAGGGGCCGGGTTGCTGGGGGCGCGTGCTCGGCGGGCAGCAGCCTGCACCTCCCAAATCTGGAGGCAGCCATGGCCCAGCTGACGCTGTGACAGGCAGCCAGTGCGCATGTGCACTTGGCCTCCGTGGAAGGGCCAAAAAGGCAGGTGAACATGCAACACAGACCACTTGCCTGGGCCCGCCTGACATTACGCACCCAACTCGTGTACAAAAACACTGCCTTCATTGTCCTGGAAAGGTAAAACTACCACAGTTGGTTGTTGTCTTTGGAGAAGCTGTTTATTGTGCCTGTTCCCCTGGGGAGAAGAACAGGTCTCAACCTTTTTGGAACTTCCCAGAGAACAGAGAAGGGCCCAACACAAGGTAGAGTTACTGTCTGAGGTACAATGCTGCCAATCCTTCTGCACTGCACTGTTTTGCAGACCCAGGTGAGCCTGGCAGGTGCCCATCAAGACGGTCTTCAAGGTCCAGCCAACACCCATAGCTAGGACCCTCCTTCAGGGCTGCCAAGGGTCTGCACCATTTCTGGTGCCACCTCATACTACCTGGGGAAACGAGGCTTTGAAGGGGCAGTTTGATGGCACAGTCATCTGTGGCTCATTGCCCAGCTGGAGGAATGTCCTGGAGGAGGGACAGCTGAGGCTGCTCTGGCTCTGACACAGCTCAGTGTCTTCACTAGTGATGTCGAGGGTAGGTGGAGATGGCGTTTGGTTGATTTGTGGAAGACACAAAGCTGGAAGACCTGCAGTGCATCATGGTGAGAAGCGGAGTTTAAAATTATCTCGTCAGCTTAGAAAAACAGACTGGAGAAAGTAGGATGAAATTCAGGAGAAAGTGCAGGATGCTATACTTAGGCTTCAACAAACAGCTCCTTAAATCTTTCAGCTTGAAGGTGTGAGAAGGAGTCCTGCTCTGCTAAGCCCTGGAAAAACCTCAGCTGGATTTCCATGCTCAGTTTCATGATCAGCTAGAAGACCAGCCCTCTACACAGTTTCTTTATGACTCAGTGTAAAACAGAGGCTTTGTAAAACAACAGACAGTGGCTGCTTAAAGGATCTGTCATCAGTCCCCTCTGGCACAAATACTTCTGTTGGTTTGGTTGACAGTGTAAGCTTCTGGGGTTGCAGTGTGAGAGCACCAGAATTAAACTTTGAATTTTTCTTGGAAGATGGTGGCCAGAAAGTGTGTTGAAGACACCCTTTGAGTGGGAGAAACCATGGTGATGTGGTTGTGCTGGGGAATATGCCTTGCTTCCCTCCTGTGATACTCCAAGTTGACAACGGTATTACTCCAATACCATCAAGGGAGTTAGGCTGGAAAGAAACTGGAAATAATGCAGTTTTTAATTAGATGATTTTGATAAGAAGAACCTGGGGTAACATGTGTAGCTAGAAAAGATTAATTGCAGCTTCATTTCCCAAGGTAATTCCATGTAGGATTGCCTCTGGTCACAACACAGTTTCACTGTAATGGTGCTGCACGTTGTTAAAAGTCAGCAGTCATTTATTTTGCGCTGAACAGACTACATTATGAAGGAGATAATCCAGTTTGCTGTCATTTTGGCAGCTTGTTAATGACACAGGGCAGCATAATATCACATGGGTTCAGAATTTAGCTGCTAAGCTTCAAGCTTTACGCTTTGCACGTACTGTCATTCTTCAGAAATAGTTTTTGCTTTATCCCAAAAGTCTGCATTAAATTTATTGTCACTTCTGGCTAGTGTCTAAAGGGCAACCAAATGACATTTTTCTTCATGCCTGTTAAATGATGTAGTAATGGGGGGCGGGGGGAAGCACTGGCAATTAACATGGCCAGACCCTTTGTAAGAAGCAGATGGAATGGAAAAGAGAACAGATCTGATCTGACTCATTCAGAAGAGCTTTTAACAAATCCTCCATTGCTCTAAATCTATGTATGGCCTTCGTCTAGAAAGAAAGAAAGTCCAGTGGTGTGGATATTAGCCTAGGACCTATGTCAGGCTAAGAGCTGGCCTGGACCAGGTTCCTCTCTCCCTCTCGTACTCCATCCCTATCTCCTAATTCCCAGGCAAAGGAAAGTCAGGCCTATGGCCCAGCCAGGAGCCACAGCACACACAGCTGGCAGCACCAGGGTCTCAGGTTTAAGCCCAGAGGGCAGGGGTAGATGAAGCTTTACGAAGGTGAGCTGCCATGGCATCCTATGGATATCCTGGCCCTCTGCTCTCCAGTGCTCTGGGGGATTGCCCAGGTCTGCTCTCTGATCACAGCCTGGTGTCCTTCCTGAGGCAGAGGGAAGCATGGGGAGTTTGTGCTGGGGGATCTGCAGCTTTTTCTGGTGTGGTTTTTGTGGCCGCAGGAAACCTTGTTTCCTGGTTTTGGTTTACATGAGCTCATATCTTCTGAGTTTGACTTTCAGGGAGAAAAGGGGAAAATCTGCTAAAAATTGATAGCTCACTGCCATTTCCACCACACATTATCAAAATTGCCCTCCACTGCATTGAACTCTCCTAGGGCAATTTTGCCACAGGTTTGTTTTTTGAGGGTGGTATTTCATGCTAGAAATTGTTTCAGGTTCACGGAACATAACAAACCCTTCTGGAAATCATGCAGTTTGTGTGGTGATCTGTTGGGTTTGCGATTTGGTTTGGTTGGTTAGTTTGACTTGGTTCATTGTTCATTTGGAGGTTCTCAATGAGTAGAGGGCACTCGGCTGTCCTGCTTACTCCTGTTCATACAAGGTGGGAACTCAGGCACCCTCTGACAGTGCAGGCTTTATAAGGGCAGATAGGCAGAAGGAGCAGGCTGTGGAGGGCATTCAAAGTGGATACAAAAAGCCTGAGCTTCATCTCCTGAAGCCGAGGGAGTCTGAAGATTGATTCAAAGAGGGCAGGAGGAGGGGACACTGGGGGATTGATGGGCAAAGAATATGATCTTAGCAACTGCATTTTGAAGGGTGACCTTCGGGGGTGGGGGGTGGGGAAAAGAAAATGAGAACAAGCATTAAAGTTAAAGCAAAAAGGGTTGACCTTTATTGATGTTAACTGCTATGAATTATATCAGTTTATACCAGCAGAGGAACTGAGCCTGAATTTATTTTTCTTACAGACTTTCCTACTAGATGAATTCACTGGTGAGTAAGATAAAAGTAGGAGGAAGCTGAGTGTTGATATTGCTAACAGCAAAGTCCACCTCTCAGGCCAGCCTTTCATACAAAATAGCTGTGATCTCATACTTTTGTGCCTTATGAAGAAGACTGAAATAAGGTCAAAACTGCACTGTGCTGCACTCAATGGAATTTATGGTGGTGGGAGGCATCCTCATCCTCTCACTCTCCTCCTCTCTCCCCACCCAGTAAAACACAGCCAATTGAAAAAGGTTAATATTTGCCGAGATCTGGGCTGGGTGTTCCTGGGCACGAGTGGGTTGCCATGCTGACTGCACTGGGGTTCAAGTGGCTGGAGAAAGGAGCAGAAGCTGGAGTGATGAGTGGGAGTAGAGTTAGCTTCTGGGCGTGCAGGGACCCTGGTCCCAGCAGGAACAGATCCATGTTTTGGCAGAGCAGTGACGCCAGGCTGACATTTCTTATTGCCAGACTTTCTGCTAGCACCATTACTTCTGGTGCATTTGGCGATAACTAAATCCCACCACCACCACTACCACTGCCAAGATGTCCCATCCTTGCATCGTGAAAGCCTGCTCAACCAGGGGACAAGCACGGGAGATGGTAACACTCTTTCTGGAAGCAAAAAGAGGAATGATACACCCGTTACCAGGATAAAAATTGAGTGGCAGCATAAAATGGAGCTCAGCAGAGCCAGGCTGCCAGCTCAGCCCAGGCTGTCCCCAAGCTAAATCCTGTCCTTTCAAATGTTGTAGCTAAAATGAAGAAAGACACAAACTAGTGGTCTTAGAATGAAGAGAGGGAGGAAGGAGAGGAAAAAGGAAGCCTGTTTTTAATAGTTGGAAGGCTCTTAGATACAAAGGGTCACCCTGGATAAGAGAATACAGAGTAGGCAGAAGCAGCAGCATTTCTGAATGGCTCGGGAACAAGGAAGGAAAGAAAGCTAAGAGCTGAAAATGACTCATTTTAAGGACCTGAATGAGAAGGAGGATGGGGTATTCAGCAGTTTCCCATGAAGAAGCACCTTTAAAAATAAACCCCATCTTTCAAAGAAAAAATGTAAGAGAAACAAAACCCAGAAGCCTTTCACGCGATTTTGAATAATTTATAAATGTCTTTTGCATTTTTCTCATCCTTAGAAAATTCCTTAAGAAATCAGTGGATCACTGTTGTAGGCGGGAGCTTTCATCATCGTATTGAGTGAGCAACAATGTTCATGTCAATCTCCCGCCTTTGGATCACGTTAAGGACTCTGTGTGTCATCACAACGGCGGCGTTTGCACAATGCCTTAAGACACTGTTGCTGATGTTTGCGGAAAGTACAAAGCAGTCCCCGGAAGGCACTGCGCCCCATTGTCCCATCCTTCTTGTTTCGACTCTTTATCAGCTGGTGATAACAAGAAATGTTTGTTTTTCTGCTAACATTTTTGGTTCCAGTTCTCCTATGATTTATATAGGGTGTGAGTGAGAAGTATCTCCATCAACACCCGTAGATTTACAAGGGCTTTGAATTAGTAGGCTGAGACAGTGTAAACCTTCTGGATTTAATTTGTATAATCCTTATTTTACAGAACTGATTTTTTTCAAATTGTTCTCTCTGGAGAGAGTAGATTAACAGGATGACACCACAGTTTGACATGCCTGTATCTTCTTGGAACGATATATGCAGTATAAGGGAAGATCATCTTAATCCTTCACCCATTAAGACAAAAATACCCTTGTTGTTTCATGCAATTTGGGACGTATGGGCATCTCTCTCTTGCTCCTTCTGTCTTAGTCTCCTCTGCCATCTCCAGCTGGAAAAACCTTAAAACCCTACATGCTCTGTAGGAAATAAGACTCGAAGGCATTTCCTGTGCTCCTTCACATTACCCTTTCCCCTGCCCCCGAACACCAGCGTGTGTTTAGTTCTCTACTACTGGGCTGCTGTAATTCAACTCAGAGATGGGTGTATTTCAGGTAAATATCTGTGTACAGGACAAGATCCCCCCCTTCATGTGGGAAAAAACCTGGAAGAGAGAATGAAAAGAGTCTCTGAGGTTTCCTGTGCAGTGTTTTTTCCTGGGTGGTCTTTCTGATGAGAGGTGATAGGTAGATTGGGGAATTTGGAGGGTGCAACCATTGCCCTCTTTTGCAACCCCTCTTCCTCACTAGGGTGTGGAAAAATTCTTCCTAATCGAGCCAAGCACCATCTTCCTGGGATAGCTGTTGTTTCTGGTGCCTGTTTTCACTGCACATAGCTCTACATACCACTTTGCAGCACTGCTCTGTATCACATTTACAGGGCTACACTATCATGCTCATCCTGTTGTTCCTAGATAAGTAATTCCACTCTCCACTGGGTGTTAATCCCTTGCAAATATTTATGTACACCTCTCCTCATACTATCACTTAGCCAGTGCCTTCAAACTTTCCTCTGAAGCCCCTCACATCTCTGGTAGCTGCTGTTACTCTTTTCCTCCATGGTCACTCAATACTCTTCTGATAACAGCCTGGCCACTATACACATTTCTCTTTAAACCACAGAGTCCTCCTTATAGACCGACCCCATCTCTGTCCTTCTTCCATAGGCAACAGCTGTTGTGACAGTGATGGTGACATACCTCCTCTGTGACCTGAACCCTTTGGTGTGGGTATTCCAAAACTGCACAGCTGGTCGTTGCAAGTCCTGTGGTATCCAATTGCTATCTGTAAACCCACAGGCTCCCCCAGTGCTCCCATGTGTGAAGTTATTTCCTCCTTGCCTCTCCACCATGCATTACTTGGTAATGAGGGAAAGTAAGTTGCTCACTGTTCTGCTTTATATAATTATGTATTTGGAGCTTTAATTAGAACACCACTAAAATCAGAGAAGACAAATGAATCCAGCTCTAAGACATTATTTAATCACCTAAATGCATTTTCAAATTAAGACAGAGCTTTTTGATAGCAGAGCCACTTAAAGCAATCCACATTGGTAACATTATTTACTAATGAACCGTGCCGCCACCTGCATCCATCAAAACTAAGGGTGTTCTAAATCATCCAGTGCCAAAATTAATGCAAACAACCAGTAAAAGGATAAAGAACAAATAAAATAACATACCAGCCCTGGGGCCTCTCTCTCTAATCTTTGGGAGAGCCTTAGGGTAGACACGTCAATTATTTTCTTTGTTCTTCCTTCTGTACGCTGTTTGCATTACAATTTGGCATAATGATTTAAGAAGCCCTGAGTTGTGTTGGATGTGGGTGGTGGATTCACGGCTTGGAGATTGTGTTGTTGTTGTTGTATATTACTGTCTAACTCTCAGGAGACTGAGCTTACTGTACTCCATCTGGAATTAATTTATCACTTTGCATGCGTGTGTTTCTATAGTGTACATATTATGCATAATGTATGCATACATACCCCCATAGCTATTAAGCAATATAGTTTTAGTTTTTCCTCTTTTTGCTGTAAACAGTGAACGTCTGCCTAGACTTCTCCATTTTTGATCACCTAACACATGATAGAGTGAGTTCTGCGGCATGTGGTTGAGCCAACAGCAATGATGTAAATTTTCTTCTCATGTTGACTGTTCTCAAGCTACAGTGATGTAACTCCAAACAGACAGCAAGACATTGTAGGTACACAGCAAGATCTGCAGCTCACAGATGCAGGCAGTCCATCCTAGTTTTCCTCTGCCAAGGATCTGGTTCAGAAAACAATCATCTAGAATCTGTGATATTTCTTCTTAATGAGGGTGATAGGAGAGACATTGAACACATTGAGTCAATAAAATTGTGCTGGAATAACTAAAAAAAGGATATGATCCATCTTAGCCTCAGGCTGTACCATTGGCACATCATCCAAGAAAGCTGAAATAGTTGCATTCTTCTAAGATTCAAATATGCTTTGAGGTGAAAATACCATTTAGCAAGCACATATATCAACAATTCGTCTTGTGGTCTTTTTCCTTAATACCACAGACTGTAGGCCAAATTCAAGACTGATGTCTGCTCCCTGGCTTCAATGGGCTTTCATCCGAGTTAACATTTGGTGTCTTCCACTTAAACCAGAACCAAACTCCTGCAGTGAAATAAGTGCATACATGTCAATGAAGTAGTAAGGACAGTATTGGAATATATGTAGGTAATGAAATTGCTATTGAGGAAACTTTATGCTCTACGTGTAACTGGGCACCAATCAGGAAGAGAAACTAATTCTTGGAAGCATTAGTAATTGTCTCCCAAACTGACATGACAATTGATTTGGTAAACCGATCCTTTGACAGCACAGCACACAAGCCCCGTCAATTTACAGATTAGGTATTGACTGGATTTAGTCACACCCTGTTAGGAAATACTCAGAGCAGTACAGCAAACAGAGCAAATGGTAGTTTTTCAGTACTGCCTCATTAATAAGGAAACATTGGGAAGAACAACTTGCCTATCCTTCCTAAGCTCTTGCACTGCAATGTCTAGCTCACCATCATACTCTACTGAGTAGGTGGGTGGAGGCTTACTGAGAGCAGAGCTGATCCCCCTCCGCTAAACACCTCAGAGCCAGAAAACATGAGGTGTATAGAAGCTGGGAGTCAAGCCCTGCCACTCTCTTGGGACCACCTTGCAGACACAGGGACTGATAACCTTGGCTGGGCTGAAGCAACTGCTGCAGAAATGGAACAAAGGATCACATATTGTCTAGCTGCAGGGAAACCTGCAGGTCACTTCCACTGTCTTGGGGCAGGTAGGCAATGAGTAGGCAGCAGATGCCTGGCAAGTTGTGTCATGGCACTAAAGAAATGTGAGAGAAAGCTCTGCTGCTTTAGCTTTATCTTCATCCTCACTGCAAAGCAGATGGTTCTGAATCCTACTTATTCCAACGCTACTTATTCCTTGGACAATGTAACAGGTCCTTGTAAAGTTTAATTTATGCACATGTAGGGTCTCAGAGCAGTATTTCTAAGCCAGGCTTGCAAGAGGTTTACCATCTAGTCAGAGCACTGATTTACAGTCAATCTCCTCTCCCCACGTGTAAGTTGGAGATGAAAAAGTGCTACCATGTAAAAGCCCTTCAAGAATAGTTGTGTTCTGTGGTCACACAAACTAGCCCCCCTGTGGCCTTTACACCATAAGGCCCTTTGTTACGTGGGGACGAAACTAATATTTTAATTGAAATTCTGCGTACCATAAAGCCCAGCTTGCTGTAAAGTAGAAGCGACAAGCGGGTTCCTCCTTCCACTCAAAGAAATTTCCTGTTGACTTAAAATCTGGTTAGGCTGGCCAAACTTTGCTTTTGAAGAGCCTTAGCTACATCTTTTGCTTAGAACCTGAGATAAAGCCACACAGGTTTTTGCATGTCATTACCAAATTTGGCAGTGCTCTGAGGTAGATGCCATGCTGCAGAGCAAGCAGTGTAACATAATAACAGTGGTAATAACATAGTTTTTAACTTCAGATTTAAGAGTGTGGGGTCAAGCCCTCAATGATGGGATAAAAGAGTCATGTGGCAGCATAGTACTTCTAATGGAAATTGTTTGGCCGTTTCTGCTGTTTTAGTGGAGTATACAATTCAGACATGAATAAAATTGTACCAAAGTGTGAAAAGCAAATCCTCTTATTTATGAATAACTGGATAAACCCAGCCCTCGCTGAAAATTTCTGTGTAATTTGGTCATTATGTCTATATGGCTATAATTGAAAGGCACAAAGGGATATCACAGAGGATAAATAGAGTTGTTACATGGCAGGGGTCTGATTTTGATTACGTTTGTAAGGCGTAGTTGGGTAGGTTTCTGCTTGCATTCTAATTTATGAGGATGTGGGTCAAAGCCATTTGCTACAGCTCACAATAAAGCCAGGAGATACATTCTTTACCTATTATGACTAATATGACATCTGTAGAGAGTTAAATAAAGAGTATCTCTCCTCCACAGGTTTTTTAAGTGTCCTTCTATTACTGAAATGGGAAATAAATTCCAGGTTAAAGTGCCATTGTAACACCAAAACCAACAAAGCGAGGACAACCTCAGACATGTGCCTGAAACGTGGTGATCTTCCAGAAGAGCTCTTTGTTTAAGGCAGAGTATGTGGAAGAAGTCAAGGAGAAGTGGAAGTTGTATACCTGATTCTTTACTTGATTATACTAGTTGGAAGAGGGAAGACGAAGTTTCATCAGTCTGATTCACTGATTAAAGAGTGGACAATGACAGCATGTGCTTTTAAATAAAAGTGTGGCTGACCAATTGGTCAGCAAGGCTACTATAAAACCCTGAAACCTCAATATGAAAGAAGATGCATTAAGTCAGAGAGGTATTGCATCATAAGGTGGCACATAGACTACGAAATCTGCTCACCTGGGTTCAGTTCCAACTTCTGTCACGAACCTCTCCTGTCATCTCAAGTCAATCAAGTATGCCAGGGTTTGAATAAGTGATCATTACTTTGCATCTGACTGTGAAAATCCTAAGCCTGACTTTTTGCAAGCCCCTGAAACTCCAGCTGAAAATGAAGAATTTTTCAGCTGGGCGGAACCTTTAAAAATCAGGACCAAAGTAGCTTGATCCTGCAAAATTAGAAGGTGCTTATTACTCACTTATGCACATCACAGACCTACTGCAAGACTTAACCAATGACATGCTTTAAACCTTGGGATGGAAAATAACTTATACAATGAATGGCAGGTTTATTCTTCTGCTGGTGCCCATTCTTTTTTCTCATACATAAAGAATTTTAGTTTAAATTGTGGAGTATTAGCCATTTTGATGTATTAAGGAGTAGTCCAAACAATTATAGGATTATACCAACACATGATGTCCTAGGAACATTTTAAGAAGTGCAATGAGATTTGAAGCAGAACTTGGCCCTGATGCAAAACAAATACCAAGGTGAAACGTCACCTCAAAACTTGAGACACTGACTGTGACTTTTGTTAACTTAGGGTATTTACTGTCTTGTGCTTCACGTGAAATGTAATCACCTGGTGCATATGTCCTAAAAAGAAGAGTTTTACAAAGGGTCTGCTTCTAGCATTGGTTTATAAATGATTCTCACCCACTCCTCATAAAGTATTAAGGAACAGGACTTTCCTGTGCAGCTTGTTCACAGGATCTCCCACATGTTGATGTTTAGGAGCCTCTCTGTACTGGGATGTTCATATTAATTAGGAGGAAAGTGGTATTCACAAAGTCAGGAGCAACCTTGTTATGTCTTATGACACCAGATGGAGAAACGCGAGTCACCATGGATGCAGCCGCTTGTCCTCTTAGGTACAGAAATATTTCCCAACAGAATGTACACAGTGGGGAGGCTAGTCTCCTGGAAGCAAATCTATCTATAAATGCATGGTCTCTGCAGGCAGCTGATAAAGGTGACCGGGAGACAACACTGAGCACGGTTCCTGGGTAGTGCAGGACTAAACTCCATGCTGCTGTGCAACTAACCTTGTAGTCAAAGTCTGCACTGTTTAAATTTTCCATTGCAGGTAAAAGATGCAGCAGATCTCTCTGATAACAGTCGTGGGTGCCTCTTTCAGGACGTAAGGTGGGTGCTTCTGAGAGCTACCCAAAGAATTTATCATCTGAATGGGCCTTTGCTTCCTGTTTTGTGGCATTTGCTCTCATAGATTAAGACTGTTAATCCCACGTCCCAGGGACTCCCATTTTGCTTACCCCTGACTGCTCAGATGAGACCCTGAGCGAGGTGGGTCGCTGTCGGGGAGGACATGTGGGTGCCCTGTTCTTGAGCATCTCTCCCAGTGCTGCAGCCATAGTTGTGCTTCCCTTTTGGATGAGATCGTCCACCCTTGCTTGTTCTACCTTTTCCTTTCTGACACAAATTAGCTGGCAAAAATACCTAGTCTGTAGATTATAGCAGAAGTTTCTCCTGTGTTCTCCAGGGCATTGCAGATGAAGACTTATATCCATGCAATTTCTCTTGGGTGATGGATTTCTTTTTTCAGAAGCATTACTTTCAAATCCTGTGCTGCCAAACATGCTCAGCACCTTTGTCATTCATAGCAGCACCGATGCTACACTGTGCTCATAGCATGTGTAGTAGTATTTGAGAAATCCGGTATCAAGTTCTAATGGATTTTTGCCTTTTTGTTCCTTCTCCAAACTTTCCTCTGACATTTCAAGCTCTCTTCTCTTCCCTGTTCCTCTGAGATTTTTCCTCAGGGGACAGTGTCTCTGAGCGATTTCATTAGCTAGGATGCTGTTAGCTCTGCTTGTGCTTCTGTATTTGCTCAGAAGTTTCTGATTTTAAAAGTTCTTAAAATTTTCCTTGTGGCTTGCAACATCCATTACAGGAATAAAACCCTTAATGACATGGGAAGCACAGACCTCTTCTGCCCTGTCTCCAGGAGTTACTGCATCAGTCAGAGATGGAGACAGGCTCGTAGCTTTGCTGCAGTACAGCTCCCGGAAGGGTGTCAGGATCCACATAATCAATATGTCTCATAATTTTGTAGACGGGCTGTGAAAACATCGGTATCCCCAAACTGGGTAGAAATGCAGAGTTAGCCATGGCTCTTGCAACCCAGATGAGGTTCATTTTTGAAAAGTCCTTATTAGCAACCTTTCTGATTTTATGATTGCAACCTGGAAGCCCACAGAAAAATGTTCAGTCCTGCAGAGGATCCTAAATCTCTTCATGCTGGCAGTGACAAATAGGTACAGATTATGCATAGCCTGAATGCTGAGTGATTTCACCCACCCAGTGGGAAAGATTCTTCTCTTAATTACACAGGAACAAGTAGGGAATTGCTCTAGTGACGTGAATGGAGTTATTTTGGATAGACACCAATACAGGAGAGAACACAATCTGGCGCCTTGAATGCTGCCAACAAAAGCCTGATTTGACTGTGGCAGCCAGTCTCACTGAACTGATGTCCGACCCAGCTCCCACAGAAGTCAACGTGAGCCTTTGCACTGATTAAAATGCTTTTCAGTAGACCCTCTTGGCAGCCAGATTGGATTTTGGATCAAGGCCTCCATTACCTACTTTGATTGAAGCTTACGTCCTCGATGGTGCTGACCTAACTGCCATCTTATCTCAAGACTGGCCCTGTTTTGACTGGGGGGTTGGATCAGGCGACCTTCTGAAGGCTGCTCAGACCTGAAATATTCTCTGTTTCTCTAATAAATAGGGCTGTGGGAGATACCGCAACACTCTCATCCATCAGCCCAACCTGTACTTTCAATGGAAGAAAGACTCCTGTGCAAGCATCCTTAGGAATTTTAGGCATTATATAACTACTGTATTAGCATACCTGTTCTTATTACCTTATGATGCTCTCATCATGTTACAACATAGATCAGGACAAGCTCCAAACCCCAGAGATTTATTTTCTCTGAAGGAATGTTTCCAAGACTCTAGCCCAGTAAACACTGGAGCTTAGCTGGGATTTAGGAGGAATGACTTTTGCTATTTGATTTGTGAGGTTTGTGTTTCCCTGCCTCACTACGAATTTCCAGAATTTGGGGTGACAGGGTTTCATTTAAATAGTTTAAACTCCCTAGAAAAAAATCAAACACATTTAATTTTTCATCTAGAAAATATCTCAAATGAAACAATTTTGGACCTATATGCCAGTGAGACCAGACTGCTGAAAAATATAGTTTCTGCAGCACCCGCCTAATCACTGAGGTTTGTGCCCAGCAAAGTTTGCTTTAAATATTCACTTCTAGGGCTTCTGGGCTTTGCAGTTTGTTTTCCTTTTCCATCTTAATCTGAGTTTTTGCACATTGAAAAAAGCTACATTTTTTCCTGTGGAACTTTGGAACAAGGGTGGGGATGTGGTAGCAAGATTAAATAAGTGTGTGGAAATGAATATCTATTAAAAATCAGAATGGAGACAAAGATAGAGACTCTCTAGATCTGGCCTTTCTGCCAGATTCCTCTGCACAGCGTGGATTATGGAAAGACTGATGATCTGCCTGACTGACCACTGAACCATATTGTTCTTCTTCCTTGTTGTTTTGACCTGATGAATAGCTTATGAATTACTGACAATGTTCCCTCCACTAAGCAGACTCTACACTTATAAAAGGCAGGCTCCTCTCTATCCACTCCCTCTCCCTCCTCCCAGGATTCAATGTCCCTGTCCTAGTTTGGACAGGCTTTCTGTAAAATCATGTTACAGTTTGGAGATCACAGTTCTCTGGTATCAGAGGTCACATTAGGGTAATTTATCTTCTCCCTTTCCTCTTGAAAATCCAAGCACATGAGTTGCACATTTAGGAAGAAAAAATTAGCCCAGAACCCTCCAGATTACCTATAGAGTTGGGAAATGACTAAATTAGAAAAATAAATGACCCATAGCTGTTGTTATATAAGTGGAGTATGAATTATCCATAATTAATGGAGAACTAGTCCAAATCTTACCATAATTGCCATATTCTTACTAAAGATGACATGTGGTCAAAAGCACAAGCATTTTGGCAGCCAGTTTGGTACCACAGTAAGACAAGCATATAGCATGCAGGTCCAATGATATTTGATATGATTATGCTATTAAACTGGCAGTGTTCTGCACCCTAGTTGTAATCAAAAGATCCAGGGCCTGAGATTACTATAATTTCATAGAGTAAAATCTTGGGCAAAATTGTATTTAATCCGATAGAGCCCACTACTGAAATCCTTACATGGTGAAATGACTCATTGACGTCACTGGAGTTTTGCCTGAATAAGAACTGAAGAACAAGGCCCTGAGGGATTAGCTGTGCTCTTCTCTACTTATTCATTAAGTAAATCCTATGCAGCTTCTAATGAATGTAAAATGTAGTAGATGGAAAGATCGGTCTTATATAAAGTGAAAAAGGATTTGCTGGATTTATTGCAGACACCTTCATTTAGGCTACTTTTTACACTTTTTTTTTTTCTTCAGAAGAGTGCTCTCTATAGAAGAACAGGAACAAGAACATCTGTAATCTGGATGGGATAACCAATATGACAGAAAATCTCTCAAGGACTGTGGTTTTCAACCTTTTTTGATGTGGAGACCCCTAGAAAACTCCCAAGGGAAGTGCAGACCTTCTTCTAAGGGATTCAGGCAGCCTGCCAGTAGAAAGAGTTTTCTTCATTATTGTTCATGGACCTCTTGAAAGTAGCCCACCCACAGACCCTTGGTTTAAAATCAGTGCTGTAAGAGGGGGGCTTTTACCAGAGGGGCAACAACCTATGCTACTTGGGTTGGTCCCCATAAGCATATAAATAAACATTTGAGGGTGGAACATTTGGATGCAGTGCAATCACTGGCCAACTCCAGGGCCTTCAGCACCTGCTGTGCACCCTTCTTGCTCCAAAATGATGGAGGAATTGTCTCACTGGATAAGAACCAGGATCCATCCCTGACACCTGTCCTTCCTGCCTGATTGCTGTCAAACCGAACAACATGGACAACAGGAGGAGAACGCCATGCTGCTGGGAAAGGGGTCTGTTCTGCTTTCCCCCTCCGCGCTACAAATAATGCAATTTGCTAGCAGCCAGAGGAGGGTAAGATTTCTAATTTCCCCAGGCATAATGCCTTTTATTCAGAGACAGTTTCTAGCTGTCCTGAAGGAGGCGGTGAAAGTGTAAAGCCAAAAGAGTCCCTTTTACTCTGGACCATGGCATGTGCCCACACTAGATCACGTCTAGAGGGCTTGACTTCACAAGGGACTCTGGCTCCACTGATCCTGGAAAATGGTCTTTTAGTTCCCTAGGTCAGCTTCCTAAAATCCCTCCGGGCTGGTAGATGCTTTAGTGTTGATCCTAACAGGTACCAGCACCATTGCCCCCTGCCTGTCCCTTGGCAGCAGGATGTCATTCTGCCTTGACATGACTTTTCTTTGCGTTATGGAAAACACCAAAAAGCCATTGATATACCAGAAGCACTCAATGGCAACTGCATTTCTTTCATACAGTATTAAATTCACTGCCTCTGTTCTCCAGTGCCACAGACTTTCCCATTCCACAGCAAGTCAATGTCAAGATGCTGCTGAATGCTCCCTGGTGCCTTCAAACTGCAGGACACTCTCTGATCCTGCTGACAGGCTGGTACTGCTGCAGCCTGGCTGCGCGAAGATGCTACCCACCCTCCCCTGTCGATGGCATGAAGGGGGACACACCAGCCTGGAGCTTGGCCAGACACAGGCAGGAGGGAGATGGGTAAGGCTCAAACCTCCCCCTTCCAGAATTAATGCTTTGATTAATCACATCGACATTCGACTAAGATGTGGATTAATGCCTACTAGGCCAGGCCTATAGAGTACTGGGCTTTACTGATGGATACTTTCTAGTATCTCTCGTCTTGTTTGGGACAGTCCCTTTCTCAGCCTCCCAAACAGAGCCATAAATGAGAGACTAATCCAAAATGTTATCCCGTTCAGTGGCAAAGTATTTTTTCATATTCTTCTTCAATATTAGGGCTCTTTTTCTTGAAGGCAGAAAACTTAGCCAACCTTGCCATGTCCCAGCAAGCACAGACACTCTGTTTGTTGTGTTGTGAAAATGAACAACACATTTTCAATGTTAAATAAACATTTATCCAAAGGTTCAGCATGACTGCTTAAAGCTTGAGTAAATAAATCACTGTAGGTTAACCTTTGCTTGCAACACCATTTTTCCTTTCCAAAAGCACTGTAACCATCAGATCTCAGAGTTACATGGTTTTTCAACATGCCACTGTCAGGAGAAATACTTAGTGGAGAAATCTGGCACAGCAAATGCTTTTCCACCCAATGCTCTGTGGAGCTCAAGAAGTTTATGGGTTGCTGTGCTGTATCTTAAGGACATTAAAGATACAATTTCAGCTACAATCCGTCTGGAAAAATACCATGAATGTGAAACTATGGAGAGTTTAGGAGAAGTTAATGTTCCCTGGCACATGCATATCAGTACAGTTCAATTACACAGTTACAAGCATGCTTTCCTTCTAAATTGGCCTGGTAGAACAGATCCTAACATGTCATACCAAGGTGTTTGCGTTACAAAGGGTTATTGTGCTGTGGTTTAGCCAAAGGAGATGAGAATAAGAAGATACAAGAAAACATTTGCAAGGAATTTAGGCCATGGTAAACAATGGCTGCTCTCTGCCCTGACAGAGCAAATATTTTTGTACCTGCAAAGCTCCAATTAAGTTGGGTAAGCAGAAAACTTAGCCAGCTTAACTGAATACTAAAATGGAAATCTGAGACGAGCAAGGTGTCTTGCCCACTGCAAGGCAACATTTTTTGTTTAAGAGTTTATTCCCTCTGCCGGTCAGTATGGATGGCTGTTTCACTCTGCGCATCTAAAACAGGTGACAGCACTGCACAAACTCAATACAGGAAAAACACATGGACTGAGAACAGAAGTGGAGTGCTTTCAGTGGTGGGAGGCTATTTTTAGAGCAGGACAGATGATACAGCGGAGGTGGACAAGGTGGGATCCTTTTCACCGCATGTGGCTGAGCAGCTAATGCTTGTTCCAGAGGGACTCTTAAAGGATCTTCTCACTTCCCTGGAAATTCCTTTTTCCCTTCCTGTAAAATCCTAAAGCACTTTTAGTTTGGATGGAAACCAGACTGTGACAGGAGCTGGGACTGTGGGGAATGCACCTTATGTGTCCTGGCTACCTTTCGGACAGCTGGAAATGCTCCTCAATTTTCCTTGACTAAATGTCTCAGTTCTTCTTCCTTCTGTGGAGATTTTCAGTGACAGCTAGAGGAAAAATCTCAGCAATGTTTAAGCCATGTACAGTCATGGGATCTTCTTTCTGCGTCTCAACTGAACTGGACTGTAAGCATTTCCCATCAGAGGTTGAGCATGCTGCAGAGATCAGCAGACAGGAGCTGTGCCACAGGTCATGGGGCAAGGGGTCCCACTTCTCCTCTGGTGTTCCCTGCGAGAGCTGCTGTGGCTTCAGCACAGTGTATCCCAGTCACCAGGGTGTCAAGCAGAGCGTGGGCTTTGCAGAAACCCGTGAATGTCGTCTATCCAGGAAAATGTTCCATCTCTTTCACTCTTTAAAGCTGAACAGGAACTGTTCTTGAAGGAGAGCTGCAGTCAGACACCCGTTTCGTGGCTTATTGCAGAGATACCTGGGAATCTGCAGCCAGTGATTGCAGAAGGTCATACTGGGTGGGCTTATAGTTTCCTCCTGCCTCAATCACTGAGGATCCCTGAAGCCCCAGTGAGCTACTGCTGTTCTCCCCATGTGGCAGCTGTCACCTTCCTTACTCTGTCAGATCCAAGAGTCTCTTTCAGCAGTGCTATTCTCTAACATACAAGGTGGACCTTGCTTCTACATCTAGCCAAAGCTAAAACCTCTGGAGATATACCTTCCTTTCTCTTGCCTGTGTCAGGAGTACTGCAATAGCTTGCATCCTCCTTACAGGTTTACTCTTGCAGGTCTCTAGGGATGATTCAGCTATTTCCTAGCAGTGTGTAACCAGGCTTAAATGTATGGCTTGAAGATGGAGAGGCAGCTAAGGAGTCTATAGCCTGATTAGGGTCTCTTACTCTGTGTTCCCACTTGCATGAGGTCCTTCTGTTCACCCTCTGTGTAGAGATCCCATTTACAGGGCCAGCCATGGATATGACAATTGTATGAACACCTAAAGGGACAGGCCACTCTGTCACAGCCTCTCTGAAGCACTATCATCAGGCATAAAAAGTGCAATAATCCACTTCCATATTACTTGCAAATTCTGTAAATGGTGGGTTTCCGTGTCGATGTGGGGCACACTCCATATCTCCTCACAGCTTTTTCTGGAAGTTTGTTTCCTTCATGTCTGTAGGGCCCTTTGAATTAGGCCACATGCAACTTTTATGACTAAATGAGACCACAGGGAGACTTTTCAAATCCCAAGACATTTCATCCTGCTCCCAGAGGACATGCAAGAGAATACATGAAGCATGTACAACCTGCAACTCAGGTGATACTGGGGATGTAAATGGAAGCCAGAAAACCCTGTGAGATTAATTTCCTCAGGTTCAATGAAGAAATAAGGCATCCTTTACAGGATGGTTCAGAGTGAGCACCTAACTTAGCTGCATTGCATCTCTGCATAGAGAAAGCTGTCTCTCTGCTGACTAGAGGAGAAGGCTAGGGTGATCAGACTCACTGAGATTATGTTATCTGTTGTGAATCTCATTTGTCCCTGACCTACAGCCTCTCATACCCTCAAAATCCGCAGTCTGGCGTAGGTCTACCAGGAGGGGTAGACATCTGCTTATTGCGCAAGTGATTCTCCCTCAGTGGGAAACAGTGCCATGTTTCACTTTCTACCTGCAGGATCTCGATGAGATGCAGCCCCTCCACCCTCTGTTGGGGTTTCTAGTCCAATCCCAAGAGCATCAAATCTGACTGATCTCATTCAAAGCACATCTCGGACGTTGAGAAGGAGGTGGTTCCCAGTCTGGACGTCAGACTCCTTCAGGCTATAAATACAGCTGCTGAAAAAGCATGTAGGTGGGTAAGATGCTGGCCTCTCCTGCAGTTGCTTCTGGGACACCCCGGATGTGGATGTTGGGATTCCCACAACCCAGCAGCCATCGGTGTCCACTCAAGGCCGTGCTGGAAAATTCCTGAGCTCTGCCACAGCACTTTCCCTTTTCTCCACCTCTAATATCCACCAACCCATGCTGCTCCAAAACCACTATGGCTGTAGTAGTCTTCTCCTTAAAGAGCTAAGTGACTTCCTCTATTTTTTGAGGTAAACCACTAACCCAAGTCGATTGTGTACAGTGTTACTGGTTTGAGCCTCACCCTAGAAAAGCTTCATCCAGCAATCAGAGAGGTGTTAATACACACTGTCCCTTCCACTAGTAACAGCAAAACAGGCTGTGGTGGGTGATGTGGGAGCTCCTGTCACTGTTTCCTGCTCGCTCGGTGGGCACATCACTGCCTGCAGGCAGGGGTACAGACACAGCCCCTCCAGTGAGTGCCCTGCATGGAGAAATCCCACAGAGATTGTCCTTTGAAAATAGCCACTGAGAGAAAGGGATTGGCCTTGAAGGTACTGCTTAGCTTCAGTCAAGCAAGCATGATTCAGACTCATCCCTTTGAAAGGAAAACTGCAAACAAACGGTTGTTTTCTCCAGCCACACAGCAAAGTCCTGTTTGAAGTAATTTGCCCCCAAGGCAGAACCTATAAAAGATACACCCCTGTTACAACCAGCTGCAGCTTGCTGGGAAAAAAACACTCCAGCAGCGCTGGATCCCTGCTTCAGAGTGACTCACTAACAATGTTTATCCTTCCTTATGATGCAGGTTTGCTTCATTAATTGCCCAACTATTATGTCGCTGATTAGAGAACCCTAAATGACTAGGACAGGAGACGTTCACAACAGCTTGGTGGGGTGGAAGGAGTGACAAACAGGTCAGAGACTAGATGTGACCTAGCTTTAGAAAGGTAGGAGGGTTGGAACAATCAGGAACAAAAACTTATTGTCTGGCGCTCTCTCCCCCAGCCGCCAGAAAAAGAAACACATTTTTCTTGCTAGGCTGTGGGCTGCAGAGGCAATGTTTTGCCATAGCTGGCTTATTGTGTGCTTTTTGGTAATATGGGGAGGGAAAAGAGGTGGACAAACAACTGCATCCTTTTAAAGCTATAGAATCAAGTCTCATACAGGGATCAGCAAATAGAACTAATGTCCTCCTTGGGCTGAGCGACAATGCTGGATGAGTAGGGCATGGCACATGTACCTCAGTAGATATGAGGTCTAATAGCATGCTCCCAGGCAAAGACAGCCAAGTGTCTAACACACTGTAGGTTGTTTGCTTCTTGCTCACTCGAAAACGAGCACAGACGTTAATTACTATAATAAAATGGCAACAAAGCACACCGTGGATGTCCATAGCATCTACAAGTAGCAAAGCTGTTAGTGGGCTAGTCTAAACTCCTCACACCAAAATACTTACGAAAAGAAGGCAGTTCAGCTTGGAAACAAACTGCTTGAAAGTAGGAACTTGAGGAAGTCGAAAGAGCGGGCATTAAAATGTCAGTTCTTCATGCCTGCAATTAGCAACCAAACATATGGGGGAGTGGGAGGACTTGCTGCTTGCTCAGAGTCAAGCATCTGTTACACAAGAGATGCAGCAGTGCCAAGCTTCCCAAGTCCAAGGCACACAAACCTCCTTGCACAGCAGATGCACAACTGTGTGTCTTGCCTGCGTGCCCCATCCTCACTATTGCACAGAGCCATGGCACTTACAAGTGGCTGGTTACACACTGCTAGCTGTAAGTGGGACTTGTCATGATTAGCATTTGATGAGAGAGTTGTCTCAGATGCCAACACATCTCCTGCCTGTCTCTTTCAATCAAGGCATTTGATATTGATATTCATCACCAAAGTATTGGAGCATCCCATATAAGCAGGAACTGGTTCATGTTTAACCTCCTGGTTTTGCTTTTTCCTCTTTCAGTGCATCACTGCTTCATATGTTTTGCAGTGGAACTAGCTGTGCCCTCCTTTCACTAAGCCCTTGGCTCTTGGTGTTCACTGGAAATATTTTTCAGCTGTGAGATGAAAGGTAAAAGATTTAAAATTATGCAGTGGACAGCAGACCTCTCAAACAGTTTATTCACAGTGAATCTGACATACTCCCTGCTAAATACCACAGGCAAGAAAACCTTTGAGTGTAGCAACCTGGCAACTTTTTTTGGAAAATGTAAAAATGGGCCACCTGGGGATCCAAAATCTTCTGGCTGTGTTCCCTGGCAATGGGCAAAGTCCACTTTTGACCAGAGGGTCCCAGAACTTTTCAACTCATCAAGCCCGGTTATACACAGCCCTGGGACCCAGCAAAGGAAGCACTGGGCAGCAGCCATTGCCCAGTCCTCTAGGTAACCTTCCTGGTAACTAGCAGTCTGGCACGATTGCTTACCAAGTCACGTGGCCGCTGTATAGGGTCACGCTGCTTAGGAGTCCATGCCCTTTCATCCATGTATTGTCGTTTCACAAGTGCTTCATTCTCAGAATCGTAAATTCCTTACACTTCCATCAAGAAAGCACTCCTTCTTCCCCCCCTCATTTGGTGGTTTTCCCTCTCTATGGTTTCTATTGCTTCAGCTGCTCAGATCAAGAACAGTAATATTTTCACCACAGCTAAATAAAATACACCCCACCTACTCATTGCCACAACTTGCCTTCAAACTAGTTGGAGCAAGAAAACATTCCAACAGGTAAAATATTAATTTACTGTGGGCTCAAATGAGCCTTGGAGCAGTGCAATGCTATATGAAATGGCGCAGGACAGAGCAGGTATTGTCTGCACTTGAATTCATTAGACTTTAATATAAAAGGTTGGAGGTGGGCCCATCGGAAATCACAGATCCAGGTTCTGCATCCTGTTGTGACTGCACGCTTCTCTCCTGGGCTCACCACAACACCTCCCAATAGTCTGGGGTGCTTCAGATCCTGAGGTGTTTAAAATCCAAATTCAAATTTCCCTGAAGGAAGGTATCTAAATTCAGTGGCCAAATGGAGAAAAAGCTCAGCAGTGCTATTTCTGTTGCTTGGTCCTGAGCCCAGCGTCTGTGTAACTTTGTGTGTCTGTGTAACTTTGATTTTGCTGTGAAAACCTCAGCTCCACTCAGTGGCAATTCTTCACTCCAGGAGGCATGCTAGTCCCTCTCTGTTGTGCTCAGTCTGGTTTAAGGCATCTTCACTCTTAGAAGGATGTAAAAAATCAACGAGAAGAGCTATGGAAAGAACAAGAGGAGGCACGACACCTGACCTGTTCAACACAGTCTCGCAGAAGCAAGCATTTGACAGCATAATCTGGCCGTTCGGCTCTATAATCTAAGTTGACAACACAGACTGCTGTTACAAAAGAGAAAACTGAAACCATGTTTTCCCAGATTGCGGAGATTAATCCGGTCGGAGGAGATGCCATTTCCACAGTGACAGCAGACGGCTCCCCACCTCCCCCGCTGTGGCACCTCTCACTTGCAGGTCACCGGCCGGGATTTGGGCAAGAGGAGGTTGCTCAGCGTAGCAAGGCCTCCTGAAACTTGAAAGAGCAGCGACCTACAGGTCAGTCCCCCTGCCTGCGGGCACAGAAGTGGATGTGGGGGCGGGAGGCCCTCAGCCTCACCCTGGCTTTTGCAGAGCATTGTGTTTCGAGGGGAGAGCTGCAGGGCACAAGCCTGTGTGAAGCTCAGGAGGTCCCACGTAACTCCATCCCAACCCACATGCCTCTCTGAGAAGGGCCTGCCATGACAGGTGGCAAATGGTGGTTTCCAAGGACTTTTTGTGGCTGCCATTAGCTGATTATACTATGGTAAAAAAGCTCCCTTCAGTTCAGTGCAATGAACTGAGCCAAAGCAGAGAGCCAATGCTCGGCTCAGGGAAGGAAGGATGGGGAGGTAACCCAAAACCCCACATTCAGCAGCGACTGATAGTGCTGCCCCCAGGTGTGCTTCCCTGCAGTGCTGGTGGCGAGGAGCACCCTTATTCTGGAAGCTGCCGGACCTCCATCCCTGGGGTCCAAGCTCCTCTGGGCTCGACAGCCTCTTCTTTCTGTTTCTCAGGCTCATGGCTCATGCTATTGCTTTTCTGAGATTCACAGTGAGACTCAGGCCAAGCAAGACCAGATATAATTTATTCCGAGGAATTTTATGACTGTTTGATTTAAAATTTGAGGAGCTTCTGAATTACTGATGTGGAAAATATCTTTCCAGGAATGCTTGCACCGGTCTCGTTAATCACATACTTACACTGGTATGTACAACATAATAGGTTCTCCAGTGTTTTCCTCAATAGAGCAAAGTGACTGTTTTGACACTGGACTATAACATTTTCTCACTTATGTTACATAGTCACAAATAAGATTTGGGTTCCCTGACACTTAGCAGTGTAGAAAAAATGAAAGAAATCACAATTCTGCCTCAGTTTCTCTTCAGAGTGGAATAAGAAACAAGCACAAAGAGATATGATGGCTTGCTCAAAGCTACCTAAGCAGTCAATAGAAGATGATGAAGCCTAGAATTCTTGGGTCTCATCCAACTGCCTTTCCACGGGACCTTATTCTCTTCACTGACAACATTACCTTTTGTTTGCGTAACTTTCAGTTTTAGAAGATATGTGAATTGGATCTTGGTTATGTACATTAAAAAAAAAAATAGAAGAGCCTAGATATGACTGTGAAATGGCAATGAAAATCCCTTACAAAAGTAACTGCAAGGTTCAAGCCATCATAGCAGGATGCAAAATATAAGTGATTTGCTCCAGAAAGAAAAAGGAAGGTTGACTGGCACATTAAAAATTATAAAAGGTTGAAAACAAGAAGCATGAATTCCTTTGCATTACTTTCTTCCATAAGACTGGAAAGGGCAACAGTTGATTTAATTAGATCAGTACAAATGAGCCCCAACAAAAATGGATTGCTTCTTCATGAAGTTTATTACTAAGCCATTCTGAGAAATTGAGTGGTAAATTCAATCAGTCATTGAATCAAATGTTGCATCTGAATTTAAAGAAGAAATGCATAGCTTCATTTAAATTATAATAACTTTTGCTGCTGAGATGATAACTAGAGCCAGTCAAATTTAATGATGCAGGATATAGGAGGATATAAGTTGATCAATCTCAGCACTGTGAAGGTGTGGCAACCCTTCATACCCTCTCTGTCAGTTTGATTGGGCAGAGGGAATATGTTTTCCATGATGACTTGTACTAAACTTATCCTAAATTTCATCAGTAGTGGTAGGGGGAATGTGGGTGATTTGATGGCTCTTGAGGAAGTGAGAGTCACCACCTTGTATTGGTCTGGTGAACGGAAAATGCTTGGCCAATGCACTATTGGTGGTGGACCAGACCGTCAACACATAAGCACAGGTAGGACGTGCTCAGAGAGCTCCTCATTTTCACACCAACTTGCAGGCAATGTTTTTCTTTGATGTCACATGCCCCTGACTCACATATATTTGGGCTAATGAAGCAATATTACTATTACTGCTTGAGGCCTCATCCAGGTCTGAGTCCAAGATAAATAAAAGTAAAGATAAATTTCTCTTTCCCCTCATGTATTAAGGCCTTAGGGAGGACCAAGGCACAAGCAAACAACTGGACCAAATCTGATCTGCTGGAAAAGGATTTTGTTCATGTAATAAAATTAATGTGTGTTTGAAGAATTTTACAAAGAGTTTTGCATAGCACTTAATATATGGTAAACCCCACACAGATCTTTCCTATCTGGATTATAGGACGGTGTTAACTCCTCCAGGGCAAAAGCAAGATCTCAACTGCAAACTAATGACAGCCTGCAGCTTTAAATATCAGCTCTGAGCAGCTATTTCAGCACTACAGATGCCTTTCTCCTGTGAAATTCCCACTCACAGGAGGTGCTTGGGTTCTTGTATGCTTAACTGCTCCATCCTTCAGCACTTCCTTTCCCTAGAGTAAGGGAAAGTTAAGGAGGGCTCCACTTCCAGCAAGGATACAAATGCTGTTTTGAATTACAAAGAGGAAAATGGAGGACTCTCCCTGGGCAGCCTGACAGGTGTTATAAATTCCTTTGTTGTAGGCATAGTCTTGGGTCTTCCTCCATCAAATAAGAAAACCAAAGGGTTCAAAAGGCTTTAGCAACACAAAGAGCCCAGTTTAACTCCCAAACCTTGAGCAGTCTTTCCTCTTACCCCCCCCCAAAAACCACAAAACAATAGCAGGCAACAGTCTCTCTCTGTTGTAGTAACACTTCTCAGTGTAGCAGAGCTCTGGCCGGCAGTGGCTTACTTTTTTTAAGCAGGCAAGAAGAAAGCATGGACGAGTTAGGACAAACTGTAACACACATGAGCTGAAAGCTGCTGGGGAAGGAGGAAGAATTAAACAAGGAAGGGTTTCTCTGTACTAGCCTTTCCAAGCCATTTCTTTCTGCTTTTGTCCCATTGCTGCATATAGAGATTAGGTTGGTTGTACGGCTTGTCTGATCCCAAACAGCTGTCTCCTTTGCTCATTCACGAACCAGACTTGAAAAGGTTAGAGAAACACCTGGGCTTTGACATAGTCTACTGCAAGAAGAAAGATATTATAAGGGTATTACTGAAGTACGGGAGGGCACATGGAGTGAGATTGTGCATCATAGTTTAATATAAGATGGCTAAGAAATAATAGTGAATGCAAAAAAGAAAGAAAAAATGACATGACCAAATAATCTTTCAAAACTGGTAGTTAAAGATCAAGAAATACAGAATCAAAGGGAATTTGAACTGCCCTGCCCAACAACCAGGGATATAAGCCTGACCAGTAATACAAAAATAGCATCTTCTTATAAAATGAAAAATCTGTGCTAAGCCACAAAGCTTCAAAATATCATCTGGTTCTTCTGTTAAAGTATCATCCTTCTCTGCCAGACACATTCCTGCTACTGTCCTTCCAAACAGAAAAAGAGAGGGAGAAAACTGCTTAAACATGATGAAATCAACTCATTACAAAAATTACAGAATCTATAGCAATTACAGATAAAGATGTGGAAAGGGATTCTTAGAGGGAGGTTTGTAGTGTTTCTTCCAAATGACTCACACCTGTCAGCGTCCTGAAAATTATCACCTCTGAAAGATGTCATCTTCTAGCACTCAAGGTGGAATCATTTTATAGTGTAAATAAAAAGAGAAATATGTGTGGGTATGTGTGAGCAAGGGACCAGTGTTCACCAGCTGTGCCCTGCTGGAGAGAAGAGGGCAGTTTGCCACTGCCCTTTGAGAGATTAGAAGGTCCATCAGCTTGCTAGTTACAATACACAGAAATCAAGGTTCCATAGAAAGGGTTTCAACCTTTGCAGTTGGCTTTCTGGAACCTCCATATCTACTCTGGTGATGGATGGATTAAATCTTGAGTGGTCTGGAGGTATGAGCTGGCTTAGGTATCCCATGAGGCCACTAAGTTTAGGTGCTTAATTGGGCTCCTGTGCCTTGCAGGAGGGGGACAGAAATACCATGGGACCAAATCCTTACAGCTGTTGTACACAGTGCAAACCAGTGTGGGGGCTGTGGTCAGAACTTCATGCTTATATTGGGTCACAACCAAGCTGAACTGCCAGTCAGTGATGACAAGGTGAATAATCCCAGCAAAGACCAACAGAGAGGCTAGCTGGGACCCACAAGCACTGAGGCATGATGATTGTGCTCTGAGTTGCTTGGAAGTCCCTCAAGTGGTCACAAAAGTGTCACTGGCTGATCCTTGCTGCTTCTGACAAAACTGCTCATTTGTCTTTCCTAACAGCTTGTCTTCCTGCTGGATATCAGGTGTGAATACCCTTCTGCCAGGTCTCGGCTCTCAGCCAAAGAGTTGGGTTCAACAGCTGAGAGTGCCCATGTAAGACCAACTTTAAATGTCCTATTTGGGAACCTGAATTCTCCTTTCAAGTAACAAGTTAAAAAAAATTGGCTAATTAAACCTTGCTTCATTGGGTGAAGACAGTAAAGAACAAAACAAATAGTCTTCTGGAGGCCAACACTGCCAGTGGTCCCTTTACTGCAAACACAGGGATGAGAATCAGAGCCTCCTTTTCCTGGGAAAGGCAGCTCACCATTACCGTCCCCTCAAGCCCTTCAGCTCCCACGCTTCTGGGCCACGGAGGGGATGAGTGCTGAGGCCATTTCACTCATCCCTGCATAAGCAGCCACGCAGAAGCTGGAGCTGCTGGTTGGCTTGGAAGAGCTGAGCTGCCCTTTCAACCCCTGCTCCTGCTAGCAGCCCTCTCTGACCGCTACCCCACTCACCTCTTCTTCTTCACTGGGTTTCAGCTCCTCAGTAGATGACAGCTGCATGGAGGCCCCAGGAAGACTCTTTCCCACATGGGGACATTTCCCAGACAGCCTCCTCTCCTTCACCCAGTGGCCAGACCTTCAGGGCCTCAAGGCTGCAAACTGCATCACTGGGTTAGGAACACTTGGGTTTGTTGGATACCTTTGGGTTGACTAAGAGCAAGTCGAGCAGGCGGGGGAGAAGACCGGCCTGGCTGGACAGAGAGCTTTGGCTAGAACTCAGGAGAAAAAGGAGAGCTTACCGCCTTTGGAAGAAGGGGCAGGAGACTCAGGGGGACTACAAGGATGTTGTGAGGATATGCAGGGAGAAGATCAGAAAGGCAAAGGCCCAGCTAGAACTTAAACTGGCCACCGCCGTTAAAGAAAACAAAAAAAGTTTTTATAAATATGTTAGTGCCAAAAGGAGGGCCAGGGAGAATCTCCCTCCTTTGTTGGATGCAGAGGGAAACATTGCCACAAAGGATGAGGAGAAGGCAGAGGTACTTAATGCCTTCTTTGCCTCAGTCTTTTAATAGTCAAGCTAGTCATCCTCGGGTTTTTCAGGCCCCTGAGCTGGGAGACGGAGATAGGATGCAGAGTGAAGTCCCAGTTGTCGAAGAGGTGACAGTCACCGACCTGCTCCTCCACCCGGATGCGCACAAGTCCATGGGCCCAGATGGGGTCCACCCGAGGATACTGAGGGAGCTGGCAGAGGAGCTGGCCAAGCCACTCTCCATTATTTATCAGCAGTCCTGGTCAACCGGGGAGGTCCCAGATGACTGGAAACTAGCAAACGTGACGCCCCTCTACAAGAAGGGTCGGAAGGAGGATCCCGGGAACTACAGGCCTGTCAGCCTGACCTTGGTGCCGGGGAAGGTCATGGAGCAGGTCATCTTGAGTGCCATTATGCAGCAAGTGCGGGACAACTGAGGGATCAGGCCCAGCCAGCATGGGTTTATGAAAGGGAGATCCTGTTTCACTAACTTGGTCTCCTTCCATGACAAGGTGACGCGCTTAGTGGATGAGGGGAAGGCTGTGGATGTTGTCTACCTGGACTTCAGTAAGGCCTTTGACGCTGTCTCCCACAGCATTCTCCTGGAGAAGCTGGCTGCACATGGCTTGGATGGGTGCACTCTACGCTGGGTTAAAAACTGGCTGGATGTCCAAGCCCAGAGAGTGGTGGTGAATGGAGTCAAATCCAGTTGGCGGCCGGTCACGAGTGGTGTTCCCCAGGGCTCAGTGTTGGGGCCAGTTCTGTTCAATATCTTCGCTGATGATCTGGATGAGGGGATCGAGTGCACCCTCAGTAAGTTTGCAGATGACACCAAGTTGGGTGGAAGTGTCGATCTGCTGGAGGGTAGGAAGGCCCTGCAGAGGGACCTGGACAGGCTGGATCACTGGGCCGCGGCCAACTGCATGAGATTCAACAAGGCTCAGTGCCGGGTCCTGCACTTCGGTCACAAAAACCCCATGCAACACTACAGGCTGGGGGAGGAGTGGCTGGAGAGCTGTCTGGCAGAAAAGGACCTGGGGGTGTTGGTTGACAGCTGCCTGAACATGAGCCAGCAGTGTGCCCAGGTGGCCAAGAGGGCCAATGGCATCCTGGCCTGTATCAAGAATAGTGTGGCCAGCAGGACCAGGGAGGTGATCGTGCCCCTGTACTTGGCACTGGTGAGGCCGCACCTCGAGTACTATGTTCAGTTTTGGGCCCCTCACTACAGGAAGGACATCGAGGTGCTGGAGCGTGTCCAGAGGAGGGCAACGAAGTTGGTGAAGGGTCTAGAGAACAAGTCTTCTGAGGAGCGGCTGAGGGAACTGGGGTTGTTTAGCCTGGAGAAGAGGAGGCTGAGGGGAGACCTTATTGCTCTCTACAACTGCCTGAAAGGAGGTTGTAGTGAGGTGGGGGTTGGTCTCTTCTCCCTAGTAACGAGTCATAGAACGAGAGGAAATGGCCTCAAGCTGCGCCAGGAGAGGTTTAGGTTGGATATTAGGAAAAACTTCTTCACCGAGAGGGTGGTCAAGCATTGGAACAGGCTGCCCAGGGAAGTGGTTGAGTCTCCATCCCTGGAGGTATTTAAAGAACGGATAGATGTGGTGCTTGAAGGCATGGTATAAATGAACTTGGCAGTGATAGGTTGACGGTTGGACTCGATGATCTTAAGGGTCTTTTCCAACCTTGACGATTCTATGATTCTATGATTCTAAGACTTTTCACATCCTTACTATATCTTTTCCATTTCCTTCAACTTTACAATGGGTCTGTTTGTGCGAGTTTCTCTCTGAAATGTAAACACCCCATGTATTGTACAAGGTGCAATGAAAACAAAATATTTTTAGGCATTCCTGCTGGCTCCGTCCACATCTCCTCACTACCCTCCTGGCTTCTGGTCCTGGGTCATTCTTCAAGGATATTGATTCTTTTTCCTCTTTAGACCTCAGCCACTAGCCTTATACATCAGACTAATAGAAGCTGCATATTCTTAAAGGCTATAAACATGGGTGGGTTTTCTGAAGACACCTTGGTTTACTGAAATTTTGCATTAAACCCACATTTTTACAGTTGTGAATTTTCTGTATGTTACTTATTTTCATAAAATATATAACAGGTGCTTAAGAATAAAGAAACAGTCAACAAAAACACTTTGCTTATATGACTCAGCATTTGGAAAGTCAAGAGAAAAACTGGGCCCAGCGCTGAGCCAGTGGCAACTCTGTGGCTGCCTTTTTCCCATCCATTGTCACATCCCTGCACTCTCTCCCTGCGCACTTCATTACCATGTCACTTCTAAATCCGTTGGAATGGGATTGCTGATGCTGTGTTTGCTCAGAGACCTCAAACTCTCTAAGCATCTCTAGTGTTCTGTGAAGGTCTGTGTTAAAAGCTTTTTTAAAAGTATGGCTAGATTAGATCTACCACTTTATTCCTGTTGGCTCACTGGCTGTGCAATATAAGCATTCAAGCTTTGAGTTAGGTGGAATTACAGCATTAAGAAAAACACAAGTAAAATTAATGACCAGACAATGGTCTGCCTAAAGGAATATATTTATTCCTTATGACCTTCATGTTTAACTGTAATATAAGCATTTATTTTTTCATTATAAGATCAGTTGATAGTTCAAACATACCAAAATTAGACCTCACAGAGAGGGGTATTCAAGCTCCTTACTCGGTGTGACCTGTGAATACATTCTTTCCTGAGTCCTAAAGCTACTGTAGTCCTTCTAACACACTTTTCTTTGAGGCTTTTTTCAAGCCGATTTGTGTGTGGAACAGGAAAGGAGGGAGCAAAAGGAAAAGTTAATGGTACACCAAGAGAGGGGGAGAGAGAGAGAAGATAATCATCCATGTTACCATGACTTATGCAATTCCCAGATGTTTGTTAATGAAAAAAACATAGAAGGGATAAAATTAAGAGGAAAACTTAAATAAAAATAATCCAAAACGAAGTTCATATTTGAGTAAAGTTTGCTGCAGGTCAGAAACCCTTTGTGTGAACCTGGACTGATTTATGATTTCACATCAAAACCACGCCAGCCAGGGGATTTTGCATGGTTAGGTTGTGAGACCAGATGATTCTCACTACTTCCAGGGTTTATTCAATTCCCAGAACACAAAAGAAAAGCCAGAGGGTGCAAGCCTGCATGAACTGACATAAAAGAGAAAACAGCAAATCTCTGAAAAGCACAAGGGCCAAGTTTTACATAGCTCCAGTTGTGAACTAGGAATTTCCACATATTCTTTCCACACTAGTGATTCCTTTGAAATTGCACCCTCTTCCCCTTCCAGTCCAGAGAGCCTGAAGTTACATGTCTCTTGGCTCTTCTGTAACTACATAGCTTGGCCTTCGATCCTCATCTGCAATGCTACATTAAAGTTCCCAGGAATCCTTAGCCAGGCACAGATTTGGGACAGAGGAAGAAACCAAGGGAGTCAGTGCATGCTCCAGGTCATGTAAGGCAGTAGCAATCATACAGCTGCACAGCTCCCACCACGCTCAGCATGGCTGCCTTGGCTTGTGCTAGGCTATTTTTAAATCACAGTATGCCATTTCCTCATGCTTTTCATTCTTTTATCTCGCCAATGCTTAGAAATGTTATTCTCATTTATTTAAATGGCTGGAATACCAAGCAGTCATGATTTCCTTTCTAATCTATGTTGACTACAGACTGTTATTTCTTGGTCATGCTTACCCATTTCAACATGCAGAATTTATACTTCCCATATTATATATATAGTGCCCTCCGACACTGGCTCATCTGCTTCTTGGTTGGTGACTGATGGTGAAAATAAGAAATGCACAAGTACCCCTCTGCAACTAAAAGTCCCTAAATATCTCTGAAATATGGTCTTCTCTGTGCAGCTACAAATTTTTTCTCCTTGGGATCTATATTTGAATAGCTCATCTTGCAGTGATCTCTGGGAAATAATACAACCAGCACTGTACTTAAAGGTTTGCAAACTGGCAGACACAATCTACCTCTAAGCGGGATGTCAAAGACCAGCAAAAAGAAGGATGTGTCCTGTAGTGCTTGCAAACAGCAAGGACCAGAGCTCTGAAACTCCTGCTACAGCTGCCATTGCCACTGCTGGTTTCCAAACCAGTGAGGGTTTGGGAAGCTCTCTCCTAGGCAATTCCTCCTACTCAGGAATTAGCAATTCTCTCTCAGAGAATGAAATGATTCTTGCCTGAATTAGGTCATATGGGTCTCTGTGTTTTCAACAGGACAATTTTCACATCAGCTTCTGGAAATGTGGCCAATTCTCTTTTTGCTTCTAGCAGCTGTTGGGCAGTCTGTATTGCCCAGTCATCAGCTGGTGCAAGGAAGCGTAACTCCTTCAAAGTAAATGGGGTTGAACCACATCATGGCATGGAGAATGCCACACCATGGGACAGTGCTTCTGCTGTAAAGTACCCTGCAGCCACATGGGCTCTCAGCTGCTCTACTTTCAACTTTTCTCACCACGGTACTCATCTTTTTAAGGCTTGTTTACATTTGTGTGCATTTGTTTACTGGCTGTGATATAATGGTATGTATCACGCCTGAGTTTTTCTTGTATTGCTGACTGACCGAAAATGCAATCTGTTGTGATTTGGATTTGTGACACCTACCAGTATTTTAGATTAACAAATGTGCTGTCATGGAACATGTCAGTCCATGCGCTGAAAGTGCAAAATTACTACTGCAACTCTGACCACCGTCAGGAGCTCCCAAGCCAAGTCTGAGGTCAGGCTTTTTTTTCTAAAAAAAAACTCTTGAAGAAAAAAAATGAAACCAATTACAGTTCATGGCTCTGGGTGATCAGTTCACCCATTCCTACTCCTTGGAAGACATTCACATTACACGAGGCCTGTGCCACTGGAAGAGCACATGCTGCAGGGAATCCTGGCATGGTAATCATAAATCACCTTCCATTCCTGGGTAACTCTGGAATGGTTCATATTAAGTAGTAGTCCAAAGTTACAAAAGTTTTATCATATTTTAATGAATTAGAGATCTGTTGAAAAGGGTGAGAAAACAAAAAACACTCTGTGCTTCATTTTTGCAATCAAACTGGTGAGCGGTTCCTGGGTTGGCCCTATTAATAATTTCCAAGCCAATTAAGCTTAAGATGCTATCTTAATCTCTCATTGCTCTGGGGTTTCTCTTAGATGGCTAAAGGAGGCAAAAAAGTAGCACATGATGGGACAAAACTGCCAAATTTTCACCTCCTTGGCAACTATATGTGAAACAAGTTGGCACTTACCTTAAGTCAAACCCATCTATGGGACTGTTGGAAGAATTTAACAATTTCAATACCTCAGTCTACTTTCTGACACACTCACTGCTGACCCCTGTGCTGCTGCCAAACCTACAGAGTTCCTGGCTTGGATCTAACTAAGGACATCTTTTTCCAACAGGGAAATTACTTTGGATTGTGCAATGTTGTCAGGAGATTTAGAAATTTAAAGCTAAACCTGAAATTAAGCTTATCTTACTAGATGCTTTCCCAGCTTGTGCCCTATCTTTGAAACAAGTTTGTTTAATTCAGGCTTATTTCACATTTTGTGGGGTTTGGGCTGGAAGAAAAAAGTAGATGATTTATGGAAGCTGGCAAGGTAACAGAGAACAGGAATCCTACCTGTCATTTAATCTTTTTGTGTGTGTGTATGAGTTTTGGTGCTTTCAGTACAAGTTCACCCTAATCCTCTAGTTGCCATTTGAGAATGGAGAAGAACGAATGCCTTAGTTAACATGCTGGTTAACTCACTCGATTTGATCTTTGAATTAGAAAGATGTGCTAACTTTTCCAGCTCAGTATTTCAAAGAGTCTGGGAGGCACTGAGAGAAGCGCCTGAACAGATTTTGGCTTGTGACATTGGGTTTGTGCTCCCAGTGCTGGGCTGGTGTTCCCTGCCGATGCTGTAACCAACGAAGCGCAACACAACCTCCTCTGTGGAAATGGCTTTTAGACCTAAAGAGTCTAAAATAATGAGGAGTCCTTCTGCAATGTTTTCCCTCATTTTAGATCTAAAAAACAAATATAATTATGTAAAGTCTTGTTCATTTTAGAGTAGATGTTTTCACAGCACTTGCACTTATCACTGAAAAAAACCCCAGAAGAGTAGAAATGACATGGCAAAGATTTTTTGTATGCATTTCTTTGATGAGAAGATCCCACAAGCAATCTTTATTTCTTGTAGAGGGCTGAATGAAGAATAATCCCAGCAGGACACTGCTCCAGACTAATATTCTCTGCTGTAGACTAATATTCTCTCTTTCCAGGAGATTAAGATACCTATGCCATCTCACCAATTTCTCACCTGGAATAACCTCTAGAATAAATTCTGAGTAATTATTATTGTAGTTATCCCCTGTAAAATTGCTGTTGATTCTCTCTCTGAGCTTGTGGAAAAGACCACTTTTAAATACATTGTGTAAATAATAAAATACATCTGGCATTGCAAGGTAAACTTTATTCCTTTAACACTAACATTTTTAAGTTAAAGATTGCGTGTGTGTTTGCAAAGCCCGGTGCTTGTTTTCAGTGATGTTGTAAGTTTATTAATGACTTGCTCATTAAGGGTGACCAGCATCAGTAGTTAAGAAAAAAAAAAAATAGTAGGAGAAGCACTCAGCTGGATGCACCATCATCACTTAAATTCTGTCATTCTCACCTTCCTTCACTTTTTCTAAATAAACAAATATGTCCTTGCACTAGTAACTCCTCCTTGAATGTGGTATCACCACTACTATCAACCAGGTCAAACCCAACTGATGACTTTAAGCTGTTGTGCAATATTGTTTAGAACTATTCTTTTTTCCCTTCTCAGTCCTTACAAAAAAGGTCTTAGTGATTTTTCAGAAGGATCTAATAGTTTTGGGTACTCCAAGTCAGAAACCTCGCAGATACTTGGCCGCTGTCAGGAAGCACCGAGTTCCCTGGGAAACAGGCTCCCTGCAGGATTCCCAGCTTGGGTACAAAACAAAATGAAAACTTTAGCAAGGGAAACTAGCTCCTGGGCAGCAAAAGCTGAAGTCCTGGTGGGCTGATTGTACCTTGCAAGAACAGCCCACATGACTTAGGATCACTTTCCTTCAGTATCCCCATTCAAGCCTACGTGTCTTTTGTGAGCTCTCACAATTCACTGAACTTTCCTAGGGGCCTCTTTGTTACTCTCATTCATCTCTCTTTTTTGTCTTCTTTGACAAATGCTTCTGCTGTACTTCACCAGCCTCCTTTGTGTACAACATTGGTTTCAGGGGAAACCCTGCCTCTGAAGATCAGGCTGGTTCACTGCTCCCTTCTCCATTCTTGTACTCTCCGACTCCGCGCTGCCAGCTTGCTTGACCACTGAACTTTCCCCTATGTTTTTGCCAAGTTAATGGTTTCCCTATAGACTCAATAGATGGGCATTTCTTCCTTGCCACGTTCCTTTTCCTTCTTGAGTTTCAGAAATGCACATAACTTTAAGCTACTCTCCAATTACAGCTAAATTATTCCCTAAGGCAATTAAGGTGAAACATTACTTTGAAAGACGTTGCTAGTGTTTCGAATTAACGGCAGTATTTGATACAGTTGTCAGTATTTTTCCATTAACAGTGCTAACCTCCCCACTCTCCCTGCAAACCCATAAAATTGGTCTGATTCCCATGGAGCTGATGGGAAGAGTCCAGGTGCAGTTTCTCCTAGTGAAGCTGAAATAAAACATTTGCAAGGACAAGCTGATTCTCAGAACTCCCTGCTTCATTTATTGATCTCTTTCATTCAGTGCATTACAACTCAAAAAGCTCTTCCTCCCCCCTTTTAATCCCCTTTAATCAGTGGTAGATCACATTTCAGCAGGGCTATAATGGATTCTTGAGGATAGTTATGGAGCGCTTTACCTTTACGACTTGGCGGCTGTGTAACCAGCCTACTGGCTTAAAATCCATCTGATTTCCTGGAATTCTTCTGAAGAGAACTGAAAGGAGCCCGACAGTGACAGAATTACACTGCAGCAGGGAAATCTGCTCATATGCATGGTATGCGCTACTGGTTACTCATTCTTCTCTCTACGTGCCAGTCAGTGACAGTCTGGTAGATGCGGCAAGAGAACAGCAATGCCCACCCACAGGATTTCAAAAAGGCCTAATTATCCATGTATGCACAGTGTATTTCCAAGGTTAAAAAAACTCAAGTTGCCCTGTCCAATGCAGCATTTCCTTTGGCATTATTTATACAGCCCTGAGCTATCATTCCCTGTTGATGGAAGATAAGGAGAAAGCTTTGGGCAACCTAATTCTCTAAGATACAATCAAGGCCCATATGATCTGTCGTTGCTTGAGTAATGCCAGCATCAAGCTAAGCCTTAGCTGAATGACAACACCATCTTTGCTCAACTAATGCATATTTTTTAGGATAACTTCATGCATGGTTCTTGCATGTTTATTGCTTGCCTTCTTTTTTTTTAGATTTGTAGGCAGATTTTTAAGCAAATGAACATTAACATATTACTCAATTGTAAATGTTTTTAGTTTAATCTTTTGAGATAAATGAACGTATAAGGATGTGTAAAACTGTTCTCCATTGATCTGCACTGAACACCTAAGTGCAGAAGGATACTTTAAAATGTCCAAACTGGCCATTCAAGTACAGTGGCAGCTACAGTGCCTGGAATAGTGGGCTCAAGAAAACATCTGAGGTTAGAAACAGCTCCGTCTCATAGCATTTCCCTGATAAAATCTGAAAAAAGCAACACTCTCTGGGCTTTATATTTATAGATAAAACCCTTCAAAGTATTGTAAGCATTCTGTATGCAGTGAGCAGGTATCCTAAATAAATAATTAGGCATAACAGCAGAGCTAGTGCAATGTCAGCTCTGGTTTGCCCTCGAAAGGGAACGTGGTGTTACCCTGAGCCTCCGGCCAGCACAGCGTAGATATGTTGGTAGCTGCTGCACCTGACATGTCTCACAGACCGGTTGCTGCTCCTGCCACAATCCTTCATTAACAGTAAGTGATGTGGCAGGCAAGCAGGATTGTTTGAAATGGAACCTAATAAAACATGTTGAGAGGATAAGGTTTTGAGCTAAGGCTGCACTTTTTGGTAATTGTGTGTCCAAGTTTGTATTCAATGGCCCTGAACAGCCCAAATCTTTCAAAAAACTTGATCTTTTTTCTCTAGGTCTATTCTTCATATTATAACAGATCTCTCTGTGGCTGACAGCATTCTGGCACACAGGTACCAAGCTCAGCTGTGAAGCACATCGCTACCACGTTCACAAGACAGAAACAACCCAACGTGCAGATCTTCCATGTAAAGCACCTTTTGTTCTCCCCAGAAGTCCATGATGTGACCTCATAGCTCAGTTCACAAGCTGTGGACAAAGGTCCATAAGAATTTAGATGAACAGACCAAGGCATGGAGCAAAGAACTCATAATAAACTGGGAAAATGAAAAGAGCATATTGCCTTTCTCAAGAAATATGGCAATAGTCATGTGCACTACAGCCAAGGCCACTCTGAGAGAAACCATTCTCTGCAGATGTCCTTGTGATTTATTCTGCAGGAATTAATCTCCACATCACAAATATTTTTGTTACCAGTAAACACTAAGGAAAATGGAAAACTAGCTATGGACAGCAAAATAACTGCTGTGCATGGCTGCAGAACCTGTCACTGCCTCAGCAACTTGTGGACCCCGCACTCCAGGACAAATGAGTCCTTACGCCTTTCTCCAGGCTTCCTAAGTGCAGGTAACAAGCACACAAAAGGTACAGGAACAGATGCCAGTTTGCTGTTCAATTTGGAGCCTGTTGTCTGTCCTGTCTGCAGAACAGCTCTTAGCCATGAAATGCTGGTGAAATGCACTGAGGGCCTGATGCCTACCTAATTCACCCCACGTTTCTACTGCAACTTGTTCTAAAAGCAACTGCTAGAGATGGAAGTACAGATAAAACCATGAGACTGAGTACTAGGCTTTCTTTTAAAGGCTGTAAGAGTCATGCATATGTTTAGAACTAAAATCTAATAGATTTCCAGTTATCTTCATTTTATTTTTTCCAAATATCCAGATAATAGCTGGCCCTGCTTTGAGCAGGATGTTCCTGCCCAGAGACCTCCTGAAGTCCCTTCAACAAGAAAGAGAAAACACCTCATCTCCATGAGATTGCCTGTATTTCTGAATCTCATGCCTAGCTTTTAGATTAGAGACTGACTCAAATTTCAAAGCTAGAAAACATCATGAGACGTAAGCTACTGATTCAAGAACAGCCTCCAGCTCCTCACCAGAGCTTTTACTGTCTCATTCAGACTCATTCTACTACCAACATCAAGAAATATATTTTCCCCAAAGCCCCAAGCTTCAACTATTAAAAGAAAAACATACCCCCTGAAAGATGACCTCCTTTCTGGTTACAAAGCAGCACATTTAATATGACTCTCTGTTCTAATTCAGAGCATGTGAAGGAGCCCAGCATGCTGACCTTCAGCTCTACATGGTTGCACTTGTGAGCTGGGGCTCACCACCTTCCTGGGCCCCCTGTCAGACTCTCCCAGACAGGGTACCCAGACCAACGGGGCTGCAGTTCACCAGCTGAGCGTCCGGCCCACATTGGTTTAACTCTATCAACTAGTTGGATCTGGTTAATATTAGAGACTAATAAAATTCATCTGTTTTAGAAATAAAGGTGAGCCAACAGTTAAATCTGCCATCAGTAAAATAATAAAAAAAAGGTTAGAGGAAGCCTGAGAATGATTAATGCCGGGTCCAAACGAATCAGAAAACAAATACTCCTCAAAGCTACTATCAAGAAGAAGAGATCGAAGCCAACATTTTGATGCATGATGTAGAAATAACTCTGACTGAGAAACGTAACGCTGGAATCAATTTTATCCAATAGCGCAAACAATAAAAATCACAAGCCAAAGTCTACCCTGGATGTACACATGGGACTCCCATTCATTTCATCCTAGCCACACACATGCATCTGAGGGTGGATTTTGGAACCCCAGGTCTTTAATCCACTACCTCTACTAAGCTCAGCTATTACATGCATTAAGCATGAGGGTTGAATAGCTGTAACTGAGAACAGAATTTGGCCCATTTATTGTAAGCGCTGTGTCTGAAGTGGTTTTTCTCCTACTAAAGAAACGTAACTTTTTAGGGTTATGAAAAGTCGTAAGTGGCATATTGTAAAAAACTTCCACTCTACAAGATAAAATACACCCTGGAAAACTACTTAAATGAACAGAATCCATCTTCCAGAGTCAGAAAATCATTCACTGTAGAAAGAGAATGAGGAAAGGCTCTTTCAGTTGCTTTGACTCTGTACTGGACTGTTGTTTCTGCTAGTTTTCTGACTTTCAAGTCCTTTAGTACCCTTCTAGCCAACTTGTATTGTCCCTGAAAACATCTGACTCTGTGCTCAAACATAATATTACTGCATCAGTTTCTCCCCAGTTTGCTTTGGCTAGCAACACTAGGAGGACAGATAAATAACCAACGATGTCAGAAACATACATCATAAATCATTGGGAAATTGAGGTAATTTGAATAGTCTCGCTGAGTTCTGATATGCATTAACTACACGCGCAGCTTTAGGAAAGGCTGCCTGCAATTGCAAGTCATTAACCTGAGGTGCATCCCACATCCCACAGTGTGCTCTGCAGAGCCTGACCCAGTGCTGCTGACCTCAGGGGAGTGTTCTCCAGAGTTCATGGCTCATGTACTGAATGCTTAAATCCACCTGGAAAATCAACCAGATTATGTTTTTCTTAAGAATTCTACGCCAGTGTTTGGAAAACATAAATTATCACAAAAATTGTTAGCAAAACAAGCAGAGGATTTCCAGGGGACCACAGAAATGTAGGTGTTTGCACAAGTTCTGTGTTTGCTTAGGGTCATTGGGGAATTCTAGCCTTTATGGGCTGAACTTTCCAAAGGCATAAAGAGCGGCTAGGACATTAATTGCAATTGAAAGCTAATGGGAATGAGGTGTCAACCCTCCAGTTCTGCTCTCAAGAACTTTCCTGAGGATTTAGCAATACTATTGCTATTAATTTCGAGGAGACCCAAATCTGGCTGTCAGGGCCCTGAGTGCCCTGAACTCCTCAGGGTTCAGCTGCCAGGGTCAGGGTCAGTGGGGGGCCATTCCAACCTGTGGTAGCCATGAAGGGCTCTCAGCAGTGCTGGGGGGAGACCACTTTCAGCCAAGCCAGGCACTTTGACCCTGCCAGAGCTACCACCATGCAACTCTGTGGGAGTGTCCCAGAGGGATATACCACCATAACCTTTAAAAGGTCTAAAGACAGGCCACATGGAGGCTCCCTGAGGCAAAGCACCCGACTTCTGAGAATATCTAGCCAGACTGCAGCTGAGTCCCATCTTCATGTCCTGCATCTTGGCCATGAGCCTGCTTGTGGACTTCAAGAAAATCCCACTGGGGCTGTTAGAAGCTTTGCATTTGTTTCAGCACAGTGGCATTTTAAAAAGGGGTCAATTTACTGTTCTGAGCACATTTGGATTTATGTTCAGAGAAAGAACAATTCCAGTGCAATAAGATACCATCCACCAAGCAACACAAGATCAATTCCCACCAGCAGCTTGGGAGAAGGCTTTTCCCAACAAACAACTTACCTGCCATGGGCATTTGCTCCACCTTTCTTCTAGATTCAGACACACAAATTGTACCACAAAAATCATGAGTATATACATATTTTTGATCAAAGGTAGGTGCTTGCTTCAAAGCATTGGGTGTCTAACTGAGAATGAGGTCTGGCTGTTGAAGCTGTAGCCAATAGTCTTGGGAAGCACTGATAGATGTGTTGAAGGAAATTGATGACAAATCCATCAGCACATCCTGGGGTTACCCATTACAGTATTTCTCTGTCTTCTTTAAAGAGTAAGAGAAAACTGATTTGCAAAGTAGACTGTAATGAGCATCTGTTTATGAAAGAAGAAAACACACATTGATATGTGACAGTTCAGTTCGTGGGCTGGAAATGCTGAAAGTTACAAATAGTATGGCCTGTGATCAAATGATCCATGCTTGTAAAAATAAGGATCTATACGTATTGTTCCTTCTGTCTCAATGCCCTGAACTGGGCTACAAGTGGAGTGTCAGCTTAGACGACCACATTAAACTTTTTGCGTTTAAACTCTAGGAAGACAAAAGACAAGAAATGTAAAAGTAAAACAAAGTCAAACATAATTGAGTCTTTCACTCATTTCATCCACACATCCACATCCATGCAGAGGCACTAGGTTCACAGTGGACTCACTTGGCACTGATGAAACTTGAAATGAACCTGAATGAGGAAACGGTCTCTGCTTGCAAACCGAATCTTTCCATCATTTTGTCCTGTTTGTGCTCCCAACCAATCCTGCAGAAAAGACACAGAGTGCACCACTTCCTTTGCTGAAGGCCTGTGCAAATGTTTCTGATAAATTTATCTCATGCTGCCCTGCGTAATGGGTGGTTCAAGTGCCTTGGTGAGGCTTCTGAAAGGACTGACTGTCATCGGTTGATACCCCAGGCCTGTGTGCAGACACAGTTGCCACAAAAGAGGCAAAAAGCTAAAATAAACACCACAATATCTGATGAAAGAAGGCGGTCTCTTATCGAAGCCATTAAAATTCCATTCTTGAAGGGAGAGTGGGCCGGATTGTCCCCTGGAATTTGCAGTCGTCATTCAGAGGAGTGTGGTATTCAATAAAATGGTTAGTAGGCCGGGAAGTGCCAAATACATTTTTTATTACAGTGCTGTATGGCTGCTTTTTCTCTGATTGATGCTGTATGACAACATTTTGCTGATAAGAGCACTTGTGAGTGCTGACTTGGCTTGCTTGGGTGGGTTTGCTTCTGCTTCCTGGGAGAATGGTTTTGGATGGAAAACCAGACTTGCCTTGTTTGAATTACCTGAGTAAACCTAGCCTTGTAAACAGACTTACGTGAGGCCTTCTGCAGAAGGTGAATATCACTCTTGTAAATCACAAAAAGCTGCAGGATATATATTCCTGGCTCTGATATAAGCCAACAGAAAAGAGGAAATTCACAGCTAGACCTTTAAACCTCTGCTGTTGCAATTTTGCTCTGTACAAATTCATTGCACAAATGAGAAATCGGCCTCTCTAATTATGTGAGTAGATTGCAGTGAGACAAATGAGAGGGGAAGCTGGGCATCCAGCTTTTTATTTCTTTGACATTGGAAAACTTTTGTCCAGAAATACTCAAGCTAAACTTGACTCAGTCATATCAGTTAAAGGAAAAACTTGGTCCTTACTTTGATTTTTACTTTGCAGACACTGGTTAACATAATTTTGTTTAGTAGGACCTTCAACATTACTATTACACATATGTGGAAAGGCTCTATTCTTTGGATACTTAGGGAGAGATACCCTAGTTTCAGTTCGCTCCTGGAAAGGTGTTAAAAATCTTTCAAATGAAGCAGGCTTTTAGGAAAGAGATTCAAGTGGCTCTGAGTGCTGGTGAGTGTTAAAAAACATACTTGTAAAGCCTTTAAAGATAACTTTTATCCCTCCAAATCCATCACCTGCATTGTGATATTAGTATCCGCTCTTTCCCTGTTTTCTTCCTGCCTACCCTGCTTATGACTGGACTCAGTTCACTCTGAGCTTCTCACCCATTACCATGGCTGGACTGTTAAAATCATCTTTCTAGCATGATCAGCCTTCATATCTTTTTAACATCTCTGCAAATGGTTAACACCATTCCTACAGTTGTTACAGGGAGCACTGAGACAGAAGGAGGGTTTAAGACATATACCGGTCCAGCCTTAACATTCTGAGAAGTGGTGAACACACTTGCTGACAGTACCCTAGTGACAGGACTTCCTTGCCGACTTCACATATGAAGAGTTAAGTAGTAACTGCAGTTCATGTTTTCTCAGTACAAAAATTTGGACCTACCGCTAATGGCAAATGCTATTGATACTGAAAATAGTACAAATGAAAACACAATCCAGAAGTTTTCCTTACTATGCTGACCTTCCAGAAGACAGCTTTTTGTTATGGGTAGCATTTCTGAAAAGTGTGAAACATTCTACAAATACATCCTTTTGCTGTACTGGAAAGAGGTGCCATCAGTTCGGCAACATTGACTTGCATTGCTGCATGATGAGAGAACACATATTTTGGAAAAGATCTTCTCCTGATCTTGCTGAGTTATTTGGCACCCACATTGTCAGAACACAGCCAACAAATTAAGAAACACAGTAATAATAAGAAAACTTACCCACCTATGTGCTAAGAAAGTTAAGTCAAAATCCTGTGAAGGTTTGCCAACACTTCTTGCAGATTTCTATTGCCCTACCAATATGGAGCATCTTACCAAAAAATCAGCCATGCCTGTCACTGTTTAAGTGAATTTAGAAATCTTCTATACGCAAGTTACATCAATAATTTATTTCATTCCGCTGTTCGTCGGTAGTTCTCCAACCTTAACATTAGGGCCAGCATTAGGTAGGTCTGAGGGAGCACCAACACTGAACCTTCATATGGTTTCTCTTTACTGGAGAGCCAGAAGAAACATTACATTATATGTCACAGATGTTAAGAAGGAGATGTCCACAGACATAACAGATACAACGAATGCTCTCTGTAAATGCACTGGGTTAAACAGAAAACCTATTTTGGTGTGTGTGCACAGGGTCACAGTTTTTAGAGTGGTAATTAGGGTCCCAAATAACACTAATTGCAATACACATCACTTGCAGTGGAAGAGGGAAAGGCTTTCCTGCATAAACTCTACACTTTGTAAGACACCAGAGGAAAACAGAAGACAGGTTTGGCCTAGGTTGAGGACAGTATGCCCCTACTGTACAGATACTACTCGTACATAGGTGATGTCACCACTTCCAAATCTAATTTGAATTTTTCTAGATTAATGATGACCATAATCACTATGAGCTAGCAGCTAATTCAAACCAGTGGAATATGCATTTAGAGAGGCAAGACAATTACATAGTACAAAGATTCTTGCAGGGCATAACAGAGTTTATGAGCAGCTGGTAGATAATAGCTTTTTTAAATAAACACTGTCTAAATGAACAATCCAGATTGCACACAGCTCTTTGAATCTCAGTGGCTGCTGTTTTATTTTCCCTGCCAGTTGCAGCTAGAGACTCAGAAAGATGGCAATGAATTGACTGCTGGTTACAATTAGAGAAGCACAGTAAGATGGCATCTCCATTAGTAGGCGACCTTTCTAGCTATTAGGTTTGCTTTAAACATCTCAGCAGAAAGTGTGTCACCTCCCAGACCATTATCAGGACTCAGAGAGGTGGGAGGGAGGAGTCCAGAGGGATTTGTCTATATAAATTACTTTTCAAGTCTAAGCATGCTTCATCTAAGGGGTTGTGGTTATAGGCTGCAGTGTGATCCTTGCTGTCAGAATTTGCTGTATTACTCCTTTGCTTTACCTACTATAGGCTAGTCCAGAATCACAAGAGACTTCTGGCCAACTTTTCCCAGGTTTATTTTGGCTGAATTTCAAAAGTATTGCTATTTTCTTGAACAGGTGTCATTTCACTGGTGAGATGGTTGCTCCTTTGCTGGACTGTGCCACTGTTGCACTAGGAGATGCCTCTGAACCCTTGGCTACTCATTGACTGTGGACAGCCACTCTCCTTCTGGGGTTCAGGACAGTCAGTTCTGTACAGAAAAGCTCCCCAGACACAGTATGGTGTTATCAACAACCACAGAAGCCTGTTCAGGTGTGAGGAGAAGTAAGGGGGGTTCAACAAATGCACTCATTGACTAAGAGGACCTTGTCCAGATCAATACCTGGCAGTAACATGCAAATAGTGCCTCATGTTCTCACTTGCTATGAGCACTCTAAGTTCAGCCTGATCAAACCAGCAGGACTTTGGGGATTTTTTCCAGCTGGAAAGTATCGCAGTTTTCTCATAAACCCTGTGAATAACCTTTGCTTTGATATCTCCCCTCTGGACATTGTTCATCTGAATCAAAGGAATCCATCAGAAGCACAGATGAATGGCTACCTGGACAGGTAGACTTCTTACGCTTATTTGAATGGATGAGTGTTAAGTACCTGAAACTCAGCCTCTTTTATAGGTGTCAACATCAGCTCTTAACACCAAAGAGCTGAGCCCATGACGGGACCAAGATCTTCCCTCTGACAGGACCTCGCTTTTTGTGCTACAGAGAAGAGGCTTCCCCAAGGCAATCGGGTGCCCACTCTGAGCCCTATTGCCTCTCCCAAGAAGTAGAGACAACAGAAACAACACGTAAGAACTGAGAGGGAAAAGGAGAAAACAAAAGCTTTATTAGAAAATATGCCACATTAAAATAAAGGCAATCCCACACCATTCCAGCTGTACAAAATTCAGGCCCTTAAGTTTTTTTCCAAGTAAAGATATTAATAGCAGAGACCAGCATTTTTGATGCAATTCTTTTTATGTAGAACAATATAGAGAGTCTGGTCTCACAAACACAGTAGGATGCAACCAACCAGAGGCAGCTTCTCTTCTCACAGCAGCAGATCTTTCCCAGCCAGCTCTCCAGCCTCTTGGGCTTCTCCCAGGACAGGCATCCACGCAGCTTGGCTGCTCTGCAGCTCCCCTTTGCTGCCTGTTTCCCACATGCTGTCTCCCTTTTCCCCCACCTGATCTATCTCTCATCCACCCACACATATTCCTTTCCTAAAATAATACCCAGACAAAGCCCGGCTTCCCACAATATTCAAATTCCTCAGCTGGCTTTGTTTTGGGTGGAAACATGTGCTTAGCAGTCCATTGCAGTATCTTAAATGAAGGACATTTTTTTGCAAGGCATAATCCAGCTTACAGTACTCCAGTGTGCTAAGATGCTATATTCAGGCCTTTGCCCTGAGCTCTCTTATTGAACATCAGCTATCATATGTTTACACAATCCTGGAGCTAAGTGTCCTTATTACAGTATTAATACCAATTAAGTCTACCAAAGTCTGCTGTCTTGTTTCTTTGAATTTGACATCCAACACAGACAACAGTTGTATTTGCAGAAATACTGTTAGGGTCTTGCACCTGTGATAAATAAAGAAAAAATGCAGAAGTGCTGCATGAGAAAGAGCAAATGGAAAATGCCCGTGAATCAGTGCTGCATACATCCTCTGCCACACGGCAAATGACTTCCTCTTCACCACCTCCTTCCAGCTAACAAAATGGCCCAGCATACAGCCAAGGCAAAATCTGCTGCACCTCAGGGCAGAAAATGAGTATAAAACTCCACACTCTCTTCGTTTTTAGGGTTTTATGTCTATTGGGTGCAAGACCATGAGGCAGGGATCCTGTGCACTACTGAAAGGTAAATATGTATCACATGAAATTACAGGAGTTCCCACCTATGCCTGAACACTGGTAAGAGAGTAAGGTTTTATAGCTTAAGCACTTGATGCTTTGGCTCCTCAGCTGATAAGATCCATGGTGGCAGTGGAACCGAGCCCTGTTATTCTTATGCATTTTCTCCTGCCCTGTGTAGGCCACCCACCACCCACAGATGTCCCATGAAGGCAAGACACATAGCTTTAAAAAAAGCAGGAGGAGATGAAAGAGGTAATACTAAAGCAGGCTGCAAAGTGCACTGGTAAAGTTCCTTATCATACAAGTAGGAGTGTGGTGGGTCATTTACTTGGCGCCTGCGACTGCAATGCCTCTGGGGAATACCGCTAAATGTATCCTGCAGCAGGGTTTCTCCTCAGAGCCCCATAAAAGAGGCCAGGAAGTTACTTGCATTCCAGGACCAGCAACTGTTAGAGCACAACAGAGCACTGATGCCCTGGCTAAAGGATATTGGGAATGGGACATTAGCAGAGATCCGGATCCTGCCTGTACAGATCTTCACAGATGGTGACTTTTATCCATTAGAAGACAGCAGAAGCAGTATAGGGATACAAGCTAGGCTGAAAGACTGAAGCCAAAAATATTCTTGTCACTTGATCAGTGTCAGTGCAAAAGGACACGGCTAGACAAGCTTACTTGGTCAATTTTTTGAGTGGTCTGCCATGAAGCCCAAAACCACCCCCTGTAGATGCGTGGATCTGAGGCATTCAGGTACAAGACACTTCTTCATGCTGGGTCAGCCAGTGTGGTCCTACTGCATAGCTCCTTTCCAGAAGCAGTAGCATCCACAGGCAACCTGTGAGAGCACCCTGAGATGCCATATTTTTTCTGTGAGATATTTGAAATACTCTATTTCTCTGAAAAGACATTGGAAAATGCAGCCAAGAAGCAGAGGGAAAGGATGAGGATCATTTTTTCTTTAAGACGTCTGTATCTGTCAAGCTTGGCTGAACATGAAGAGTTTGAAGAGGTAGGACTTTCGAAGTAACAATGAGAGCCATTATAGACTTTTAATACCAATACTTTTAACACTTCAGCTTGGGTATAAAGTGTAAGAGAAATGACAGGACAGCTAGAAGAGACTGGCTTGGTCTCAGCACACTTCAAAGAGAGCGCGAAAACAGCTTGGATCTACACATACGTCTCTCTAATTCACTTGAGTACTGGAGTTCAGCCCTGCTCTGCTAAAATATTACTTCAGTGCTCAGGAACAGAATCTGTATTGCATTTTGGAGCTATAAAAAGTAGTTAGGACTCAAGTTTTGAGAAAGTGCCTCCTTATAAGCACAAGCAAAGGGGCAGAAGTGATTTTATCAAGCTGAAGACTGGGGATGTAAATCTGCGGTGAAAGGGAAAATGGAGAAAATAAAAGTTTTGTCTGAAAACATGTCTCATTCCAACATAACCAATAACATCCTGACCCAGCATCAGAAAGAGGTTTAATGAACCACAGCTGAAGTGGGAAGCAGAATTGTTCAGGTTTAAAGACATGCTGTCTCCGCTCCGTGAGGTGCAGGGAATTCATGTCAGGGTTTCAAGGGAAACCCCTTCCCTCAGATCGCCTGTTCCAGCCCAGCACAATTCATGCTGACGAGACTAACAGTTACGAGCAGATAACAAAATGTTGGTTGATGTTGCACATGAAATAAATTACAGGGCTTTGCTCTTACTTTTACAGGATATATCTGCATATAGATCTATGCATCTTTCCAAAAGTATCTATAAATACATAGATGCGTCAGACTTCATTTCATTTAGCCCACTCTTTGCATTTTGGTAATCTCAGGGGAGGGTCAAAGGAATATATCCTGAAAGCTTATTTTCTGTTCTGACAAGTCACCCTTTTAAGTTAAAGAGAATGTGTTTTGTTCTGGGGAACTCTCTTCTTATTCTGCTATGACAAAGCAGCAGCCTCAGACTCCAGGTCTCTTTGCAGCGTGGTACCTCTCGGGAAGGTGTTGTGGATGTGAGAGACAGAAAGTTCTTGTTCACCCTGGACTCCTTTGGCCTCCCTGCCTCTCGCAGCTTGAGCAAAGGGAGGAAAACACAACCACTGCTGGAACAAAACGTCCTTGTAAAAACAACAGATCTTCCTAACTTCAAGCATTTGCTAATTAAGGCTATGCCTAGGAAACAAGACCTGTTCTTTCTAATCTCCATAGAAACGCTCAGTCATGCTTCCTTCCTAAGCCATGCAGAGATCACTGCAAGCGTGTCAGCATGGACCAGCAAGCCTTACTGGCTGCTGCAGCCTTTTTAGCCAGTTTGTCTGAAGTATGCAGAGAGGGTTTAAAAAAAAAGTGTTTGTTCTCTTATTTATAGGTACAACTAACAAGAAATTCAAGCGATCATTCTACCTTTCCTGTTTATCATGCATTACAATGGGAAACCTGGGATGTTGAGAGCTCTCTGCAAATTCCTGGAAATCCACAGACCTTTGCATGCATTCCCATAACATTTGACTAAAACTAGGACTAAAAGTTACAACCATGAAAATACTGTCTATAGCAGGTCTTGGTCTTTTTTTTTGTTAGAAAACTGGGTTATTCAATTATTTATCAGATTGAGATTTTGCCTCAGAGACTCCAGTTAGAAGCTAACTTGAAATCTTAAAAGATATTTGAGGTCTTGCTTGCAGTTTGATGGCTGGAAATCTGATGACAGCCTAACACAACTCTAAAGGCCACTCCAGCTTCTTCTTCTGGTGCAATTTAGAAGTACCTGGGAGCTCCCCACCTCTTGTCCTTGCAGCTGCTTGACAGTCTGTCGGCTGCTTGCAAGCAGACTTCTGGCAATCTGTTTGGATGCATGTGGCAGGATAGGGAGCTGATGGGTTTGCTCACTCCTGTGACTGAATGTCCTCTGGAGAATGCCTTCTTGCAATGCATGGGCCCCACGGGGAGGCCTGCTGTTGGGACGCACAGCTAACCTGGCCTTAGGGAGACCTTCAGGTGTCATGCACACTTACCAGTAGGTTCTGTCCTCACAGTCAAAGACATACCATGGTGTTCAGGACAGTCAATAATGCTGGCATTGTGCTTTGGAGCTCTCTGGCTTACCTGCACCATGAATGATGGGATCCTACATCTTTACCTACACCAGCAGTGACTCCTGCATGTAGCTCTAGAAGCCATGGTGTGATCACCAGTAGTGATAAAGATGTCTGCTGCCAGACAAGGCAGCTCGTTTGTCTTAAGCTCTATTGCAGAGGAGCTCTGCATACACCAGTGTTTGTCGTTCTGTAACCAGTGTGTACTGGATTTTTCTTCTTGTGGGTCCCTTGCAACTCAGGACATTCTATGATTCTATGTTCTTGGAAAAGACTTTGTGTGCCCTCGTTCTGAGTTCACTTCATTCGTTCCTTACCTCTTTTTCCCTTATTAGTGAGGGGAATGGCTTTTTGGTTGGCCTGTCTCACAGTAGCCATTTACTAGCATCTGGGAGAAATCCTAAAGAAAAAAGCAAAAAAATCCATTCCAGGAAGCAAGACTTGTTTAATAAGTATAGGTTCCATATCTGCTCCCTGACTAGCATTTCAAATCCATCTTAATAACAAAGCAACTGAAGTCTATTTGCATTTTATAAAAACAAAATGTGAAATCCTAGCCTAATGCTTTGAAATCGAATCTAACAGCTCACAAATTCCATGTGTCATGCTAATCTCAAAGCTCTGCCTACCATAAACATTTCTGAATCCACAATTGGATTTAATGCTGCCTCTGCCACACTTCAGTGGAAGAAGAGAGAGAGAGGAAAAGCTGTCTCTGCAGCCCTGAAAGTAATCAGCCTTAGAATAATCAGCCTTATATAATCAATCTTAATTGTAAAAATGTTTTTTTAAAAAAAAGGATAGAGTAGAAGTTTGTGACATCAACAACAGGATTATCTGGACATTCGATTTTTAAATTCTATTGTCTAGTTAAATTAGACAATTCCCTCCACCTTTCCAATGACAGGTTTAGCCAATTAACACGACCAATACATTTTATGATGTGTAGATTAGGATTTCAAAATCGATTAAACAATGTTTAGGAGGTAAGTGCAATTAGGCTATATCGCAATCTTGATGGTATTCATAATTAACTTGGACCTTCAACCTGAAAGACCGAAGGCCAGATGCTCAGCAAAGCACAGCTGACACTAAGATAATTAAGTTATATCACATGATGCTAGCTCCTGCTTGGGCTTAATCCAGAACCCTAGCCTTATGCTAGAAGAATTAATTATACACTGTGAAAGGAGAATGTCTCTCACTGGCTGTAAGTAAATCATGATATACACCCTTAAGCCCTGAATCAACAAAATTCATACACAGCAGAGAGTGAGAGCATCCGTGCTGAGTCTGACCAGAAGCCCGTGTCATCCTCTGTGGTGCCTCTGAGAGGGCTCTGTAGCAGACGCTCGGGGACATGCCTGCCAGCTGGTTTCAGTGGGACTTAAAATTAAGGACAGGCTTATTTATGTAGGGGCCTAGATGCCAAGGAATTGAAGGGCCAGGGTGCATGGCCAGAGACAAATGCAAACAATGAGACTTCTGCTGCTTTGCCCTTTGCCATTTCCTCCAGGGAATTAAGATTAATCTTAATTAATAAGATTATGATCTTATCTTAAAAGGCTATGAAGATGTAGGACTGGGTAGTTCCACATTCAGTGGCCCATGGAAGTCATTACCACAAGGTTCTTAAATGCCTTAAAACCTGTGAGCAGCTCTGAGGAGACTAGAAAACTTTGTGTACATGAATAAGGCCCCAAACAACATGAAAAGGTGGTCACCTGTTTCCACATATAACAGAGAAGTAGCGAACTGTCATTTTTTAATGGATACTTCACAAACTAGGTGCTTGGCTGTGAATGATAAAGATTGTTGTGTGGTTGCACTTGATTATTTTTTAGGAGGCAATCAGCATTTTTTCCTTTCTCCCACAGAAGGTGTTGAGATCTACAGCTTAAGCACGAAATAGATGAGAAGCTGAGAAAAGGGCAGGAAAGGACAGAAACATATGTATAGCACATCTGCAAAAAAAAATTGTATTTTTCACTTGATTCTATTAATATATCTGCTTACAGAGTTTGGGATTCATCTTGTCCAGCTTTGTATATCTAAGAATTATCTGAGTTTCCCTTATAAGCAGTAGAGAAAAATAAGCACCCCCAGAGGGCAATATATCCCAGCTATCTTCGGTGGCCGTGCTCGAATGGGGTGACTCACCCTCTAGAGATGGCTATTTCTTTCTATAGAGAGATTTTAAAGGATGAGCTTAGACTGGGATGACCAGATTTTAGTTAGTGGAACAAACTCCACCCAAAGAGACCAAAAATGTGAGGATTTTTCCTAAAGACCCAGTCAGTGATTAAAGTGAGTAGGAAACTGAGAAGAAGAACAGAGCCCTGTTGTGAGAGTTATAACTCATTTACATTTATCTTCCCATTCATTTGCTTGTTTGCAGCATTTAACTGCTATGTGCTAAGATGTGGCCTGGATCCTTGCTCTGTGTCAGCTAAGCAAACTTTTGAGGTGAATGGGAATTTTTCGGAATGAGGATAAAGATAATACTAAGAATGCACATCTGGATTTCTTCCCGTGAGCAAAATAGGAATGAACAATCTTACTTATCCTTTGCTACAACAGATGAATGTCATCACCCACTAAAACCAACCTACAACAGGACAAGTAAAAAGAATTCACAGTCTTTGAGCCAAGCTTGGACAACTCTGTTCCTGGAAGTAAAAGTGGGTTCTTTTAAGATTAATGGTGCATTCTGCACCCTTCAGCTTAGCACGGGAAATGGGAAAAAGGTTTCTGGAAAACAGCATCAGCCTTGGGCAATACATGTATTTGGAAGGCTCTGTAACATGTGCCTTTGCTGAGACCTTGCTTTCTTCTTATCCTGTTTACTCAGAGCAGCTTGAAACTTTATTCTTCTTTTTATCCCATCTCATTCTCACTTCTGCTTTTCCCACTGCATTCTTGCTGTGTGCTGTGTTGGAGGTCGGGCAAGAAGATCATGATTCTTCCAACCATGAAACTTGTTCGGCACCACGAGATCCCCACCTACCCTTAATCACACTCATTATCATGTTGATTTATTTTAAACACATCATGGTGATACAAGCTTCTCTTTAGCTCTTTTGTAGAAAATTCCCTTTGGATATCCATTCTTAAAAACTATTTGTTTCATGATAGCTGGAATCTGTCTGTGGCCTCTAAAGAAGATGAGCCTACTCCTATGCAATAAAACTGATATTTCAAAGCCCTAGTGTAACTTCACTGATTTCACAGAATCGCAGCAGGGAGGAATTTAGATCCATTGGGTTTATGCTACTCCAGAGCACAGCTTGGTGTAACTTGTTTATTGGTTTCAAACCTCTGATGTAATTTGTGAACCTGTACTTTATGTATTTTTTCTGAACGACTTTGGTCTACCCCACTCTGACTGTCTATAAAAGCTCTTTGTTTCAAAGGCAAAACTATTTAGTGCCATTTTCATGCGAAAAAGTCCTTCTAGAGTAATTCAATTTTATCATTCTGATTTGAACAAGTTATCCAGCTGAAGGCAACCAAATTTGTTTCTGGACAATCCTCTGTGTTAATAAGCTGCGTGGATATAGGTGACGGAAAGGTTGGTCTATTCTTTCTGAAGGTACTCGCTGTCAACTCCGCTCCCTTACTTGTACAGCTGATTTACAAAGTGGCTGCCTACAATAGCAGGGGCCTGACGGTGAGCTCAGAAGGAGCTTATTACCTGTGTTCTCAGGTATTTCTGTTGTGGAATACCCCTTTGTGTGACGACAGAAGTACTGTATTACACTGAACTCCCAATTAGAAGTAAATATGTACCTAAGGGACATTTCTTTCTCATACCCGTTTGTCTGAGTTATTATGCCTTCCAACCTTAAGACTTACGTACACATTCTTGCTGTTGCCACTTTAAGGTGGTGGTGAAAATAAAGTGTGTGAGATGTAGAATAGCAACTTTCAAGTTGTTATCTATTGACAAGGAGTAAGATGGGTGTTTAATCTTAGAGACTCAGATACACTCAGCAGATATGCATGGACTGACTCTGATAAGCAGGCAGTGACTAACCCAGGATTTCTCTGTGATATGACAGCATCCTCATTGTTGAGGGTGGAAGGATCCTACCTGCCCTGCTCTGCTCAGCCTGCTATGTGGTAAAGAGCTAATGCAATCAGACTAACGCAAGTCAGCCTTTGCAGCAAATCCAAGGCAGAACGTTTTGGTCAGAAAGCATAGAAAATATAGAAATTTAGCAGAGCAATGTTTATAGAACCGGCCGAGGGTACCATTTCTCAGAGATATTAAAGGAAAGGCCATTTTGCTGTGCTTTCTGAATCGGCATGAACTTAACCTGTCCTGTCAGTATTGCCTCCCATGGCTGGGAGAGGGGCTGCTGGGTGCAGAACCTCTACTCTGGTGGTCCCCACGCCAGAGCATCGCCACCAGCCAAGGACCCAAATCCCAAGGACCTTCATCGAGCAAAAAGCCTGATGTGCTGCAGTGGTCCACGAAAGCTGGCACTGACTCCTTATTGTTAAATGCTTTGGGACACCTCAAGTATGAATGGAGCTATATAAAATTCAATTCTATTGTAAAGAAAACAGCTGTCATGAATTAAGGCTACGCTCAGCTTTTGAGATGTGGACGACTGTCCAGTAGGGAATGAACAGAAAACTCAACCCATTTAACTTTAAAACAGAGATTTGTCTTCTCTTTCCCAGAAAACAAAACCCCAGGGATTTTAAATCTATAAACCACATATAGCGTATCACCCAAACAATTTCTTTTGAGGTTTGAAAAACCCCTTGCTGCTAATTATTGGTTATAGATGGTTTGAAGGAAAAATGTAGTTTTAATGCTGGGTTTAATTAAAATGCCTTTAATAACAGTCATGGATTTTGCAGCACAAGTGCTAAAAGGCCAAATCCTGCTTTTGCAGTGAAATGAGTTCAGAAGAGCTAGATGAGCAAGCAGCCCAAGCCAAATTTGAGCCAAACTTTGCAAAACAGTTTTGCTTTTAATGTGACTGAAGTCCGCTTTCCCAATAAGAACGTTTTCTGGAAAGGAGCATATTTACTGTTTGAACTTTATCATTTCCTCTTCTACAAAACAATAGGAGAGAAAAGGAACCTTTCCAATTTTTCACCCCTTTAATTAATAAGACATTCTTTGGCGTATGACAGGAAAAATATGTGATGAATGTACTTGATAGGTTATGATTAATAGTGGTCTAGGGAGGTTTTAGAGACATGAGACGCCCCATAAACATGGAATTAATACCAAAGTGAACATTTTTATAATGTCCATTTTGGCATTCTCCCTGACCTAAGATGTTAGTAGCTTTATATGTCATTTAATTAATGCTTTAAAAAAGTAAAATGCAAACAGCTCTTTTCAAACCATAACAATTCATTGTATGACTTATGTGGGTTTGAACTGGCACAGTTAGTCAAAACATTCCTCGTGCCACTTTATTTCCATAAACCATTTGTATTGTAAATTTTACCAGAAATTTCTGTGCCAGGTTTGAAGAGTTCAGGCAGAGGGCACTTTGAATATAGGGGCTGGATGTAGCCCGCTTATCAAAATGATTTAATAATGTAATTAGTAATAATTAGAGAGAGAGAGGGAAGCTACACCAACAGTATCTCTAACTTATAACTGCAGTCTGCAGCTAGATATATTATATTTTAGGAAAACTTCATATCTCTATTCAGGTCAGAAAATACTGGCCCTGACTTACCTCTCACACTGGTGGAAATTACAAATAACTAGTGGTGTTAATCCAAAATAATATAAAAATAAAGGGATCTTTTGGCCCATTGTCTGTCTCTTACATTAAAGGTGATGTAGGTGATGTCTTCCACTTGGTCCTCTCTGGAAAGGTCCTCAGTCCAGGGCTGTTTTGGGTACTCTGCTGAGCTGATGGTAGAGGCAGTCAACCATTGAAGAAAAGCCAGCTGGGACAAGGATATAAAAACAGAAGGATGGGATTATACATGCTCAGTGGCTGCCACTCTGGAGCAAAATAGAGAAGCAGCATAACAGTGCAGGATGAACAGCAAGTCCAGAGAGAGTGGCTTGGTTTGAAACCCTGAGCTGGCTGGGGAGTTGAGCTGAGGAGCGCTGAGAAGAGAGACAAAACACTGCATGTGCTACGTGCCCTTTGTTTCTGAGCACCCAGACCTAAAGACCACGGTTATAAAATAGTAATATACTCATCAACCTTCCCCAGCCTCCAAAAGAAAAAAATGGAAGGGAGGAAAAATGGAAAGTTAATACTGAAAGCAATCACAGAAGTGATGGCTCTGTTAGAGAAAGGACGGCTTCTAGTCTGGTTACTAAACCAGCAACCATTAAGGGGCATCTGAAATGTCTGGGTTGTCCCTTAAAAAAAAGGAAAATCAGAATGTGTAGCTGAGGATCTTAAATCATGTTTCACAAAAAATGTAAGGTTCTTTGTCAATGATGAGAGAACAGGGATATTGAGGGGTTTGTGATGAAAAGATGTATTTTTAGAGAAAAATGAGGTGGAGTAACATTATATGCTATGCCATAAGGGACCATAAAGGAGCAGGCAATCACGTAGCATGGATAAAACTATTTGGAGTACATAAGTACAGTATATTATGCTATGCAAAAATACAGGATGAAAAATAAATATTAATATTAAGGATAAGGTCCAGGTTTTCCTGAATATGATAGCAGACAATTTTCTTTATCAACTAAGATAAAGTTCATTGAACAAGAGGGCACCCTTAATTAGACTTTGTTTTTATAAGGGATAAGAAATAACTTGTTTCAAGTGGATCATGGGTCGATTCTGTTTAAACACAATTTAAGGATAAACAAAGGCAGTTTTGTAATTAAGGTTTTAGATTTCAAATGGATTAAGACTGAAAAATGAAGGTATCTAATTAGTGAGCTATCCAAAAGACATCAAGGACCTGAGTGCAAAGGAAACATAGAATTACTCAAAGTCAAAGGGATGAAGCCTATCTGGGATCTGTATCATAAGCAAAGGAAAAATCTTTGTAAACCTGTGAGGAAGCACTCTGGACAAAAAGAGGTAAATAACCACCTTAAAGAATATATTAAGATTTTAGAAAAAGCTTTCTCAGGAGGGAAAAATTGAATGATTGGCAAAATGAGCTACATTAGATGTCAGGAAACATACAGGTAAAGTGAGAATCAATGAAATTCCAGTTCAATTGCACCTTGAAAAAAAAATTGAGACAATAAGCAAAAAGCTGTTTAACCATATGTATGAGATCGAAGAAAAAGTAAATCCCCAGTGGAGTGAAGATGGTGTAGAAATCAATGGTAATTCAGGTACAGTTTCAAAACTCTGTCTTGTTTTTAATAAAAACAATGAAATAGAGTAGGGTGGGTAAAGAAAGCGAGACCCTCGAATTGAAAACACACAGAGCTGAAGTTGAAGCAGAAATCTCTGGACCAGACAATCTCCCTCCTGGAGCTGTGAAAGAGCTGGCACAAGAAACTGAGGATCGGATAATAATTTTTGTACTGATTACATTAATTTGACATGGTGCATTACAGTTGAACATAGCTAATGTAATGCTGCTGCTTGTGAAAAGATGGAAATAGCCCACTGACAACTAGGGACTAACCTGACTTTAATAGTGTACAAAATGTAAGGATGAATTTTGCAAGAAAGTATATGTAAAGAGCAATAAAAAAACCCGTAAAATGCAGTATGGCTTTAACAAAACTGAACCATGCAAGAATAAGCAGGTATATTACTTTGGTGATAAAAATGCTTTTCTAGACAAAGGATTTTATCTGGATTTCAGGTAAACATTTGATACAAAGCCATAGGGAAAAAGGTTACATTATGTGCAGAAGCTGAGAATTAGTATAATAACTATAAGGTCAACAGGGAGCTGCCTAAAGGGCAGATCACAACAGGTTCTGCTGAAAGGGAAATTATCAGCTGGGAGGAAATCTATTGTTTGACGGATTGACCTTAGGACCTATTTACTTAATAGTTTCATTAGTGACCTTGGCACGGAAAATAGTAGCAAATGAGAGATATTTACTGATGACATAAAACTGGAAAGCATGAAAAGAATTGGAAAGAAAGAAATGGATAACCTTGGGGGCTGGTGCACTGGAAGTGAGATCATGTGTAACAGAACCGAGACCAATGCCCTTGCACGGAGAGAGCAAAGACACAGGTCTGCCTCCACCTGTCTGCTACTGGCTAGTTTGAACCTTCAGAGATAGCTAACTAGTGTTAAGCACATGGATACAGGTCGAATGTAGGCCACCTGCCTCCAAACCATGAATTTCTACTGGAAAGAAGTATCTGCATATGAATGGAGTACAGGATGGGTCTGGGCTATCAACAGGATGCATCCATGGGCAAACCCAGAAGCTACTGTGGTGAGTATACAGTGGAGGTACTTTGAACAGCAAAAGGAAAATATAGTGCTGAGTGAGAAGCTGCGGGAAGTCCACGGGGGAATACTGTTTTCTTTCCTGCTCATCTATTATCAAGAAAGAAGCACTGAAACTGAAAATAATGCAGTGAGGGACTTCTCAAAAAAGTGGAGAGACTACTTCCTGAGAAAATAGAACAGGGCTCGTTTAGGTCAGCAAGGTGAAGTTTGACAAGAGGTAGGATTGTTTTCTCTAAGTACATTGGGAGTGGAGAAAGGAGATCAGAGAAAAAGAGCTACTTAAGCTGAAGGACAGCTCTGGCCCAAGAACTGTGTACACAGCTCCCTACTCAGAGCCATAAGTTTTTGGAACAGTTTCCCACTAGCAGTATTTGAAGGAAAAAAACCTCACTAGCTCGTTATTAATCAGTTTATGCAATGGACTCTACTTCCACCAATTACCTGATGTAGCCGAGCAGAGGGCTTACAGCCTGCAGGATCTCTTCCAGTCCTACACTCCGAAGCTGCAGCCACATGCATCTTGCCAGCTGAGGTTCACTTGCACGGTTTTTCTCTGACAATTTCAATATAACTGATTCCACTTACGACCCATCATCATAAATATTTGGACACTGTGACAAAGTTGGTTTTGAAAGAAAGGTGTGAGACCTGCGGAGTGGTATCTCCACACTTTTGGCAGTATTAGCCTCATCATAGGGGTTTTAAGAGTTAACCAATCTCAGAAACACTGAAGCTGAAAAAAGGAGCAGGGAGGGTGTGGGGCAGGAGGGAGGAATTGTCAGAAGAAGGCAAGTTAGGGTAAGACCTTACTGAGCCCTGTCCTTTCGAATTTCCTGTGCTTGACACATCATCAGGATGATGTCAAAGTGACTTAACCAGCTATGACACTTCATTCCAATGATGTGGCCAAGCAGAGGAAATTTGAAAGGATGTGGCTTATGGTACTGAAAACAATCGTTTAGAGAAATGCATGACTGCTGTTTTTCAATTTAAATGAATTTTAAGCCCTTTCTTCCCCTCTCCTAAACACATATTGCACCACTTGGAATATTTGCATTGCTGCTGAGCTTGCCAAAGGTTGTTAAAATGGCTTTACTGTGATTAAAAGGCAGCCCCTAGTTTTGATGTGGGGGCTTCATCATATTTTCTATTGTGTATTATAGTATCTATGGCTCTGCATGCGTAACTACTAAAAATAAAAAATTTAATTCCGTTGTTATTGTTATTATTAATTTTAATACTATTAACTTGTAATAGTAACACCAAGCAAGCAAGCTCTATGATCCCAGAAGTTCCAAAGCTTTCAGCACACTTGTCCCCTCACATGCCCACTCACTTTGTGGCCCTCCTCCACACCCCTGGCCAAGCAGCTGGTGCTGGGCATGATGGGCAATCCCCACCTATCCAGCCAAATACTGTGTCAGAGCCCAGGGCAGCAAGGACTGCCCCTAGGATACTCTAGCAGTCTTCTGCGTGTAGGCAACTCTAAGGTGACTGCATCCATCAGCAGGAGTTGGCCTGGCCCCAGCCAGTGCATGCAAGGGCAGCTCACCTTGTCTCACGGCCCCCACCCTGCAACAGTCCCCACTGCCACGAGGAGGATGGGGAGACACTGAACACGGTGGCTTTTTTGGAGTACCAGATGTTCTTTGTGGTGGACAGATACTGCTGTCTCCATCTCTCGCAGATCCTCCTTGAGAACTTTACATTAAAGCCTCTTCTCAACCTTGAGCGACAGTGTGCCTCATGGCAATATGGCATAACATTTTCCAGAGCACTGAAATGCCTTGGAAGCATCATTTTCAAAAGAAAGCTCATTTTCAAAAATGTCTTAGCCACGAATAGGCTTCAATAACATGAGTCACAGTTACAGCAGTGTCTCAGTTCCCAAGGCACGTCTGAAAACTCTAGCTGTTCTTTCATGGGTAATAGGAGAGAGCAGATTGTTCAAATGCCTAGTTAGAGGACGTGCAGTATATCTGTGTTTGGGGGTACTTAGCCCAAATCTGGGTGCAGTAAAATAATTTCTAGGAACAGAGGGACTGTTACACCCAAAAAATATATCAAAGGACACCTTATATATCACCAAAGGGAACTGATAAGGTTTCTTTTGGTCCTGAAAAAAAGGCCAGATAGATTTTTAAATGGTAAGGGATAAATTAAAATAAAACAAAGAAGAACATTTCTTTTTTGAAGATGGAGAAGAAGGGAGAATGAAATGCCCAGAAAATGGAATACTTATGTGACTCAGTCACTAAAATACACAGTAACTATAGCTGTTAGAGAGGACACACATAGCTTCAGTACTTACACTCTTCTTAGTTAAAAACAGATAGCTTTTATTTAAAGAATGTGAATCCTTTCTTTGCTTTTGCCAGTCTGTCTTTGTTAGATGCTGGTTTACAATTTCAGCTTCCACCGCTGTTTTAAGCTTTGCTTTATCTTAAACATGGTACATAATATTTTCTGGCAAGTCTTAAATCCTTGAATTCATCTTATCTCTATGGTGACAAGCCTACATTTGGAATAAAGTATCAAGGCTTTTCAGAGTAGAGGCGTTTTCAGATAAAAGCTGGTGCCTTTGATTTATGGCAGTTCTCAGCTTCTAGCATTTGAAAAAGAGAAATGCCCTATTATTGGTTAGCACCAGCTTTTTCAGGAATAACTATATTGGAGTAAAAAACCCCAACTCTATAATTATACAATCATCTGACTCAAAGCATTGCTAATTTACATAAAATGATATGTGACTGCTGAAACAAAATGGACACACACATGTGTCATCTGTGTTTGAAGTACCATAAATCTCCTTGTTGAGAGGAAGGAAGCAACACAGACCAGTCTAGGACTAAGAAGAAAAAACTTTTTCCCATGTAATAACTTTTACAAATGGTATTTGTAAATGTCGTCTTTACTCATGTATGCTCACTCCCACATGAACTGTAGCTATGACAGTAGCCAAGAGCTGTTGGCCCATTTATCTTTCTACCAAAAAGAGTGTGATGTTCAATTCCCATTAAATCTGTTAAAAGGTCACTGAAAAGCCAACTGCTTAAGAGAACAATGTTTTCTTTTGAGAACACAGCCCTGTTCTGGTGGCAAAGACCGTTCCATCTCTCACCAGCCATACACCAGCAGGTTTGCAATGCTTACCTGCTTATCAAAGCATCATGCTGAAAAACATGTTGAAATACAGATTTTTGTGTTCAGGTAACACTGAAAATGGCTGTAGGAGGTCTTTGAGTATGTCTGAGGTAAGGTCTGGTGCTTTGTAGGCACCATGAGGACAGTGAAAATAAAAAGGATCCTGCTAAGCATGTGCAGTAGAGAACGTAAACTTTCTAGTGGAACATACCGTTGTCTTTTTCTTAGAGAGTGTAGAGGTATTATTTTGCAGTAATATTTTTCCAGGTAGTTCTTTCCAAACCCCATCGACAACTCTTTCATAAAGATGTTATAGAAGATTGTGAGGCTGACACAACATCTTTTAAAAAGAATCTGTGAGGGCAGATATTAACAGTTTTCCAAGCTTTTTCACTTCCGAACTCAGCTATGATGCTAGTGCAGTCATAAAAACCCAGTGGAAACTATGTACAACACACGTTTGGTTTCAATTGTCTGTTGATTTCACCCGATTTATATATATCTCAGGTCTTTGCCAGTGAGAGCAAAGATTTTTTTTTTTTACTACCAATTGATGCCTTATACTAAGTCCTTAGAGTTTGTGTCAAATTTAACTTCTGTAAGTTTTAGCCTTGTAAATAAAGGGGAAGAAAAATGTTCCAAAATCAGCTTCCCCAGACCTCCTTGATCTTATCTGACGTTTTCATACAAATGCCCCTCTAGGTCTCATGATCGCATTATTCATGAACAAAGATTTACAGCATCCATTTTTTTTCCAAATATGTCAAAGTGGAAACTAGCATTTCAGGCCCCTTAAAACATTGCAAGAAATATGATGTTGGGAAAGAGGTGTAGGAGGAAAGGTAATAACAGCAGTCATATCATCCCCTGGGGAAAACCTGTTTCCTTCAAGAAGCAACATCTTTTGTCTTTCTATGGAGCTTAATGTTAGATGAGATATTTGAAAGGAATTCCAAACTGGTATCTCAAAGGGATCTGACCAGACAGAAACATGTGATTTTGAAATGCTGCTGAGCTGGAAGGAAAGACAAGACCAGCACATCTGTGGATACTATAGAGACCAAGGAGCTTTGGGTGCCTGCGTGCACAGCATCTGCTGTGTACTTTTGTTTTGTTACTTATTTCAGTCTGACACAGCCAAGATCCATGGACAGGATGCGTGTAGCTACTGGGTGACACGAGACAAAACTTCCAACATAAAACTGCTGTCCTCACTCATACATTTTTTTTAAAAATGGAAAACAATACTTTTTTAGTGAAAAAGGTTAAGAAACCTGAAAACAATTATTTTCATAGTTTGCAGAAAGTTATATGCCTGCAACCACAGTGCATAACAGTTGTAGTCACATCAGATAACCCCCCAGACCAAAAAGTGACATCCCGCTAAAATAAAGTTTCCTTTGCTGGATGCCTCCTCTAAACTCTCTCACTTTCTTTCTTTGTCTTATGTTTATTTCCTCCTTATCTCTAATCTGATCTTATTTCTAACCTGCTGCTATTCAAATGGCTATTTTGATTGCTGTTTTCGCCTTGTTCCCCATGCGCAGCCATTGGTGTCATAACCAGAGGGATTCTCATGTTTGCACTCAAAACCACTTCTTGGGCTGCCACAGCATTTTTAAGCCATGACAATCTTCTATAAACACTGTAAGAACTATTCTTCACACAAATGTTTTATCAAACCAGAGTTTCTAACATGGTCTTAGCTTTCCACAGCTGCCACATGATGCATAAATCACACAGAAAACAGGTTTGTAGCAAGATTCACAGTGACTCCCTTTTTTTTGTCAGCTTTTGGGCCTCTGGGCACACCATTACATACAAACCTATTTCAATCACTATATTTATATTTACAAACCACAGACCCTAAAGAAAGCAAAAGAAGCTGACATTAATAACTATAGTTTGTAGGCAGGGAAGGAAGCCATCACAGATATCTAATGGTTATATGCCTCATTAAAGGCCCAGTGAAGCCAGTAATAACCTTTCCTTTTGATCCATTGGGCATTGAACAAAAACAGGACCCAAGGAGGAATACTCAAATGGGAATTAAAAAGTCTATCCAAAAACCCCCACTCCTAAAACACGTTAATTCCCCATCTCTTTGTGGACTACAAGTTTGCCAGAGCTCTTCTGCCGCTGCTTCTTTAGCCCCACAAAATCTATTCCATTCCCTTTCAGTCAATGACGCTGAACTGAGCTGTGTGCCAAGGCTTTCTAAATTATCTTTCCTCTTTGCATGTACAGAGCAATTTCTGCAAGATACGGTTTTGCTTAGTGCCTTGCATGACTGGGGATGGAACAAATGAGGAATTCTGTGAGCTTTTTTAAATTAAGCTCTAATTCACAAAGGTATATCTATAATTTTATACCAACAGCCCTCTCCTTTTGACAGCAACTTAATGATGACAAGTATTCTTTTTCTGTAGGTCAAATGTACTAGGTAATGCTTCAAATGATCTATCTACTAAAAAAGAAAATGCTGGCAAAGATCATTGTTACAGGTGAATCATAGGAATAGCAAATTCAATCCAGTCATTGCTGCATGTAATTACTACAGCAAGGATTTTAGATGCCATACAGGAGTACTGTTGTCCTAGTTGGGCAACCTTTGTAATGAAGGTGGGAAATGAAATCAGACTAATCTGTTTTACATCAAAAAGGCATATTAGTTGATAGGAAGCATCAAGATAATCTCTGTACTGTATATAATGTCAGCCTTGACACTAGCCACTCAGCAAGGGATACTTCAGCCTTTTAAAATCAGATTGTTCCAATGCGGAGATGGGATAGACATCCTGCCCAGAAAAATGGGTTATGGCAGGCTTTGTTGTGTTCCTTCATCCCACTGCCACTCTTGGGTGAGCCAGCAGCAGAGTGTGTTACTCAGCAGGGTATGGTACCACTAGCACAACTAACAGTGCACAGTGGGTTCCCTGTCCACAGCACAAAGAAGAGTTAGGCACCAAAAGCATGTCCCTCCTGCAACTAGGGTGCATGCTTATGCTAGCTTAAACTTTCCTTTCTCAGGCAACTGCACCTAAGATACTTCAGTGTGAGCTTTACCCTCAGCCATGCAAACCTCCTAGGAACCCCTGGGATACCCTTGGGCATACCAACGTCTGTACTGCCCTGCTGACATTGCCACCGGCACCTGTGTGAGAAGGATTCACGGGGGAGTGTGTGTACCTGCCCTCGCTGTAATCCCAGATGGCTCAGCAGCGTGGCTGAAACAAAGCAAGCTCTCACCTTTTGGTCACTGGCAAGTCATTTGATCAATGTAACTGTGGTTGCTTCTCACAAATTGACATTTTCTCACCAGGGTAGATAGACACGCATACAGAGAAAAAGTAAACAGCTTTGCACTGAAGAAACCGTCATCACTGACTCCAACAGATGCCCCCATAGCTATACTCCTATAGTGGGATTTCTAGAAACTGCAGTAATATGGTGCTAGCCTCACTTGCCTGTTAGGAATGAAGACCTGACAAGCAAGCCCCACTGTTGTGTTTGCTCAGCTCCTAACTGAATCGCAGGGAAGTGCCCATCTTGCTAGCGATTCATAACCTTGACTCTTCCTCTGGAGCCAGAGTCGTAATTCTTTGATTTCACAAACCAAAGCTCATTTTATGTCTTTCAAAAGATAGGTGGAAGGCCTGCTTGCTTTTCAGCCGTGAGCCCAGCAGACAATTAATCTCTGTTTGTCTAGGAAACAGATACAGTTCCAGCATCTGCCTGGGGACATTTGTGTGCATGTTACCCACCTCCCTGGGTGAACACTCCCATCATGCAATCATTTTATGTGAGGCTCTGCGAACCCCTCCTCTTGAACCTGTCTTATTTTAACTAACTATTTCAACACTGGCTGGGCACAGGAGGAGAGAACAGCTCCATATACCCATGGTTTTATAGCTCAAATGGATAGGGAGAGGTGGGGTTTCGAGTCCCACACCCAAGCCAATGCCTGAAAAACATGAAAACCACATGACAGAGGAGGAGAGATTGCCCCTGCTCCATTAAAACCTGAATTACTGAAGTAGAACTTTTATGTTCCACACTGGAATGTATCCACAAAAGACGTTGTGATGGCTCCAGCTCAAAGGCAGGTTAGAGCCTCTATCCAGGAGATGAGAGGTGCAGGGCCAAACACCCTCCAGAGGGACTTGGATCTGCCTGGCTAAGCCTGGGTATCACCAGGCTGTTGATGAAAAAGGAGAGAAATCTGCTTCTCTAAAAAAGTAAGTGGATTTTAGGGTAAGGAGGGCATGACAGTTTCTATTTTACAACAGCCACAAATTGCACTTTGTAGGGTATTATAATGATTAATTCATTGTTACCTGGCATCTTCATGTTAAGATTGAATGCTTTCCTAAAAGATAAACCCCAGAAGCCACCGTACTAATGTATTTGGAAAAATAATTTCCTCTTTTGCAGAATTTTCTGGACTCACAGCTTATGCTACACCAGGCTTCTGAGCAGCTGATCACATTGATGCCTTGTGGCCTTAACAGCTATTAACTATCTTCTTAAAAGCTTCCTGGTTAAATATTAACCACATCATGTACCTTGTGTATCAAAAGAAAATTCAATTTGACAAGTCTACTTAAAAATAAGTAAAGCTTCCACTTTTACACAGTGTCCACGCAGACTAGAAAATCCTTCAGATTTTTGTGTAAGTACATATAAATTATTCAAGATGAGCAAAAGCTGATGTTCTCTGATCCTTCTCTCAAGAAGCTTTAAATATAAAAATTCCCTTGTTTTCTCAGGGTCACTTGCTTTTTGTCCTCTTTTTTTGAGATTTTTGAGAACCACAGTTCCTGCAAAGGAAAACCCTTGTAAAGTATAGGCAGTCTCCAAAATGAACAAGCAATATTATGAAATGTCTTTGTAGTTTAAAATACCACTATTAGGCAAAGGAGCCTTGTTCCATATGCCACTGCGAATAGCAATTAGTTCAAGTAGAAAAGATTATGACCAGGTGCAGATTTTGAAATGACTTTTGGTGGGAGGAAGGAAAGGTCTCTCTTTTGTTAATTGTCTGTGGTAATTCATCAGGCATCTGAGGAATTTAGGGATATTCAACCTTTTGTGCTTAGCCAACAAAATACAACTTCCATGGCATCCGTGAACTGGTTGGAGATACAGGGCTTATTGATGGTTGTCAGTCCACTGAAGTGAAAGATGACATGAGGAAGAAGCGTATGTTATATTTGTCTTGCACAGCACATCTATTTTGCAGGGACTTTGTCGGAGGGCTCATTAAGAAGAAAGGCAGAATGAGCCCCTCCAGTGTGGGAACGCATGGGCAAGCTCAGCCCGAGGACCCGAGGCAGGCAGCAGGCAGATGAGGTGGCTGCAGCATTCCCTCAAGCCTTGCAAAGCTACAGATGACTTTCAGAAAATGACAAAGAACGGGGGCTAACACAACAAAGTGTGCCGCTGAGAAGAAATATATTCTCAAAACTTCAAAAATGTCCTTAAAAGATTGGATTAACTTCTTCTAATCCTTTGAATCATGGGTAGATATGAGTTCAAAGGACTAATGTAATTTTATTATTACATTTAATCAAATGTTTAAGTTAAGAAATAGGAACTGAGCTAAGGGCAACCTTCCCTTATCAGCTTCCAACATCTGAAAGCAGGAATGAATTAATTAAGTAAATGTAACAAGCTTAGGGGTATAACATAGAGCAGCAGCTGAGTCAGCTTGACCATCGGCCATTTATTGGGGTGAGATGTGCAGCTCAAGTACTACCAAATGATTCAATTCACATATCTTGGCAGTAACAGATAAGCCAAAAGGGATGCCCAGAGGGAAATAGTGTCATAAATTGGCAAGGCAGAGAGTCATTCACCAGCTTAAACAAAATGTTGTCATCAAGGAAGTTGTACATTTAATCCATACAGCAGAGTAGGCTGCCCTACCAAATGAAATCAGATTTTGCAGGTTAGCTTCTCATTAAAGGAGTAATGAGTTTTGCCAGGTCCAGGCATATTTTATGCAACTGGCTTACATCAGGCTGTGTAGTCCAACCCCTCATTTTAAGGAGTTTCAGCCCAAACACCAGTGCCAAATAAAAGCCCATTGGTCATGATAAGAGAGTTAAAAGTACAGAGTGTGTATTCTTGCCCTTTTCCATAGCTTCCCACAAGCAAAGACTTCTTCACAAGTGTGATAGTAATGGAGAATTTTTTCAAAGACTGCACATTCACTTGTATTGTGAACCAGGAAATTGTAATATATAATCAGCTCCACCATCATAATGTATGTCCAAACAACATATGACTAAAGACTTGTGTTTGTTTGTTTGTTTGTTTCTTTCTTTCTTTCTTTCTTTCTATAAATTAACTATGGATAAGATGTGACTAAATTGCAATAGGTTTCATTTATGCACAGTCAATTAAGTCAGTGCAGTTTAACAGAGGAAAGTCCATTCTAACAGCACAGGTTTCAGCACAAGCATTTTTCCTTAGATGGCAGGTAGAGATCTTCAGAGGTGGACAACTCAGTAGAGGAAGGAAGAAATTATCTAAAAAATCAGAGTATATTATTGCGTATTTTCAATTCAGTGGGAACCTAAGTGTTGCTGAAAGAAAGGTAAAGTGCAATATCATTTGAATGAATCATTCCAGGGGCTAGGGATTTCTTCTGTTTGCTAGAAAATTAAAGCCGCAGAACGTCTATGGGGGAAAGAAACAGAATGGATAAGTCTGAGCCCTGCTCTGTTGCCTCTTCCAACTATCTAAATTTGGGAAAAGCATGGAAATGTCATGAACAACAACAACCTCAAACCAAACCAACCACCAACTTAATATCCATGAAGAGAAGGCACTGGCAGTATGCTGACTGGATGAAGTCATGCTACCCACGTCCAGCACGTGACCAAGACCAAGAGCTAGGAATTTAGGAAACACACAAGAAGAATTTCCCTCTGCTTCAGGCCCACAAAACCCAAATAACTTCTGGATTTCCAGCTTTTGCATTCTTCCCCAGTTCTTCTTCTGCATACATTTGTATGTGTGCCCATCATATGAGTGTTAGTGTTCCCTCTGATTTCATCCTTTCTCCTATATAGTTTCTACAGAAAAAGCAGGCCATTGACTGCATGGCTTTCAGACATTGCCATGGCAATGGACCATGATGTCAGAAACATGGGATTAGGAGTTCCTGGCACCACGGAGCTAAGAGAGAAGCCTGTCTGGGAAGGAGAAAACTCCCATCCAAACAGCTTTGACAACAGAAATGGGAATTTCAAAAGCAGCTAGCTAAGAACCCTCAGTAGTAAACTATCCAGAAACAACCAGAAATTCAGTGTCAAAAATCTGTTGACTGAAGAGAATCCTAAAACAATCGGCATGGGAGTAAATCATTAAAATCAGTGGAGCAAAGCCAGTGTTGTGTCAGCAGTAACTGTGACATTAGAATCAAGATCGTTTTACCAATGAAAGCAAAATACAATGGCAGAAAATATAGCATCTTTAAGTAAATTATACAATGAGTATTTATTTCAGCTCCACTGGTAAAAAGCTGAGTGCAATTTTACACGGATTATTCCCTCGGACCAAAAGTTCACAGTACAAAAGACAACGTAGGAACTACATGCGTGAGAGCACTTAAAATCATCAGATACCTCAGCTTATATGTGTGGGAATCCTGTGCAAAACTGCAAGCGGTAACAGGGGACTTGACAATCAAAGGCCACTCCCACAGTCATTACTTTGGAAAAGGAACAGATGTCAACAACTGAGCCAGCAACCCAGCCCTTGGGGGCTGAGACAGGACCCTCCCTGGCCCTGCAGCACAGCTTATCGCAGCACTGGGGATGAGCACTGCTGCTCTCAGCCAACTGCCAGACCTCCTTCTTGGGGTGGGCGTGCAGCCGGCGAGGGGAAATTGGGAAAAATAAAAATAAAAATGGGGAAACAAATACAGGGAAGGAAAGAGTGCGGAGGCCCAGAGCAAAAGTTGCAACTGGGTCATCTTTTATATGAGGGTGGTTTGTAACAAAATGAGCTGGTTCCTTCTCTAACCTTGAAAAGAGGGAACTGGGAGCAAAATGCCTTGTTCCTCTTCTCCTGCCTGGGTGGCCTTGCTCCTTCTTGGATTTGCTGTTGCAATGGCTAACGTACCTATGTGCCTACCTGCCACATCAGGATGACTTTAAATCAGAAGAGCTCCGTCTGCTTCCTAGACAGGAAGCCTTGATGACTCATGTGTTGGACAAGGACGACATGTGACGAGCTGAAGGACCTCAAGCAATATATTTCAATGGAAAACTAAATAAACCGAAGGATACACACACACCCCCCCATCATGATTTCAAAGGTAACTTTAAAAAACAACACAGGAGTCAGTGCCTCTTCAGCACCATGCTGTGATTTAAAGCATGTCTACACCCAGCAGGGGAGCATTGAGGTAAAGAGCCCTGAGCAACCTATTTCCAGAGCTGAGTGCTATATGATTACTAACTGGCCTTGCTTCAAAAAAGGGTGCAGCCCCACATAAAGCCATATATATTGCAGCCGGGATATGAGCCAGTACCTTCGTGTGTCCCCACGTTGTGCTGTGGAGATACATCTGGAGGTTGCCCAGGGCTCTGTGCCTTGCTTTCTGGGGTGGACCTGCCTGATGAAAGAGTTGTGAAACAACTGTTAAAAATCTGTGCTTTTGGAATTAAAACTCTATTTCACTTAACTAAATTCCAAGCAGACCAGCCCATATTATTTTTGGTACGGATGTTGTAATGACTTCTAAATGATTTGAATTGCTGGTAGGATTTTTGTGCCTGTTTTGCAACCCAGGAACCCTGGGCTGTAAAACAGAAGCTGTGATTCTAGCAGACAACGTTTTCCTCAGCATTTGTGCTGCTCCTTTCAGTGCCAGTGAACTGTGAAGAAGCCACAGTCCAGATTAACAGTGAGCCCTCTGCATTGTTTTCTGCATTGTCTCCTGTGGTATTTTAAGCATCTGATGTATAGACGACAATTACCCATGTTGCTGGCATGCACCTATGTGCTGTTGCTGATTCTTCCCATTTTACTGCTAGTACTTTGTATTTCCCTTAAAGCATGAAGGAATGGCAGGCATAGAAAATTATTTTAACATTAAGCCCCACTCTTCAACAGCCTGGTTCCTTCTCAAGTTTTGCTGGGTTTTTACTTCTGCCATTCTCAGCACAGCACTTTGCAGAAATGCAGTGGATGCAAAGAGCTGGCTGCACATTTAAATAAAAGCAACAGTGTGGGGTGGCAGTGCAAGGTGCTTGACCAGAATTAACCCACCAACTCAGTGGGGTTGGAAAGGGACTCTTCGGAAAGGACTGCTGGGTTTATCTTCAAGGATATTGTTCCCTGAAATAGGAGGATGCCTCTAGTACCTTCTGCCTGTAGTAAATGTTGCCACATGGCACCGGTTATGTCAAAATTGTTCTTGAAGTTGTGGTTGCAGAAAAGGCACCTACTCATATTCATGTATCTTTTAAAGTGGTTTTGACCTAGCCACTAACATTTTTACTGGAGTTCCCTGAATAACTTGATTTTGCTTTGTAATAAATATGCCCTCACTTACAAGTTACTGGAGAAATGCTGTGCACCTGCAACAGGCCACAGAAAACTGTACAGGACAATCACCTTGTGTCTTTGCAGCTGAAATGAGTGAATTGCAGAGGTTCCAGCACTATAAAATATCTACAAGGAAAAAAAATTAAATAGCTATTAAATTCTTTTAGCCAAAAGCAAGTGAGAAGGAATTTTCGTGGCATTGGAACACACAGTGGTCAGAGGAAAAACAGTCCATTTTATCAGAAAAGATTTTGCTACTGACAGCTGCCTCCTCTAACACCTTGCCATACTGAGTGCAAAACAAGCGATCAAGAAAAAGCAATTTTTAACTTAAGCTAAAATATTTGCTTGTTGTATTTTGCATCATGTTTTTACTGTACCTAGTTCACTAAGTATAATTATTCCACTTAAGAAATCGTATGAAAAATGACAGGCAAGCTACAAACACTCTGATATCAAGTGCAGATTCATGTCCACATGTTCACACTTGTGCTCTCCCACGCTTTTTCCTCCTTTAATTATGTTATTTTTCTAGTAAGTAGCAGATTACCTGACATGTATGTCAATTAGTCATCCTTTTCCCACTGCAAATCTTACCATCTGTTCAAGATTTCTTAGGATTCAATGGGAGTTTTCAACTGACTTTTCTATTCACTGGGTCAGACCCTCAAATGTTCAAAAAATGGTATCATTATACCAAAGTTTAAATTCATGTGGAACTTTATAGAGGAAAGACAGTCTGATCCAGCTGGATCTAAAAATTAGATCCAACTAAATCATATGTTTAAAGATGGAAACCTAAATTCTCGGTAATTCTGGATGTCTTCAATGTCTTTAATTCTCACTTGCATAGCCATTTTTGTCTTTCTGCCTTTATAGGGACAACAAAAATGTGTTTCTTGCAGAGTACTTACCATCTGTAAAGGACCATGTACTGCACAAAAAGGTGAGCAATCACCGGGCACTCTTGTGCAGGAAAGCTGATGCCATGTGCAGCTGCTTGTTTGCTCCTGGTCACCCACTGTTCCCAGAAAAGCATTCAGGTGTTTTGAGTCCCAGATTAATTCCTATAACACTCCTAGGATGTAGTCAAGTGCATTAAACCCGGAGGTTTCATGCAAGTGCAATTAACTTCAAGGAAAGTAAAGCAGAGAGATACAAGGTCTGATCCTCAGAAGTACTGATAGCTAACTCTAAACTTCATTAATTTCATTAATAGATGAGTGTGCTCAGTCCCTTTAGGGATGCCAACTGTTGTGCAACTTGCTCAACTCTGTTAAAAGAAAAAAAACCTAACTGTTTCTGTTTATCAGCCTGATTTCTGTAATATTCTACTATAACAAAAAAATCGAAGTTGCTGGTGGTCTTCTTGGCCTTGATAATCTAGCATGTAATAAAAGTTAAAAATCAAAGATCGACCTCACTAAATGTTTTGAATAGATTAAGTAAAATATTTGGGAATACTTCCTCTTGGGTAAGATTCTGAAAATGCATCACGAACACCAGAAATTACTGATGCTAATAACCCTGCCAGCTGACTAAAAATAGAGGTCTGTGACAGGCTAAGAATAAAAATATTCAGTTGGAAGTTTGTAACTGTTAGTCATAGTCTGATCTCTTAAATCTATCTTCAGTGCAAGAAATGATAATATAAAAGCAAACCCAAAAATAAAGTTTTGGAGAGCTATGAGGATATATTACAGACAGCTTCAGTAGGTGTATATTTCTAGTCTAGTAAAACCATTATACTAAATACCTAAGATCATCATTCATTATATTTAATCTACTTTTGATCTACACATGCTCTTCTAGAGGACTGACATACTGCACTTCAACCATCAGCCATCACAAGGCCAATCTAGCTCATCCGCAGTGAGACCCATCAGGTCCTTGGCACCAAGGGTCTCACCCTGCAGGTCTGTTGCTCCTGGGCTACACTACCTCCTAATGTAGACGTAGTCAACCTTTCCTCATCCTGTTCCCAGTATATTTGGACTTCTTGGCATGGTGTTTAAGAAGTCTCTACTGATCGTATGCTCAGTAAGAATGCCAGGGCAAACTCTGCTGTTCAATATCCCACCGCGATCCCTCTGGTCCTGCAGGAGGGAAAACTCGTTCCCCTGACCACCCAGGGCAGAGAGCAGGGAAGGCAGCCCTGGAGTGGATGGGGGGGGGAAGGATGTGCAGCTGCTACTGCAGGGGTGCAGGACACCATCGAAGGACCGGGAGCACAGAGGGTGCAGTGGGAGCTGCAAAGAGAAGGGAGATATAGTCCTTTTGGGCAGCCCCACTAAGCCTGTATCTCTAGGGAAGCTGCCAAGGGCCACGAGGCAGTCACAGCTGGCAGTAGTGCCGATTGCTTGGGACTGCTTGTCCCCTGCCAGGGTAGCTGGGGTCAGAGGAGATACTGTCCTTGCACATGTGACATACCTCACCTGGAAAACAGTCTCCATTTGTTTTCTCTTCTCTTCTGCTACCTACTATACAATCAACAGACCAACTGCAGCATTTTTGTTTGCTAGGCATGGACCAAAGCTTTGCTTTCCCCCATTCAGAATCATGTTCCTTCAGATTTTGTTCCCCACTCCTTTTGCCAATTGCAACAACTTATTTTCTAGGGGACATTTTTCATCCCACCATGCTTCACAGATCTCACAATCTGCTGAGGTTCAACCTCCCTAGGACACAGTTAAAAGTTAACTACCTTCTTCTTAGCTTTATTCTTCTCTACATTTTTTTAGGAAGAAAATGCTCTTTCCCCTAAATCAGTGAGACCTCTTTAAAAACCTGGGGTTAGAAATTCCAGCATGAAGTCTTGTGCAACAATCAGGGAAGGGTGGAGATACAAATATTGTAAAGTACAAATTCATCACCAAATCTGGAGCACATCCACAAATTTAAAAGCCGATGGGACACTCAAGAGTAGAGATAAACACAGATGGACAACAACATTGCCAGAGAGAAGGATTAGACAGGACCCACGAGTGACGTTAGGGGATGGTCAGATCAAGGCAGTGCATTTTACTCCCACAAATGTCCTTGCTTCCCACCTCTTCCAGTAAGACAAGGCAAGAAATTTCTTACCCCCCACTAAGAATTCTTGCAGCAGAGACCTTTTAAGGGTGCAGTCTGTATGTCCTGCCTGGGTTTGTGCTTCTGGCATGTCCCTCTTTAGAAAACTGACCACTCCGTGACCTTCCTGTGCGCTTCCCACTTGCTGTGTTGTCACTCAGCTATGGGCAATGCCAAAACTTCCCCTCTGAACTGTGTCCCAATTCCTGTGACTACCCTGGTCTGCTATGTGTCCTCTCCTAAAAAAATTCAGCTCCTTGGACCACATGTGCATGAGCTTGCTCTTTGGAATAAATCGTTTCACTGCATGCAAGCAGGTTGCATGCAAAAATTCGGTTCTTCCTCTAATGAAAAGGTTGCTGGCGGTGACTCTACCTGGATAGCACCCTTCAGAAGTTTAAAAAAAAAAAAAAAAGGAGCATAGTCTTGCTTCCTCTTCTTCCTTGCTTCTTCCTGAGGGCTTTGAACTCTCTGGGCGCTTCAAAATGTAAAAGGAAAGATCTAGTTTCTGAGACAGCCCATTCCCTCCACATTTCTCCTGCTTGCTCTCAATATCTCGCTAGTCAGACAACTACTACCAGCATACCTACCACAAGTGTACACAGCCCTATTAGTAGGGAGTGATGCCTCCCTCAGTCAACACCTAACACACCAGCAACGCGGTAGCTGATGTTCTGCAAAGTTTAAAACTTTTAATTCGTTTAAGTAATTCTCGCTCCCATTTCTGTATGTATTCATTTGCAACGAATGTAGTAACCTGAACAGCACCCTGTATGACTCACAGAAGAATTTTCAGCAGAAGGTTTTTGACATTGCAACACACTTCCCTATATTTAGACACAAGGGATGATGCCTCAAAAGTTAAAAGAACTCATGCAAGTTTGAAAATGAAACCTCTAGGATGATTTTTAAAATTCTGCCTGACTTATCTGACAAAAGTAGCCAGTGGTCCTCTTCCGAGAAGACCGTCCATCAGCAAGTGGTGAGCTTAACACAGTAGTCAGCTCATACACTTTGGATGTTCACACCTAGGAGGTATTTGTTACTCTGAGCCAAGTCAGGCTTGTTGCTGGAGTCCCCAACATTAACTATTATTTTTCTTTAGAGTTTTTCACTTTCTGGGGATTTTTTAATGCACTGTAGTTGCAGATGCAATCAAAAGTTGCAGCTGCTGGTTCCCTTCTGGGCATGGCTGATCCACACTGCCCTGTGTGCCGAGATTGTTCTGGTGGCTGCACCCCAAAGGCCTGATTCCCATTTAAACTGGGGCCTGATTCCCTTTTATGCTCCTATAAAGAAGCAATGGGAAAAGGCCTTAGCAGAAAGAAGAACTGGGCCCTAAATAAACTGAAAACACCTATTTGTCAGGTAGCTAATCCAAGATGTTATAGCCATTTATAAAAATTTGCTATTTTTCTACAGTCATCCAGGAATGTTGCTAATAGCTCTTCACCATGGTGCCAAAAGACACTTTTTGAAGGTATTTAATGCCCAGTTCATTGCAAATCTGATCTTTGTTTTTGCCTGTTCCCCAGCCAGCAGCTATGAACAAAACAGACTTTGAAGCTTGCAGCATTATTAATCTGAGACTTATTACAGTAAGAGAGAGAGAAGGAAATAAATCCCTTCTCCTAGCACTACTAACTCAGTGTAATGGCCCAAGAATGACAAGCTAAACATTACTCCAAAATTATCAGGCTTCATTTCTCATGACAGATAGCAAGCAGCAGATTGCACTTTATCTTTTTAAGCTGACCTGACTGCAAACAAGGAATGTGCAGAATGCCAAGGCCCTCCATTCCCTCTGTGCAACCTCCTCCAACAGAAACTGTGTATCATGATGCAATATTTAGCACTTTGTTCTTCTAGTGCTTAGGACAAAGATATATTCAGAGCAAGCTGGTTCCCTGGAAAAAAAAAAAAAAATCTGAAGCTGTTTCCCTTTGCAGACCTGTGGAGCATATGCCTGTGTTGATTCTGGAGGAGAATGCGGGGCTTGGTTAGGGGGAAGCACTTCAAAAAAATATATCATCAACATATCTCTTGAGCTGAGCTTTGATCAGCTTCTTTTACTGTCCGGCAAAACAGTTGGTAACCACTAAAACATTTGGAATGATGTCATGTGGTACAACGAGGATCAGCCCTGAGTATAAGACGGTCAAATGCCTTTACAGTGAAGACACTTCTCTCTCTGTCAAAGGCATATCAGGTTAATGACAAGCCCACACTTTATGGGTGCCTAAAGACTTTGCAATGGTCAAAATCACCAGGGATAAAAGGGTATTTTAATTTCTGTCAAACAACTTTCATTTATCATCATGCTTACAGTTGCGTGACGATAAATTGTCAAATTTTTTACTGCTTTTTTTTCCATTTATTTCCCTCCTAATAGAAAAGCTGCCTAAATAAAACACCTCTTCTATATTTTTTCATTACTCTTACCAGTCTGATACTTAATTGTTAATTGTAACAATTGCATTAATTGTTTGTAAAGAAGAGGATAAATGAGTTCATGTAGCATCCGAATACTGTAGTCCTGCATTACTGGTATTTCTCAGCAGGACTCAGGGTAAAGCTCCTATCACTTGCCAAGGCTGTCACCATGTCCATCAAAATATGCAAACATCCACGCGGCTGTTTGTCTCCTGTAATGCCCTGGAGTATTTTCTCCTCTTTCAAAGGGAGAGTACAGGGACAGGGTTGCAGCATGCAAGCTCTGGGTTGGAAAACTTGCCCATCATCCCACACTTCCAACTTTCTTCGATGCTTCTTAGGGGCTGAGTTCCTTTTCTACAAGCAAAGCACATGTATTTTCTTAATTCATGCATTTAAAAATATTATGCAGAATTTATTCACCTATTACATATAACACTGAATCTCTTTGTGCTGCAGAAAGAGTTTAATGAGACAGAGCAGAAATACAGGGTAGAAAAATGGCACTGCAGTCTCTCCTCTGTTTGTCAGTAATGTTTTGTTATTACAAGAATGCTTGGGGTTATATTTTTTCTGTGCTGGACTGATAGATTGTGTTTTAATCTTTTGTAAGACCGGTTGTTTAGATCCCATTTGGAAGGCTGTGGAGAAAATGCTCTTTTCATAAAAACAATCCAATTCTTCTGTAAATATCTGCTGTCATATTTATCCTTTTGGAATTAAATTAAATTTTTTTATTAAACTTGCTACCAGAGGAAGCAATATTGCAAAACCTGTTTAAATAGGTACCATTTGTGAATATAAACAGTTTCAGATTTTTTTTGTCTGAAGGCTTAAGTGGTTTCATAATTTCTGGTGAGTGTTTTTATACAGAAATAGACCAAAGCATGCTGAAACTACACGTAAGCAGTGGAGAAGGGGGAGGAGGACAGTTGATTTAAAAAGGTCTGGAGATCAGAACGGGAGGCTGTGAACACAAATGAATTACATGTATGTGAGTTGCAAAAGGAGGAGGGAGTCACTCTCCACATTTGGAAATGATAACAAATATCAGGCTGTCCTGTGATCTCACAGTCCGGAGCTGTAAATCCAGGGAGAAAAAAAGATCGGTAGACCACAGTCTGGGTCAGGATATGAGACCTCAATGAACATGACAAGGTAGATGTCTTTACTACAGGCTAGTGGTGGTTCATCAGGCACCACGTCATAGAGGCTTTCAGAATTTTACTGCTACTTATCGTCTACTTATAGGGGCACTTAAAGATAAATCACTTAAAGTTAAATCACTCACAAAAGAAAAAAAAAAGGCAAAGAAAGAAGCAGAAACATAAGGAAGACAGCAAAATGAGAGAAAACATGTTTGCTAAGTAATGGATTAGACTCTACCCTAATGCACACCCCTCCACTCCTTACCATCGCATTCAGCATGTTCCCCTGAGCTGCATCCCTCCCTGAACTGCAGCCACAACACTGCCACTCTCTTTCGTATCTCTCCTTGTCGCCGGGAGGCTTTGCATTAGTGACACGAAGCAAGGGAGAGAGAGGTAAAATAACCTGCCTTTCCAAATCCATACGGACACTGCGGCTGAGGGTGGCAGCTATGGGCACAGCCTGATCTCTGGTCTCCTCTCCGCCCGCGGCACTCTTGCTGGCACAGAGGGGTGGTCACCTGCACACCGAGCAGTGGGGTGTCACAGCCCTTCTGCGATGCACCCTGGCACCAAAGGCGATTTAGTCTTAAAGATTTTGGGGCTCACAGGCCCCAGTGTTAAAATGTCTAAATTATCCCTTCAGTCTACAGGAAAGAAAAAAAAAAGATGACCTCTCTGAGGTTCCAATAAGTTTGTGAAACTTTCCTCCAGCACCATTTTGGGGTATCTCTGCTCTCAGCAAGTGTCCTGGTAACCCGGTGCAAACACACACAGGTAAGCACCCCTGCTTCGCACGGCTTGTCTGAGCCACGTTGGCAAGAGGCACCCACTGCACCCACTGCTTCGAAAATGTGCCTGCAATGGTATAACCATGTCACAAGACCAGTCCCCAGGGAATTTCCAGCATTAACTCCTCTGTCTGAAAGACATTTCTTTGTATTAGCTTAGCTGTCCTGCCCAGCATCATCTCCCCCTCCACCAAGTCCTTAAAAGCCGGCTGCTGTTTGAAGAATGACTTCAGCCTCACGAGATCAGAAGCTGTGGGTAGTCACACACAGTGAGGCAAAGCCTGTGAGGTAAACGATGGCACAGTGAGCAGGGAAATGGTAAATCAGACCCATGTGCCTTTCCTAAGGGCTTTTTTTGTATTTGCTGCCTTGCGAAGAAGAAGTCCCTCCCAAAAGTCACCAGGGGAAGTAAAAATGGGATCCTACTACTCCTCATTCATAAGCCCTGTTTTCACATAACGTTGATTCACTCCACATTCCATTTTTTTTTGTGGCACACAGGGTAGCAACTACCAATAGAACCGGTGAGTTTACTGTTTCATCACTTAAGGAGCAGTGCTTGCGCTGGCCGGTTACTGCTTAGCTCTGTTGTTCCCAAGCTGTAGCTGATAACAGTTCACAGGCAGGAGCTCTGGATGTTCATTTGTCTCCAGGTTCCAACACTTGCGTATTTTATTGTAATTTGGTTATCTGAACAGGGCTGTTTCATCTCTCCCTGTGATACAGCCACAAATCTGCTTCCTCTAAGCTGCTAAGTTAGAGCAAACTCCTGATTCGGTCTGCAGTTCCTTTGAGCTCTGAGTACCAAATGCTGTGGTTTGAAAAGATTAAAACCAGAGATGAAACCTGATTGTTGTTCCATGCATCTGCTTTAAATTGGTTGTTCTGTTTATTTTAAAGACTTGAACTGGTGCAATGAAAAAGCAAGCAGATTCTGCAGAATTAATCTTGCTACATTGGGCTTTACGCTCGGCTTGTATTTACTCTTCTTTTTTAGAGCATCACTGAAATCTTGCCTTCATTGCAAAATCAACATTACTAACAATTAACACTTGCCATTAAATTAAGTGCTATCTCTACGTTAAATCCTGTAAGTTACAATATCAGTTGTGTTTTAGCTGTGGCTGACTGGTCCAGGGTCCCACTCATTTAAGGATCACTCATCAGCTTACAATATATCCTTGTCAGAGGGTGCATGCAGGCAAGTACCATTCCAATGTTAGCAGTCCTTTCATGTCTTCCCACAGCTTTCCCTGTGTGCCCTGCACTACTAGATACACTCTCCCATGCCCTACGGGGCAAGAATCAATAGTGTGATTCAGCTCCTCCAGGATTTAGACAGAGAGGGTGAGCCCCAGAGGTGTCAGGGGCCATGTAATGAAGGAGAGGGGACACCTCACTGCCTGGCCTAAGGTGGTACTCAAGATGGATGAGTTGGAGGGGAGAAACTCAAGTGTGGGCAACACAGTTAAAACTGACAGGGACCCAGGGACAGATCTTCCACTTATGTCAGCCTTATTTCCTTGTTCATACAACCCTTCCACAAATCAGGGAAATGAAGTAAGTTCTGCCAAGAACCAAAATAAAGCCTTAGTTTCGTTTAGTCTCACTTGAATGGTCTGCAAGTCTTGACCAGCCTTCAGCAGGAAGATGAATCCCTGTCACTTGTTTTTTAGGGAGCTGAAATATTAGCTTAACACCACAGCTTTTGTGCTGTGATCCATGGACGACACGAGCAGCTCATAACTGCTTCTAAAGAGTCTTTAGAAGACAGGTATGGAAAGCAAGGCTCACATTTTTGCTGTAGAGTAGCAACTTCACTGGCAGGATGTACAGGTACTCATAACTCAAAAGAACAGGGGCTTTGCCCCATGCAATCTGGGTAGCCAACATACAGCCTGAAACTGCCTTCCCCACAAGGCGCTGAGCTGCCTCTTACCACCAATCCACTGCAGAGGTCAATGCCTTGCATTCAGGTACCATGCCTGCATGACTTTTTAAGGGACTGTATAATGTCTCTCCCTCTAGGAGCAGAAAGACATTTGAATGGTTTTGGCTGCAGAAACAGGCAGTAAGGTCATAGTAAGTCATAATGTCAGGTCATAATGTCAGTAAGGTTTGCATAGCTAAATCACATATAAGGCAATTTGCAATTGCTTAAAGAAAAAGGCAGTGTAAATTGAGTTATTAAAAAGTCCTAGGACAGAGGTATCCGCCATTTCTATTATAAGTAAGTGGTGTGATAAGTTTCATAAAGCAAAATACTAGCTTTTATTTTTAAAGTGGGTGGACATTGCAAGTTTGTGGCAAACTGCAGTAGTCTGCCTGAGTCTGCGTAATGTACGGGGATTTGACATCCAATTACATCGCAGGGCATTCTGGGAACAGAGATAACGTTTCTGGTGCCAGGCCAGGTTAAATGCATCTGGCACAATAGACCCTGCAGATGCTCAGTTGGACAGATGCAGAAACTTGATGTTATCCTATTTTCAGATGCCAAACAGAGCTTATACTGTTCTTACAAAGCAAGGACATAAGAGACATGAAAAGGAAGTGGTTTACCGCAACAAAGGCATTCATGGCTTGTAACGCCCTTCCAATTACAAGGAGCAGACAATTGTTCATCATAAATGTTAGAGAGAGAAAGCTGAAAGAAGAGAAAAAGCAGCTTGCCATGAACAGGAATAAAAAGGTTGTACGTGAAATTGCACGCTCACATAGGCTGATGCACATCTGGCATGACTCCACTGTAATCAGCAGAGTTAGCCTGTACTTGCACCCACCTACACAACAGCTGAATCCAACCCCAAAAGTCTCCCCCTGTAATTGTGGCAAATACCACTTCACCAAAACCTCTCTTTTGTTCGCCCCAGAACATTGGGCTCCCTCCCTTTCCAAATAAATCTCTGCTTAAAAGTCATAACAAGTTTATACCCTTTCCTTTCTAGTCTGCCACACAGTTTCTTTGCCTAGGGACATCCTAGGAGGAAAAGATCAGCAAAGATGCAAACTCCAGCTATACTGAGGAGCCTCCTACTTATATTTGCATCTTGCTGAAGGCCGTATTTGTTCTGGGACTGGGTGACGGCTCTCCCTGATTTTGTCCTGCTATTACTTTCAGAGGAATTGCATTAGCATAAAACTGCAATAGCACAATTGTGAGTTGGGCTCTTTAACCTGGACTTTCTAGAAGGCAGGGTGGAGAGACTTGAGGATGGATTAAGCACAAAGAAGGCCCAAAACCACAGTGTTTTCAAGCTTCTTCAGCCAAATGGTATGTACCACTGGGGGAAATAAAACCACAAACCCCTGAGGTTTTAGTGAGCCTTTGTGGGCCTTTTTGTGAAAGTGGCTTTCTAGACATGTCCAAGTGGAGACCAATGAGACTGCTTTGTATGGTTGTACAGTCAGCTTTGGTACATAAAATTGATATTCCTCGTTTCTCATTTGGGTGTTTCTGGCTGAGACATGCAGAGTATGTTATGTTAGGGAGTGCACCACCTTCAAAACACAGAATAGAAAAACCTCAGAGAGCTTCCATCTGCCCCAGAGTCATGTGTGACCATAGCTGCATTATGAAATAGCAATAATAATATCTTCCTACTGCATCTTACCACGAAGCTTTGTGACTGCTGAAAAACACATGTGGGGAATGATGGAGATGCATCCAAAAGGGAGCAGAGACAAAGGGCAGTGAGCTGCCTGTCACCCAGAAACTGCAGCTGCTTTTTAGCAACCCTAATAAATAGACTTCTCCCATTCCAAGGAAAAAAAAAAACATATTAATCATCACCAACAATTAGATAAACAACAGTGATTTCGTTTGTTTAACGTTTTTATTTTACATGAAGATACACTGATGAAACCACTTCATTTTATCATATTCTTAGGTTTTTCTGATAAGGAAAATGTCCAAAGACACATGGGAGACTTATCTTTCCCATAGTGCAGCACCTGAGGACAACACCAAAGCAAAGGAACCCTTATATTTGCCCAGCATCCCAAATCCTCCCAGCAGCACCATATGGAAAAAGGCAGAGATGTGAGCGCTTGATCTCAACCAGGTACCCACTGGTACAAGACAGCAGCTGTAATGATGCACTAATCTGTGCAGGGCCTCGGAGAAATAAATCTCACTATTTAAACTCACACCAGTCAGAGGTGCTGCGTCCAGCGAGATGTGGTACAGTAATGTATCAGTAAGGCACTGGCTGCTACTAAGATATGTTCCTGATACATGAGTGGCCCTTCTCCGATTAGCACGAAAATACGGTCAAACCTTTCTGAAAAATCAATTTTTCTTAGCTGGTTGATAAGAAAGTTGGTATTTTCAGTCCAAGACAAAGCCTTGAATCAGAAGCCATGAATCAAATGACTAACCACAAGAGATAAATTGGGTATGATCTTCCCTAGCTCAGCCGTGCCAAAGAACTTAGCTTAATAACCCTGGTTGACACTGGCACCATCCCAGTGGTTCCCAGCGCTTCCTTATTAATGTGGATGTTTTCAACTCAGCGCTTCCACGGTTTCATAAACATCGAGGCTGACATCATTTTAACTGCAAAAAGCATTTATAAGCATTAAAGCTCAATAGCAAAGCTAACCTGAGGCTTGAGCTAAGCCTTGATTTATGCACTGAAGGGTTCTACTAAGCAGGCTGTGGGACGCCTTCAGCACAAAACTGAATTTTTCATTTACTTCTTCCTCTGTAATAGAACAAGTTAGATCCCTGGAACCAAATCTTCAAGCTCCAGGTTCAAGTTGTTTGGTTTGGGTTGATTTCCAGTCATTCTGCAATGGATGTAGCATAATTCACTGACTATACTGAAGGTGCATGGAGACATTTAGAATAAGGGAAGCTTTCACAAAGCAACTCTTCCAGGTCACTGCTAAAATAACTATGTCTCCAAGCAATGCCTGCTACCAGTCCTGAATGTTTTGGGATACAAGATAGAACCAGACAAGATGGATTTCACAGTAACATCACCTCTGTCACAAAGGATCATGCACACCACCTACTATGCCCAGAGCATTAAACCAGAATTTGTTTGAAAGCAATGCCAGATTTGTCCTTTTCCCTGCAATAACTGTGAAGGGAAAACAGTCCCTCAAGGTTAACTGTCTAGGTCATCTATGGCAACCTCCCTACTCCATGTCCCTGTGTTACAGCGAGCTCACTTTGGTGGCTGGAAATCTTTATCTAGTGCAAACTGAAAACTCCACTTAGTTGTTCTAATGAGTGAAAATGGCCCTGCAGCTTTTCCTTTTGAGTGCAACTTCTTCACAGAAGACTCAAAAGAAGTCCATTTAACTCAACTTGCCAAGCAATTTGGAGCAAGTTGCAACTCCATTGCAACTCAGCAATTTTATTACTATATGCCTTATCAACCAAAAAAGAAAAAATGTTTCTGTGAGAAAAATATCTTCTTGACACAGATTTAAAAAGAAGTGTTCAAAAGGTATGCGTGGTACTGACAATTCAGTATAAATAGACTGGTACAAGTTAATTTAGTAGAACAGGGATAAGCAAGAAGAATGCATTTGGGAATAGTACGGAGACCCTGGGGAAGGAATAAAGGGAAAAAAATAAGACAAAATCAAAATGAAAGAACTGATGCATCCCCTATTGCAGATATTTGCTGGTGAGCACCTCTGTATGATGATAAATTTTCCAGCACAGCACTTTCATTCTTTGCTATAGGCAGGGTAGTCCAGTGCTCTCAGCACTTTGAATACCTTTGAACACCTTTGGTGTTATTCTTCAAAATACAGAGTGAAAGGAATAGGCTTGCAGCCTTAACAGTTGCAGTGTGAAACCTGAAAGTGTGACGTACGGAGAAAAGTTCCAAAAGTCAGTGAAACCACTGCATGGGATGGTTTGGGTTGCTTTGAAAGACCCACGAAAGATGCCGTTTCAAGTTTCTGGCAATAGGTTCTCTTTTTCCACTGTGCTAATTCAACTTTACTGCAGTAAAGTTGATGTAAAAGCTGATGTAAAAAATGCTGTAATGTTGGTGCTCACTCACCAGCACAGTCAGTGCTGTGAGGCTGGTGCCTCACCTTTGGGCTGACCTGGCGTAAATCAATGGATCAAAGCTGTGAATATGCACCACAGGTCTGGCCTGGCACATGTGCCATCAGTGGAAAGGCTATGGTACCCTCAGGCTGTTTCTCTTCTACATTTTGTGTCTCCTTCTGCAGCATTGTCCCCCACAATGAATGTACAGATTCCTAAAACTAGCAACTTGAAATAGAAAGTGCAGGTTTCCTCACATCTGAACCAGATGGGTGGTGCACAAATGGAGATACAGAAGGACCAGATTTGCTTTGTGTTACGTGAAACAACTCTCCCTGGCATATTCTGATCTGTCCTTCAGCAAGCGAACTGGCACAACTGTGGGAAGATGGAAGTGGGAGAAGTGGACTGGGCTAAGCTAATAGGAGCTGTGCTTCCACAGCATGCCTGAAGGGGACGAATGAAAGAATATACCTCAACCTCAGAATGAGCAACTAATCCAAAAAGTCTTCATCTATTAAGGAGAGGAGCCTGCTGACGAACAGGAAAGGAATGCACAATCAGGTTTTGTCAGGTTCAACTTCATCAATCTTTCTGCTGCAGGTTCTGCCTCTCAGATGTGATACACAGGGCTGGCCACAAAACAAGAATTTTGTTTCACAATTCAGAAGAAAAAAAAAGAGGTTTTTTGAAGTTTTTCAAATCTGTTTTCATTATGCATCAGAACAAAACCACTGTATTTCCAAAACCTTCACATGTAAGGCCCAGAGAGGAAAGAGAAAGGGAGGCCAAGCAGCAAATAGGCTAGTGCCTCGGTGATTCCCCTCCGGAGAGGAAAGCCTGGCTCCCAGCTCCCAAGCGCTGTCAGACAGGAGAGGGACAGCAACTTGGACTCCCCCACCAGAAGGCCAGGGACAGCCAGGTTTTCTCCCCCCACACACTCCTTTAGTTAACTCTCTCTCACCCTCTGCCCCCATCTCCTTGGAGCCTCTCCACTCCGTGTAAATAATTACATACGAACTGAGCTAGAGAGAATGAGAGTATGCAATCCAGCGGTTAGGAAGTTCCCTGGAGATAAAACGGAGCTGCAGATTCAAGTTCTTGCTCCGTCTGATTTGAAGCTGATTTCAATTAAGTATTCATTGGAAGAAAGTGAAATGGCCGGTATAGCTTGGCAGTCAGGGAACCACTCCAAATCAAAGCAAGGACTCGAACCTGGGGACGCACTTCCCAGGGAAGCCTCCTGACCACTGGCAGATCGATCAGCTCTCACACGTGAAGCAGGAGTGGGAGGAAGGCTGAAGTACTCAGCCAGTTCTGGGGGAGCTGCCTCTTCTGGGGGCTTCGCTCCAAAAGGAAACCCGTTGGAGGGCACACATCCAGCCAGTATGCTAGGATCATCATGTGAACCGATGTACAAGCATCACCGTTCCCCTCAGCCCTATCATGCAGGCCCCCACACAGACTGTCTCCCACCAGGATTTGAGGAAGCTGGGAAGTTGACATCAGGCATCTCCAGAGTAGGACTCGTTTTCTCCTTTCCTGCAATTCCCCTACTGACCTTGGAAGGTTTTCTGCTGATACTACAGTTAAAACAGATACAGTGTCTCAACAAGTTCCAGAGAAGCATCATTTCCAGGTGGAAAAGTTGGTCTTGGATCATATGGGATGGATCCAATACTAGCAAAGAATAGCAAAATTATCAATCATAATATGGGAAATGGAGAAGTACTTGACAAATGTTTCTGTTTCAGATTCAGAAGGAAGCAGAATGATATATTCAGAGCCTAACTTGATACTTACTATTGCACTGGCAATTAGAGATGATGTTAAACAGCAGTCATTAATAACAACATTTGTAAACCTGCAGGACTTGATTACAGTCCTGGTGAGGATTGCCAGATTGGCTGACAGAAATAGCTGCAAAAAGGAAAAATATTTAGATCTTTTAAGGTGTTTAACTTGCTCCCACATAACATCCATTAGTGTTAAATGGCTTAAAAGCTGTCTAATGAATGTATTTCTAAAAGTAATTTTAGTAGAATCACTATCATTCAGGGAGGCATTCCATCTGGAGTTTAGGGGGGCTCTATTCTTGGTGCCAGCCACTCCTGTCAATGACATCTTTACCAACAGTGCAGACAAAAACAAAACCACTGTGGTAGAAGATTGAGACAATGCAAAAGGATTATAGGATGATAAAAGTGATGTGGGGAACAAGTTTGTTGTAAGAATTAATTCCTTGTCATTTGTATTACTTGCATTTTCAAAACCAAATGCGAGTTACACATCGTGCAACAAAGGCTTTCTGTCACCCTTTAAGCTGTGAACCAGCAATTCAGATATAATTAACTTTGAAAAAACTTCATGGTCACATTAGATAATCAGCTGAACATGACCCCCCCAGAGCAATTCTGATCCTTAGATAAATAAGCAGAGGCGTTTGAAAAGTGTACAGCTCTAGTGAGAATATTGCTGAAATACCACATGCAGTTCTGGCATCCAAACTTTACAAAATGTATTCAAAATTTGGAAAAGGTTCAGAAAAGAGCTACAAGAATGAGACTAAAGAAGTTTAGTCTGATTTATCCCAGGGAAGTTTAAGAGGTAATATGATCACAGCTCACAGATACTCGAATGGTAAAGTAACTATTATAACCATGAGAAAGAGATTTTTAACTGGAGGTGTCATATCTACTGTAAAAGGCATAATGAAATCCACTAGGTAGAAGCCAAAACCGGACAAACTTCAAGTCTGGGGTATGCATTTTCTTTAAACTGTGAAGGGCATAGCAATTGAATATGATGAACTGAATTCTCCATCCCATGCAGTCTTTAATGAAAGGCTAAAAAGGTATCCATTATTATGGGCAGAAAAAATCATGAGGTGCTGCAATGAAGTTTGTAGATATGTCATACAGGAGGTCAGACTAGAGAATGACCATAATCTATCCTGGGATTAAAAATCTCTGAATGTATGGCTATAATTGTCTTATTTTTTTTTCTCTTTCTAATGGAAGATGGTCACTGGCTTTACTACATAATTTCCTAAGTGCCAGCATCTGTCAGTATTGGACAGTTTGGGTATATAATTATGTAAGGAGAACCTTGTTAAATATCCACTGCTAAAAATAACTTCTAAGGAGCTTTAGCTCTATTGTAATCTAAACAAGAGTTCCTGCTGCATGCTGCAGAAAGATATCACTTATCTTCTTCTAATAACATGAAGACTTTGGGGCTCCAGAATATTCCCTTGAGTGAACTATACTGATTTTGACTTTCTCCTCCAACTAATGAGAAGTTTTATGTTTTTCTTTAAACCAAAAGGAGGTAACAAGAAGTACCACAGAAAAAAAGATGTATTTTTTAAAGATTAGTATTCCTCCTGAACATTTTATAAGGCCAACAGTCTCATCAATAAGTCAGCTGAGATTCAAGGGAACTCAAAGATACAACAGTATTCACTGTTCATTTCATAAATCATGCAGGTACCATCAAGTGTTACCCTTCTGTGACTGCTATCACTGCACAGTAGGAGGAGGTCCCATTTTCTGTAGGAGATGGCTACTTACTTAAAGGTTGAGCAGCAAGAACTTACTTGAAATGGATGTTGGTGCAAAATAACTTCCATAAAACAAGCACATGAAAAAACTTGGACATGGGTTTCCCTAGGAGTTCTGTTTTGGTTCAGTAGTGCTCAGTTCACAAACACTTCAGCAAATCTCGAATGATTAATGGCTTTTCTTGGCTTCCAGTATAGAGCAGATGAAAATTTTGCAGTTGTGGTCAAGTCTTCCTTTGAGTTTTGGGATTCATTGAAACCAAAACACACGAAAAGTATGTGATGAAGTAGAGGAGAAAAGAGACGGTCCACCGATATTTTGTGCAAGAAGTTTCCCCCACAGTTCCCCTCCCTGTGGGCTAACAGTCAAAGCAGAAGCAAAGGTGTCAAAGGTCTAATCCACATCTTACAATAACATAACCCCTTCATCTCATTAGTCAAAACCCTGACCTCACACCAGATGCCATGCTGCCCCATCAGTCCTCAAGTCTGGACTAGCAATTGGACAGGACACTCTAACAGGTTGTATTTAGTGCTATGGTGGCAACCAGCTGAGTCAGCGTCCGCCAGCGATCACTGTGCTCTAGTAGCCAAGAGTACCACTTATTCCTTCCTTAGGCCCTCCTAGCCCATATCTAGATTAGGGACAATCACAGTATCTCATATCACACTGTATGATAGCCACTACTAAATACTGACTATTAATAGCTTCACTTGTATCTAGACTTCTGCCTTTCTTGTATATATTATAAATAGCATATCCTTCTTCACGTGACACTGAAACAGAGGGGTACGTCTTCAGCTTGCCTTTCAGCTCACTTCCAAGTTTAACCGTACAGGTTTCCATTTGGTTTCACACATAGAAACACCTTCCAGTATATTTTGATAAGTTTAAGAACAGCATTTCCACTCAGCAGTGGTGAGGCCACACCTCAAATACTGTGTTCAGTTTTGGACCCCTCACTACAAGAAGAACGTTGAGGTGCTGGAGCGTGTCCAGAGAAGGGCAATGAAGCTGGTGAAGGGTCTAGAGCACAAGTCTTATGAGGAGCAGCTGAGGGAGCTGGGGTTGTTTCGCCTGGAGAAAAGGAGGCTGAGGGGAGACCTTACCGCTCCCTACAGCTACCTGACAGGAGGTTGTAGCAAGGTGGGGGTTCGTCTTTTCTCCCAAGTAACAGGTGTTAGGACAAGAAGAAATGGCCTCAAGTTGCACTAGGAGAGGATTAGTTTGAATATTAGGAAAAATTTCTTCACCGAAAGTGTTGTCAAGCATTGGAACAGGCTGCCCAGGGAGGTGGTTGAGTCCCCATCCCCAGAGGTATTTAAAAGACGTGTAGATGTGGTGCTTAGGGACATGGTTTAGTGGCGGACTTGGCATTGCTAGGTTAACGGTTGGGCTTAATGATCTTAAAGGTCTTTTCCAACCTAAACAACTCTATGACTCTATGATTCTATGATTTTGTTTAGAATTTGTGCCTGGCACTTGGGTGTTTCTGTTAACCCAAGGCTGTATTTGTCCACAAGCTCTGCCTAGGGGCAAGGTGGACCTCAGGCTGTAAAGCAGACCCTTAAGTCTAATGGACTAGAGCCCCACAACATCCAAGAAGCATGATAGTGCAAGACAAGAAGAGACTGCTATACCACTGGCTTAAAAACATTGCTCCTAAACTGACAGAAATCTGGTCTTGCCACTGTGTCTTTAGTATTGTTATTTATTGTATTGCACTGCTGAAGTCTCACACAGGGATTAGCACTTCAGCACACTTGGCATCGTATAGTTACATACTTGTCTTAATAATTAGACTATGTGATCCTCCTCTGCTCCCTACACTTCTCAGTAATGACCCAATTTAGCACCTGTGAAGGGCAAATTTTAGGCTGTTTTGTGAAACTTTAGAACACAAAACCATTTTCATGAGATGTGACAATGTGGAAGTTGAAGATTATGAAAAATTCAACATGCCATAGCAATGTTACATGGCCAGTGTTTTTGTTGCCCTCCCTTATCATTCTCTTCTGTTTCAGCATGCCACCAAGTCACGCTCCCCGAGTTGCACAAAAAAAAAAAAAAAAAAAAAGGAAAAATAGCTGTATCTGCAGGGCTAAGCAGTATGAAAGATTGTCTGGGCATGATAAACTTGGATTTGTAGAGCCAAAATAATAAAACTAGCACATGCTTAGACAGCAATGTCTGTATGCACGTAATGCGAAGGTAGGACTTCTTCCTCTCCCGCCCCTTGGTGCTACACTGACTTGCAGAGCACCCAGGCCACCTGAACACGGCCATGTGATCTCACCCTCCCCAGCAATGGGGACCAGCAGCTGGGGGAATGTTCCCGCCGCCTGGGAAACATGCCTTCCAGCAAAGCCTGTCTGGAGACACAGTGCCATATGCAGCACATCGCCGTGGCTTCCCTCCAGCTCGGGGCCGCCACGCAGCTGGCGTAGCCTGGAGCGGGAGGGGGGCCTGCACCGCAGACGGAAGTGGGAGACGGGGTCTGAGAGCATCAGTCTTGCCCTGACAGCCTTTGACTAGACAGGTCTGGTTACAGCAGCTGAAGATCTGATCTGCAAGACACAAATCCAGCAAGAACAATATAAAAATGGAAAGCATCCTGTGTTAGGGGAACATCTGTTTAGGCGGTGAAAACCCCTTGGAGTGCATCATTCTGGGTGAATCAGCACAGCTGAGATGGCTGCTCAGCTGCCCAAGTGGCTTATTTAAGTTTTTCCCAGCCTAGCCATGTGCCATCACCAAGATTTATTAGCTGTAGCGCTGCACAATTCCAGGAGGTGCGGTTATCAGGAAGTACTTGGCTCCCCAGCACCGTTACTGGGCTTCTCACTGCATAAATTACAAGGTGTGCACTGTCTAGTAGATAAGCAGACCCTCCATTATGCCTTGCTGTTCTGAATTGTCATTCCTCACTGTATTTCCACATTGGTACTGATAGCACTGAACAAGACCAAGACTCTTTACTGGTGTAAATTGGTGTTGCCCTGTCAAAGTCAGTGATGCAATGTGGATTTGCACTCGCTAAGCATCTGGCCCAGTTTCAAAACTCTCTGGATGAAAACTGTTGGGTGTCAGGAACCTGCAGGCCTGATAGTCTCCGTAATTAAGCTGACAGCATTAGTTGGGTCTGTCTTAGCCCTTGCTATGCTTCTGAAATCTCTGTAGATGGGAAGAACAAAACTTGTTCTTTGGATGCTTCCTTTGACAAAGCAGAATCGTGGCCACTTGACACAAGATGAGTATTAAGAGCTTTATCAAGCTTATGAAAGTGAGTCCAGGAGAAAGAGAAGACCCAGTCCCCATGGCCTTGAGATGAGTTGTGGAAGACTATTGCATCTGCAGCTCTCCTGAGGCTATGCCATCCCAGGGCTGCCTAGACAGAGTCAAAAATCACAGTCCTATTTTCTTCTCTGTCCAGGCAAGGCACTGGTTCCCAAATTGATTTCCTTTCTGATACAAGGCCAACATTGTGCCAGGCCCATGTATAGGTCAGCTGGCCAATATTGCTTTTTTTCTAATGCATATCAAAAATTTATGAAAACAGAAATGTGCTCCTAGCAAATACTTCAGAAAAAAAAATCTGTTTTGTGATACAACTCAGAGCACCTGAAGACTTCAGGGTATCCTCTTTGACTAAAAATGACAGTTTTCAGTTTATTTCTGAGCAAAAAAATATTAAAACACTTTCATGTATAGTAGACACTTCAGAGGTACTGAAATATTGCAGGATCTCCAATTCTCTGTCAAAGTTGAAAGTTATGAAGCAAAATGTTGATAGGTTCCACCTGGATAAACCTTGAAAAAGAAATCTTCTGTGCCATTGCTTTCTTGCACATGCCTAAGCAGCAGCCATTTTATGAGCATGGATATAGAACTTGGATGTAAGCCGGGATTCAAGGAAGGCATGACTCTAGTCTAGCTCTGAACTTTGGCATAAATCCCAACACCTTGAGAGAGACAAATGCCTACCAAATTTTGAAAAAAACATTTTTCTCCTTCTGGCCTAACCTCTAGTTACAACCACAGCTTTGCTTAGAACAGACTACAAGAAAAGATGCTCCTCATCCTCTTCAGAAAATATCAGTTTCCAATTCTTTAATCAATTAATTCCAATTAGCAGCCAGTTTATTGGTGACCTGAGACATAGAACACATGGAAACCTGCTGCTCTTGAAGAGACTGATCTTTGATTTAATGACACCACAAATGGTTGGTTGTACAACACCCTGTCTACCAGTATTTGAGTATTTGCACCAGTATAAAGAATAAACCAGTGCCCAAGTAAAATCTGGAAATTCAGGCAACTACAGCTTGAATAAATTTTGAAATCAGAACCATAAATTTGCTGAGAGTATTTTAGAAATGTCTTTTTGCTCCATAGAACCAGATTCTGATTCCTCATTATGCCCTATGAAACTGTGTTTACAGCACTCAGCTGAGAGCCCTGTTTTCCTATCTCCTACTTGTTCCTAACTACCCAGCTGAGCATCGAGTATTCTGTTACAAACACCCTACGAATCCAGGGTAAGCAGTTTGGTTGGAAAATACTGATATTTGAAAACATATGGTGCTTTTATAGCCTTGCTACTGGCATAGACAAAAACCCCCAGACTTAAACATCTCCAAATTCTCCAGAAGAGACAGAAAAGGGAACAAAGCATTTTTTAACAGCCAGAAGATGACCAAAGAACCAGTGAACGAAAGAGGACTTTTTCTCTCCATACCCCACAGAAGCATCACTTGGCACAAAGCAACATGATTCAGTTGCTGCAGTATGGAAGTACATCGTGGGGCAGACCCACCAGAGACAGTGTTTTCTTCTCCTGTCCCTTCTCTCCTAAGCTCAGAGGGAGCCATAACTTGAGTGACATCCTTTGGCACAAATATACATCATTCAGCTGACCCTAATCTTGATGTCCTCTTTCAAGCAGAACTCAGTTCTTGGCAGTTTTATCTGAGTTAGTGTTAAACAAATGCTAAGTAGAAATGGAATAAAAATATCAGGTTGTCAGCTCATAACAATAAGCTGCTGAGCCTTGGCATACAATAAAATTCAAATTAATGGAAAATGATAAAAATCCCACAGGACAGTCATCTATCAAACTGACACACAGCATTACAAAGTATAGTTTATGTTATCTATATTGCCTAACATGGTTTGAGTAATGCGACTTCTCAGCCTAAGGGACAGATCTCCAGCCCCTCACTCGTATCACCTCCCTCCTAGCACTTTGCTCTGCTATTCCTGAGAGCAACATGTTGAAGATGACTACTTGCATCACTACCTTACGGTCAGCACCTTAAGCCCAGAAATGGAATAAAGATTACCACAGTGTTTATTTTCATCTCACTGTAAGGATCTTATCTTCCCAAAGTTTTGCATTACTGCTCAGCATGGCAGGGCAGGATGTAACAAGTAACTCTTACAACAGTGTAAATGTGTTACTGTCATGCCATTAAATTGTCATGTTATTATGCCATATTTCCAAAATAAAAACTGATGGGTTACAAATCACAAAACCAATAGAAGATACTTGCTATTAAATCACTGTGGGGAGAAAGGAATTACTCTTAGAACTGTGTATTTTCAGAGAGAGTTCCTGCAAAGAAATAACTTTTAAACTAAACTTTATTAAATTTAGTGTTTGAATACTTTTCCCCTTGGTAAAGACCTTTTATCCATTAACGCTGGAAAACAGCCCTTTGTGGGATTCATTCCAAATCAAATTTAGGGGAGAAGCAGGGATAGTGTGTTCACAGACACATATGTGCAATTAAACGAATACATGCTCTCATAACAAAGAGCCAACTCAATTACCTCCCAAGTATAAAGCTTACAGAGAGGCAGATGTGATCTTTATTCCAGAAGGTTTACCAAGCAAACATGAGAGAAAGAATGTGGAAGAAATTTATGTGAAAGCAAATACTTCATACCTTATAAAATCCCCATTGGCTGATTGCAAAGATCTCTTGGAAATGCCAATTAGTCAGGTGTCTCTTTGTCCTTTTTAATTCTCCTACCCTTATTAAATCAATATCTCAGACAACTTAATGGCTCCCCAAAGTCTAGGTCAAACAGAGAGGCAAGAGGAGGTGGAATGAAAGGCTGTGCTTAATTTTGTGCCATGATCTAACTGTGGGTGAGGAGAGAAGGAATAATTTAGCTTGATTAAATAACTAAATATACAGTGCCTTGAAAGGAAAATTGGCCTTCACTCACAGAAGTATCAAGACAATCCCTGACCAAAAAACATTACTGCTGCTGGTTGCAAAGTGGTGACAAATTCTTTTCAGAGGTATTTTGGTTTTTTCTGCCCTGCACATAGGGACTTTTATCTCCTCTCCGACAGCACTCTGTGAAGAAGAACCTCAAGACTGAGTCACAGCCCTGACCATACCCAAAGCACCCCCCACCTTCATGGGCAAAACAGGACTCTGCTGCCTACAAGTTGCTGTTTGCCTCAGGCCTTTCCAGCAGGTGCATGAAATCCGGTTATGGCACATGAGGGAGAGCAGTCACCATAGACTTTTGTCAGGTTCAGGGATACTTCAGAATTTGGCTAGTGTGGAATACCATACATTATAGGGAAAATTGCATTGATAGATTAAAAATGTTCTGACTGAGAAGGGTAAAAATGAGGAGTACCAATCTTATCCATAGGAAAGTTTGGAAGGACAAAGCCTGAGTTGAAATAAGCTGATACAGTTCCACTGACCTTGAGAGAGATACTACCCGTTTGCATCAGCTGGAGACCTGGCTGAGGATGTGTATTACAAGCCACTTCTCCCTTTTAAAATGATTGTGTTGGGTCCAGCTAAGAACTGAACTATCTGTTGAATGTGCTGTGTTCATCCCACTTGATTAGATAGGACTTTAGAGAAACAAATCTTTTAAATTAAACACTTTGGTTTGGTATCTAAAGAGGGGATGAGATGAATTTCAACCTAATCATACTAAATCCTTGTTTCCCATCCCCTCAAGACTGCTTACATTCTTGCTAAGAAAGCAGATCTTCCCCAAGTCAAAGATCAGACTCTTAGGGAAGACTATTAAAAAAAAAAAAAAAAAGTGTAAATATGTAAAAATAAGCCCATGCATTTCTGGGAACCAAGATTAGATTTAACTACTTCTCAGTCATATCCATATGATATAAAAATGTTTAGAGGTCCCAGGGAGAACAAGAAGTGGGAGTATGCTAATTAATGAACTTTTATCTTAACGCTTGCTATTGACTAAAAGCAGACAAGGAAAGCAGAGGCCGTATGGTGGTAAAAGGGCAGAGAACAGGACAGAGAGAGGCAAAAAATACACAAAACCCTTCCCTTGATTTTGGAGATCAGCCAGTAGCTGAGCCAGAGCACAGACTGGGGCAAGGTACATGGGAAGTGACCAAGACAGGACAGGAGGAGGAATTATGACTGCACATGTCTTTGCCTGGACAACATGAGGAACAGCACAACTAGACACAAGAGTTAGATCAGGGCTGCAATCAAAGTGGGCAACCTTTCCCATTTTGAGAATGTTACTCTCATAACGTTCCTGTAGTGCAAATGAGTAGAGTCATCTTCAGTCTGAAAATGAATAAAATAAGATTCAAAGTGATCCAAGCAGGGTTTTGAAAGGCTAACTAAATCATTTAGAGTGCAATCCACACCAAACAGCATCAGATTTTCAAGAAAGCCTATGTGTAGAGCTATTGCTGTGTTGGTGTGTTTGCCTACTGGAAAGAAAAATCATAAGAAGTATTCTAAACTATCAAGAATAGTTTCATTTCCAATTGATCTGAAACAGGTCTTTCTTCTCCCTAGCTGCTTCCCTTTCACAATGAAATGGTTGAGGAGAGCAATGACTTCATTAGATTGACAACAATGGTTTGTTCAGGAATGGTTTGGATAGCTAATTTCTTAAATTATTGAAGTGAAAAATTAGCACTGAAAATTAAATTGAGAAATCCAGATATTTCACTTAGAGAATGGTAACATGAAAGTAACTGTTTGAAAGACTAGATATTGGTTTCGTGGATCTATGCACTTAGCAAAACCCATTTTTCACTAAGAACCTTAAAAAAAATGGGGATTTTCTACCATGTTTGTGCAAGCAATTATGTTTTGTAGAAAAGGGAGTGCCAAAAAATAACCCTTGCTGCCATTTTCATCTCCATGCCTTTAGTCTGACTTGCATGTTCTCTGTAAAGCAGTGTAGCAAATGAACTTGATCAACAGTTTTCAGTGTACATTGATGGACGTGGCCGGTTCATGTCTAATGCAATTCTATGACCTCTAGCACTAGATTTGATCTATACACCTCCTAATGTTTCACATGCTGACGACATGGACCAAGCGAGGTAACACAGACCTCTTCTCTCACTGAGAAACCATTAAAAGGGTTTGTATTCTTCATTTGGCCAGGTCAATTAATATTCAAGTTCTCATGAGAGAGCAACTGTTACTTCTTTTCTAGTATTTTTGGCTATCAGAACTTAAATGCATATGGCATAATGAAAATGACAGTAGGCTTAGGGAGTTTCAGCTGCCAAAATAAAACCCTACACCTGCACAATGCTAAGAAAGAGAGGCTGCACACCTTGGGGCGGGGGGGGGGGATCCATCTCTGTGGCAGAGTTTCCTGGATTAGGGCCATTGCTTATTTTATACCCATGGACTGAAAATTCCTGAATTCTTCTGCTTTGCTTTCTACGAGTTGCAGCAGTGGATGAGTCATTTTACCTCATACCTAACGTGTCATTTCCCATCATCTATTGAGTACGCAACCACAAGAAGATGAAGCAAAAACAGAGCTATTTCTTATCTCACAACTGTGTTTATTTTGAGCTAATCAGTCATACTGACATCTGTTTGGCTCTAATCCTGATTTTGTTAATAAGCCATTTGTGTAAATCTGTTTTATGCAAGACCATGCCTTACTGTACCCCTGAAGACTGATGAATGCATTTTGGAAGCCAGTAATGCTTTAGGATAAGCCCACCGTGGAACTCCAGTAATTTTCCATCAAATGTTGTCCATGAATGAGCTCATGAACCTCCAGTATGAAGACCAACTTTATCTCTGGGGTCGAAGTCATCCAGTGGGCAAGTTTCCAAATAGGAAAACAAAGCAACCTCCTTCCTCCCCAAGATCTTCCCCCCAGTCTCTGCTACTGCTTAAAAAAAAGGTCCACTCTTTGATGTGAGCTCTTGGAAATACTGCGGTTATTTAATTATTCTGTTTCTTGTCTCCTGGTAATTCTCCTAGATCCTTGCTACAGCATTGATTCATATTTCTGAAGGCCAGAGCAGACCAGACTGATCATCTGGTCTGGTCTCTTGCATAATACGCACCACCGCGTTTCACCCTCTGATCTCTGAATCAAGCCTTGTGCCTTGTGGGAGATCCAGGGTATCTTGATTTTGTCTCCAAGTGCTGGAGAATTTACCACATCCTTGGTTAGCCATTCCAGACGTATGTTGCCTTCATGGTTAAGACATTTGAGTTTCATTTCCAATTTGGATTTTTCTGATTTTTCACCTTCCAAGCCTTATGTCCTGCTGTGCTCAAGGCACAACGAGTGCTCTTTAGTATCCTGTCCTTCATCCCATGCAAAGACTTCAGGCTGAGACCCAGGGGGTCTCTCTGTCTCCTACTCAGATAAACCCATCACCTGGAGCTTCTCACATCTCCAGCTGTCAGAAGAGGATATAACACCGAACTCGCTCTGGTAATTCCTCTCTGACGTCTCTGCAGGTTCTCAGCATTTGGTCTGAGGGCAGAGACTGGCACGGTAGGCAGCAGAACTGGGCAGGGTGGGACACATCTGCTCCTGAGCAGTACTTCTTCCCGGACACAGCCTGGCCTTGGCTCCCTGCCCTAGCCCCACTGCTACCTCATGCCACTGCTGCTCGCTCACCCGCCTGACAGCATTTTGTCACCGCTTCCCAGGACACACTATTTCCTCACCCGGTCTGCAGTGTTTATTCCTCATCTGCCTAATCTCTCATTCCTTCTCTTAGAAAGCATGGTTTTTTGCACCATCGGGCTTCCTGAACAGTGCTGGTTATGTCACCCTGGGTATGCCTTCAGCTATTTATTTCCTCAGGAAATGCCACATCACCTGGAATATTTGTATATTTTCCCTGTTACAAAATAAAGCTTACGGGAATGAATTTCTTACTTCTGTCAACTGCCTTACATCCTTGAGAGGCTCCAGCTGCAAAATGGAATCCAAAGACAGACTTCTCAAAAAGCCCATATTAATTGGCTCAACAGGCTCCCACAGCCATTGGGATGCGACTATCACAGGCATGTTTCACAGGGGAGGCACAGGAATGGCTGTGCCAAAGCCATAGCACTTAAAGAGTTCAGCAGTGACTGTGTTCACATCTAGACATTTACTTTTCTTTTGTCCTGCAGTGTGGCATAACCTGAATTTGTAGCAGGCTACTGTGAATGCACAAATAAGCATGTCTGTGAAAAGTGGGAGCACTAAAGTCTGGTTTTCTACCATCCTGCCTGCCTGTGGACCCACGGTAATCCCACAAAAAGTCGTAGGGGTTGGGCTCTCTTCCAGCCAAGGCACTGGCGCAGTCTCTTGCTCCAAGCCAGATGCCTACTTTCCAGAAACTCCCAGGAACTTAGCAATGCTGAGGTCTTTATCCCTCAGCAAGTTTGGCTGAAATTAGCCGACCACTTCAAAAGTTTCTGAGGGGAGGAGGAATGACATGCAGGCAGACAGACACTCATGCAGATGGACAGTCACAGGCTAAAGAGGGTGGGGGAGATAAATCATTTGTGTTGTGGGAGTTTGGTCTCAATCACCTTACCGATCTTTTCTCCTCCACTTTACAATCTCTGCTGTGCAGTTGCTGGCTACTCACCCTTGATGCACACTGAGACAAATCTTACCAGCTCTTTTAGCCTTCTGGCAGTCATTCACCTAGGAAGATTTCTCTCCTACCCCTCTTCCTGGTAAATTTCTGGTAAATTCAGTAGCCACTGAGAAAAGCTGCAAAAGTGACTACTGAGTGTACTGAGGCTCCATCTGTTGCTCTCATCAAGTCCCAGGAAAGTACTGACGGGATTAATTTGCTCTTAAGGACCACTGAAATCTGTAAGATACATCTGAAGCAGCCCATGCCCTGTGAGTCTGCACACCCGGGAAGCATCCCAAGAGCCTTATTCAGGACCATGCTACACTAAGCACAGCCCTGGAGTCGCTGCAGCTTGCTGATGCCAAAATCAGTGCAGGAAGCCCCAGGGTGCCACTGAGGGGAACCCACTCAGCGGGAAGGGGACAGCTATGTCAGCTCAGGCAGAGCTTCACCTCGGCTTGCCTGCTCCCAGATGGCTACCTGGCCAATGCGATTTTCCAGGGTGTGGATCTGGCCAAGTGTCTCATGAGCACACCAGTTTGGGCTGGGATCACACCATCTCTCTTTCTCCCCAAGGCAGAGGTGCTCTGGCAGCACTGGGGTAGCAAAGACAGACCCTGCAGTGGGAGACAGAGAAACAACCCCCATTAGGTGCCAGGTTTGCTTCATAGGGATCGTTAATGCAGTTAAAACACCACAAGCACAAACCAGACTGTACACCCAGAGTATTGTACAAGGCCTCCTCTATCAACCCACAGTGAATTTGCTGCTCTCATGGGAAAAATCAAAGGGCCTAGGGCAGCAGACAGTCTGTTAGCAAGCTACAGAAATAGTGAGCGGCTGATGACTAGACTCAGGAAAGGAAATTCCTCTCCATGTTTAGAAGAGCTACATACGTACACATACAAATAAAAAACAGGAAGGCATGCGCTGCTGTAGTCTTTGATAGCAGCCCAAGGGAAACGGTGTAATTTGGTAGAAGAAGCAAACAAGGCATCCACTTAGACATAACCTGTCAGGCCTACTAAAGAGGGTGCTTTGACAGACAAGTCTTAGACAAACCAGATCCAGCACAGCAGCACAGAACTGCCTCTGCAACAAATGTAGGGGACAAGGCCCTGGGAGAGACCCCAGACATGTCAAACAGCTTGAGATCTCTTAATGGGAGTCTAGAAGGTTGCAGGTTGTCATATCGGCTGAGAGAGGTGCATATTTGGAGCCATTATAGCTCCTATCTTTTCGGCTGGGAGCCCATCTGTGTTCAGATACATTAATCTCTCTTTGAGAAGGGAACTGGGTAATATGTGCATACTCACAAGACCCTACAAAGTTTCTGGTCCAGGCATATTTATCACATTATAGAAGATCTGTAGAAGTGCCAGTTTTGGTGAGTACTATGTAATGTGGTTCCAACCACAGACTTTATTTTTCCACCATGATGAGGACCACAATCTCTCTTATCCTAAATAAATAAATAAATAAATGTGAAGGGTCAAGGGGCTGCAAATCATACTGACCTGTTTAATTAATAGCAATACAAGCTTTTTTGGGGCTTTTTTTTTTTTTTTCCCCTAAGGTATTTGCTACTAGACTGGAGGGCACCCCACTCCATTTAGCAAAGACCAGAACAGATTCACAAAGACTTGCCAGGCCTCAGACGTTATGTGATCTGAATGCAATTTCTCCACCCAGTCAACAAACACTCTATTTTTATTAATTTCAGAAGAGGCTAGTAGGGAGGAAAGGAAGGAGGGTGGAGGGAGGGGAGGAAATGCCCTTTGACCAAGCAGAATGCCAGAGCTTAGTGAATTGTTACTAGCACAATATGCTAAAACTAAAGCTGGGCCATGTCTTTTCATTTCACAGCAAACCTAGCCTTAGGACTGGAAAACAAGATTTCTGTTCTGCTGGGCTGGCACAACAGCATTAGACGACTTAAGGCAGGAAGCGAAGAAGAAATTACCAATGAGATGTCAGGGGAATATAAAGTAAAGCATCTTTCTTTTGCAAGAGAAAAGAGTTGGGACAATAACTCTGTCCCTGCACATCACTAGGCTGTTTGCTGGCACACTCAAGCCAGGGCCAGCCCTTCTGGCTGGCCGGACCACCATGGCAGCCCCCTCCCACAGACAAGCTCCTTCAACATGTAGGCGAGGGCAGCTGTGAGCACGAGAGCACAGGCTGGTGCCCACTGGGACACTGGATGCACAAAGTATGGCCAGCACTCTCAGAATGCCATCACAGCAGTGCCTACAGCTCTTGGGCAAAATAGGGAGGGTCTGAGTGGATCCTAAGGAAAAATAAAGGTCAGGAAAAAGAGACTGCCACCCTCATGACAATTCATACTCTCCACATCCTGTTTCTCCATTGGCCCCAAGTAAAAGAGTGCCTGTGAGCAGACCAGAGGCTGCTTAGCCTGGAACAGTGAGCTATGTGCATCCAAGCAGCCTTGCCGTAAGCATTTCTGTTGTGCCTGGTATCTCACCTTCTTCCCAGCTCCACAGCAGAGCCTCACTGCAAATTTTTGATGGAGGCCAGGAATCAACACTTGCTCCTTAAATCACGTTCCTTGGCCAAAGAACTGCATATCTCAGCTCTCCTTCCTTACTTTGCCCCCAGATAACTGCCGCCTTGGTCCATATTTGAAAATTTCCCAAGGACCCAGCAGTGTTCCCACCTTACCAGAAGAGACTGTGAAGAAGATGAGTGTGCACTTCAGCCAGCCATATCCATTGTAATGCAAGTTGTACTTATCTCAGTCTATCCCGCCATTTACCTCCTACATAAAAGAGGCTTTTTGCCTGAGCACAAAAATGCTTTTGTTCAAGGCAACCTTTTTGTTCAGAGTGTGGGTCACTGAGTGAAACGCCATAGCCTACACTATGCAGGAGATGAGGCTAATGGATCTAATTGTCCCTTTTCACCTTAAATTTTCTAGATCCTGCACCTCTGGTTACATCTATATGGGACAAAGGAGAGAGATTTCAGGTAGCTCAGCTACTGAAAACAACCTCATTAACATTTCTTCTGATAAAAACACCATAGCATTATATGTGCATGATACAGAAGGTAATCTACTTTCTGTAAATGATAGTTGATACAGGACAATGTGTTCCCCTTTTGCCTGCTCCCCCAAGATTTCTCTCCGGGAGATTCCTATCTGAGAGCTAATGCCATGGTTGCACTCTTCGCTGATGAAGAGTTACACAAAGGGGATTTCAAACACCATAAACCATAAACCATGAACCATAAACTATAAACCACCTCCTTGGAACCTATTCCTGGGAGCAGATGGCTTACACTGCTTGCCAAAACTTTTGTCCAGCACGGAGAGCTTTCAGCGGGCGCTAAAACTTAATAGGTGATATTTTTTCCTGCACCCAAGCAGTATGCTATGAAGTTCCACACTGAACAGCCTCCCTCTCTGTTGTAAGACAGATGAGGTCACCAGAATTACAGTAAATACTGACCCCAGAAAAACTGCATTTCATGTTGGTTCATTGTACTTTTTACTTGTTAATTCTGCTCATGTAGGTGATAGTGACTACTGAATAATTTCAAGACTCTGCAGACACAGAGTAATCAAAAGCTTATAGAAATCTGTCAGAAGCTTCTTACTGATGCCTTGGGCCTCTATCACACCCTATTTAATTACATGCTGTTTGGAAGATCCAAAGCCAGCTAGTAAGGAGAAAGGAAGAATGCACCTGGATAAAGAAACACACAATCTATTTATTTTCTTCCTTCTGTCCTTGCATCATATTCATTTGTTAATGGGTAAAATATTTTTTGCAGGCCCTTAAATTCCACATTCTGTGTTTCTTAACTTATTTTTAACTATATGGTGCAGCCAGGTGGTGAACCAATAACGTTTTTCACCTCAGTTGACACAATTAAACACTATGATTTTCAACCACCAAGAAAAGTTGGCTGGTTGAGTAAGGGCAGTTTGACAACTGAGATATTTATGTACAGCCAAAATGAGATAGTGCCCTATATTTTAAACAGTTCAAGTCAGAGGAGAAAAATGTAAAATTGGTTCCTAGATAATAATGCCTAATCTTTGTTTTTATGGCACATTGCTGTGCAATTAAGGTTGGCTCGTGAAAGCTGTGCGTGAGCACACTCAAATTGCTGAATGGCCTCATAGATGGCAGGAAAGAAAATAAATATTCTACTGTTTATACTTTCTGAAGTAAAATCTTTGAGATAAACAGTGTGTCAGGCTGACAGGTGTGACTTCTTTAACCTTTGCCTGATGAATTTTTCATTCACAGCTGAGGTTGATAGCCTGAAACTGTTGATGGAAAAACCCCACTGTTCAGATTTTGATGGGAATATGAATGTCTGGGTCTTAGAAGGGTCTGACTTCTGTGTAAAGAATTACAGATGCTCTGTTGTGCAGGTGTGGGGGAAGGACCGTGCTGCAGCTGCGCTGTATTGGGCTGGTGTTCCACTCAAGGTATGGCAATATAAGGGTATGGCATTTTCTAGGAAAGTGATCAGATACATCTCCCCCATGATACTTGGAAAGCAGAAAGGTTTTTCAGAGGCTTCGCCTGGTACTTAATTCTTCATAAAAAAACCAAAGCCATGCACTATCACACCATTCTTGATTTTGGCAAGCTCCTCACTTGCCAAAATGTCCAGTTCTTTGTGGAACTGCTGCTTGTAAACAAACAACAGGAGCATTAATAGCATCTTCCTCTGGCTGGTTGTGCTTGGTTTGTCCAGGGTTTCTGCTTAGGTCAGCCTGGGTCCAAGGAGGACTGAAATATGGATGGAGAGAAATGGATTTGTATCGAATACAATGAGGAGAAAATGATGAGCAGGGATCATCTGTGCAAGCAATTTCACGTTGTAGAAGAAAGGCTGCAATCTCCAGGCTAACCAAATGTGAAAAAAAGGCTCGCTGAGCCCCTGCCAGTACATGGAAATTCCAAGAACAACAAGTTAATCCAATAAGATCCAATAAGACATTGAGATTGAGAAGCAGAGAGACAAATTGTGTTCATACTCCATGAAAATACAGAGCAATTGTAAGTCCTATAAACTCCCCAAGATTATTTTTCCTGTCCAAGAAAATCACTTCTGTCTCATATGGCTTGAATTTAAACCAACTAGCTTAAATCTTCGCCCTTAACTCAATCACTGAGAAAATAAAGAGAAAGTAGGATCGAAGTTCAAAGCAAAGCGGTGGGGCAGCGCATGGAGCTGGGCAGAGGGATGGCATGCCAGGCAGACACAGACCCCTGCCCCACCACTCTCACATGGGGTTTGGGCCAGATGGGGGTTGGTTACTTTAAAAAGCTGTAACATCAGGAACCAAAGGGGAACCTCTCCTCTGCCTGGGGTTTCTGAAGGGCTGTCACACTCCAGAGGGCTTGCCAGTGGTCAGTGGCTGCGTGTGGATGCATGACAACTCCAAGATGTCATTTTTGTATTGACAAGCATCTGTGAGTGTTTGAGAAGGAGAGGAAAGATATATCTAAGCCTTCACTGCTTCTCTTACGTAAAACTTTCTACTACATATTAGCAGTCTTCCCAGCTGTTTCAGGCATAGATCATTTCAAGTTCAAGTTTTTCAGAGTAATTATCTGCACAGTCCCTTTTCCCCTCTGGAACAGCTGATTTATAAGGTGATGGCAAGACTGTACTCCATCAGGTTGCCTAGCAGTGAGGGAGAGATGAAAAGTGACTCTAAAACCTTTATCATTTTTAGGTGGTAAGCTATAAACATTGCTGAGGAAAGGCAAGAAGACTGGAAAGCTCTGAGCATGATTTAAATGTAAAACAATGGGAAAATCAGGGCTAGGCTATGACTAAATTGCACGGGAGTCTAGACCACACACACACAAAAATACATAAACCAGTTCAGAGCTGCAGATCGAGTATGGGTTTTTTCATCCCCACAGATGATAACTGAGAGGATCAATTCTCCTCCTAGAAGTTCATTTCTACTTAGAAGAGCAACTTCGTAAAAAATCTGCTTCCTGTGAGTATTCAGTACCATGCTTACTCCAGCACCCATATGTGCATTAATTATTGCTGCTGTTAGCACTGAAGAGCAAATGGAGTCATAAGAGTCAATTCCAAAATTCAAAGAAAAGGCGATTGCAACCAAGAACAGCCTGTGACCAGCAGACTCCTTACTGCCAGTGGCAATGCTCCACCAGCACGACTGGCAGTACCAGCAGTAAGTATAGGGAACGAAACAGAAATCTTCTAGCCTTCTCCATTTACCACATTTAATCTGGGCTTGGTAATGCCCAGTCAACACAAAAGTCCACATTGCTGTTTTTTTTCCAAAAGACCTGCTGCTCTGTCCACAACACAACAGACAGATACAGCACTTCTAGAAGGGCGTACATTTTCTCTTTTCTTTTTTTAAGACTAAGCTCTGTCTTCTTCGTCTTACCTGAACTTTTCCTAAAGATGAATCTGCATAATATCTCCTTTGATTTGTTTGCTCATTTCCTTAAAAAAACTTAATTAAAAGAAATAACAAGGAGGAAAGGGATGGTGTGTCTCTTCAAGGTTATTTATGTAAGATATATTGTGCTATAAATTTACATGCATGGAACAGTCAAATAAAAAGGCTGAAGTTCAATTTAAAGGCCCATGCCACAAGAAAAAGAAATCACAGTGTTAGTTACATTTCCCAAAATGAGAAAATATTAGGTACAAAGAGATGCAGAGAGAGGGGGAGAAGTAAAGACACTGTTTTGCTTTGCTGAGCCAGGGAGCACCCAGCTGAGCAGGATGGGGGGAGAAGAGCTCGCAGCCGGGCACGAGGCACAGCACGGCTGGCAGCCCTGCAGTTTTCCTGCTGCCATGAGGGCGTTCCCAGAACGTCTGAAAGCAAAACTTGGCAGGCAATATGGGAGCTGGATGGAAAGGGAGAAAGACTGAGGATTAAAAATGATTACTTTCCAGAAATAAAAACAAAAACCAGCCACCAATTTCTCCCTTGCATAACAGAAAACATGAGGATACCAGTATATATCAACAATACGATACTCCCACTCACTCCCCCATTCATGTTAGCTTGCACTGGTTTCTTCACTATTTATCAGAAAGAAAAGGCAGCAGTTTTATTTACAGAGTGATATAAATAACAAAGCCTGAAACGAGGAGCATGATACCCCAGCTCTGCAGTAATGACAGAAGCAGCACGGCTGGCTGTCAGGCACGCTCCCCTATCTACTGGCAGCACAGCGATCCAACACTGTGCCTCCCAAGGCTGCAGCCACCCACCACTGATGCAGGCACAGAACACGACCTTTTCCTCCATAAATAACAGTACTCCATCCAAGTGTCATTATTAAATTCTTTCATGTGTGATGCAAGTTGTCGCCGGGAATAAATAGTCTGGTACATGATTATGCAGGATGGTTTTATAGGGAGACAGTTTAAAGAAAACACTGCCCACACCAGATTAGACTTGGGCAATTCAGAGAAAACTATGAAATAGCATGCGCATTTTTTAAAGCGTTGCGTTAAACACACTTCAAAATCCCAACATCTGACTATTTGTATTCTTTTATCTGATGCTGCATAACCCCTAGCCTTAGGTTGCAGCAACTGAAAGCACTTGAGCCTCAGACAAAATGGTGTCAGCCTCACCAAAATCCCACCAAGTGCCCAATTGGAGCTGACCGGGTGAATGTGTCCAGTCAACGCTAACTCTAATCCCATTAGGTCCAGCCAAGGACTGCTCTCCCATAATGCACAAAAGCACAAGTTTGCCAAAGTGCTGGTTTGCAGTCCAAACCAATACTCAGACAAAAACAATCTCAAAATAGAATCAATTCCCTAATTATATCTCCCCTGAATATTAATAGAATATTACAGTCATTAAAAACAGACCTTTCAAAAAAAATGACCTTTCCAAGGTCTTTAGCCACCAGCATCTCTCTCCCATGCATTCATAGTGTTCATTGCCTTTACTCATCTGCTGTCATCCTCAGTCACAAGAGGTCACATGTTGACCCTCCCAGACCAGAAGAGGTGCAGGGAGGTCTCCACCCACACACAGGAGGGATGTCAGATCAGATCTCTTATTCGAGGAGGAGGAGGGAGTCTGAGCTTCCTGAGAAAGAGGCTCAAATCACATTGGCATTGCGCCTTACCATTTTTTAATAAATTCCTATCCCGTAGGTGGATTTAGGCAGCACGGGGCAATTCTGCTTCTCACCATGCACCACATTGTCCACACGTCTCTCACTCTCTTTTGTCCCTTTAGCTGGCTGGGCAGGGAGGGGAATTCTTTGTTTAAATCAAAAACTTTTACAATCTTCAGGGTCCCCTTCATGTTACTCAAATAACAAAAACTATTAAAAAGTCCATTTCTAGTTTACCCTTGTGTGATGACACTAACGTAATTCACTTCTCCTTACTGCTCCCTTGCACTAGCACAAGAGGGAAAGAAGCCTAGTATGAATGAATGTAGCCCCCATGATAAGGGACAGTTTGCCTTTTGCCTTGAGTCCTCTCACTTCCCATGACACCTTCATTGTGCCCACAAGTCTCTTATGGGAGTGAAGGAAAGCAAATGACACTAAGGAACAGATATTGCCATGACAGTGCATTACTGGAAGATGTTCGGATGGTGTCACCCATAGAGCCTGTATAGAAGAGAACAGCAAGTGGGGGAAACCTCTCCCCGCGTTCCTCTTTCCATGAGGATGGGTGACAGAGGAATTGTCCTAGTGGTATTTGAAGTAGTGTCAGTATTTTGCTTGAGGAGGAAGCCTGATCAAAGAAAAAGTAATGTTATACCTAGAGGCACAGTAGGGGTAAGAGCATATGCAATTCAGAGGCTTCAGACAGGCATTCAAAAATCTACTGCGTGGTCTCTCTAGCTTATTGGTTCATAAATTCTAATGGCCCAGGGAATATTTTACAGTGCTCCTTCCCCCTCCCTGATATGGCTTGAAAGCAGTATATCATCTTGATCTCTAAGCTGTGCTGGCCCAAACAGCTGCTGAAGAAAAATTAAGAAAAGACCAGCTGTGTAACGGATAAACAACACAAACTTTATCATCTCTGTTTTTTCCTCCACTAATATTCTGTTTATTCACAGAACTACTTTATTTTATTGGCAATTCTGGTGTTCAGCTGGTCTCAGTCTATACAAAGTCTCTTTCCAATGGCATGATGCTGACCTGCGCCAGCTATGGATCAAGCCCTACGTGTAGGAGACATACTGTATTTCCTCTTTTCCGGCTCTTGATCTCTGGGTTATTATCCATCGGAGGTTTGCCAGAAGTGGTCTCCTTGCCGCATAACAGCTTCAAAGTCAGGCCGAGCAACTGCTTGATGAAGGATGCTTAACACCTATGTTCCTGGTCCTTGTCTTCTCTTTCACGTGCATCTTTCAGCCTCTCAGCCGATCAGCACCGTGCCCACAAATCTTCCCTGGGACATGCTGCGAGAGTCCACAGAGGCATCTGAGCTCGTTCATGCAGCAGCACTGTGCTGGGAAGGCAGTGGCTGACAAACGAGAAACACTTCTCCCCTCAGGTGGCCCGCTCTTCCTTGTCAGCCACACAGCATGGAGAAAAGTAGCTGAAAACCAGCTGTCCTGCCAAAAAGGACAGAAGAGTTTCTTGCGGGCAGCGTGGCTGTTTTATTTATTTATTTTACTTATTTACCACACTCTAGTCACTAGCTTGATTTTCCTTAATCTTACAAATCGCCTGCCAAGGACATAGAGCATCTGGCTTTCTTCAGCAAATAAACTGTTTGCCATGTGTCTGCTGTCCAAAAAGACATGCTGCCCCCAAGTTACAATCCTGAAAAGGACTCTGTCAACATGTTTTATCAACTAATAATAATAATAAAAAAACCCTCCTGTGTTTTTCTCGGAGCTATTTATAAAATGTCTCCAGAAGCCAGACAGTGAATCAGCCTCCTTATCCAACTTTTGTTTCTACCAATGCAAATGCTCTCGGGTTTGTTATTGGAGAGTTGTTCAAAAACAGCTGGGCTGCTGGCATTCAAGCTATTCCTTTATTTAAGGGGTTTTGTTCTGAGTACAAAGACGCAGATTCAGAGATCATTCATGGACTTAAAGTCAAGCATATACTTAATTACTTCGCTGCACTGAAGCCTAAAATATTTGCATTGAAGCAAAACTATACACAAGCAGCCTTTGCAAAGAAGCACACACAGGCATCCCCGACAGGCTGAATTCTTGCAGAGCTGGTGCTGTGGTAGCAGAAAAGGTGTTGTAAATTCCCCCCTACCCCAGTAAGCTGGAGTGAGTCAAAGTAGTTAAATAAGTTGGAGCGAAGACTGTGTACGCACAGCTTTCACTTGGAAGGTGGCTGGGGCAGAATGTGGAGGGGATCGCATCCTCAGAGATTTCCATGCAGGGTCTGGCTGCACAGCTCACGCTCAGGCAGAGAGCATGGGTAAGGAATTTTAGCCTACTGTGTCATACATGCGTGTTGCTCCTGGTGCTAAAAAACCAGCAGCAAACCAGCACAGTCACCTCCATCCTTCCATCCTTTGTTCTCCCACCCACCAGGGCTGGGTTTGCCCAGGTTAGCAAGCGCTCATTCACTCAGGGAGTGAACGTCCTGAATGCATTTAGCAGGACTCTTGCAGGGAACGGCTCAGCCATTAATTTGCTGTGAGCTATCTGGGTGTACTAGAGTGTAACAAGAACTGTTGCTAAGTCTCATGAAAGGCTGTACGAGTATCTGATCCAACCCACACTGAAGTCAAGGCAAAGACTCCCACAGATTTAAATAGGTATTAGATCAAGACCTCAGACTTGTAAAATCTTCAGGGCAGGGGCCATGGCTTTGTTACAATGCACAGTGTGCACTTAACGTGCTCTCTAAGTAACAATAAATAAGAATTTGGAGGTAATGTGACGGGGGGTTGGGAAGACGTTTCCAAAGCTTTCCAAAGAGCCTTGTTATCCCAGCATACTAATGTATTCTACCAAAGCTGTGTTAATCCTTTTTAATATCTTTGTACAAAGACTGTAAAATCCTAGTTGGTTACGTGGGTTGCAATCGTTCTGCAGTAGCTATTCATTTCACATCAATAGCTCAACTTGCAAAAAAATAAAATAAAAAGCCTATCTATCTGTTATTATTCCTTTGCACATAATTAATGGCTTGCTGCCATCCTCCGCTGCACAAAATCTTTGAAATCTTTTCTGCTCCCCTTTACGTGCTTTTCCTCCAACATGAGACACAACTCAAAAAGTTATCTTCAGGTTCAGAAGTCAACAAACTATCCATGACTTTCAGGGCTCTGTGGAGAAAGACAAATAAACACGGGAATGGAGGGACAATGGAATCTCTAAAATGCACCCTGTTTCCTTTGACTAACCAACTGATAGACACAAACCGGCTCTTGTGGCTCACACTCAAGGATGACTGTAAAAGCTTTGGACAGCTAAATGAGGTGGGGTGGGTTTTTTACATAAAGATACTCGATTTAGGACTGTTTCTTCCCTGTGAGTAAGACAAGTTAGCTCTGCCAGCTTTGAATGAGCCATAGACTGGCCTCTTCAGTCTTACCTAGGAAATGCACTGTGCTGTCTGTCTGCTTTGTGTTAGTGGCAGACTTTTCCTTTCCACCTCTGCAAGACCCTCAAATTACATCTTATTGGCTGAAGCACCACGAGAACAAAACCTAGAATTCAACCTGAAATCTTGCGTGGCACTTAAGGAAGCTAATGGACAAAACCCAGACCTGCCATATATCCATTGCTTGATGTCATGGGGCGGGGGGGAGGGGGAAGATATATTTGTTTTACTGGAACTGTTTATCCCAGGATCTCTACTGGGATACCGACATTTTGCAAATGTTTCCTCTGAGATACACTATCAGTTTGCAAAACAGGCCCTTTGAGTGCTCTCATCAGTTGTGCGCACAGATAACTTAAGATGACAAGTAAGGCAAAGCACAACAGCTTATCAGTTGAGAGGGAGATGCTGATCTCGGTGACAGTCACAAGAAGTCTGCAGTAACTCAGCTGGGCTCCGTTAAATTATTTGCCCTCCACAAGTGTCACTGACTTCAGGCACTGTCCCAGGATGGGGGAGGACGCTTGTTTTCTCAGCTTTGCAAGCCCAACTGTGCACTGGTATGTGTGAGCACATGTAGTCACAGGTCCTCTTCTCTCTTAGCGGGCCTCTGAGAACCTTGCAGGATTAGAGGACAGGCTGCTGTGTGCAAGCTGTTCTGCTGGAGAAGGCATACAGCCATGCCCAGATGGACAAAAGCAGTGCAAGTCTGCCTAAGGCATCAAAAATTGGGAAGACAGAATTATCTTTACTAAGGTCTCATAAGTAAGTCAGGGAAAATTTTGCTCTGCTGCCTAATTGTTTTTCACCTAAGCAATTGCAGTCGTAACCTCATCTGAAGCTGTAACAAGGGGGGGAGGGTGTCCCTCTAAAAGCCCTCATTAATGTTCTTCAGATGTCACTTCATCAGAGGCAACCAAAAGTTGTTCTCACTCCCTATTTCTCCATTTAGCTATTCTGACAACAAAGACCTTTCAGTCAAATGGAGGGTTTAAACAACGTACTGAAAACTGTCATCTGACCTCCACTGTAAAACTTATGAAATTCCATGGGCCACTTCTCCGGCTAGCCCACCTCTAGAGTAGCCCCCTGGCCAGCAGAGCTGTAGCAGCTGAGGATGAGGCCCTGTCTGAGAGGGTGTTAGAAGTGTTCAACACACCAATTGCAAGGCTCACTTCCATTGTCATAAATTGCATAAATTCAGAGTTTAAAGATGCCTTAGGAAACACCAGAAAGTGGGTCAAAATTGGACCCTTCAGTAAAGAAAGATCCACCTGAATCTCCCATAAGGATGAAGCATAGAGTTAACCTGTAGGTTCACATGAGATGTTCTGCTGGAATTAGTTTTAAATACTTCCTGCCTCCCTTCTTTGTGGATGCTGTTCTTCATCCAATCTAAATCCCCCTTGATCCATTAGTGTTTTTCAACCTGTTCACCAAGTTTTCGCTAGTGAGCAAATGGCTTTGTCCAGCAAAGTCTCTCAGGCTCAGAAGGGACTTTTTTGGATGAGAAGAGGTCTCTTCACACAGATGATTTCTTCTATCTCCATTCTTGCTCAAGACACCAGATTACATCCTCACCTTTACAGCAGAGTTCCTTACTCTGAACCGTGACCTTCTAATAGAGCTGTCCTGATCACTGTACCAGGACTAGTTTCACCTGCTAGTTGCATCACTACACTATTCCTCATTTTAAATTGTAACATCTTCCTAACCCTAATGTGAATTCTCCTAAAACTCTGCTCCGTTAACTAACCTTTTGTCACTCTGTCACCCCTTCGGAAGTGTTGTCTGCTTGTATCAGTGTCCCAGTTATAGCTATCCTTTCATGTTTTAATCACTGCAACATCCCTATTTAGGTTATCCCTGAGTAACAGACTGTAGCAAGGGCAGCAGAGCTTTCCACCCTCCCCTCCAAGTAGCCCCATGGCTGCATAATTGTCCTCAGTACAACAGAAGATGGCTCTCTGCAAGGAAATCCATGATTAGTGGTTAGTTTGAAGGAAGCCTGTGTGAAGTTACCTGCAAATATCCCCTTCGTGATACCCTCAGGTAGAGTAGGAAGCATAATTTCATCTCCATAAAATGAAGGACATACATACAAAAGAGAACAAAATGTGTTCCTTCCTCTGCCATACTGACACAACTCCTTGAGTGGCTGCAGTAGTCAAACAGGGAGCTCGAAGGAGGTTGCAGGAGAGCACCTCCCTCTGCCTCCAGCCACATCCTCCTTTTTATCTACAAAGTCATCGCTATTATCAGAGGGATGAAGGGCAGCAGCTTTATTTGCTCAAGAGGTACAGGGCCACTCGTACTAAGCAGGAGACAGAGCTCAGGAAAGCTCAAGGAAGAGGGAGGTGGATGGAGAAGGGTTGTGCTGAGGTGAAGTGACTTGCTTATTGCCCCATAAGAAGTTTGTGCCAGGATGCAGAACAGGGTCTCCTCACTTGAACCCCAACCCTCACCTTTACCACATACAGATCTTTTCATTTTCCATCTAGTGCTACTCACCCTGATGTCTGGGCTATTTTAACCATACATATAGTTACACTGAACTGTCTGTCTGGAACAAAGAAGCTGCACTAGCAGATCTGAGCTTGGCTTTTATGCACATGTAGAAAAGGTGCCTTGCTGTTCATCCATCATTCAGCTGATTGTGAGCATGTTTCCTTAAAGAAAATAAATAAATAAATACAAATATTATCTTTCAGAGAGAGAAAGATTTGCCCTGTTTGGTGAGCTATAAATAACCCTTCCCTTCTCCCGCCATGAGGCTGACGTGTTTGGACATGCTAAACAAAGGTTAAGTACCTGACTTTGGAAGGAAGAACCTGTCTTTCTGAAAGCATAAAGATGGGCCTGGGGGGAGCATGGGAAGAGTTGAATCGGGGAAAAGTACAATACAGCACTCACTGATTTATGAGCTTCTCGAAAGGGTTCAAATATCCAGCACTACTCATGAAGCCCAGCCAGACACAGAAATCACTTAATGGGCTGTAATGAACATATATTCACCAAAGCAAGTACTGTAGTTACCATCTGCATTTCTTAATGACACGTTAATGAATGGGATATCTCCTGGTCACTAGAGCTGGCTGCATCTCTCTTTATCTTTGGTCCATTTAATATCCCTGTTTAAGACGATGAACTAAAAAGATACTTTGCAACCGGTCTTCAAGCAGCAAGGAGACAGACAGTTATTACATCTTGAAACACCCTGCAGTTTCAATGAAAGGTTTCATCATCTATCTATCTCTACCAGCATGCTTATCTTATTAGACACTCTTGATTTGCTAGGGTTTTTTTAAGGCCTGACATTTTACATGTCCCAGATATTTGACACCTAGGGAAAGATTTGCTCATAAGCCTTTGCTTTTGAGTGGGTTATCACTGGCTAAAGTTCCCCTTTCCTGGGGTGATGTGCCCTAAAATTGCACATTAGCCCACGGCAGGCCATTTTAAGATCTCAGAAGAGCAACAGCACTTCCCCCTCTCCTCTCAACATTTCTGCAATCTGGAGTTAACCTTTCCGAGAGACAGGAAAAAGGAGATACGGCAAAGCTTTACTGCGGGTTTGCAAGAGGTTCAATCTCACTGCTGCAATAATGATTACCCAGCAAGCTTGGAAGGCAGAGGCTATTATTATATCTGACAGAGGCACACGGTTTTTATTGGGACCAGGCACATAGAACAGATCAAGCTGCAACATGGTGCGGGAATATAACCTGGTTCTTAGTTCATTGCTATAGTCTACAGTGTACGCACAAGTTTGACAGATAATTGCAACTTTTTTTTCCACACATTGCTGTAACTTTTTTTTTTAAGGGGAGAAGCATAAATATCTGCCCTTAACAAAACTGTCCAACCTTGCTAACAACTGTTCTTGCCAGTCCTTGTCCAGAAAGAGCATTACAAGGACACACATTCTTGCAGAGCTCTGGTGGGAAATCCCCTATTGAAAAAGGAGCCCATGTTTCCATGCAGGACTGTTTATGTATCAATGTGAGAGACATGATACACACCATCAGCCTGGCAGATAGAAGTGCACTTATTTATTCTGTTTATTAATATTGTTTGTGTGCCCTTTTGCACCACATAAATGGAACTAGCTTTAAAGCATTTGTATTTTGGGAGATGGCTCATGTTTCTGGCCATGGCCTTGGATTTGAAATCAAGATTTTTTTAACAATACAAAAACCCCCTCAACACCCCTATGATCTTGTAGGTGCAGACTGGCATCAGAATGTCTTCCCAAGATCTGCACTCAGGCTGCAGATTAGTAATACTGATATTTCCTAATTTGCAAGAGCACGGCTTGGCAAACATGGCATTTTTCTAATGCATATTTGGTGTACATTTAAGTGAGCTTTTAAAACCGCTATCTGAAAAAGCAGGCATACCAGTGAATTCCAGACAGAGCAAGAGAGGGATGGTCCAGATAACCTCTCAGCCCTAATACATTTTGAGGTGGAATCACTCTGACCTTTAAGTGAATCATCAACAGGGGAGCAGACTCATTACACTGCCCTTTGCCACCAAGCTGCAAGATGCTGCAGAAGTTCTTCTCCTCTGGTGGACAACCTTGCAGTAAAGAACAAGGCCCACAGATGCTGACTTTTCTGCTTCTGGTCCACCTAAGCCTGGTTTCTTCTTTACTTTTCTCCATCTCTCCTCCTGCCTCCAGCTCCTGTCTCCATCTCACCTCCACCTTCCTCTTCTCCATATCCCAGTGCACATCCCAGTCCCCAACACCAATCACACCCTTCCTTCTCTCCCCCCCACCTCTATGGCAGCTCATTTGCCTTTACCTTCCCTTCCTGCTCCACAGGTGAGTCCTTTGCCCTTTCTCTAATTGTGTGAATTACTTTCCTTCTTGATTTAAACTCCACAGGGCTTTGAGAGGGGGAGCCATTTCTGTTGCATTACACCTGTGTAGCCAGCAGCAGCTGAGAAGGAGGGCCACGGACCCCAAATTGTGTGTTTCTCAGCAGCTCCTGAAACCACAGGACAAACCTTCGCATATTCATCCCTGCCCCATGCCTCTCACCTTCCCTCTTCAAACATAAAACCCAAACTTTATATACAGCTGACAGTAGCTACTGCAGGGGAAGGGCCACTTGGCCTCTTCTAGTGGAAGATTCATCTGAGTATAATCCTGCCAAACTTTTAGTGTTTTTCAGACACTTCTTCACACAGGCACAACTGGCTGCTAGTGTTGTTAAGCCCTCTCCTTTCTCTGTCCCAGAGAACAGAGGTTACAGACTGGGTCAAACACTGGTGGAGATGCAAAGGTAAGGACCTGCAAGCTCTCACCTTCATTTTTTTGTCTAATGTAAACAGCCCATGGCACCTGGAGGCTGGTGGGATGACCCAGGAGTCAAAAGGAGGAATTTAGGTCAGTTTACAGATCTTATTTTCTATTTGTTTTCAAGCCACTGCTTTCAACTTAAATGACTACTGTTTTGGGTCAAACAATCACATGTAAAAGATACAGCAAACCCAACCTTTTATTATGCCTGGAGAGCTGAATGTAAGCAAGTTGTTAAGCCTCTCCCCTACCAGTGTCACTTCTGTCAGACTGAGGGATCCCAGACTTGACAATTCAGATAATTACAAGTGGTAAGGGGAGAGGAGCAAAAGAAAACACCACAGCTTATTGCAATCCTTCAACTGTCAATCTTCCTTAAATTTCACGAAGAGACAGCACAAAGGTGCAAACCCAACTTTAAAAAAATCCTCTGCAGATCCCGTTACCTTTTTTGCATGTGTGCGGGACCCACTCCATGCTAGGCCATTTCTGCTGCTGCAAGCTAAACAAAATTGTGAAGGAGATGGCAAAGGAAACGCTACAAGCTGGAGGAAATGACAGCACGCCTTTTGCAGCCAGCACTCTTGCCTCCATATCATCATTAATTTAACATCCTGGTAGAAGCTGCCTGGGCTGTGTGTTAATGAGGTCTGTCCCTGTCAGATGACATGGAAAAACCACTACGGTCCGACCCCTGGAGGTCACCAATAATCCTGCAGTGCTTCTCAAAACAATGCAATGTTAAGCCCCATGTCATGGGCAAATTGGCTTTATCTACCCAAAATTTAAAAAATCAAACAGCAGCCATCATTTTAACAAGTTTGCCCCTCCCAGACCTTGATGGTCAGGGCCACTGTTAACAAGTGATCAATTAGCCTGCTTAAAAGCACTGATAACAACATTTTTGTGTCAGAGTGAGGGGAGAGCTGACTGCCAGGGCCTAATCTCCCCCTTCCTCACGGCAATCATCCTGAAAACTAAACAGCTCGCAGGCTGGATGACAACAGCATTAAAACCTCTTGCTGGGTTTCTTTTCAAGATGCCCTCAGAGAAATTAAGTGGAATTTTAAGACACGTAAGGCTGAGGAGTGGGGCTGGCCCTGCTTGGTGCTGCCAGCCTTGTGTGGGCACCGAGCCCTTCCAGCTCCCTGCCCACAGAGCATGTGCCCCCACAGGACTGCTGCTGACCAGCCTCAGTGGGATTCAGGTTCAGAAAACACAAATGCAAATTACTCTTTTCTGTGAAAGACTGAATAAACTGCTAATATTACTCTGACAGATGGGTGTGGTTTGCAGACCCCAGCCTTTGTGTGATGAGGACTATTTATTCTTCCCATTGCTTATCTTCCCATTCCCATGAGATGCTTCCTATGCTATCAGTCCCAGGGTTTCAGTCAACATAACTTGTTGGTTCAGCTTCATTTGCATCAGCTTCAGCTTGGTACTTCTTTCAGTCTTCTTCTTAGGGCAGGGAAATGAAGCCAAATTTTGCCCTCATACGAGAAATGCAGCTGCTGTACCTGCAGTTTGGCTGCAGCCAGATGAAGCGGGTCTAAACTCGGATCTGTAGGCCCAAGCTTCGTGGCAGCACAAACAAATTGCATCTGGCATGGGAACGATGCACCTCACTGTGTTTTTTCCCCCCTTTTACCCTAAACCCTTCCTCACCACCAGAGCAGCAGGCTGCTAACGCAGGAAGCTGCCTGCCCTGTCAGCCTGTCTTCTTCAAATATTTGTCCCCCGTGTCCTCTGGCACAGACGGACAGGCAGCCAGGCAGAGGCCATGCTTAGGGCTGTGTGTATTTGGGCCCTGGCTGTGGAGTGCCCAAGGGGCAGGTAGCCACCAGCTGCCCAGAGGCTGGGCTGGAGCCAGTGGGCCTCTTCATGAGCCCACAGGGCCACATGCGTATTGTAACCCCAGCCACAAGGCTGGGACCTGGGTTCTGCCTGGTACTGTAAAATACTGCATGCTATTCTGTCCTTACAATACAGCATGAAGTCTCTCAATCACTCATAAACGTCTGGGACCTATTATTTGAGCTTTTATGAAAGAAAACTGCCTATTTTCTTTAAGACTTTTTATTCAGGCATGCAGGTTACCATGCAAAAAGGCAAAGCACCAGCAGACCTGTAGAGGACATCATCTGATGTGATTTTCAACCTGTTTGAAGACCTCATGAGAACAAAGAACAAACAGGCTGGCACAGCTGGGGCTATGGCATGGCTTTGCCCAAAGCCCTCAGCGCTGCAGTGGCGAGCAGTGGCTTCGAGCCACAGCAGCCTGCCGCCTGCTTTTGCTCTTCACTCGGAGAGGAAGAATCACGGTACCAGACCTATGCCTGACAGTGCAAATGCCACCTCTCCCGGTGTGCTTCAACTCTCTTACAATGGTCAGCGTGATACAGGGATGGAAAATGGATACTTCTCTCCTCTGCAGCCCTCTTCTGCCTCCAGATATAGGAAATTTGGCTGCCCCATGGACACCGCTGCCTCCTTTCTGGGCATCCCCGCACTGGGAGCAGCTGATGCAGGCAGTGATGGTGCTTCACGCATATGCTCCCTGACTGCTGGCTTGTGTACACACTGCCTGTCCCTGAGTAACCGTTATACCTAAAAGCAAACAAGGCCCTAGAAATTTCTTACAAACCCCATTTTTAACAGAAATTCTTCACTGGAATCAACAAAACAGAATCCTAAATCTTAATTTTACTTTCCACTTTAAGGCTCCCTTATGGCCCTGGAGAAGGGCTGTATGAAGCTCAGTATGTAAAGTCTCACCCTCAGGATGTCAGCCTTAGAAACAGTATTTTCTAATAAAATACAGCTAACCAGGCCAGTTCAGGCAGAGACCTACCTGCAGGAGAGGCCTGAATCCATGATGTCCTTGCCAGCTAGAGTACTGAATGGTGCCTTAATGCACCAAGAAGTCATTTTTATGAGCGTTACTTTGCAGTACAGCTGCATCTGGTCTCCACATTTCCACTAATTCCTGCCATTTCTGAGTAATTTAAAATAACTCCTGTTACCTCACTTTCTCCCCTCCTGCCCATTACATTTTTTTAATCACTGATGTCACCTCAGCTCTTTTCTTCAGTCACAGCAGAACCAGTTTCTCACTCCCACTTTGGCTTCTCAGTTTCCAGCCTTGTCACCTCATTCTTTCTCTGTTCCTGAAAACTTACACTAGCTTGGGCTAAGTAAGTTTCTTTTGCTGCCACTTCTTACCACCTTCAGTTTTTAAAAATGGACTCTTTACACTGTCCACCTCTCCTTGTCCTTCTCGGTGTGCCTCTGAGGAGGTGCTCTTTTCTTTCTCAAGGCATGTTCATTTATTCTTTGTTTTTTATACAGGAGCAAATTATGATTCATTCTGCAAAAGCTACCTATTTTAGACTTCAAGAACATCATTGTGCTATTGGATGCAAAATCAGCTCCTGAAGTGTTGGCAGGATTAATTAGGTAAGGTTTAGAAGCAGAGCTAATAGCCACTCCCTACCCCATGCAAATGCTGCTGTTGCCCTTACCTTGAAAGAAAATAGGTGTAAAGTTGCAGATGTGTTAAAGACGTGCCCACTCAGGCCTGGCTTGTCATACAGCTCCGACCTCGGTTCTTTGTCAGCTAAAGCCATTCGGTGTGTGTTCATGGTCCCGCTGCATGTGAGAGCACTGTCTAGCCACCAGACAAAGAGCTGGTGCTGGAGACTACTTTCTTTCCAGCTAGCTAAGACCTGGGGGTGGGATTCATACCAGCCAGCTTCTCACCTGCCCATGCCCAGCAAAAAGAAGTCAGAGCCTCTTCCTCCATATGAAGGTCCACAGTCCAGCTTCAGACTGGAGGCCACAATTTGCTATGGAGCTAATAGTAAGAGCTTTACTCCTTTGAGGCCTCAGCAAGACAGCTTGAAAGTGGACGTAAGAGGGTTGGAATTAGGCCATTGTGCAAGCAGGACTTTCCCAAGACAGCAGGTATAATTGCCAAGCACAACACAAGGTCTGCCTTGATGATCTCATTGCTGAATAATTCAGTGATTCCTTTCAGTTAACATCAAAAGGGATGAGCAGTCTTCGAGGGGGGCGCTGCCTCGCCACAACCTTATAATAGAGTTATCACAGGTGTGAGGGTTAAGGAAGCATGTGGAGGACTAAGCTGACAATACCCTTTTATGTGGGAACATTAGAAATGAATCTGCAGGTCCAAGGTCACCTAGCCTGCTCTTTGGAGACCTTCCTCAGAATTGCTCTCCACGCTGCATCGGAAAGCTCTACAGACAGTTAAGCTGGCATGTGCAGTTGCTCTGATAAATCACACAAGAAGTTAGAAAACAAATGCTGGCTTCTCCTTTCTAAATGATTTTTGTCCATTTTGTTTAAATCTTAGAAGTTATTTGATCGTTTCTTTTAGTTTCTTTTTTGGCAGCCCTGGGCAGTCACACAAACAGCTGCAGAGAAATTGCAAAATAAACCCTCCCCCTTCTCTTTTATTTTAAGTTATGTTGGGAAAATAAATATGAATGGCACAGATGTTCCATTTTTCTCTCCGCATAAAACAGTTTATGACATCTTGCAAATGCTGGAAAAATATTTCTTTTAAGAAAGAGATTTCTCTTTCTCAAGCACACTACATTTCAGAGATGTTTTAAGGACAGTTGTAGAGCAAAGCCTGTTTTTTGGATGCCTTTTTCTCATTTACTAATAACATCAGAGAAATAAACTGAATGTTTTTAAATTCATTTTACTGGTTATTATTTGGATTTGAAAAGCTATTAAAGTTTTCAGAGTTGCTGATCAGCTGCTACAAATTTGTACATCTCTGTAAGCCCCCAACTAACAGACTTAAGGAACAGAGTTTCAAAATTAATGATACATCAGCTACAGCAGAAGGTGTTTAGCATAGAAAGTGAGACATTACCAAAAAATTACAAAAAAATAAAGAAGGCAACTTTTTCTCTTTAATTATGTAAAACAAAGAGAAATAGAGTGGCTGAATAAAGTGCTACAATCAAATGTATCATCACACTATACCGAAAAGCCTGCAAACAGAGAAAAAAGTAAGGGAACTAGATAAGGTGCCGTTCATCATGCATTTCCTCTGCTGTCAACTCACTCCATCGCTCCCATCATAAGTAATTGGACCTTTCCCTCAATCACAGCCACGTGGGCTGGAAAGGACCTTGAGAGGTCAGCCAGTCCATACCTCCGCCCCAGGGCAGAATCAGCTATGCTTACTGTCACTCCTGACAGACGCTTGTCTAACAGCTCAAAAATCCTCCAGACACAATTCCACAACACCCCCGGGCGACCTGTTTCCCTGTCGTGGTCTCCTGGCCTTTGGAGAGTTTTGTCTGGTGTCTAATCTGAGTCATGCCTGTCACAATTAAAACCCGCACTGCAAGGGCGCCAAGGAAAGATGATTCCCGCTCTCTTTCCATCACCCGCCAGATGCATGCACAGAAGTGCTCCTCCACACAAACTGTGCCCCCAGCCCGCAGGTCTCCTTGCAAACACCTCTTTCCCCAGCGTATTCCCCATCTTCTGCATTCAGAAGCAGAGTTTTGGCACAGTAAGGGTAAATGTCCCCTGTTCTCTTCCTAAGGTTATAAATTCAACAATGAAAATGAGAAAGTAAATGGGTGGTCACTTTTTTTTCAGGGCATTCCCTGCTTAACTGTAGTTTCAGAGTGGCCTGTCTCCCTTTTCACCCTCCTTTGCCCCACAGCTCTGGTTCAGCCAGTCAATCTGCTCATTTTGCTTTTCAGACACCCAGCAAATGAGAATTTATCCTTATCAATTCCCCAAAAGACCTGTAAGGACAAAATAGCACCTTGTTTGAATGGTGCTGTTAATTACCATTCCCACAGACTCGCTCCACATTGTGGTTATGTTGCAATCAGGCTTACAGATTTCCATGAGAAAAACGTTTCTTGGAGGAAAAACTCTCTTCAGCTAAGTTATTGAGAAATGTTCTACACTGTCCATTTGTTTTCTCTTTGCAACAAGTTCATAGGTTTTATAAAGTACACAGACAGCCGCCTTTTCTATCAAAGAAAACCACAGGATTTTGATAGTGGGAACATGAAGTAGCCTGCAGTGTTCACAGTATATAGAAAGCATCCACAGTGTGAGTTCGTGCCCATGCACTTCCAACTTGGCAGTGAGCATTGCTTCATATTTTAGATCCAACCTGAATCAACTCTGATACTATTGTGGTACTCACAGGTTGTAAGAAACCTATTGAGGAAAATTCTTTTCTCAACTAGTAATTATAAATCAGAGTAATTGTCATCAGTACAATAGTGCTGAATCTACAACACTGGAAGTTAAAATAGAATTCAGCTCACTGTTACTACAGTAATAGCTGAGGAAAAAAACACAAATCCTTAAAGGCGATTGTTAACTGAATAATAATGATTTTCAGAGGAACTGGGCAATTCACTGTTAAAATGTTACCTGGACAGAGCACAACATAACCATAATTCCGGTTTCCTTATGAAAGACGGAGAAAGAAAGCAAAGGCAGGAAGAAGAATCACGGGGGAAAAAAAAAAAGTGAAAAAACTTCTAGAAACAGCTTATTCTTTTAACCAAGCTCAGAATGTAAAACTAGTAGATCAGATTCCTCATACTCTACACAGAGGTTCCTTATTTTTCAGTTAAATCTCTGGAAAAAGATATTATAAGGTTGAAAAAAAAGGTTTGCTAGATGAAGACTTTCATGAGATTTAAATGTTACCATCTGCAGTATAAATTGGGGTCACCCGCTATCATGATTCACCAGCAAACAAGGAAAGAAGAAAAGGAAAATGTAATCAAGCAGCCATAGCACAGACCATGAATCAGGAGTCTGGTTATTTGGCTCTGCCAAAGGCTTCCTGTGGGAGCACTTCACTTCTTTACCCCCAGCTTCTTCCATCTGCAAAATAGGGGCAATACCTCATGCTGTGAGATTTACTTCAGACAATTATGAAGCAGTAAGACTCCCTAGTGCAGCAGTGCAAATGGCCATTTACTGATTATCAGTCCTATTATAAAATAGAAATAATTCAACTATTGCTAACATTTGTTCCACCTCCAAAGAGATCTCACTCAGTCATGAGCTATATGTCCAGAATAATTCTTGCCATTTGAAAAATAAGCTCCTTTTTGACCCTTAGTATGTTGTACTGCAATTCATAAGGAACTAAAGGCTTTTGATGGAGCCCCATAAATGAACACAACAGGAGCAACTGATTGATTTGCACCTGACTTCTGAGTCATCCACAAGATGTTTCTGTTTCTAAGCCTGACAGTACTACAACTTACAAACTCACTTACGACTTTTGCAGAACCACTGCTGTTCAAAATATTTGCATCAGAAGACAAGACCAGATGAAATTAAACACATGATTTTTGTTTTGTTCAAGCCCAGTGCTCAAACTGAAACCTAGATGGAAACAGATCAAAACAAAAGATAAAGTTTTCAGCAACCCTGAGAAAAGACACCACCGAAGCCATCAGAGCATGAAATAATTACCAACCCCTGTGAAAAAAACTTTTGGATACACTGAGGACAATTTTTAATCCACTTATTTACTCTGGCATCAAAATTCTATTACAACTCAATTGGGATTTAGACCCAGCAATGAAGGAGGACTTAGGCATGTAAAATGCATCCCTAAAACCACAGGTCAGTCACTGTCTACCAGGGAGGTGCCTAAGCTTCAACAGCCCCACAGTTTCTGACCTCAGATTTTCCCAGGAGTCCATACATGCACTTGGGTGTCACATCCTTGACAGGGCTGAGCTTCACTCCCTCTACCACACACCTAAAAATCCAGTTAGGTTCTTCCATTTATTGAAGGGATAAGGTTGAGCAGTTTTGGAATACACACAACATAAGCAAGAGGCCTGAACTCCTCACAAAATGCAATAACAAATTATTTTTTTGACAACCACCACAGTTTTCCATTCCATCTTACACGTAAAATTCAATAATGTTGAATTGAATTGCTGCAATGTTCCTGAATACAGCATTACTTCATCAACATGTCCTGTGAACATTATGATGTTCCTGCCATCCTTCTTTCCCAAATTACCTACACTGCTCACCGAACTGTGAAAGTATGGGCATCCAGTTAAGGAACAGGAGAGAAGGACAAAATTAAGGAGAAAGGATAAAGCTGCGAATCACACATTTCCATGAACAAAAGAAAGGAAAAGTATATTCAATAAATTCCAGGCCCTAATACAAATTTTCAATAGGGCAATGGTTCTACTCTTAAAGCTGAAAGCATGGTCTATGTGGAAATAACTCAGCTTCATATCAAACAACATTTTTATTGAAAATTCCACTTATGTTTTCACTTTCCTAAGTGATATTACACAGGAAATGCCGGTAGCTGCGTGGATCTTTGAAAGAGAGGGTAGATGAAATAGGTGAGGGTGTACATTTCAACAGACAAGACAAAATAATATGTACTATAGCTTTTATGGAAAGTATGATGCCTGCTTATTTTGCACTGATATTTTCTGGGGGCATACAGCTTTGTCCTTTTCTCCCTTTTTTCCCATCCCTCGCTTGAGATCACCAGGCTGGGTCACACACTGCCCATTACAATGAGTGAGAAGAACCTCCTTTAACTTTGGGGTGAATTGAACAACATTTACTGAATTATTTCTCATTTGTGTGAGGTTTAGTTTAAAATGCATTGGCTCACATATCCCCACAGTCTTTGAGTAATTTGAAATGAAAAACTTGAAGTTATTTTTCATGAGCTAGAACAATAGCTTTTATATCTGTTGGCACATACAACTGACAGGGTACTGGCAACAGGCAATTTGCAGCATGACTTGCCAATGCCTGTATGCATATTTCTAAGAATAACTCAGTGTCCAAGAATTTGGCCTGTTATATCACAAGCCAGGACTAGCTGACAGCTGTTTTAAATTACAGTGGACTGAATGATATTAGCTTTATTGTAGTTGGACTGATGCTCTGCTTTCTCTTAATCGTCTTAATGTTCTGATTTGTCCTTTAGCCAGCAGTTGCACAGCATTTATTTATAACACTCAAGGTTTAAGTCACAAATGACAGATTGGTTGGGTTGTCTTGTACACGTGGAACATGATCAAAGTAAAGGACTACACACTTAGGGAAATTTAAGCTTCTTTGCAAGGGACAGCCTATAGATCCAAGGCTAGGATTTTCCTTGCGTAGCAGAAAAGACTGACTCTCAAACAGACCTGTTCTAATTTTCCTAGAAGGAAGACATTTCTTCCAAGACTTGCACGCTATTGTGAGCTATGTAATCACATCCCACTTCAATTTCTTTTGGGGAATAAAACAAAAGTTTAGCCATGAACCTGCAAACTGCCGTGTACCTCAATTAATTACAGACTTCAGAACTCATTTATTATATCAAGCACTAATGTCTACTCAGGGCCAAATCTTGACCACATTATAGACAATAGTTAATTTTCCAAAGACTTTTCTGGGACCAGAGTATGGCTATTAAACTTACTTGCATGTGAATTTTTAACAGTTCATCAGAAATTTCCTGTTCCTTCAGGAGAAAATAAATGGGCGCGGATTTTGTTTTGTTCAGTTGTCAAAATAATGAAACAAATCATTTACAAGGAACAGCAAAAAAACCGAACACAAGATTCTGATTCAAGGTGCAGGAAGGAATCCTTCTACTCTGCTCAGCATTGGGAAGCCCCAGGTGGGGTCCTGTGTCCAGCTTTAGGCACTACACTTAAAGGAAAATGCAGATGAATTTCAGAGTCCACAGAGAAACAACGAAAGTAATCAGTCTAAATATAAGTCATATAAAGAAACAAGAACTGCGGGGAGGTGATGGCAGAATGGAAAACTACGTGTTAACAGTCTTCGACTATGTGAAAGGCTACGGTATGACAGGAAGGATATCCATTTCCAAGGATACTAAACCAAGATGCAGCAAGCTTAAACTGCAGCAAGAAAAATCAGATCAGACTCTTCGGAAAGGCTCTCTCATGGAAGGGTAGCAAAGCAATGGGACTGCCTGCCAGAAAAAGTGGGGAGTATCTGTTGCCGCAGGTTTTTGAGAAGAGCTTTATTGCATCACAGATGCAGAGATGAGTAAGGTGACCTCACAAGGGCACTCTCAACTCTGTCTTCTAAGATCCTGTTATCGGTAGGGTTTTCTAATACTCTCTAGTTTATTTGAACTTAATACACTGCATAATAGCCTTTACTATTTGTCATTACTATTACTACTTTAACATTTTTGGAGTCAATAAACAGTGTAGTACTGTATGCTATTTAAAATATACCGTCCAAATGCTTTCTTGGTTCTGCTGAAGCAATGCCATAGCAGTGGTAGGACTTCACTGACATGCAGAAAAAAATTTATAACAGTAAGTGAAACAAACAAAATACCACACTTAGAGACTGATCTCAAAGGACCCCTATCATGGGAAGTTGTGCCAGACCCTTGTATGTCGATGGTTTGAAAGCTAAGTCCCTTATTTTGTTTTATTCTATATTCAGCCTACAAAAGAAATATTACAAGAAGCACTAGACAGATGCCAACATGTGAGAATACCTGTCTCTTCATTTTGAGGGTATCACATTGGTCAAGCATGATAGTACAGTCAAGGTAGAGCCGAGTCTTGCGTTTAGCATGATGGTCTCCCTACCTTGTTATATATAGAGAACCCCATATGACATTGTGCCCTGTGACGTTTCTGCTTAATTATACATTCTCAGTTGTATTTTAGTGAAGTCCACTCTCAGCTAGTTATGGAACTGCTGATATTTACTTCTAAGCAGTGAAGTTCTGAAAGAAAAAGAGAACTACTTTTTTTAAAGGAAGCTCAGGTATCTTTTACGGACTCTCTGGATCCTTCCCAGTCTCCCTGATAAATGAACAAGAGAGAAAGAAACTTTCCATGCTCATACGATAGTTTCCTGCACATTGGTGGCTCTGTGGTCTCTTGCATTACGAACCTAATGCTGCACAGAACATGACATGTTTTGTAAAGAGCCAAGAAATAATCAGTAGGGCCTGCTAATTGCAAAAACAGCAATGAAGAATGAAAATAAGCAAAGTACTCATATGCTACAGTGATAAATGGTAGTGATAGCATCGGTGCTGCAGCTGTGGCCTCCTTCAAAACCACTCCCTCCGCAGGTAAACCAGAGCTGACACTGTTTCCACCAGTATTCCTTCTTACACACACACACACACACACACACACACACACACACACACACTCTTTTTTTTTTACTTTGGTTAAAAAATTGTCTCAGTATTTGCTTTATTCTTTTGGTCTAACTCCCAGGTCCACACAATTAAGTCATTAACGTATTTATTCCTTTGTTCCATTGTCTCATGGGGATTCCCTCTAATTCAGTGTGTGGGGACTGCAAGGGATTAATAGAAAAGCGAGTAAAACATCCAAATCTCTCATGATTCCAGAAGTGGATAATTTCTCTTTATCTTTTCAGCTATCCCTCACTGAGTTGTCCATTAAAGTAACCACACTAAACCATTCTTCCTTCTAAAGGTGGTATGCTTTTGGAAAGGGATTTATTTTTAATCAGCGCTAACAATCTATTATGGTCTACAGAGCATGCTTAGTATGAAAGGGATAAATCTTCAAAGTGAAGTATAAAAATCTGCTAACCATTATACGGATTTTGCGGGTGTACCTCCAGCTTGCTACTTTGAAAACTTGCCCCTTTGCCTGTCTTGAACTGACAGAGGAATTTCCAGATCTGATGTATCATTAGAAATAAAGTACTGGATTGTGCACTAATGGTACTGTTTGAAATTTAAACGTACCGGGCTTTCTATACATGAAAAAGGAAGTATTTCCAAGGAATGCTTGGAATGTATTCAGCAAGGAAATATATTTAATTATATTGAAACAGAATCCTAACTTTATTATAGATGACTACCCTTGCTGATAGCAAAGGACAAAGAAGGATTTTAGGAAAGAATTGCAAAAATATGGTCTAATGGCATAAGGGCTAAACAAGGTTAAGGAACAGAGGTGCTAAACTTACCATATTTAAGCCACATTAATCTTTTCATTAGTACATAAAAAAAAAAAAATCACAACTTTCCATCTCAAGTCATTATGTTGATGGGGCATCTTTGATCTGAAAAAACAGCTATGATCCCAATGGGAAGCCAGAAGTGTTTTTGATTATTATCTGTAAAGTCTAAAATTCCTTAGGTGAAATTCAGTATGAAATGCATCCATGCAATGATGAAGGTGAGTGAATATGTCAACATCTGTGCTTTATTAAAGCTGGACTATTTTTACTAGGCACTGAACCAGAGAGACCAAATACCCTGATAAAACCAGAAACTCCAGGAAGAGTTCTTTGAAGGTATTTCTTGCTGTCATGTTGCTGAAAAACACAACTTAATGTTATTTTCCTACATGTTTAATATAACCAGTTTGCCCCACTGCACATCGTGATCCAAAACTGTTGTCTTCTAAAAATGTACAGGGAATGAGATAGATTTCTCTTGCTCACCGTGGGTATCACATGGATCATGAAAATGAGTTTTCCAATGCTCTGAGTAATGACGTTTCTAAAAAAATACAGCTTAAGCGTTGCTAGGTCCAGAAATCTAAAACAAATAATCAGAATTATATCTCATTAGAATTAATTACTAGGATCTTAGACTTCAAGATGTGTGATTTTATTTTTTGAAAAAAGTAGTATCTGTGAATTCTCTGATGAATGAATACTGTAAAGCAAATACTTGTAAGTGGAAAATTCAAAGAATTCCTGTTCAGCACAAAATACAGTGTTCCTTCTGTGCTAAGCCCAGTATCTACTTCTGGAGTATAGCAGATCCAGCAGAAAGGCAATCAACACTGTTTTGGAGACACCGGAGATGATGATTTCACAAAGTGAAAATCCAGTAGTAGTGAAGAGGAAAGTAGAGACTGGAGGCTTCAAACTCCATGTTAGTGAATGAAATCATTCCTCAATCTCTGTGAGCTTCAGATTAGGTCATACTCCCAATGCAGATGCTCTGTTTCAAGAAAGAGTGACTCTAAATGCATCTCCGTGAACAGACTGTAACCAGAGCTTTTCTTCATGGCCGTGGAAACCTTTATAAATATTCATGTGTGCATTTTTACTTCAATTCCATATAGTCATATATATAAAAATTCAATTTTTGTTAAGTTTGCGAGAGGCGGAAAAAATCTGTGCCATGGAAAATACAAAAAACCACTAAAACCTGCTAGAGACATCCTCACTAAACTATGCAAAGAAGACCCATTACAAAAAAACAAAACAAGCCACAAACCCTTGTGATCTGTCTAATTAACATTAATTTAATTGTTTTTTTCACAGTACGTTTGTCCTGTTTATTTCCACAGAATTTCTCATGACTCTTGGGAGGCTGCTTATTAGCCATGCCTAGAGAACTATGGCAGACATGCAAATTCTGTGAGCCAGAAGATAATTTAAAACAAAGGAGTTACAAAGCCAAAATTAAATTACGAACAAATTACAAAAGCATTTTAACACTTCACAGTTGAAAACGGATGTTACAGTCTGTCAAGAGGTAAATAGAAAAATTAATTCAGTCTTTTGCAGTCCAAGGAACTTTTGTCCCATTTCTAGCAAATTACTCTGATGATAATACAAAAATATAGGACTAAACCTACAAATTGGTATCAGCGTCACTATAATAATGTCTCTGGAAGTTCAAAGGAACTTTTACAGAACTGTCAAAATGTTTTCACCAAGCTTTTTTTCCATTAAAATGCTCTTATGTTTTGCTAGGAGGACTGTTTGGCCAGGTGAAGGAAAGAAAACATATCTTGCTGGTTGGTACCGTGCTCCGGCACTTCCCTGGGAAATGGTGCCAGTCCCTGTGCCACGTGCTGTCGAGCTCTGGTCTGCAGGAGACCCCACGGCGATGGGAGGTTGCACATCCTGCATTCGATGTTAGTCCCAGCAGCTATAAAACATTGACAGAAGATACACTTTGTTGTTTTGCAAAAATACTGTAGAGTTGTCTTCACTTCAAAAGAAAAGAAAGTACTTTTAAAAGCATAGACGTTGCCATGAAAACGAGTATCTTCCCTCTGGCTGAGGTATTCTGGACTTCTCTTCCACATGGAAAGGCTTTAAATATCACCTAAGTATTAAGGTTAAAGGGGCGCTCGTTTATTACCCTTCCCCTTTCTCCCCAGTGAAGCCCAGGCTGGTCAACAAATCCTATACAAATTAGCGCCCCACATTGCATGCAAGTGAGTGGATCTGAGCGGAAGTCGCATGGTGCAAAGATCTCCCATTCTTCATGGCTGTGTTTTGCAGCGTGTTTTCGCTGCATATTACAGCGTTTACAGCACAGTGCCATGGTACGGATCAGACAGGCTTCTGCATGATGGATCTCTGCAGTATATGTATCTTCACCCTGTTTGTTCTGCTGACGATAGGTCTTGCCGGAGGTTGGTTTGACTCCGTGACGCAACACCAAGCAAGCTGGAGGCCACTGCACCTGCTTGCAAGAGCCAAAGTTTCCTTCAGTCAGCACAGAGGAATTGGGATCATCTGTGGGTCCCTGATCTTGTTCCCCTTGGATTCCCCATTTTAAATACCTAGGAATGCAGAAGATAAAACAGGAAAAAGATCTATCATAGTCTTTAATGTCAAAACTCGACCTCACAGGATTCTCTCAATGTGCTTAGGCTAAATGCTGCTTGGATATATAGTTACCTACACAGGGGCACCATGCAGATTCCAATCCTCCATGTCAGTTCAACGAAGATATGCTCTGCTCCCCACTTCCAGCACTAAGTGGACATGTTTTTGCTGTAAGCATTGGGTCCCTGCAATGGGAAATTCACCTGGGCTGTACAGCACAAAGCTAGAGGGGGACAATTCCAAAGTTCAGGAAGGCACATACAAATGAGGAATTGTGGTTGCCGTTCGAGAAAAGGCTCACCTCCAGTTTGATATCAGTGCAATCACTAACAACAGAATTTTCTTTTTTTTTTTTCTGTATTTGAACTTGTAAGAATGTCGTCGTGTCCTAATAGTCCCTTTTCTTTCTCCTTGGGCTCTGGTGATTTGCCTCCTTATCGAAGCAGCTGATCCAAAGCTCACTGAGGGCAACAGAAGCCTTGAAGACAGGTTCAAGGAGGAAAAGTAGTTACAGTGCGCGTAGGCGTTGCATTATCTCTTATCAGTGTGTTTTCCAGCGTGAGATAATGTCTGCTTTTCTTGTTGCGAACATGTAACTCTCTTCTGTCTCTTGACATACCTACTAAGACCTTGTACATTCCAGTGATATTTTAAGCCAGAAGGTCTTAAAGTAGAGGTCGTGACACATTGCCCGAGGGTCATAAACCTATTCCCTTTCCCTGTCTCTGGTCTGCCACTGAAACCGACTGGCTTAGTCACCTGCCAATAGTCCTCCCACGATCGCAGCAGCACTCTATAAATCACTGCACCCATTCCCGCATGTTTACTTTGAAGCACCCTGGGAATCAGCCCGCAGGATTGTGGGACACATCTAAGAAGGTCCGCTAGAAAATAAGCAACTGTGGAGTCACAGCAGGGAGCGAGGTTGAGGACACCTCATCACAGCAATTAGCAAGGTAGATGATACCAAAGAGCTCATGATCCAGTTAAGTTTTTAAGTGTCCAAGGATTACTGAAGGACCCAGAGGGAGGGAGACTATCAAAACTCACGGGGAAGGAGAGTCACTGAAGCATTTTCTCTGTGGATCCGCCCCTTAGTGGCACGAGGGCACAAACCTCATTGCAAGTCCATAAGAACTCTGATCCCTGGTTATTTTTCGGGTTATGGACAAAGCAGGACAAAAAGATGTAATTGGAAAACTCTGTCTTCCCCTTTGATCCTCAGATTGTCAAGTGACCAAATGATGAAGTCCCTTAGTGGTGCAGGTAACAAGAAATCCCCCGTACAGCATAGCTGTATGTGTCCAGTTCCTCTGGTGTGCTTGGCTGATGATTCCCTGTGTTCAGGTAACTCCCTGAGATGAATTATCATCTTGGTCTGTTAAATAAAGCTCTTGCCTTGTTCCGCACAGGTATGTGGCACGTAGATGCCAACCAGCGGTAACTTGGATGTCATGGGAGGGGGAAAGAAACAAACTGATTTCCACTAAAATGAAACAAGATGGATGGAGAAAACCAAGCATGTTATACTTGAAATTCAGTCGTCACATCTGTGTGCCTGACATTCAAAATCTCTGCAGAGCTGCTTTCATGGGCAGTGTTTTCCTTAGGGCTCTAGGCACTTTAATGCAACTTCCTTAACCTTTTGGTACAGAGTGATAGCAGTAAAGAAGCTAGTCACAGATGATCCTTTGTAGGGTGGTGTGGAAGACAATACGGTTTAGGTCAGAGGGAAATTAGTGCAGTCTTTTGGCTGTGTCACTCGATAGCTCTACAGACTTCTTTTTGCGGACAGATTATGCCTGAGATGTCTGTATGGGAACAACGGAAAAGTGAAAGCTTTTCAACAAAGCCAGGTTCACAGAGAGAGGTGATAGCTTTTCTTATAGCAATTAATAATGTCCCTTCCTACAAACTTTTCCTTGTTTATATCCTTAGACCGTCTTGGCTTCAACATTGTTACTCCAACATCAGAATATTTCAATATTTGAAAATATAGGAACCATCTCTGTACTTTAAGTATCACACTGGCAAAATAGTGTCCCACATGAACACATCTGCTGTGTCTCAGGCAAGATTCACACATGGATGTCAGGTAACCTGACAGAAGGACGTGTGCTTAAAATGCAATACACCTTCTTTATCTGAAATGAGCACAAAAATTCTTTCTTGACTTATAATGGGCATTTTCATAAGTACCTGTGGATAGAAAGTTCTCCAGCAAGCATGATTTTTCCATACTGGGTGAGGAAACATCTCTTCGAAATGGCCACTGACAGTCACTGATTTAGAAGCGTCACTTTGAAAACAGATATTGTAGATACTTGCTGGCTATTTCCTAGTCCTTGCTGTTTGGCTGATTTCAACTGGCAGGGTGAGAATGGACTTAGTGAAACATCCCATCTTGTAGTTAAATTCATTTTGGTCCTGTTTTTTCTTTCACTTTGGATTTACGCTGCCATAGGACCACTGCCTTCTGCTAACATTTTCTGGCTAGCCATGTTGGGAGTTAATCTAACAGCAAACTACCAATGTCTAGTAGCTGCCTCCGTCTGACGAGGACACTGAACCAAACTGTGTCCGGCTGTCTGTCCACAGGAACATGCTTGATGTCTACAACCTCCTCCACAGGAAGAGCTGAGCTATCTTGAAGCCCTCCTTCTTCCACTCTACTTCAGGATCACAACTGTCACAGGAGAAAAATGAAAGCGTCTAGCAACTGAATAAGGACCTTGTATTGAAAACTCCCATACAAAACACCCACAGGAGAGTGAGGCTCAATACACCGGTAATCACCCCAGCCCAGGGGCTTTAGCGTAGCTGCATGTTTACACACTGTACAGCAATGTCCCTGGGCACTACTCTGACAAAACACAAAGTTTCTGCTGAAGTTAATAAAAAAAAAAAAAAAGAGAGGATTTTTTTCTTATTTTGACTTGCATCAGTGAAATCCAAAGGCACCTAGTAAACCTGATTGACTGTAGTCCCAGCCTCACAGCAGGGAGAAAGGTTAGTCCTTCTTTTTTTCAATTTCAGACTAATGCTGCACGGTACTTTAGAGAAGCATCCAACCCCCAGCTGCTTTTAAATAGTTTACAAAAAACTGTATCATTTGCAATGACAAGATTAAGCCACTGGCACATGCAGTCACTGCTTTATCACTAACATAGGTCCTTTTTTTAGCACAGTCCAGCCCACAGCCCTAGGAGAGCATATAATAACTTGTGGCACCGTTTTAAAAATAAGGCCTTTGTAAATGCCAACCACAATAACCTTAGGGCCTGCAGTGACTATTCTGGGGAAAAGAACCACCTTATTATTTCAGAGACATCTTGCAATATTCCCGCCAGAAAAGACTGACCTGAGCAGAAACACTGCTGTCCTGTTTTGAATTTTCCTAAAAATGCCTCTACTGACAAGTAGGCTTATCTGGTTCATATTTCAAGAGACACTAAAGTAATCAAGCAAAGTTATGTGAACCCAGATCCTGCTTTCTGAAGTCTCGAATCCAGGGCACGACTCCTCTTCTGTGGTAAAATTTTCAGAAACACACAGGATTTCAATTCTAAGGCAGTCATGTAAATGTTGTTCTAAGATGATCCCTTGGTACCGCTAACTCACTGGGGCTTTATTTAGCTGGTTTTGTAATTGAATCATAGAATCAATAGAAGGGATGGATCCACCAGTCCTGGTTGTGAAATTTCCTTAAAAGTGTGTTTTGCAAAATAATTTCTGTGAAGAAAAATACGCTAAACATGCAACCTTTCAATGTCATTAGCAGGGTAAAGCTGGAGCTGGGGATGTGCTAAAAAGGAGGTTAACGCAACAATTGCTTTGACTGCCAAGTCAAGGCAAGCTACCGATTGCTGGCAACAGCTCAGCAAGCGAGGCGTTATCTTTATCTCTTTTGGCTTGTCAGAAGGATTACTGATTTTAACTGTTTCTAGAGCTGGGAAAGGTGTAAAGGAGGTGCCTCTCTTCAGTAAATCATGATGAAACTGGGCAGACCATCTCAGTGCAGAAGAGCGCCTAAAAACTAAGAAAGGGAATGAATGTATTTTTAATTAGTGATACTGTATCTGATTGCAAATACTGCAGTCCTCCGACTCCTATAAATATTAGATTGTTTTTATCTCGTTTTGATTAGTTTGGAACCAACCCGACAATTTTTTGCAGAATTCCTTATATGTACAAAATGCTGCCGTGTCCTGGAGTAGATGAGCCAAAGCAGGAGCGGGGCTCATAACCCCATCTTTATGAGTATTTATTTTCCTAACTGGAGAAATATTTGGAGTCTACAATTCACACCTTTTTTGATGCTAGCTGTTCTAAACAATGAATTTAGCTCTTTTCCATTATATTCCCACGGAATTATTTCCCATATATTCCCTGTAAAGGTAAGCAGGACAGAATGCCTTAAAAGATGTTTAGAAATGTTCAAAAAATGCACTTACTTGTTCAGCTTAGCAACAGAAGTGGCTGTTATTGGACGGTTCCCTGTAGAATTCAGAAAGACAGAAGAAAGAAGAATGTATCTATTTCTAAGTACTATATTCCTAATTGTATAAAATTTATAGAATAATCAAGTTTTAATCAAGTTCAGCAGCAGGAAGGCATTTTTCCCTCTCAGCTATTTCTTCTCCAAACGAGTCTAATCCTCCCAACATCCATATGCGATGACTAATAAACCGGCCAGTGTGTGCACAGAGCTGTACAGAAGGGGAAATCATAACACCAAGAAACTGAGTGACTTGCTCAAACAGAAATGCACTCAGTGTCAGATGAGGGACTAGAGCCCTAGTCGTGCCCTAGGTCCTGGCTGCCAACTTCTGTGTTGAGACAGCGAGGCAAAACCTTTTGTTATTCATGCACTTGCACGACAGAATTGAAAAACCCACAAAAGACCAATAAAACGAGCTGATGAGTAGTGGAGCACAGATATCTCCTCTTCTAGGTGGCTAGTGTTGAGCTGATGATGGCAGCTCGCAGGCATCCCTTCCTGACCGCTGTCTTACTGCTGCTCGACATGAAGTTCAGTAGGGGATCTCAGAGTACTCTGACCTTACATCACTAAAATAATGCCAGTCAGGGTAATATGCTCATTAGCAGGACTACCAAATAACCCCACACATTCACTTAACACAGGACTGGAACTTCTCAGAATATTTCTATCCAAACTCCTCCATCACAGCGGCTCTCCCGTACCAGGAGAAGTAGCAGGACTATCTTTACTTCCAGAAGTCTGAACTCCAGAACTAGGAGCAGTACTTCAAACTCGATTCCACAGAAGTTCTCCATAGGAGAAACCACCTCTGTAAGTAGATTGAATGGATCTTGCTTCAAATTCACAGATACGCCAACGTAAACAACAGAAGAGTTACAGCTTCTTGTATCTATTCAAATAATCCGCGCAACAGTCTGAATAATAATTAAAGGAATGCACCCGTGAACATAAGCAGCGACCAAATGGCTAACGTGAAGACCATTGCTAGCAGAGATTAATGAAGGTGAAGAAGAGTTTAAAATCCCCTGAGACTCTTCCAAGTGGATGACACAATCTTTCCAAAATCTTTTTGCTGAGGAGCAGGTTGATCTGGCTTCTTAAAGGGGTAACAGTTAAGTATCCACTCAAAGACATGCTAATGATTTTTGAGTAAAAATTCATTCCTGAACCCCAGAAGAACTTTGCTTTTGAAAGTTTTCCCTGTAAGAAAAATGTTTTGGTAAGCCTGTATCTTCTGACACAAGTATATGTGGTAGAAAACTCCCAGCAACTTGTTCTGTACAGCACAGGGAGAGGCACGTGTAGGGCATGGCTACAGCCTGGCTGGCCCCCGTCAGCGATCTCCGTTCTCCCTCGGCACCGCGAGCAGTCTGATGGATGCTCGTGGCAATATAGCCAAGCAGCAAACAGCCTGCGCTGAATTCAGAAGCCGCACACGTCTATGAGCAGCGCGTCACTCCCTGTCAACTTGCAAAACCAGGGCTATACAAGCAACTGCATTCCTTGAGACGGGCAGCCATTTTTCCTGCATTATGCCAAAGGAAAAATCTACAAGATGGGTGTAGAACCCACCCAACCAATGTTACTGCCTTTTTCCAACCAGCCTCGCTGCCTTCTCGGCCCACAGCCTATTCTGGAGGCAGAGCACTGCCTGTAGGGCTGGAGGAACCTCTTCTCTGTTCTCATGGCCACAAGCCCAAAGCCTAGCCGGGCTGCAGACATGCCCTGTGAGATCAAGTTGATCTGAAAGGCATGCCAGGCCTGTGATACCTGTGAGCTGATTGTCTGCACAGACTCTTCCACCGCACTCATGGTGACCATACTCTCAACCCTGTGAAACACACAACTGTTGAAGAGATCTGTCAAGGATTTTCTGACTTGCTGCATTTGAACCTCTTTGTTATTTCACTTATTTTTATTGGAGACAAATGAAAAAGCTAGGTTAATTACATCATGTAGTGAAAGTAGAGAATGAAAGCAGCCACCAAAGAGCAGAAATCCCATAAATCCTTGTAACAGACTGAAAGGACGCAAAGCTCAAACTGACAACATTTCACTGGTGGTAATGGAGGTGGGTACTCTGGTGGAAACTTTTCTCTCAGCAACGGGAGAGTTTTCAAAGGCTCTTTAATTTATTGCACTCTGCTGTTTCAAGTATGCAGCATTGGATGAGAAAAGAGTTGGAGAGGAAGGCACCTTTTGTACAAGGAGAAGCTGTCCGTCGGTTTCTTTATCTTCCACGATCCCATTAACCTGTCCATGGCATCGTCTTTGCTAAACATCTGGAGGTTAAGGTAAACCAGCTATCTTCTCCCAGACAGAAGAGAGAGCTTTCCAAACCCAAGGGGGATTACCTCATGCAGCTTTAGCTTAGTGCTTACTGGGTAAAGCAGGACACTGTTTACACTAGGCACGCTGCCTATAGCCCACCCACCATTAACTTTCACCTCTCAGAGGGGAATCTTGACCCATGCTTCTCTCTACGCCTGGCAGACCCTACAGAGGAAACTGCAAACAAATGGCAGCCCCAAATCTTCCACGCAAAGCCTCAGACCTGCTCTGTGTGCGCAACATATTTCCAACCCATCTTTCCTAAATTCTCAGGTGGGATAGGATTTGTGCATACGTTTGCTGCACAGGCAGCCTGTTCACCAGGAGGCTGTGAGAAGACTGCTGGGCGATCAGAGGAGCATCCCCTCGGCTCCAGCAGCCCCAGGCTGCTCTGGGCAGTGCTAATGTGCATTGCAGCAGCCTCTCCTGGCCTTGGGGATGGAGATGCTCATCCTAAACTCTACAGCCATACTGACTTTATCCTCTCTCACGCAAGATGTAGCATCACATAAAATTGGTGAAGGGAAGAAAACCTTGGAGAATGAGTGAGGCAGAAAAAGATACTCCGGTATGCTACTGCCCTGCTTCATCCTCAACAGTCAGATTTTGCCTTCAACGCTACACTATGAAATGACTCCCAGCCTGTTCTTCTGCCCTCGCAACCATCTGAGCTCTGGCGAGAGGACAGAGTGGCAGCCCTGATATGACAGCAAGAGTGAATCCCTGCTTCTGGGAAAGGAATAGGAGATATCCCTTGAATATGAATGCACGTGAGTTTTTCTACACACTAGTGCATGCCCGTGGAATCAACGTCCCCCATTTCTGCTGTAAGCATATGTTGTTTGAACCGCTCCGGATTTCACGTGCCAAAGTGGCGGGGTGAGGGAGAGTCTTCTCTAAAGACCCACTGTATCAACTTCTCTCAGTTCCTCATCATTATGGTTCTATAAACTCTTGAAAAATATAAATTAATCTCTTTTCAGCAACTCATAGCCACTCAGATTTTGACAGAAATGGGAAATCACAGTTAGAAAAACTAAATCCTGCCTTTGTTTCCTGAACTTTAAACTACAGATTAATTTGACAGATGTCTGAGCCTCATTAATATTGCGATTGTCTTTCTCTGAATAATAAGCCTGATGATCACCATGCTCTTTTGAGACATGCATATTTTAATAGCATGCTTGTTACTACAAAAAAATGTAAACCACATTAACTAGGTTTTTTTTCACACGGTCATGAAAAATGCATTTGAAAGAGAGATTTGTAATGCTTCCAATTTTGTGAAAAACTGTAGAAAGAACTGGAAAATACTTGAAATCTGTTGCTAAGGAATTGACATGGCTGGGAATGCTTTCACCTTATTTTACAGGCAAAGCTGGTTCAGCTTCCCAAGGACTCGCTGGCACTGCGCCTATGCCAGGGTGGCTGGACCAGGAGGAATTCCTGGAGGAATGGGGCCGCAGCCAGTGCATTTCCATGTTCTGGTGGCATCTGGCTCCTACAATGGCTTTGCAAAACCACAAGCTTTTAGGCACAATCTCAAGAGTCCCTAAGACTTCTCTTAAACACTCTAAGAGGCTTGCTGGCCCGTAGCACTTTTTCCTTGGAAGAACCGTCATTTTGTCCCAAAAGTTGAAGTGTAGCTTGTTCAGAGCCAGAGGCCCAGCCTTCATAGAGTGGGTTTTCAGAACCAGTTGGGAAAAATCATCCCTTTGAACAACGTGTTTGCACAGCCCACGCAGCAGCATTTCGGCTTGAGGAGCTGATGCTTCTTTGTGTCTTGAATCCAACGGATCCATAGCTTGAGGAGGAGGCCAAACTGGTGACCACGTGGAGGTCTTCAAGCAGGCCTTTTAGGATGAAAAATGAACTGTAGCATTTCATCCAGATTCACTGCTTCAGTCTAACCTCCAAGCATATGCCAGCAGCTCTCCATACACTGTACTCGCATCGCAGGCTGGGGTGGCTTTCCCCTTTTCCAGTCTAGCCCTTTGTTCAGAATGGCACCCATCACCCCGATTTGAGACCCACATCATCAGCCCTGCCACATCTTCCCTTAGACAATCCTCTTCTTTCCATTCCACCCATCCCAGGCAGACACAACCTGAAGCATGTCTGGATCCAGTAGCTCTTTAGTCTCCTTTGTTCTGCTGAAACCAGACAATTTCTACGTTCAAATCTCACAACCTGGGGAGCGCAAAAAACAATGAAAAAGTGGACATCTATCTTTAAGATCAGTTCAGGACTTTACTGAGTTAAGGAGGCACGGCTGGAAGGGAAACAGGAGAATTAATGCACCTGAGTTTCTCCGAGATCTTTGCAGGGACTCCATTTTGGTTTGGGAATAAGGCCAGTTCAATTAGTCTACCTGAAGTCCCCAGAAGATCTCAGGAGGACAAATAAAGGATGAGTGATGGAAGGCTTTCAGGGTTTTCTGTATGTAAAGATCCCAAGGTACAGCCCCTGCTTTCCTGGCGCTCCCTTCTCCTTCGCTTTTGGTTAAGGTGACAACAATCATTCGAGAAACTGGATGAGCGAGTCAGGAAAAAAATAAATCATCTCTCAGGCCCAGTCTAATATGTTTGTCTAATTTTTCACTCCAATCATATCCCATGGGAATTTGCTAGGCTACGATTGCTACTCCTACCACCCAAGCTACCGACTGATGTTCCTTTTTCCAGATTTGCCAAAATTCTCACCCTGATGAAGTTTTCCCCATTTTTGTCCTGAAGAGGATTCTGTTAAGACCTCCCCCCGCCTTGTTTGGCCGTCTGATCCAAAACGCTAAATCCTGATTTCCTCAGCAGGGGTATAATACCTTCTCTTATTAAAAACACTGAAACACAAGCCTACCCAGAGGTGTGTTTTATTTGACGTGAAGAGATTCAGTAAAAAGGCTTCCCTGGGACAGCTAGTGTTTCAGCCGTCCTGCAAGGATTTGGCAAATGTTTCAAGTGTTCTGCTGGACTCTCGGTTTGAGATTTTATTAACCCCTTTCAAAAATGGCAATTTCCACTATTTCCAAGTGCAGATGGATGGAAATTTCCAAGTCGTTTGTCTGGAGCTATGGCACAGGCAAAGAGAAAGACTGTGTCTCTTTGATTAATTGCTGGGGAATGGAGTGAATAAGGGTGATAAAAAACTGCATTTCTAAAACTGGCTACAGCAGCATTTACAAACAGGCAGTGAATTTGGCCTCCTAAGACAGTGACCACCAAGGTGTTCCCATCATCCACCTGTAAAGCTGTAGAGTCCCGCTGTGAAGGGGCAGGAGAGAGCTGGAAACCTGTCTGTAAAAGGTCAAGAGAATAAGAAAGGAGCAGTCAAGGGACAAATGTTCGGTGCAGTGACAACAGAGTCCCCAGCGCTCGCGTGCTCAGCAAGTACAAGCTCATGTGCATGGAGGGAGAGAGAAGTAAGCAGATCTCCCACGCTGCGTGTGCGACAGAAGAGATCTCTGCACCGTGGCATAGGTATCCCAAAGGAGAGATGTTAGTGACGTGCCAGAGAAGTCCGTCCCAAAGCCAAGGTTGTCCGCTGAGAGCCCTTGGCCGTGTCTAAATACTTTGGGCTCTTGCCATCTGTCAGTGAAGCCGATGCGAGTCTTTCCTTTGACTTAAATGGAAATTGGGATGAATCTCTAGGCCTAACCTCTTTCTCTCTCTTTTTGCTTATACCCTTTTAGATCTCTGTGACAGATGTCTCTCAGATGTAGTTCGCCAGGTATCTAACTTTCTACTGAGCAATTTCCCAAGCCACGTTTCTTTTCAAATCTTGCTTTGGAAATCCCAGTGAACAAAACCCTTCTCACTCTCCATCTCTGGTTGATTTTTCATTCCTCTGTCTCTTCCTGTCAGACTCCTGGCTGATAGACTGTCTTTGGATTGTTTAATCAAACTGATAGCTAATGAAATGGATGTCTGAGCATCAGATAGACTCTTCCAACTCAGCCTTGAAGACCCCAAATGTTCTAGCCCCCACATGTTACTCCAGATTCTCATCTGGAGTAAATCACGCCTTGCTGATACCGGCAAAGCTTTGCTGGCTTACAACACTTGAGAATCTAGTCTTCTAGTAACACCACAGTTCTGGCCAAAGTAGAAAGCGTCTTGCTAGGATTATCTACATTTTTTGCAAAATGATCGCTGTTTTGGCAAGCAGAAAACCCATCAGAATTTGTGTTTAAACTCTTGCCCAAAAGCATAAAGCCCCCCGACCCCTGATTATTGACCCTGACCCTTGACCCTGGTCTGTGACCCCTGACCCCAACCCCTGACCCTTAAACCCCAACTCAACACCTGATCTCTGACCTGTGACTTTTGACCCTGAACCCTGACCTTTGACACCACCCCATGACTCCTCACACCCCATACATGACGTTGACCCCATACCTGACCCCTGACACCAACCTGTGACTGCTGACTCCTGACTCTTAACCCTTGACCCGTGACCTTTAAGCCCTGATCTGTGACCTGTGGCCCCTGGTCCTGAATCTGACTCTGACACCTGACCTTTGGACCCCTGACCTTTGACCACCACCCCTGAGTTTTGGCCCCCAACCTTTGACCTTTGACCCTGACCCCAACATCTGACTTGTTACCTCAATCCATGGCCTCTGTCCCATGACACCTGACTGTAACCCTGACCATGACCATAACCCCTGAGCCCTGACCCTGACACCTCTCAGGCTCCTGAAGAGAACAGACTGGATCAGGAAGACAGCAGTGGTACCTTAGACGAGAACACCATGGACAGGGTTTTTTTTTTCATACCAGTGCACCTATCTGAACTGTTTGTACATTATTTCCTCAAATTATTTTATTACTGAACACACAGATATGCCTTGAAGACACCAGTAATTCCAAAAGCATTGTAGTTACAGATCAGTTCAATGTCGTATCACAGATCACCTAGGACTCTGCTTTTAGGTGATCTTCTCCAGGACATGGGATTGAGCTATAACTCAAGAACCAATACCTACACTACTTTTGACCAGTGGAGTTAGGATCACCCATAGAAGCCCATATTCAATCAAGCAACTGCACAGGCACCAACTGATTCCAATGACAATAACTGCAATTTAATGTTTTAAACTTCAGGCCTTCTGAAAAAACAAGAATTGCTTCTCAACTACATGATGCACATACTAAAAAGCCAAACCACAGCAAATTTTGCCTGTGGTACAAGTAAGAAAGAGAAATGCAGCCCCAATGTGTTTTACATCAGCTGGAGAATAAGGATTTAGCACCTCTTAGGTGTGCGATAAAGGAAGGCGAAGGAGGGGGCTTCAGAGGTGACCAGAAAAGCAAGAGCGTGGTAGTGATGTTGATGAATTGTTGTTTGTTGAAATGCTGCTCCCTGCACTTCTTCAGTGGAAATTACTGTTTTCTGGATGCAGAGACAATCAGTTGCTTAACTTCATTACAAATGCCGAAAAACATTACTCATGTTAGCAAAACACCTCTTTGTTCTGTGTTTTTTTCTCTTTAAAAGCCTCAGAACTTGTAACTGTTTCCAGTAATAGCTTGGAAATGAGATTTATTTATTTTTTAAGTAGGAAAAACAAATAATATCTGATTTCATCCCCTGCTCAAATGCAACAGCATGGATCCTCCTGTGAATTCTCCCATTACGTTCACAGCTCCGTCGGGGTCGGAGCAGCAGGCACAGCAAACCGTGCGAGCTGACCCGCGGCTCTGGGCGTGCGGGGGCGCTGAGTTGTGGTCAACGCTTTTTCGGCTCGGGGGGGATGCCTGTGTCTGTGTTTCTCTTCACGTGACAGCGTTCATTCCAACAGTGCCCACTTTCTGGGTTGAACAGCCGCCAATGCACCTGTACAGAAAGCCCTGGCAGCAGCACGCTTGCCTGTTTTTCTGTGGCTTTCAGCAAAAAATCCAAGCATTGCAAGGACTCAGAGTGAATTTTTCACATGCTGAGATGTGACTGAAGAAACAGCTATTTTCTGTCTCGCTTGAGAGCGTCACTTTCCCCCATGCTAGATGTACTTCCTAGTGATATCTGTGTCTGAGCACGCCAGTCTCTTCTGACTCTAAGGGCAAGCGTTAAACTCGCCAGTGCTCCCAAACGGTTTGGACAGACCGGACAGCTCTGCAGAGGTCCAGCCTGAGAAAAAACAGAGTGTCACAAAAAAATCCAGATTCAACCTCGTTTTGCCCAAGAAAACCCGTGAATTTTGTGACCAACTTTTGTTCAGAAGAAGAGGTTTAATTTGGACAAAAGGCTTGTTTGCTCTCCACTGTGACTGGGGAAAGGATCAATGGTAGAGGTAAGTTAGAGGTACTTCAGTGTTTCCCTCATGTCCAGCCCGGGACCACTTTGGTCCTCAATTTAGCATTAGAGGTTTTCCTCCTTGCATTCACACCCTCCAGCTGATAAAGTTGCAGGGGTCACTGCTGCAAGGGAGGCACCAGCTCTTGCTTGTCTCGGGGACCTGGCGATGCTTGATGAGGTGGTGGGGCTGGGCTTTCCGCGGGCACTGGGAGCAGTCCCCTCTCCAGGGCCCCAACTCCCCTACTGCGTGCAGCTGCAGTCTTGGGCAGGAGGGGTGGCAAAGATAGGAGAGATCCCAGCATGGTCCCACACGGCGTTATGGGACCCATCAGACTCCGGAGGGGGACCATGACTTGTTGAACACCAGCTGAGCAGTAGGAGCCAAGAGGTTTTCATGAAGTCACCCATGGTGACCAGCCCTGGAGGTGCCATTACTGCCTGGAAAGATGTCCTTTCCTGAGGCACTTTAAAGGGGAGGATCTTGAGGCATTCCCCAAAGACTGGAGAGTTTGGGTCAGCAGGTGGCACAGTGTGAAGACTTGGAGAGAACAAAGCCTGCTTGCTCCTCTCCTCAGGAGCCCCAGGAAGAAAGGTGTTGTGGCATGGGTGAAAAGCACCACATGAGCAGGCAGAGAGCACATGGAGGTAGAAAGGTGGCAAACAAACACCAGAAAGCATCAAGCGGTTCGAAGGTACGTGGCTGAGTTCACGGCCTGTGAGGGGAAACGGGAAAATCAGGGGCATGCTGTGGCCATCTGAGTTCGTAAAAGGGGACCAGAGACCTGCAGCAGGGTGTTAGGCGCAGATGCCAGGGAAGGGGTGTGGGACAGACATTGTGGAAAAACCAATTCAAGCAGCAGTCACCTCAGGATATTTGCAGGCTCTGCAACTTCTTCCTTTCATATCGACCATGACCAGCAAAATCCTGGACCCGTTTTCTACAGGGGACGCATTTCAGGTGTCTGGAGCCGGGGATTTAAGGAACGACAGCTTGACGGAGGATAGAGTGGCAGAGTGGCTTTCTGGCCAGGGAAAGGGAACCCGATACGGGGGAGTGGGGGCTTTGTGCTGCAAAAGCCCTCACTGCAGCCAGGTTTCCTGTGCAGTGAAAGCCGAGGTGAGGGTAAGAGCAAGAGTCACAAGGCTCTTGCCACGAAGACATGGAAATCTTACCTTCTCCTGGACTTGGCCTGTGTGGCACCTCCTCCAGGGAATGGCTGGGAAACATGAGAAACACTCAAATCTCCAGGGGTATCTCCTGAAACCAGCAGTTAGGGGAAAACGGAAGAGTTTTTCTGGGCCGTGTAGAAATCATGCAAGGCCTGAGGTGCTTGAAAGGGAAGCTTCTTATTCAGCGACCAGATCTGACTGTAACTGCACAACTGACAGCAAGCAATGGCGGGCACCTGTGCGGCGGGCCCAACTGAAGACCGTTGTAGATGCTCAGGGCTGCTGGGCAGTAGAGTGAGAAAGGTCTAGGGGCTCCTGCCTTGCCTCAGGACACTACTGAAGTGCTAAAATGTGGAAAACCAAACAGGTAGTGGGGCCAAAGGCTGTCCAGATGGAGCAGAAGTCCTGCTGGGAGGAAGTTAGAGACCTGGTCCTGCTTGTGATGGGAGCCAAGAGGGGACGAAGACTGAGAACAGGTGAATAAAGCCCTTGGGGCGAGAAAGGAGGGTTGGACCGTTTGTTTTCTGTGTGTGTATGTGTAAGGGAGGCAGCCCAGCAGCACGTTGGAGCTGTATGAAAGGGCGACTGTTTCGATATGGTGAGAACTGCTTTTGATCTCTCCTGCTGCGCGTGCAATGGTTGGAAGGTGACTGTGCACGTATGTACGCTGTGTCCGGTTGCCTCTTCAACACAAGCATTACTTTACTTGGTAAGCATAAAAAAGGGATTATTCCAGTCTAGGTACGCTGTTCTGGCCCAACAAAAAAAAGGCAAAACCAAACCCCAAGAAACCCACAGAAAAGGCGGGATGGAGCTGCGAGGGCCCCCGCCCGCACACGCGTCGCTTCCCCACCAGGGAGCAGCGTTGCTCCAGCAGTGAGCGCTGCCTCTGCGTCGCTGGCTGCGGGCCGCGGCGCTGGCAGCTCTGCAGGGCTGCTGGGGTCAAGGGCAGTGGGGCTGCTGGGGGAGGGGAGACGTCTAATGCGAGGCCCTTGGGCCCGACCATCAGAGGTGCAGGTCACCTGCAAATGGAACTGAGCTCAGCTGGGGTCTGGGCCACTGACACTGGCATCATCTGCTGCCTCCCATTAAGGCTCCTGATGGAGGTAACCTGACAAAAGGGAGCCCTGTTTAAAAGGCTGGCCAGCAAAAGTCTTTGAGAGCATGTGGTTAGGCAGGGGTGAGTCTGAACTGGACCTGATTTAAGCCGGCTGCTGATCCCACATGCTGTGAACTGGCAAAGTTACTTCTCCCAAGGGGCCAGTGAGGTATGTTCAGTGTGCAGTCAATGTTTCCTTTACAGCCCATGTTTCCCTCTCCTCCAGCAGCTGAAATGTCAGGCAGAGTCAATTTTTTGCTGTGGAGAGCAAAGCAAGAGCTGTCTCCTAGGGCAGCGGCGGTCCCTTTGAAGCAGCCCCACTATGGTCGGAGGGTGGTCAGCCTGAAGGGCCGGGCAACTGCTTTTCTGCTGCATGGCCCACTGGTGAGACATGCGCTGGGGCCCAGTTACCCACCGCAGTCAGAAGGAACACCAAAAAAGCCCCAAGGGCACTGGTGGCTCTTAATGGCTCTGACTGGCTTCACCTGGGCCCCCCACCCACCCCATGTGCTTGGGAGCCTATTTCAGGCCAGCCCAGGTCCCCAGCCTGTTTCCCCGCTGCGTTGTTGGTGGGCCTGTCTCCAGCCCTGTCTCTCGGCCGGACTCCTTGGTGCCACGTTACAGCTCTGGGCTGGCCCCGTCTGCTCCTGGCTGGGCCTCCTGGTACGGGCTTGCCCCTTGCAGTGTTGCCAACGGACCCTCTTAGCAGCCCTGCGCCCCACGTTCGGCCCTTTGGGGCCGCACCCCTCAGTGAGGGAACAGCCTTCACGGGGCCGCCCTTGATGCGCAGCTCGTCCCTGCTGCCGTGGCAGCCCTGCGTGGCTCCCTGGCAGGGTGCTGTTTCTGGCCAGCCTGTGTCCCGCTGACGTCTGCATGGTACGTTTCCCTGCTGGCTTGTTGGGGCTTCTCTGCTGATGTTTCCCTGGGTTTTTTTTTCAGCTCTGAAGCCTCTGCACTAGTTATGCCTGCTGAAACGTGAACCTTCTGCCAGTGGGGAAGGGATAAAAATAATGTCGTTGTCCTCCCCCTGTGCACGGACCTGAGCGCTATTTAGGAATCGGTCCGGTTCCAAAGCGGCACTTTCATTTTTGGGCTCTGCAGTCCTTGGTGCAAGCAAGTGATGAGACAGGCTGTAGTGTTTCGGATGGGAGCTAGTGCTTTTGTTGCTCTGTCTTACCTTGCAGTAGCAATTTCTTGGGAAATGTCCTGGCACACCAGAACCGCTGGGTTCATTAATCAGGCTGGAAGCAAGGTAGCAGAGCACGGAGAAAAACAGATGTGCTCGTGAGTGCGGTGTTTTTGCGGCAGACCCGTTTTTGCCTGCTGGAAGATAGAGAGGTTACAAATCAATGTAAGCTGTCGTGTGCTTGGTGCTGTAGACACCTCCCCGCTATTAGCTAGCAGGCGTTGCCAGCTCATTTCTCATGGACGGTTACTGAAGGCTCATTCTTCATTTGGGCTAGGTTAGAAATTGGCATCTTGAAGCTAGGAAATGGCAGCCTCGGCTCTCTGACCCACTCAGCTCTCCTTGGTAGCCCAAGGAGCGATCCTCCTTCTGACACTTCCCATCACCTTCTGACATCTGGTTATTTCCGTTGGTTTTCCATATATATTCAGTGGTATTAGGAAAAATAAATATGCCGCCAGGAGACTTCCACGCTCCCAAACAGAAAAAGAATGACCATAAATATTTGGGGTGATACTTCCATCGTAATAAAGAAAAGAATTGCAGAAAGCGGTTCTTTCTGCATCAGCACAGACTGAGTGCAAAGTATATCATTTGTCTTGGCCTGTTTTAAAGCTATCGAGGGGAATGGATGACCAGGCTTACAGAGCTTCGCTGTGTGTGTTTTGGTGCAGGGAGAGCTGTGTCACTGCAAAGCCTTCCCGAGCACCTCAGATGCATTTCAGGATCCTGCGCTGCCAGTCACAGGCTTTACTCCAGTTGCTCTTAGGAGTGATTTATGCGTACCGAGTGCTACGCATCCCGGGGCACTTGAAAGAATTGCCATGACTCACTCGCATCACTCCATCAGTCATCATGCTGTGCAGGGCTTGACTTAAAGTGCATTTCCAATGCATCAAGACACCCAGAAGTTCAACACAAACAACCCTGCTAGAGGAAACCAAGGAAAATGCCGTGGACTGGGTCCTCTGCTGGGCTGAGACAAAGAGCATGACAGACGTTGGCTGTGCTGCCCAGCGATGCGTTGGAGGATTAGATGCCTTTGATTACGCGTACCTATGCAGGATGGATACCGTTAGGCAACGTTACCCGGCAGATGAATAAACGAGTGCTTTTTCTGAAGAAGAGTGGGTGAAAGGTGGTCACCCAGATTAAAGGCCAAGCCTGGGAGAAAGATGAGATTTTCCCATTTGTGAGAATGTGGACACTGTAAGACTGGTTTCACGCATGTAGAGTCGCGCTGTGATGGCTGGGATGACGCATGAGTTACTTGAGTACAGCGAGAGGTGAACTCTGCCTGCGTTTGCCGTGCACACGAGTGGTCGGTTTCTCTGGGGAGCAGAGTAGTTGAGGGGGATGCTCAGCCTCCTCTGAGTTTGTGCTTCCGTGTTTTTTTGCTTTCTAATAAGATGCAAAACCTGCTTGGAGCTTTTCTCGGGTCTGGGACATTAGTAATGGCTGTGTCCCGTGTAGATGCCTACTGTCTAATGAAGGAAGGGCTTCTACTACAGCTTCAGGGGGACAACAGGGACGAAGGATTAAGAAGGTCTTTCCCCTCTGCTAACCTATGATATGGTCACCAAAGACTTGATTCTTGGACTTAAAAGGCTTCTTTTTTTTTCCAGTAAAGAAATGTGGAAATTAAATGCGTTTGTTCTACAACAGGCTTGAGGGAAATAGGAAAGGCTCTGTGCCTAGTGACTGAGCCTGTACCATGTCACCTACTCCACTCTTTAAAATCTCGTTGAGATAATAGCTCCAGTGTCACGACAGTGATAATTCCTCTGCTGACAGGCCGTACGCTGGAGCAGTAGCGCAGTTTTAACTACTGGAATTCGGCATTCCTGCTGAGATCCACTGGTCGTACCCTGGGCTAGGTCCCTACATCTCCCTGCCATTTGGCCGACGTGCTGTCCTCCTTCTGCCAATGCTGTGACTGTAGGAATGGAGCACTTTTACTCTTGAAATAGCTGGGACCTGTTGCAAAGCCCATTAAAACTGATGCAGGGGTTTGTTTTTTTTGGATTTCACTAGGTTTGGCTCAAGCCCTCGGCAACATTGCTCTTGCTCGACGTGAAACTTGGAAGCAACCTTGGGTAAACAAGCCAGGCTAATATTCTAGAGGATGATCATAACTGCTTGAAGAACAAGATAAGGTGTGAGATGGCAAGTGAGTAAAAAAGTAACAATCATTATTTTAAAAAGCTTTACCCCAAATTATCCAAGCTACCTCAGGCTTGGTTTGACTTTGGTGAAATAGATACCTAATTTTATATGTGTATGTGGGCTTCACGCTAAAATTCATGAACGAGCGCCAAATTTCAGCTCTGAGAGGGAGGCTTTCAGCTTGCAGCAAAACCCAGCTCAGCTTGATTCATAGGCAAGGTAGCTGCCAAGAGCAGAAGTTGCCCTATGGCCTCATTTGCTAATTCCAAACTCGTGGAGAGCCGAGCCTGATGCTAAGGCAGAGATGGAAGTGGCTGTAGGGCAGCGCTGCTTGGCCAGGAGACGGATGGATGGTCCTTCCCAGCAGCAGATCTTGCCCTCGCTCCTTCCAGTCCCTCTGACTTTCCATCGTGCTGTTCCTTTACCCCTTGCTGTGTTCCTTGCTGCTGTGTAAATGTGGTCTGGCCCCATCCTTGAGGTGATGGAGCCTGATGTTGCCTACGCTTCTGAGAGGTCTGGAGCTGCTGCAGATGGAAATGGTCGGTCTCCAGCCTCAGCCATGGTGGCTTTAGCGGTTCTGCTCTGGTGTGCTCTTCTCAGGGGACACTGACAAGTGGGCTTCTAAATGAGTTTGAAACTTGTGCTAAATGCACTTAAAATAAAGCAAAGTCATTAGCAGCTGTATGCTACTTCCTGCCAGCAGCTGGTCCTTGTCTCCTTCAGAGATGGGATCCCAAAGCAGCCATGTGACTTTGCAGAGCCATTCCTGTGTTGGTGTTGATCTGCAGAATATTGTGAGCACGCTAGACTGGAACTAAAATGCCAGAAGTTTGGTAAAGGGGGACCACCCTGAACTCCAACAACAACAACTTTGAATAAAATCTTGGCTTTTTAAAAGCTCCTTGGCTGCTGCCTAGTGTTGTGCGACTCCTTCAGTAAAGAAAGCGCTCCCACTGTCTTTCAGTCGTCAAGCGTATGTTGTATTTTTATGAAGAGGTCTTTAGAAATCTTCAGTCTGCCGACTGGGAGAGATTCAGGGTCATGAAAGAGCATTAAGCATAAAACCTAGGGAAATGGATTCAGTAGCGTGCCAGCGAGCGATGTAATTTTGCTGATATTAAATTAAGGCTTGATTAATAGGCCCAGCCTTTTCCTGAATCATTGTGCTCTTATTTGGGGTTTTTGTGGGGGGGAGAATAATTCTCCTGTGTTTGTGGACGTGCAATTGTGCTTGTTGCATTTGCTGCCCGTTTTCCAAGTTGGACTGGTCTTCACCATGACTTTTGCAAATTAAGCTGCTGCGGCATTTTACAATCTGCAGACCAGATTCAGCCTTCGTGAAATGAACTGCTACTTTGCAGAAGGCAGCAAAGTTGTGCTGAGTCTGACCTCGCTTCTCTGTCTGTAGATCCAATTGTTTTTGAGGCTGCTGTGCTACTGAGACAGAGGGACACATGAGAAACCCTCCTTCTCCTCCGTATGTGGGAGGGTGTTGCCACCGTGATGTCTTAGTAGGCAGAGCTCTCGGTATTTAACCTCTGAAGGGTAAAATGTTCTGAAATGTAATAAGGAAAAATCAGGATCACGGTTCCTCCCTTTGTTTTTGCAGGCGCTTGCAAGAAATTGAACACAGGGAAGCAGTTTTAGAAGAGGTAAAGAAAGAGAGAGATGATAACGAAGTATGAAATACTGGCACCAATGTGGTCTAACTGGCTGTAGCTTTAGGCAAAAGTGTCTTTATTAAAAATTATTTCTTCCCTCCTTCTGGACTGTTGTTCAGACACTGCTGACTTTGGTATGCAGCCTGCGTACGAGAGAGCACTTGCTCGTGAGAACCATTCCAATTAATGGGACCAAGCTGTTCCATGCAAGAAAGGGCTGGAGAATCGCTCTCTCTGTACGTTAAATTAGAATGGACATGAAATAGCTAAGCAAACTCTCCAAAGGGCTGAAACTGTAGCAAAACTCTGCTCTTCAGGAGCCTGGTCCAAAGCCCATGGAAGACAACTGTAGCGTCTTCACTGACTTCCATGACCTTTGGATCGCACTCCGAGTTCTGTGCTGAAGCTGGTATATTTTTTCTTTTATTTACTTGTGGTTTTGTACTACTGTTTCTATCCAAAAGCAACTGTTAGGTTTCTGAAAAAGACAACTTGGGCAATTAAAATGAGTGAAACTTGGCTGTGAATAAATCGCCAATAGAAACGTGCTAATGACACCCGGGGACCGTGTCTTAATAGGGACTAATTAATGGGCCTAATTTGACACCACAAAGGGAACATCACAGCTCTTTGTGGTCTGACACAAGTTAAATGTTAATGAGTCCCCAGAGGTGTTTGAATTAGGGTTCCAATTAATGTAACCAGATGTATGGTTTAGCCGTATGCATATACCTAAGCAATACTCAAGGCTTGTGAATCTTGCTACCTTCACTTGTCTGTTGTGACAAGATATTGGTGCTCTGAAATGTCACCCCTAGTATTTTACTATTTGAGACCCGTACAGTGCCGGAGGAAGAGTCCCATCGTACTTCTGAAAATATCTTGTCTGTTATGAACTCCCTGCACGATGACGGAGACGTCCCCAGACTTTGCCTGCTACGTCCCAGGAGCAGAACTGTTTCCACTGGTCTTATGTGAACGATCACCAGAGCTACAGAGTGCAATGCCGAGTCCTCTGGGCCACGTCCGCACAAGTTAATCCCCGATCAGGTGTGCTGAGCAGCATGGCACAGAGATTTCTGTTGCACGAATCCAGCGTTGTAGGCCCAGGTTAGCACGCCTGGACAGCGCTGTGTTGCAGGGTACAGATTTACCCAGTCTGTGCAAGCGAAGGCATCTGCCTCCATCTTGTGGGTCCCTGCAGGTGGTAGATATGTCCTCAAGTCAAAGAATGCAACTCTGTGTGTTAAACTCTGTTCAGGTACAGACCTCACTCCAAAGTGCTTACAGTCAGTTGTGGCCGTTAGCTTGATTCGAGATGTAGCTGAACATTGCTGCTGTCTCAAATCAGGTCTTTGCATGATGCTCTCACTCAGAACTAGTCCAGAAGGAACTGGGGATACTTTGCAAGAAATTCCTATGTCAATTGGTACCTCTTCCATCCTGTTGGTGTGGGACCAGTTCCAAACAGGCTGCTGCTGGCTTCCTGAAGGTCGTTCCATTCAAGGACTGTGTCAATAAAACCAGCTCTGTGCAGCTCTGAGGCCAAAGCTAGGTTTCAGGCATGCCCAAGTTGAGGCTGGATCAGCAGTGTAACGAGAACATTGCGTTATACAGCATTTCTACAACAGCCTTGACTTGCTTGTCCCTACTCCCTAGAAGGCGGTCACTGCTCTTCTTCTCCCCGCCTTCTTGGCAACAGAGGGATCACTTCATACGTGTGTCTCTGGCCTCACGCGCACACCTGATGTGCTCAGCAGTGGTTACACCACCCGTGTTCCCCAAACCGGTACGGCAGAGCGACTCCCAGAGGCTGGCCCAGAAATTGCTTGACTTGAGGGAATCCAGCTGTGCAGTGAAAACGAAGCACCCAAAGGCTGGTGCAAGGCACGGGTCTGTCCAAGCCCCTAGAACTGGACACCCCCTTGGTTCCTCTGTGGACATCAGGTGTGCGAGAGCTCAGACCAGCACATGGGGTGCCAAGCTTGGCATTGCAGGCAGTCCAGTAGAAGCCAAAAGCTTTCTTCTGTAGCGTGCTGTTTCAGGATTTGGAATGAAGGGGGAGGAAGAGAGGGCTAGAATAAAAGCAAACCCGAATACCTCCCCAAAACTGTTGTCTGCACCACAGAACTCACCAAGCGGCTCTTTCGTCCTTACAGATTCTCCTCTTTGCCTCGAGACTGGCTGATTTGCTAATCCGTGCCGGTACCTTTGCTAATGCTTCCTGGTTCCTGGAGAGGCACGTCTGGGCTATGTGGTACCCCACACGGAAGGGGAAGAGCACTGACGAGGCTCTGTTTTTCTCCTGTGTTGTTCAGTGATCACAGCTTTGGGAATATGGATAGACACCTGAGTTGGGGCCCAGATAAGGTAGCCTTCTCTTTTTAGACATCCTCAAGATGTGGCTCAGCTAATCAGCCACCGTCTTCCCCTTTGAATATTTCCCTGTCTGAATATTAGAAACGCCATAGCCACAATCAAGGGATACCTGTTCTTTCAAATTCTCTTCACGTTTTCCAGGCAAGCAGGTAAGGGTTTTCAAGAAGTAGCTTTTCAGCTGTGCCTGGAATGTAGCTGCAGGATTTCTTTATTCATGCCGTGTTTGGATGCATTGCCTTTTTCTCGAAGCTGTTGTATTCGTCTGACTTTGAGACTCCTACTGTGTCTTCAGGCTCCCAGGACACAAGGTGTTCTTATAGCATTTATGTATGTTCCCTTGCTGGCAAGGGCTGAGAAGTAAAATAGCTCACAAATCCTGCGACCCATTGCTTGCTGCATGGGTTTTATTTCAAAGCCTTTAATTCCCATCTCCATCTTCCCTTGGTTGTTTGGTTTGAAATGGATCCTCTCAGGCTGTCAGACGGGAAGGCTGCCCGAAAGGCTGTGACGTACATGGAACTGATCTTTTAACAGTTGGTCCAGGTAGCTGTGGCGATGTGTCCGTGACAACTTTGGCTTTCCTGAAGCTGGGCATTGGGCAAGCAGATACGTGTCAGTAGATTCAACTTGTTCAGATCTCGGGACCGGTCTTTTTGGAAAGAAACGGCAAGCAGGAGTTACTGTGATGCTGGTCATCAGCAACCACAAATGTTATGAAAGCAAAGCTGACAAACTGGGAGAGAATGCAGAGGGCAGCAGTAAAAATAAGAGAAGCTTTCATAATTAAAACCAGTAGATTTGAGGTAGAGCGCGCTGTGAGTTTTCCCCTATCGATAAGAAGCCAGAAGCAAGACAGACATGTCTGTAAATCTCTCTCTCTCTAAAGGGAAGTTATAAAAAACATAAAGATTGGTTCAAGATAATGCTAATTTCGCAGCCCTTCAATTGACTGTGTATCGTGGGCTTCTTAAGAGAACGACACACATTGCCCGTCTTTAAGCATGAAGTGAGCAAGCTGATCCGTCTGGGCTCTTAAAACGTTAGGGGCAAAGGGGCCCCAAGAGAGGGAGAGCTGACGCTCCTGAATGATTCCGGCGCTGGCTCAGTCTCTCGGAGCAACCTGTCTTACTGAAGGGGCAGATGGCAACCAGTTTGCTAAGCACGGAGCTGAGCGTTGGAAGTTAGGTGATGCACACACTGCTTTCCTCTCTGTTCAGGTGGCTCGGTACGCAGTCAGCTCCTGCTTCCCTGCATGAGCTCAGAGCTTCATTGCGTTTGGGAAACAACACAAGACGGAGCAGCTTGGCCGGCCAGCATTGAAGGTTGCTCTCCATGGGGGCTTTGAAGCCTTTCAAAGTATTCAGCTTCAAAAAGGGTAGGCTAGATTCGTTTTTGGAATCATACGTGTCCTAAAAAGTGTGGCTTGATTGCTGTTGATGCCTCTACACACCCGGCTTCCTTCTATTTTGCCTGGTGTAGACATTGTGAGTTTAGCTGTGCTTCTAAAGCAGTGTTTTCTTACTCCGTTGGATTCATCCGCTAGGACTGAGCAACCCAGAAGCCAGCTAGACGTGTCTGAACTGCCCGCTGCCCTTTCAAAGGCATCATTACCAGAAGAAGCGTTTGATATTCATATGCTGTTAATATACATCTCCAGCATTAAAAATAAAGCTAACTAGCTTACAGATTTTTGAAAATGCTGTCCTGCAGGAGCTTGAATTTACAAATTGCCTGCATTTATTTTTACATTTCAGTAAGACGTGGTGAAAGCAGTGCCCTGGCTGGAGCAGGAGAAAGGAGGTGGCTTGTACACGTGTCTTTGTGCGTGCATGTTTCTGTGGTTGCGTAACTTAAAAAAAAAAACCCCAAACCCAGCACTGGACACGGGGACAGTCTGCTGAGTAAGGTGGTGATGTCACCGTCGTTGGAGATACTCATCTGTAAGGTTTGGTCTGGGTTTAATATGGGTAAACACGCTTGTTCTGCAAGGGTGTGGAATAAAGAACTGCAGAGAGGTTTCCTTCCAGCTCTCACGCTTCTGTGGAAGGCTTTCTGGAAAGCAGATTAAATGGCAAACAACCCCTTGTGCTTACCATCTTGCTGAAAATAGCGGACGGTATTTGGTTTCACTGAAAAGCTATGTGGAAAGCTGCGTGTGCTGGAATTGCAGGGTTACAGAGGACAGCAATCGCTCATCCCCATGAGTCCCGAAACACCTCTAGGTTGAAAATAACGTTCCTTATACCCACAGTCTATATGACATCTACTGGCTAGCTGTCTCTCCCGTCAGAAGACAGGGCTGTCTGTCCATAAACATTTTCCAACAGAGGAAGGAGAAAGTCTGGGCTGTCTGACGCCCGTCAGTCTCCTCAGATGACAAAGAAAGGGCAGAGCAAATCCTGTGGAACTGGTGAAACTTAGCCCAATGCGGTGTGCAGAAAAAGGACTTCAACCTCTAGCTAGCTGTTCTGCATACTTATCCATAAAAATAAAATTAGTTAATCATCATAATACATTTTAAAAGAAGAGCAAGATGTGTTGTGGCTTCTTTGGGGCATGCCCCCGTTTGGTTTGAAAAGGCATCCACTGCGGAAAGGAGAAAGGAAATCCCCTTCTGTCTCGTGTGCCCTGCTTGGCACGGCCGTACAGTGTATATAGGATCACCGATATAAAAAGACCTGTGGCAGGGAGTTAATTTCTTTGAGGGGGGCCAGACAGAGCAAGAACAAGTAGGCTCTCGAAGGATGCCGTTCTTTTTATGGCAGAACTCTAAACAGCCTTGGCAGTGCGGCCTTAGCACATGAAATACAGACCGAACTGTGTCCTAGCAAATGAGCCTGAGCGGGTAGGAGGGGACCGAGACAAGTTTAGGTAAGCCTCACAGAGGCTTCAATTATCAGTGTCACTTTTTCTTCTGGATAAGGCTGACCTTTGTGTGATGATGCCCCCCTCCCCAAATCCTCACGTGTATCAAATATGCACAACATTGCAAAATGTGGAGCCAAATACCACGTATTTGCAACTTCCCTGCTGCAAGTGCAGCTGCTCCTTATGTGGAAAAGTGATATATACTGTTTAGCTATGCTAAATCTGATGTAACGAGGGGAAATTCTTCTCAGACTGCCAGAGCATATAAACGGCCTGGTCTGAGGAACGGAAGGAAATACACCAAAATCTGGGACTACCTCTGCTGATAGCCAGAAAAATATTCTTCTCCAAAACATCCCTCCCCTTCTTGCATGGTTTCCCCTTTCATCACGGGCGTGATTCAAAACTGCACTGTAACGGATGGAAAGGTTGTTACTGATGTCAGTAGATCTCGCTCTGTCTCCGTATGATCCGTACAAGCTGCCTCCCAGCTAATTTCTCTGGAATTGCCTGAAAAGCATAGTTTGACGAAACGGTAACATGCCCTTTCTCACGGAATCTGAGGCCTCATACGATTCTTCCTCTTAACTTGCACGCCGGTGCGTCGAGCTCTTCGCTGTTTCTTTGCCCAGCTCCCCTGATGTATCGTTAGGCGTCTGAGGTACGGACAAAAAGTGTTTATTAGGGCAGAGGGATCTTGATCCTATGGACAGAAATACTCTTGAGATAGATCCCTCAAGCCTGTTTTAGACCTGTAGGCACGTCAACAGTTTGAGGACACGGAGGCAGTGGGTGTGTTCATCAGCTGTTGGGCACTTGAACTTCTGAGTTTTAGTGGTATTGGCTGTGACACTTGAATGGCAGTCAAGAACACAGGAACCTGGCAATGTAATTTTTAAAAGGCGCTGGGGAATATCGGCAACTGGATCGTTGTCAATTGCTTTTGGACACTCTTTGAAACCTATAAAAAGATGGAATTTTGGCTTTGATCTCAAAGAATTAAATGTGTTTAGAAAAGTTGCTTTAGTTAGAGACTGAAATCCTATAAAATAAAAGAAATGGCTGGTTAATTGGTGAAATCACAGAGGTGCCAACTTGGAGGATTAAAGAAATAGTCTCCTGTTTTGGTAGACTGAAGTAGAGAGAGAACTATTGGTTCTTCTTTTAGCCTGGGGATAGAGGTTTGAATTGCTTTGTCTTGTTGGAATGTGCCGTGCATCCTTAGGGGTAAAACAGACGTGAATAGAGAAAAGGGAGCTGCGCTGAATAAATAATACAGTATGGCATGTTGTATGGCGTACATACTCAAAGGTTTATATGTAATGTACGAACTCGGGCTATTAAAAAGTGATGTTGCAGTGGTATGCTTGCTCGACTCACACTGATGGCATGTTTATCTTTAATGTGTTTCAATGATTCTGTAGTTTTAATGCTAATAGACCATTCCTGTGGTTTCCTTTATTATATGGAACCTGAACAGTGTTTTCTAAGTCGTTTTGGCATCTGTTCCAGTTGGATGAGAGAAGCTATTCCAGTCGGATGAGAGAATTGATGGAGGGCTGAAAACCAAAACATATCCGAGCAAATGCCAGCCAGAGAACACAATGGGGATAATGTTAAAGCCAATATACTATAGCTACAGGGTTAATACTATTACTAGGGGTAATGAATCCTCAATACTGTTCATTTTGAATGCCTGTCTTCTCTGTGCAACGAAGTGCCTGGATCAAAGTCATGAAGTGTAGGCATAAGATAGAAGGAGCTTGAAACAGAGTATCCTGAACTGACCCATTCGTGTCTATATAGAAGCATGAGATAATATATATAGTTGGTGGAAGTATTTGCATACTTGTACGAAGGGCTTTATTTAGCATGACCAAGGAGAGACTTGTTTGATGCTAACCTTAAGAGCTGGCAAGGAATGGAGCACTTTGGCGCTAGTTCAGGAAAGCATAACATTCGGCATTCAAGAGGATTTACTTGTATCCTTAAAGTCGAGCACGTGTTTAAGTGTCCTGTTGGCCTGCGGCCCGCTTGTTTAGCACCTTGCAGAGCCACCTTTAAAATGGTGGAGCGGGCAGAGAAGTATTAGCTCATGTTATTGCAACCAGTGCCTGGAAATAGATGTGGTGCATGGGCCTTAAGCCCCTTCCCCTTCTTCTTCTTTTTCAAGGACTAATCTGGAAACTTTCCAGACTGATTTGGGAAGAGACCGTGTAGGTCTGAACCCTGTATCTTGCAGGCTCATGGAGAAGCTCTTGTTGACTTCATTGGGGCAGGGTTTGGTGGTTGGTCTTTAGAGTCTATCCAGAAAGGACTATCTATCCTGTGAAAAGGGAAATGCTTTGGCGGCTGTAACTCTCTGTCGGCAGCTCAGCGCATGTCTCGTCGTTCTAGCGGTAGATCATCAACTGCCTTGTGGGCTCTGGGATGGTGTGCTCTTACACAGCTGGCTCTTGCAGGCTGCGGTGAGCAGCTGGGCACGGGGCACTGCCCACGCGTCTGCAACCAGGCGCTGCAGCGAGGCGCAGCCGTGCGCCATCTTCCTCATCTGTCCCTGCCTTCCCCATGCAGTGCCGCGCCGCCCGTCCACAGGCAGATGTGACAGGGCTTGGGCTTGGGTTCGCTGTGGCAGAGCTTTTACTAGTAAACTAAAAAACATGAAAACCTTTCCCAATGACAGGCAGCTATGTGCCTGGTCCTGCGATCTTGTGAATCTGAAGCCAAAAATTCACCATTCTTCTTATGGCTAAACAAGCATGAGCTGCAGTGGGATTTTTGTTCTTGTTCTTTTAGTCTAGCGGGAGTTTGCTTGCTTTGGTATAGCACAACTGCTGTCTTCTCTGCGGTATGTTATGCCTGGCAAGAGTGCGGGCGATGGAACGGAGGCTTGGAGCACCTTCTATCTTCACAGCAGGGAGGCTGAATTACTGCTCAAAGGAAAGCCTTTATTCATTTATTAATGTATTTTTGTCAGCTGTAGCCAACCACAACTTGTTTTCTTAGACACGCACATGTGGAAATACTCTGTGTTCTGAATACGCTTTCACGTAACGTGTACATAACCCTGTGCAAGTGCTAATAACCCAGCTAGGAACCAGCTCCTACTTGCAGAAGGTCTCTTTAGAAGGCCATTTGCTGGTGTATGTTTTAATGTAAGTTTCCCATTTGTGTTAACTAGAAAACTAATGCGTTCTAGCACTGAAAAGCCCAAGCTTTGATTTTTACGGTCCATCGGGCAGAGTGTGGATGTGAGAGGGGAACTTGGTTTCAGGCAACTTCTCCTTTGACTTCAGACAGCTCCCTTGCTTCTCAGTCTCTGTGTGTTGAAATCGTAGATAATTAGTCGGTGAAGTTTTTGATGCCACAGCATTTTAGAACACGTCTTAACTTCAAGTTGGTCTATGTAGGAAGAGAATCGTACTCTTGCTAAGGAAGTTGTAAGTAAACTGTCTTTCATCATGTTGTATAATTATTAGGTATGCTGACTAGAAGTGCAGTGACATGCCCAGAAGACTTCATGTAAACACCAGTGCAGTCTTAGGGTAGCTCAAGGGTAGCCAAACTGCTCAAGATGTGAGCAGCAAAGTGATCACAGATGGATGTGTCCTGGTATTGTTGTTCCCCTCCACTGGTGAAGACATCCCATTACCTCAGCCTGCTGTTCTTTACTTGGCCACCTGTTATTTCATGCAACTGTCGAGTAATTACTACTGACATTCATTTGCAGGTCTGTTTGGTGCTACCACTTCTTAAATTCATGTTATAAGATATTTCTCATTTTAATACCCCCTTTCACATGCTCTTTTGCTCAACCCAAGTTTGAGAAGGAAAGCACAGCTTTTACCTGCGATTAGTAAGGGCTAGTAAGAAAAGGAATGGGTCAAAAAATTTGCTGTACTTGCAGGTTAGAGTTCCTGTGAGATCAGCGTGAGCAGTGTGTATGAGAACAGCAACAAGTTCAGGGCTGGGAAATGGTTCAGCTTTAGCTCTGTCTGTTCAATTCTGTGACTGTAGGCATGTGGTGGCATTTCTTTACAGGCTTAGCTCAAGTGCTGCGGTGAAGCATCAAGTGTGCCACTACAGCTTCAGTGGCTATTATTTTCCTCACTTATTCATGACCTGTCCAAACCTTTATGCAGTTGGGTAATACTTCATTGTTGTTACTGACCGAGTACCACGGGAGTTTTCAATTTCTGCCATATCTATTGATCAGAATGAAGTAGGACAAGAGATGTTTGGAACATCCTGTTGAGGGTGGCCTCTCTCCTTGATGGGACATATGGATAGTTTCCTGGTGGGTAATTACGCAGCCATCCAAGCTGTAAAAGCTCAAAATGCACAGTGATTCATTCTCCCACTATGCAGAATGGAGACTTGCAAAGTATCCCAGCCAGAGAAGAAGGGTTGAGTGGAGTTCTGAGGCATTTTCTGAACCAAAAAGCAGATTAAAAAAATCTTACTGTGGGTCAAGAAAAACTTTTTTTTTTCCCCTTAATTTTTGGTTCTTTTACATTTATTTGCCAAATTCCAGTTAATTTAGCAATGAAACATTGTTTTAAAGTAGAACCACACTATGTGGTTCTAAAAAAAGTAGAATGTTTTCCCACTGTTTCTCTCCAGTCAAAACAAGCTAATGTAGTTGTCATGGACTTAGACATCTACTTGACTGACTCAAATCATCATTTTTTATTGTGCTCAGATTTTTGATTGTGTTTGTTCTACTCTCTATTTTTAAGATTTAATTACTGAACATTCCTGTAAAGATAAAGAAAACCTAGTGAAGCTAACAGGGTCCCGGTCATGCCTTTTAAAATCTACACCAATAGTATGGTGTTCATAATTCTTTTTCTGTGCAAGAATAAGTCCCAGGTCTGCTACAATGTTTGTACAGTGTATGAAATGCAGAAAACAGACTTGTCAATCAGGCGTGTGAGGAGAGGCTGCATCCTTGGAGTTCTTGTCATATCCTCTGTCTCCTGAAGCAGAAGACATGGCCATGTCCCCTTAGACTCTCTCAAAACAACCTAAATGGATTTAAAGCAGATTTCAGCGTGGTCAGCATGGGTTGTTCCTATCAGGTCAAAAGAGACTGGTTATGGCAGGATGCTCTTAATCTGTCTTTGCTTTCAGACTGCAGGACCTTTTCTCCAGGCTGTGGGAGAAAGTGTATGGTAGCAAGAGAGAACATATTGGTTAGTCCTCAACTAGAGCGACAGTCTTTAATAACACAACAGAAGAGGTAACCATCAAACCAAATGACTAGCAAGCAGCTGGAGCATAAAAATGTCCAGACTCAATTGTCTGGAAAGGTAAGAGCTGAGCTGATCAGAATTTGGGTCTACTAATAATGGATCTGTGCAGGGATTTGGAGTACCTTGCCATTTGCTGAAGGAATTTACTACAATCAACACTGTTTTGGAGACACCGGAGATGATGATTTCACAAAGTGAAAATCCAGCATGACAGTAGAGAATAGGAAAGTAGAGACTGTGGAGGCTTCAAACTCCATGTTAGTGAATGAAATCATTCCTCAATCTCTGTGAGCTTCAGATTAGGTCACACTCCCAATGCAGATGCTCTGTTTCAAGAAAGAGTGACTCTAAATGCATCTCCGTGAACAGACTGTAACCAGAGCTTTTCTTCATGGCCGTGGAAACCTTTATAAATATTCATGTGTGCATTTTTACTTCAATTCCATATAGTCATATATATAAAAATTCAATTTTTGTTAAGTTTGCGAGAGGCGGAAAAAATCTGTGCCATGGAAAATACAAAAACCACTAAAACCTGCTAGAGACATCCTCACTAAACTATGCAAAGAAGACCCATTACAAAAAACCAAAACAAAACACAAACCCTTGTGATCTGTCTAATTAACATTAATTTAATTGTTTTTTTCACAGTACGTTTGTCCTGTTTATTTCCACAGAATTTCTCATGACTCTTGGGAGGCCATGCCTAGAGAACTATGGCAGACATGCAAATTCTGTGAGCCAGAAGATAATTTAAAACAAAGGAGTTACAAAGCCAAAATTAAATTACGAACAAATTACAAAAGCATTTTAACACTTCACAGTTGAAAACGGATGTTACAGTCTGTCAAGAGGTAAATAGAAAGATTAATTCAGTCTTTTGCAGTCCAAGGAACTTTTGTCCCATTTCTAGCAAATTACTCTGATGATAATACAAAAATATAGGACTAAACCTACAAATTGGTATCAGCGTCACTATAATAATGTCTCTGGAAGTTCAAAGGAACTTTTACAGAACTGTCAAAATGTTTTCACCAAGCTTTTTTTCCATTAAAATGCTCTTATGTTTTGCTAGGAGGACTGTTTGGCCAGGTGAAGGAAAGAAAACATATCTTGCTGGTTGGTACCGTGCTCCGGCACTTCCCTGGGAAATGGTGCCAGTCCCTGTGCCACGTGCTGTCGAGCTCTGGTCTGCAGGAGACCCCACGGCGATGGGAGGTTGCACATCCTGCATTCGATGTTAGTCCCAGCAGCTATAAAACATTGACAGAAGATACACTTTGTTGTTTTGCAAAAATACTGTAGAGTTGTCTTCACTTCAAAAGAAAAGAAAGTACTTTTAAAAGCATAGACGTTGCCATGAAAACGAGTATCTTCCCTCTGGCTGAGGTATTCTGGACTTCTCTTCCACATGGAAAGGCTTTAAATATCACCTAAGTATTAAGGTTAAAGGGGCGCTCGTTTATTACCCTTCCCCTTTCTCCCCAGTGAAGCCCAGGCTGGTCAACAAATCCTATACAAATTAGCGCCCCACATTGCATGCAAGTGAGTGGATCTGAGCAGAAGTCGCATGGTGCAAAGATCTCCCATTCTTCATGGCTGTGTTTTGCAGCGTGTTTTCGCCGCATATTACAGCGTTTACAGCACAGTGCCATGGTACGGATCAGACAGGCTTCTGCATGATGGATCTCTGCAGTATATGTATCTTCACCCTGTTTGTTCTGCTGACGATAGGTCTTGCCGGAGGTTGGTTTGACTCCGTGACGCAACACCAAGCAAGCTGGAGGCCACTGCACCTGCTTGCAAGAGCCAAAGTTTCCTTCAGTCAGCACAGAGGAATTGGGATCATCTGTGGGTCCCTGATCTTGTTCCCCTTGGATTCCCCATTTTAAATACCTAGGAATGCAGAAGATAAAACAGGAAAAAGATCTATCATAGTCTTTAATGTCAAAACTCGACCTCACAGGATTCTCTCAATGTGCTTAGGCTAAATGCTGCTTGGATATATAGTTACCTACACAGGGGCACCATGCAGATTCCAATCCTCCATGTCAGTTCAACGAAGATATGCTCTGCTCCCCACTTCCAGCACTAAGTGGACATGTTTTTGCTGTAAGCATTGGGTCCCTGCAATGGGAAATTCACCTGGGCTGTACAGCACAAAGCTAGAGGGGGACAATTCCAAAGTTCAGGAAGGCACATACAAATGAGGAATTGTGGTTGCCGTTCGAGAAAAGGCTCACCTCCAGTTTGATATCAGTGCAATCACTAACAACAGAATTTTCTTTTTTTTTTTCTGTATTTGAACTTGTAAGAATGTCGTCGTGTCCTAATAGTCCCTTTTCTTTCTCCTTGGGCTCTGGTGATTTGCCTCCTTATCGAAGCAGCTGATCCAAAGCTCACTGAGGGCAACAGAAGCCTTGAAGACAGGTTCAAGGAGGAAAAGTAGTTACAGTGCGCGTAGGCGTTGCATTATCTCTTATCAGTGTGTTTTCCAGCGTGAGATAATGTCTGCTTTTCTTGTTGCGAACATGTAACTCTCTTCTGTCTCTTGACATACCTACTAAGACCTTGTACATTCCAGTGATATTTTAAGCCAGAAGGTCTTAAAGTAGAGGTCGTGACACATTGCCCGAGGGTCATAAACCTATTCCCTTTCCCTGTCTCTGGTCTGCCACTGAAACCGACTGGCTTAGTCACCTGCCAATAGTCCTCCCGCGATCGCAGCAGCACTCTATAAATCACTGCACCCATTCCCGCATGTTTACTTTGAAGCACCCTGGGAATCAGCCCGCAGGATTGTGGGACACATCTAAGAAGGTCCGCTAGAAAATAAGCAACTGTGGAGTCACAGCAGGGAGCGAGGTTGAGGACACCTCATCACAGCAATTAGCAAGGTAGATGATACCAAAGAGCTCATGATCCAGTTAAGTTTTTAAGTGTCCAAGGATTACTGAAGGACCCAGAGGGAGGGAGACTATCAAAACTCACGGGGAAGGAGAGTCACTGAAGCATTTTCTCTGTGGATCCGCCCCTTAGTGGCACGAGGGCACAAACCTCATTGCAAGTCCATAAGAACTCTGATCCCTGGTTATTTTTCGGGTTATGGACAAAGCAGGACAAAAAGATGTAATTGGAAAACTCTGTCTTCCCCTTTGATCCTCAGATTGTCAAGTGACCAAATGATGAAGTCCCTTAGTGGTGCAGGTAACAAGAAATCCCCCGTACAGCATAGCTGTATGTGTCCAGTTCCTCTGGTGTGCTTGGCTGATGATTCCCTGTGTTCAGGTAACTCCCTGAGATGAATTATCATCTTGGTCTGTTAAATAAAGCTCTTGCCTTGTTCCGCACAGGTATGTGGCACGTAGATGCCAACCAGCGGTAACTTGGATGTCATGGGAGGGGGAAAGAAACAAACTGATTTCCACTAAAATGAAACAAGATGGATGGAGAAAACCAAGCATGTTATACTTGAAATTCAGTCACATCTGTGTGCCTGACATTCAAAATCTCTGCAGAGCTGCTTTCATGGGCAGTGTTTTCCTTAGGGCTCTAGGCACTTTAATGCAACTTCCTTAACCTTTTGGTACAGAGTGATAGCAGTAAAGAAGCTAGTCACAGATGATCCTTTGTAGGGTGGTGTGGAAGACAATACGGTTTAGGTCAGAGGGAAATTAGTGCAGTCTTTTGGCTGTGTCACTCGATAGCTCTACAGACTTCTTTTTGCGGACAGATTATGCCTGAGATGTCTGTATGGGAACAACGGAAAAGTGAAAGCTTTTCAACAAAGCCAGGTTCACAGAGAGAGGTGATAGCTTTTCTTATAGCAATTAATAATGTCCCTTCCTACAAACTTTTCCTTGTTTATATCCTTAGACCGTCTTGGCTTCAACATTGTTACTCCAACATCAGAATATTTCAATATTTGAAAATATAGGAACCATCTCTGTACTTTAAGTATCACACTGGCAAAATAGTGTCCCACATGAACACATCTGCTGTGTCTCAGGCAAGATTCACACATGGATGTCAGGTAACCTGACAGAAGGACGTGTCCTTAAAATGCAATACACCTTCTTTATCTGAAATGAGCACAAAAATTCTTTCTTGACTTATAATGGGCATTTTCATAAGTACCTGTGGATAGAAAGTTCTCCAGCAAGCATGATTTTTCCATACTGGGTGAGGAAACATCTCTTCGAAATGGCCACTGACAGTCACTGATTTAGAAGCGTCACTTTGAAAACAGATATTGTAGATACTTGCTGGCTATTTCCTAGTCCTTGCTGTTTGGCTGATTTCAACTGGCAGGGTGAGAATGGACTTAGTGAAACATCCCATCTTGTAGTTAAATTCATTTTGGTCCTGTTTTTTCTTTCACTTTGGATTTACGCTGCCATAGGACCACTGCCTTCTGCTAACATTTTCTGGCTAGCCATGTTGGGAGTTAATCTAACAGCAAACTACCAATGTCTAGTAGCTGCCTCCGTCTGACGAGGACACTGAACCAAACTGTGTCCGGCTGTCTGTCCACAGGAACATGCTTGATGTCTACAACCTCCTCCACAGGAAGAGCTGAGCTATCTTGAAGCCCTCCTTCTTCCACTCTACTTCAGGATCACAACTGTCACAGGAGAAAAATGAAAGCGTCTAGCAACTGAATAAGGACCTTGTATTGAAAACTCCCATACAAAACACCCACAGGAGAGTGAGGCTCAATACACCGGTAATCACCCCAGCCCAGGGGCTTTAGCGTAGCTGCATGTTTACACACTGTACAGCAATGTCCCTGGGCACTACTCTGACAAAACACAAAGTTTCTGCTGAAGTTAATAAAAAAAAAAAAAAGAGAGGATTTTTTTCTTATTTTGACTTGCATCAGTGAAATCCAAAGGCACCTAGTAAACCTGATTGACTGTAGTCCCAGCCTCACAGCAGGGAGAAAGGTTAGTCCTTCTTTTTTTCAATTTCAGACTAATGCTGCACGGTACTTTAGAGAAGCATCCAACCCCCAGCTGCTTTTAAATAGTTTACAAAAAACTGTATCATTTGCAATGACAAGATTAAGCCACTGGCACATGCAGTCACTGCTTTATCACTAACATAGGTCCTTTTTTTAGCACAGTCCAGCCCACAGCCCTAGGAGAGCATATAATAACTTGTGGCACCGTTTTAAAAATAAAGCCTTTGTAAATGCCAACCACAATAACCTTAGGGCCTGCAGTGACTATTCTGGGGAAAAGAACCACCTTATTATTTCAGAGACATCTTGCAATATTCCCGCCAGAAAAGACTGACCTGAGCAGAAACACTGCTGTCCTGTTTTGAATTTTCCTAAAAATGCCTCTACTGACAAGTAGGCTTATCTGGTTCATATTTCAAGAGACACTAAAGTAATCAAGCAAAGTTATGTGAACCCAGATCCTGCTTTCTGAAGTCTTGAATCCAGGGCACGACTCCTCTTCTGTGGTAAAATTTTCAGAAACACACAGGATTTCAATTCTAAGGCAGTCATGTAAATGTTGTTCTAAGATGATCCCTTGGTACCGCTAACTCACTGGGGCTTTATTTAGCTGGTTTTGTAATTGAATCATAGAATCAATAGAAGGGATGGATCCACCAGTCCTGGTTGTGAAATTTCCTTAAAAGTGTGTTTTGCAAAATAATTTCTGTGAAGAAAAATACGCTAAACATGCAACCTTTCAATGTCATTAGCAGGGTAAAGCTGGAGCTGGGGATGTGCTAAAAAGGAGGTTAACGCAACAATTGCTTTGACTGCCAAGTCAAGGCAAGCTACCGATTGCTGGCAACAGCTCAGCAAGCGAGGCGTTATCTTTATCTCTTTTGGCTTGTCAGAAGGATTACTGATTTTAACTGTTTCTAGAGCTGGGAAAGGTGTAAAGGAGGTGCCTCTCTTCAGTAAATCATGATGAAACTGGGCAGACCATCTCAGTGCAGAAGAGCGCCTAAAAACTAAGAAAGGGAATGAATGTATTTTTAATTAGTGATACTGTATCTGATTGCAAATACTGCAGTCCTCCGACTCCTATAAATATTAGATTGTTTTTATCTCGTTTTGATTAGTTTGGAACCAACCCGACAATTTTTTGCAGAATTCCTTATATGTACAAAATGCTGCCGTGTCCTGGAGTAGATGAGCCAAAGCAGGAGCGGGGCTCATAACCCCATCTTTATGAGTATTTATTTTCCTAACTGGAGAAATATTTGGAGTCTACAATTCACACCTTTTTTGATGCTAGCTGTTCTAAACAATGAATTTAGCTCTTTTCCATTATATTCCCACGGAATTATTTCCCATATATTTCCTGTAAAGGTAAGCAGGACAGAATGCCTTAAAAGATGTTTAGAAATGTTCAAAAAATGCACTTACTTGTTCAGCTTAGCAACAGAAGTGGCTGTTATTGGACGGTTCCCTGTAGAATTCAGAAAGACAGAAGAAAGAAGAATGTATCTATTTCTAAGTACTATATTCCTAATTGTATAAAATTTATAGAATAATCAAGTTTTAATCAAGTTCAGCAGCAGGAAGGCATTTTTCCCTCTCAGCTATTTCTTCTCCAAACGAGTCTAATCCTCCCAACATCCATATGCGATGACTAATAAACCGGCCAGTGTGTGCACAGAGCTGTACAGAAGGGGAAATCATAACACCAAGAAACTGAGTGACTTGCTCAAACAGAAATGCACTCAGTGTCAGATGAGGGACTAGAGCCCTAGTCGTGCCCTAGGTCCTGGCTGCCAACTTCTGTGTTGAGACAGCGAGGCAAAACCTTTTGTTATTCATGCACTTGCACGACAGAATTGAAAAACCCACAAAAGACCAATAAAACGAGCTGATGAGTAGTGGAGCACAGATATCTCCTCTTCTAGGTGGCTAGTGTTGAGCTGATGATGGCAGCTCGCAGGCATCCCTTCCTGACCGCTGTCTTACTGCTGCTCGACATGAAGTTCAGTAGGGGATCTCAGAGTACTCTGACCTTACATCACTAAAATAATGCCAGTCAGGGTAATATGCTCATTAGCAGGACTACCAAATAACCCCACACATTCACTTAACACAGGACTGGAACTTCTCAGAATATTTCTATCCAAACTCCTCCATCACAGCGGCTCTCCCGTACCAGGAGAAGTAGCAGGACTATCTTTACTTCCAGAAGTCTGAACTCCAGAACTAGGAGCAGTACTTCAAACTCGATTCCACAGAAGTTCTCCATAGGAGAAACCACCTCTGTAAGTAGATTGAATGGATCTTGCTTCAAATTCACAGATACGCCAACGTAAACAACAGAAGAGTTACAGCTTCTTGTATCTATTCAAATAATCCGCGCAACAGTCTGAATAATAATTAAAGGAATGCACCCGTGAACATAAGCAGCGACCAAATGGCTAACGTGAAGACCATTGCTAGCAGAGATTAATGAAGGTGAAGAAGAGTTTAAAATCCCCTGAGACTCTTCCAAGTGGATGACACAATCTTTCCAAAATCTTTTTGCTGAGGAGCAGGTTGATCTGGCTTCTTAAAGGGGTAACAGTTAAGTATCCACTCAAAGACATGCTAATGATTTTTGAGTAAAAATTCATTCCTGAACCCCAGAAGAACTTTGCTTTTGAAAGTTTTCCCTGTAAGAAAAATGTTTTGGTAAGCCTGTATCTTCTGACACAAGTATATGTGGTAGAAAACTCCCAGCAACTTGTTCTGTACAGCACAGGGAGAGGCACGTGTAGGGCATGGCTACAGCCTGGCTGGCCCCCGTCAGCGATCTCCGTTCTCCCTCGGCACCGCGAGCAGTCTGATGGATGCTCGTGGCAATATAGCCAAGCAGCAAACAGCCTGCGCTGAATTCAGAAGCCGCACACGTCTATGAGCAGCGCGTCACTCCCTGTCAACTTGCAAAACCAGGGCTATACAAGCAACTGCATTCCTTGAGACGGGCAGCCATTTTTCCTGCATTATGCCAAAGGAAAAATCTACAAGATGGGTGTAGAACCCACCCAACCAATGTTACTGCCTTTTTCCAACCAGCCTCGCTGCCTTCTCGGCCCACAGCCTATTCTGGAGGCAGAGCACTGCCTGTAGGGCTGGAGGAACCTCTTCTCTGTTCTCATGGCCACAAGCCCAAAGCCTAGCCGGGCTGCAGACATGCCCTGTGAGATCAAGTTGATCTGAAAGGCATGCCAGGCCTGTGATACCTGTGAGCTGATTGTCTGCACAGACTCTTCCACCGCACTCATGGTGACCATACTCTCAACCCTGTGAAACACACAACTGTTGAAGAGATCTGTCAAGGATTTTCTGACTTGCTGCATTTGAACCTCTTTGTTATTTCACTTATTTTTATTGGAGACAAATGAAAAAGCTAGGTTAATTACATCATGTAGTGAAAGTAGAGAATGAAAGCAGCCACCAAAGAGCAGAAATCCCATAAATCCTTGTAACAGACTGAAAGGACGCAAAGCTCAAACTGACAACATTTCACTGGTGGTAATGGAGGTGGGTACTCTGGTGGAAACTTTTCTCTCAGCAACGGGAGAGTTTTCAAAGGCTCTTTAATTTATTGCACTCTGCTGTTTCAAGTATGCAGCATTGGATGAGAAAAGAGTTGGAGAGGAAGGCACCTTTTGTACAAGGAGAAGCTGTCCGTCGGTTTCTTTATCTTCCACGATCCCATTAACCTGTCCATGGCATCGTCTTTGCTAAACATCTGGAGGTTAAGGTAAACCAGCTATCTTCTCCCAGACAGAAGAGAGAGCTTTCCAAACCCAAGGGGGATTACCTCATGCAGCTTTAGCTTAGTGCTTACTGGGTAAAGCAGGACACTGTTTACACTAGGCACGCTGCCTATAGCCCACCCACCATTAACTTTCACCTCTCAGAGGGGAATCTTGACCCGTGCTTCTCTCTACGCCTGGCAGACCCTACAGAGGAAACTGCAAACAAATGGCAGCCCCAAATCTTCCACGCAAAGCCTCAGACCTGCTCTGTGTGCGCAACATATTTCCAACCCATCTTTCCTAAATTCTCAGGTGGGATAGGATTTGTGCATACGTTTGCTGCACAGGCAGCCTGTTCACCAGGAGGCTGTGAGAAGACTGCTGGGCGATCAGAGGAGCATCCCCTCGGCTCCAGCAGCCCCAGGCTGCTCTGGGCAGTGCTAATGTGCATTGCAGCAGCCTCTCCTGGCCTTGGGGATGGAGATGCTCATCCTAAACTCTACAGCCATACTGACTTTATCCTCTCTCACGCAAGATGTAGCATCACATAAAATTGGTGAAGGGAAGAAAACCTTGGAGAATGAGTGAGGCAGAAAAAAAAATACTCCGGTATGCTACTGCCCTGCTTCATCCTCAACAGTCAGATTTTGCCTTCAACGCTACACTATGAAATGACTCCCAGCCTGTTCTTCTGCCCTCGCAACCATCTGAGCTCTGGCGAGAGGACAGAGTGGCAGCCCTGATATGACAGCAAGAGTGAATCCCTGCTTCTGGGAAAGGAATAGGAGATATCCCTTGAATATGAATGCACGTGAGTTTTTCTACACACTAGTGCATGCCCGTGGAATCAACGTCCCCCATTTCTGCTGTAAGCATATGTTGTTTGAACCGCTCCGGATTTCACGTGCCAAAGTGGCGGGGTGAGGGAGAGTCTTCTCTAAAGACCCACTGTATCAACTTCTCTCAGTTCCTCATCATTATGGTTCTATAAACTCTTGAAAAATATAAATTAATCTCTTTTCAGCAACTCATAGCCACTCAGATTTTGACAGAAATGGGAAATCACAGTTAGAAAAAGTAAATCCTGCCTTTGTTTCCTGAACTTTAAACTACAGATTAATTTGACAGATGTCTGAGCCTCATTAATATTGCGATTGTCTTTCTCTGAATAATAAGCCTGATGATCACCATGCTCTTTTGAGACATGCATATTTTAATAGCATGCTTGTTACTACAAAAAAATGTAAACCACATTAACTAGGTTTTTTTTCACACGGTCATGAAAAATGCATTTGAAAGAGAGATTTGTAATGCTTCCAATTTTGTGAAAAACTGTAGAAAGAACTGGAAAATACTTGAAATCTGTTGCTAAGGAATTGACATGGCTGGGAATGCTTTCACCTTATTTTACAGGCAAAGCTGGTTCAGCTTCCCAAGGACTCGCTGGCACTGCGCCTATGCCAGGGTGGCTGGACCAGGAGGAATTCCTGGAGGAATGGGGCCGCAGCCAGTGCATTTCCATGTTCTGGTGGCATCTGGCTCCTACAATGGCTTTGCAAAACCACAAGCTTTTAGGCACAATCTCAAGAGTCCCTAAGACTTCTCTTAAACACTCTAAGAGGCTTGCTGGCCCGTAGCACTTTTTCCTTGGAAGAACCGTCATTTTGTCCCAAAAGTTGAAGTGTAGCTTGTTCAGAGCCAGAGGCCCAGCCTTCATAGAGTGGGTTTTCAGAACCAGTTGGGAAAAATCATCCCTTTGAACAACGTGTTTGCACAGCCCACGCAGCAGCATTTCGGCTTGAGGAGCTGATGCTTCTTTGTGTCTTGAATCCAACGGATCCATAGCTTGAGGAGGAGGCCAAACTGGTGACCACGTGGAGGTCTTCAAGCAGGCCTTTTAGGATGAAAAATGAACTGTAGCATTTCATCCAGATTCACTGCTTCAGTCTAACCTCCAAGCATATGCCAGCAGCTCTCCATACACTGTACTCGCATCGCAGGCTGGGGTGGCTTTCCCCTTTTCCAGTCTAGCCCTTTGTTCAGAATGGCACCCATCACCCCGATTTGAGACCCACATCATCAGCCCTGCCACATCTTCCCTTAGACAATCCTCTTCTTTCCATTCCACCCATCCCAGGCAGACACAACCTGAAGCATGTCTGGATCCAGTAGCTCTTTAGTCTCCTTTGTTCTGCTGAAACCAGACAATTTCTACGTTCAAATCTCACAACCTGGGGAGCGCAAAAAACAATGAAAAAGTGGACATCTATCTTTAAGATCAGTTCAGGACTTTACTGAGTTAAGGAGGCATGGCTGGAAGGGAAACAGGAGAATTAATGCACCTGAGTTTCTCCGAGATCTTTGCAGGGACTCCATTTTGGTTTGGGAATAAGGCCAGTTCAATTAGTCTACCTGAAGTCCCCAGAAGATCTCAGGAGGACAAATAAAGGATGAGTGATGGAAGGCTTTCAGGGTTTTCTGTATGTAAAGATCCCAAGGTACAGCCCCTGCTTTCCTGGCGCTCCCTTCTCCTTCGCTTTTGGTTAAGGTGACAACAATCATTCGAGAAACTGGATGAGCGAGTCAGGAAAAAAATAAATCATCTCTCAGGCCCAGTCTAATATGTTTGTCTAATTTTTCACTCCAATCATATCCCATGGGAATTTGCTAGGCTACGATTGCTACTCCTACCACCCAAGCTACCGACTGATGTTCCTTTTTCCAGATTTGCCAAAATTCTCACCCTGATGAAGTTTTCCCCATTTTTGTCCTGAAGAGGATTCTGTTAAGACCTCCCCGGCCTTGTTTGGCCGTCTGATCCAAAACGCTAAATCCTGATTTCCTCAGCAGGGGTATAATACCTTCTCTTATTAAAAACACTGAAACACAAGCCTACCCAGAGGTGTGTTTTATTTGACGTGAAGAGATTCAGTAAAAAGGCTTCCCTGGGACAGCTAGTGTTTCAGCCGTCCTGCAAGGATTTGGCAAATGTTTCAAGTGTTCTGCTGGACTCTCGGTTTGAGATTTTATTAACCCCTTTCAAAAATGGCAATTTCCACTATTTCCAAGTGCAGATGGATGGAAATTTCCAAGTCGTTTGTCTGGAGCTATGGCACAGGCAAAGAGAAAGACTGTGTCTCTTTGATTAATTGCTGGGGAATGGAGTGAATAAGGGTGATAAAAAACTGCATTTCTAAAACTGGCTACAGCAGCATTTACAAACAGGCAGTGAATTTGGCCTCCTAAGACAGTGACCACCAAGGTGTTCCCATCATCCACCTGTAAAGCTGTAGAGTCCCGCTGTGAAGGGGCAGGAGAGAGCTGGAAACCTGTCTGTAAAAGGTCAAGAGAATAAGAAAGGAGCAGTCAAGGGACAAATGTTCGGTGCAGTGACAACAGAGTCCCCAGCGCTCGCGTGCTCAGCAAGTACAAGCTCATGTGCATGGAGGGAGAGAGAAGTAAGCAGATCTCCCACGCTGCGTGTGCGACAGAAGAGATCTCTGCACCGTGGCATAGGTATCCCAAAGGAGAGATGTTAGTGACGTGCCAGAGAAGTCCGTCCCAAAGCCAAGGTTGTCCGCTGAGAGCCCTTGGCCGTGTCTAAATACTTTGGGCTCTTGCCATCTGTCAGTGAAGCCGATGCGAGTCTTTCCTTTGACTTAAATGGAAATTGGGATGAATCTCTAGGCCTAACCTCTTTCTCTCTCTTTTTGCTTATACCCTTTTAGATCTCTGTGACAGATGTCTCTCAGATGTAGTTCGCCAGGTATCTAACTTTCTACTGAGCAATTTCCCAAGCCACGTTTCTTTTCAAATCTTGCTTTGGAAATCCCAGTGAACAAAACCCTTCTCACTCTCCATCTCTGGTTGATTTTTCATTCCTCTGTCTCTTCCTGTCAGACTCCTGGCTGATAGACTGTCTTTGGATTGTTTAATCAAACTGATAGCTAATGAAATGGATGTCTGAGCATCAGATAGACTCTTCCAACTCAGCCTTGAAGACCCCAAATGTTCTAGCCCCCACATGTTACTCCAGATTCTCATCTGGAGTAAATCACGCCTTGCTGATACCGGCAAAGCTTTGCTGGCTTACAACACTTGAGAATCTAGTCTTCTAGTAACACCACAGTTCTGGCCAAAGTAGAAAGCGTCTTGCTAGGATTATCTACATTTTTTGCAAAATGATCGCTGTTTTGGCAAGCAGAAAACCCATCAGAATTTGTGTTTAAACTCTTGCCCAAAAGCATAAAGCCCCCTGACCCCTGATTATTGACCCTGACCCTTGACCCTGGTCTGTGACTCCTTGACCCTGATCTGTGAACCTTGACCCAGACCCGTGATCCCTGAGACCAACCTTTTATCCCAACATATGACCTTTGACCCCATACCTGACCCCCAAATCCCAACCTGTGCCCCCTGCCCCCGAACCCTGCCCCCAGGCTCTGACCACTGACTCCCAAGCCCGTAACCCCGATCCGACCCTGGCACCTGATCTGGACCCATGACCTTTGACTGTTGACCCTGACCTCTGACCTTTTACCTGACACACGGCTGTTGACCTCAAGCTGTGACCTTATCCATTACCTTTGACCCCAACACGACCCAATATGTGACTTCTGACCTTACCCTTCACTTTTTACTTGACTTGTAACTTTCAACCCTGAACCACAACCTTTGACCTTCGACACAAAGCCCCAATCCTTGACACTGATCTCTGACATTTGACCTTTGACCCAGGTCCACAACCTTTGACCCCGATCAGCAACCCTTGGCCCATACACAACATTTGACCCTTGATCGTGACCCCCGACTTTGACGATAAATGCTGTGGCATTAAAAACTTCACCGACTAATTATCTACGATTTCAACACACAGAGACTGAGAAGCAAGGGAGCTGTCTGAAGTCAAAGGAGAAGTTGCCTGAAACCAAGTTCCCCTCTCACATCCACACTCTGCCCGATGGACCGTAAAAATCAAAGCTTGGGCTTTTCAGTGCTAGAACGCATTAGTTTTCTAGTTAACACAAATGGGAAACTTACATTAAAACATACACCAGCAAATGGCCTTCTAAAGAGACCTTCTGCAAGTAGGAGCTGGTTCCTAGCTGGGTTATTAGCACTTGCACAGGGTTACGTACACGTTACGTGAAAGCGTATTCAGAACACAGAGTATTTCCACATGTGCGTGTCTAAGAAAACAAGTTGTGGTTGGCTACAGCTGACAAAAATACATTAATAAATGAATAAAGGCTTTCCTTTGAGCAGTAATTCAGCCTCCCTGCTGTGAAGATAGAAGGTGCTCCAAGCCTCCGTTCCATCGCCCGCACTCTTGCCAGGCATAACATACCGCAGAGAAGACAGCAGTTGTGCTATACCAAAGCAAGCAAACTCCCGCTAGACTAAAAGAACAAGAACAAAAATCCCACTGCAGCTCATGCTTGTTTAGCCATAAGAAGAATGGTGAATTTTTGGCTTCAGATTCACAAGATCGCAGGACCAGGCACATAGCTGCCTGTCATTGGGAAAGGTTTTCATGTTTTTTAGTTTACTAGTAAAAGCTCTGCCACAGCGAACCCAAGCCCAAGCCCTGTCACATCTGCCTGTGGACGGGCGGCGCGGCACTGCATGGGGAAGGCAGGGACAGATGAGGAAGATGGCGCACGGCTGCGCCTCGCTGCAGCGCCTGGTTGCAGACGCGTGGGCAGTGCCCCGTGCCCAGCTGCTCACCGCAGCCTGCAAGAGCCAGCTGTGTAAGAGCACACCATCCCAGAGCCCACAAGGCAGTTGATGATCTACCGCTAGAACGACGAGACATGCGCTGAGCTGCCGACAGAGAGTTACAGCCGCCAAAGCATTTCCCTTTTCACAGGATAGATAGTCCTTTCTGGATAGACTCTAAAGACCAACCACCAAACCCTGCCCCAATGAAGTCAACAAGAGCTTCTCCATGAGCCTGCAAGATACAGGGTTCAGACCTACACGGTCTCTTCCCAAATCAGTCTGGAAAGTTTCCAGATTAGTCCTTGAAAAAGAAGAAGAAGGGGAAGGGGCTTAAGGCCCATGCACCACATCTATTTCCAGGCACTGGTTGCAATAACATGAGCTAATACTTCTCTGCCCGCTCCACCATTTTAAAGGTGGCTCTGCAAGGTGCTAAACAAGCGGGCCGCAGGCCAACAGGACACTTAAACACGTGCTCGACTTTAAGGATACAAGTAAATCCTCTTGAATGCCGAATGTTATGCTTTCCTGAACTAGCGCCAAAGTGCTCCATTCCTTGCCAGCTCTTAAGGTTAGCATCAAACAAGTCTCTCCTTGGTCATGCTAAATAAAGCCCTTCGTACAAGTATGCAAATAGTTCCACCAACTATATATATTATCTCATGCTTCTATATAGACACGAATGGGTCAGTTCAGGATACTCTGTTTCAAGCTCCTTCTATCTTATGCCTACACTTCATGACTTTGATCCAGGCACTTCGTTGCACAGAGAAGACAGGCATTCAAAATGAACAGTATTGAGGATTCATTACCCCTAGTAATAGTATTAACCCTGTAGCTATAGTATATTGGCTTTAACATTATCCCCATTGTGTTCTCTGGCTGGCATTTGCTCGGATATGTTTTGGTTTTCAGCCCTCCATCAATTCTCTCATCCGACTGGAATAGCTTCTCTCATCCAACTGGAACAGATGCCAAAACGACTTAGAAAACACTGTTCAGGTTCCATATAATAAAGGAAACCACAGGAATGGTCTATTAGCATTAAAACTACAGAATCATTGAAACACATTAAAGATAAACATGCCATCAGTGTGAGTCGAGCAAGCATACCACTGCAACATCACTTTTTAATAGCCCGAGTTCGTACATTACATATAAACCTTTGAGTATGTACGCCATACAACATGCCATACTGTATTATTTATTCAGCGCAGCTCCCTTTTCTCTATTCACGTCTGTTTTACCCCTAAGGATGCACGGCACATTCCAACAAGACAAAGCAATTCAAACCTCTATCCCCAGGCTAAAAGAAGAACCAATAGTTCTCTCTCTACTTCAGTCTACCAAAACAGGAGACTATTTCTTTAATCCTCCAAGTTGGCACCTCTGTGATTTCACCAATTAACCAGCCATTTCTTTTATTTTATAGGATTTCAGTCTCTAACTAAAGCAACTTTTCTAAACACATTTAATTCTTTGAGATCAAAGCCAAAATTCCATCTTTTTATAGGTTTCAAAGAGTGTCCAAAAGCAATTGACAACGATCCAGTTGCCGATATTCCCCAGCGCCTTTTAAAAATTACATTGCCAGGTTCCTGTGTTCTTGACTGCCATTCAAGTGTCACAGCCAATACCACTAAAACTCAGAAGTTCAAGTGCCCAACAGCTGATGAACACACCCACTGCCTCCGTGTCCTCAAACTGTTGACGTGCCTACAGGTCTAAAACAGGCTTGAGGGATCTATCTCAAGAGTATTTCTGTCCATAGGATCAAGATCCCTCTGCCCTAATAAACACTTTTTGTCCGTACCTCAGACGCCTAACGATACATCAGGGGAGCTGGGCAAAGAAACAGCGAAGAGCTCGACGCACCGGCGTGCAAGTTAAGAGGAAGAATCGTATGAGGCCTCAGATTCCGTGAGAAAGGGCATGTTACCGTTTCGTCAAACTATGCTTTTCAGGCAATTCCAGAGAAATTAGCTGGGAGGCAGCTTGTACGGATCATACGGAGACAGAGCGAGATCTACTGACATCAGTAACAACCTTTCCATCCGTTACAGTGCAGTTTTGAATCACGCCCGTGATGAAAGGGGAAACCATGCAAGAAGGGGAGGGATGTTTTGGAGAAGAATATTTTTCTGGCTATCAGCAGAGGTAGTCCCAGATTTTGGTGTATTTCCTTCCGTTCCTCAGACCAGGCCGTTTATATGCTCTGGCAGTCTGAGAAGAATTTCCCCTCGTTACATCAGATTTAGCATAGCTAAACAGTATATATCACTTTTCCACATAAGGAGCAGCTGCACTTGCAGCAGGGAAGTTGCAAATACGTGGTATTTGGCTCCACATTTTGCAATGTTGTGCATATTTGATACACGTGAAGATTTGGGGAGGGGGGCATCATCACACAAAGGTCAGCCTTATCCAGAAGAAAAAGTGACACTGATAATTGAAGCCTCTGTGAGGCTTACCTAAACTTGTCTCAGTCCCCTCCTACCCGCTCAGGCTCATTTGCTAGGACACAGTTCGGTCTGTATTTCATGTGCTAAGGCCGCACTGCCAAGGCTGTTTAGAGTTCTGCCATAAAAAGAACGGCATCCTTCGAGAGCCTACTTGTTCTTGCTCTGTCTGGCCCCCCTCAAAGAAATTAACTCCCTGCCACAGGTCTTTTTATATCGGTGATCCTATATACACTGTACGGCCGTGCCAAGCAGGGCACACGAGACAGAAGGGGATTTCCTTTCTCCTTTCCGCAGTGGATGCCTTTTCAAACCAAACGGGGGCATGCCCCAAAGAAGCCACAACACATCTTGCTCTTCTTTTAAAATGTATTATGATGATTAACTAATTTTATTTTTATGGATAAGTATGCAGAACAGCTAGCTAGAGGTTGAAGTCCTTTTTCTGCACACCGCATTGGGCTAAGTTTCACCAGTTCCACAGGATTTGCTCTGCCCTTTCTTTGTCATCTGAGGAGACTGACGGGCGTCAGACAGCCCAGACTTTCTCCTTCCTCTGTTGGAAAATGTTTATGGACAGACAGCCCTGTCTTCTGACGGGAGAGACAGCTAGCCAGTAGATGTCATATAGACTGTGGGTATAAGGAACGTTATTTTCAACCTAGAGGTGTTTCGGGACTCATGGGGATGAGCGATTGCTGTCCTCTGTAACCCTGCAATTCCAGCACACGCAGCTTTCCACATAGCTTTTCAGTGAAACCAAATACCGTCCGCTATTTTCAGCAAGATGGTAAGCACAAGGGGTTGTTTGCCATTTAATCTGCTTTCCAGAAAGCCTTCCACAGAAGCGTGAGAGCTGGAAGGAAACCTCTCTGCAGTTCTTTATTCCACACCCTTGCAGAACAAGCGTGTTTACCCATATTAAACCCAGACCAAACCTTACAGATGAGTATCTCCAACGACGGTGACGTCACCACCTTACTCAGCAGACTGTCCCCGTGTCCAGTGCTGGGTTTGGGTTTTTTTTTTTTAAGTTACGCAACCACAGAAACATGCACGCACAAAGACACGTGTACAAGCCACCTCCTTTCTCCTGCTCCAGCCAGGGCACTGCTTTCACCACGTCTTACTGAAATGTAAAAATAAATGCAGGCAATTTGTAAATTCAAGCTCCTGCAGGACAGCATTTTCAAAAATCTGTAAGCTAGTTAGCTTTATTTTTAATGCTGGAGATGTATATTAACAGCATATGAATATCAAACGCTTCTTCTGGTAATGATGCCTTTGAAAGGGCAGCGGGCAGTTCAGACACGTCTAGCTGGCTTCTGGGTTGCTCAGTCCTAGCGGATGAATCCAACGGAGTAAGAAAACACTGCTTTAGAAGCACAGCTAAACTCACAATGTCTACACCAGGCAAAATAGAAGGAAGCCGGGTGTGTAGAGGCATCAACAGCAATCAAGCCACACTTTTTAGGACACGTATGATTCCAAAAACGAATCTAGCCTACCCTTTTTGAAGCTGAATACTTTGAAAGGCTTCAAAGCCCCCATGGAGAGCAACCTTCAATGCTGGCCGGCCAAGCTGCTCCGTCTTGTGTTGTTTCCCAAACGCAATGAAGCTCTGAGCTCATGCAGGGAAGCAGGAGCTGACTGCGTACCGAGCCACCTGAACAGAGAGGAAAGCAGTGTGTGCATCACCTAACTTCCAACGCTCAGCTCCGTGCTTAGCAAACTGGTTGCCATCTGCCCCTTCAGTAAGACAGGTTGCTCCGAGAGACTGAGCCAGCGCCGGAATCATTCAGGAGCGTCAGCTCTCCCTCTCTTGGGGCCCCTTTGCCCCTAACGTTTTAAGAGCCCAGACGGATCAGCTTGCTCACTTCATGCTTAAAGACGGGCAATGTGTGTCGTTCTCTTAAGAAGCCCACGATACACAGTCAATTGAAGGGCTGCGAAATTAGCATTATCTTGAACCAATCTTTATGTTTTTTATAACTTCCCTTTAGAGAGAGAGAGATTTACAGACATGTCTGTCTTGCTTCTGGCTTCTTATCGATAGGGGAAAACTCACAGCGCGCTCTACCTCAAATCTACTGGTTTTAATTATGAAAGCTTCTCTTATTTTTACTGCTGCCCTCTGCATTCTCTCCCAGTTTGTCAGCTTTGCTTTCATAACATTTGTGGTTGCTGATGACCAGCATCACAGTAACTCCTGCTTGCCGTTTCTTTCCAAAAAGACCGGTCCCGAGATCTGAACAAGTTGAATCTACTGACACGTATCTGCTTGCCCAATGCCCAGCTTCAGGAAAGCCAAAGTTGTCACGGACACATCGCCACAGCTACCTGGACCAACTGTTAAAAGATCAGTTCCATGTACGTCACAGCCTTTCGGGCAGCCTTCCCGTCTGACAGCCTGAGAGGATCCATTTCAAACCAAACAACCAAGGGAAGATGGAGATGGGAATTAAAGGCTTTGAAATAAAACCCATGCAGCAAGCAATGGGTCGCAGGATTTGTGAGCTATTTTACTTCTCAGCCCTTGCCAGCAAGGGAACATACATAAATGCTATAAGAACACCTTGTGTCCTGGGAGCCTGAAGACACAGTAGGAGTCTCAAAGTCAGACGAATACAACAGCTTCGAGAAAAAGGCAATGCATCCAAACACGGCATGAATAAAGAAATCCTGCAGCTACATTCCAGGCACAGCTGAAAAGCTACTTCTTGAAAACCCTTACCTGCTTGCCTGGAAAACGTGAAGAGAATTTGAAAGAACAGGTATCCCTTGATTGTGGCTATGGCGTTTCTAATATTCAGACAGGGAAATATTCAAAGGGGAAGACGGTGGCTGATTAGCTGAGCCACATCTTGAGGATGTCTAAAAAGAGAAGGCTACCTTATCTGGGCCCCAACTCAGGTGTCTATCCATATTCCCAAAGCTGTGATCACTGAACAACACAGGAGAAAAACAGAGCCTCGTCAGTGCTCTTCCCCTTCCGTGTGGGGTACCACATAGCCCAGACGTGCCTCTCCAGGAACCAGGAAGCATTAGCAAAGGTACCGGCACGGATTAGCAAATCAGCCAGTCTCGAGGCAAAGAGGAGAATCTGTAAGGACGAAAGAGCCGCTTGGTGAGTTCTGTGGTGCAGACAACAGTTTTGGGGAGGTATTCGGGTTTGCTTTTATTCTAGCCCTCTCTTCCTCCCCCTTCATTCCAAATCCTGAAACAGCACGCTACAGAAGAAAGCTTTTGGCTTCTACTGGACTGCCTGCAATGCCAAGCTTGGCACCCCATGTGCTGGTCTGAGCTCTCGCACACCTGATGTCCACAGAGGAACCAAGGGGGTGTCCAGTTCTAGGGGCTTGGACAGACCCGTGCCTTGCACCAGCCTTTGGGTGCTTCGTTTTCACTGCACAGCTGGATTCCCTCAAGTCAAGCAATTTCTGGGCCAGCCTCTGGGAGTCGCTCTGCCGTACCGGTTTGGGGAACACGGGTGGTGTAACCACTGCTGAGCACATCAGGTGTGCGCGTGAGGCCAGAGACACACGTATGAAGTGATCCCTCTGTTGCCAAGAAGGCGGGGAGAAGAAGAGCAGTGACCGCCTTCTAGGGAGTAGGGACAAGCAAGTCAAGGCTGTTGTAGAAATGCTGTATAACGCAATGTTCTCGTTACACTGCTGATCCAGCCTCAACTTGGGCATGCCTGAAACCTAGCTTTGGCCTCAGAGCTGCACAGAGCTGGTTTTATTGACACAGTCCTTGAATGGAACGACCTTCAGGAAGCCAGCAGCAGCCTGTTTGGAACTGGTCCCACACCAACAGGATGGAAGAGGTACCAATTGACATAGGAATTTCTTGCAAAGTATCCCCAGTTCCTTCTGGACTAGTTCTGAGTGAGAGCATCATGCAAAGACCTGATTTGAGACAGCAGCAATGTTCAGCTACATCTCGAATCAAGCTAACGGCCACAACTGACTGTAAGCACTTTGGAGTGAGGTCTGTACCTGAACAGAGTTTAACACACAGAGTTGCATTCTTTGACTTGAGGACATATCTACCACCTGCAGGGACCCACAAGATGGAGGCAGATGCCTTCGCTTGCACAGACTGGGTAAATCTGTACCCTGCAACACAGCGCTGTCCAGGCGTGCTAACCTGGGCCTACAACGCTGGATTCGTGCAACAGAAATCTCTGTGCCATGCTGCTCAGCACACCTGATCGGGGATTAACTTGTGCGGACGTGGCCCAGAGGACTCGGCATTGCACTCTGTAGCTCTGGTGATCGTTCACATAAGACCAGTGGAAACAGTTCTGCTCCTGGGACGTAGCAGGCAAAGTCTGGGGACGTCTCCGTCATCGTGCAGGGAGTTCATAACAGACAAGATATTTTCAGAAGTACGATGGGACTCTTCCTCCGGCACTGTACGGGTCTCAAATAGTAAAATACTAGGGGTGACATTTCAGAGCACCAATATCTTGTCACAACAGACAAGTGAAGGTAGCAAGATTCACAAGCCTTGAGTATTGCTTAGGTATATGCATACGGCTAAACCATACATCTGGTTACATTAATTGGAACCCTAATTCAAACACCTCTGGGGACTCATTAACATTTAACTTGTGTCAGACCACAAAGAGCTGTGATGTTCCCTTTGTGGTGTCAAATTAGGCCCATTAATTAGTCCCTATTAAGACACGGTCCCCGGGTGTCATTAGCACGTTTCTATTGGCGATTTATTCACAGCCAAGTTTCACTCATTTTAATTGCCCAAGTTGTCTTTTTCAGAAACCTAACAGTTGCTTTTGGATAGAAACAGTAGTACAAAACCACAAGTAAATAAAAGAAAAAATATACCAGCTTCAGCACAGAACTCGGAGTGCGATCCAAAGGTCATGGAAGTCAGTGAAGACGCTACAGTTGTCTTCCATGGGCTTTGGACCAGGCTCCTGAAGAGCAGAGTTTTGCTACAGTTTCAGCCCTTTGGAGAGTTTGCTTAGCTATTTCATGTCCATTCTAATTTAACGTACAGAGAGAGCGATTCTCCAGCCCTTTCTTGCATGGAACAGCTTGGTCCCATTAATTGGAATGGTTCTCACGAGCAAGTGCTCTCTCGTACGCAGGCTGCATACCAAAGTCAGCAGTGTCTGAACAACAGTCCAGAAGGAGGGAAGAAATAATTTTTAATAAAGACACTTTTGCCTAAAGCTACAGCCAGTTAGACCACATTGGTGCCAGTATTTCATACTTCATTATCATCTCTCTCTTTCTTTACCTCTTCTAAAACTGCTTCCCTGTGTTCAATTTCTTGCAAGCGCCTGCAAAAACAAAGGGAGGAACCGTGATCCTGATTTTTCCTTATTACATTTCAGAACATTTTACCCTTCAGAGGTTAAATACCGAGAGCTCTGCCTACTAAGACATCACGGTGGCAACACCCTCCCACATACGGAGGAGAAGGAGGGTTTCTCATGTGTCCCTCTGTCTCAGTAGCACAGCAGCCTCAAAAACAATTGGATCTACAGACAGAGAAGCGAGGTCAGACTCAGCACAACTTTGCTGCCTTCTGCAAAGTAGCAGTTCATTTCACGAAGGCTGAATCTGGTCTGCAGATTGTAAAATGCCGCAGCAGCTTAATTTGCAAAAGTCATGGTGAAGACCAGTCCAACTTGGAAAACGGGCAGCAAATGCAACAAGCACAATTGCACGTCCACAAACACAGGAGAATTATTCTCCCCCCCACAAAAACCCCAAATAAGAGCACAATGATTCAGGAAAAGGCTGGGCCTATTAATCAAGCCTTAATTTAATATCAGCAAAATTACATCGCTCGCTGGCACGCTACTGAATCCATTTCCCTAGGTTTTATGCTTAATGCTCTTTCATGACCCTGAATCTCTCCCAGTCGGCAGACTGAAGATTTCTAAAGACCTCTTCATAAAAATACAACATACGCTTGACGACTGAAAGACAGTGGGAGCGCTTTCTTTACTGAAGGAGTCGCACAACACTAGGCAGCAGCCAAGGAGCTTTTAAAAAGCCAAGATTTTATTCAAAGTTGTTGTTGTTGGAGTTCAGGGTGGTCCCCCTTTACCAAACTTCTGGCATTTTAGTTCCAGTCTAGCGTGCTCACAATATTCTGCAGATCAACACCAACACAGGAATGGCTCTGCAAAGTCACATGGCTGCTTTGGGATCCCATCTCTGAAGGAGACAAGGACCAGCTGCTGGCAGGAAGTAGCATACAGCTGCTAATGACTTTGCTTTATTTTAAGTGCATTTAGCACAAGTTTCAAACTCATTTAGAAGCCCACTTGTCAGTGTCCCCTGAGAAGAGCACACCAGAGCAGAACCGCTAAAGCCACCATGGCTGAGGCTGGAGACCGACCATTTCCATCTGCAGCAGCTCCAGACCTCTCAGAAGCGTAGGCAACATCAGGCTCCATCACCTCAAGGATGGGGCCAGACCACATTTACACAGCAGCAAAGAACACAGCAAGGGGTAAAGGAACAGCACGATGGAAAGTCAGAGGGACTGGAAGGAGCGAGGGCAAGATCTGCTGCTGGGAAGGACCATCCGTCTCCTGGCCAAGCAGCGCTGCCCTACAGCCACTTCCATCTCTGCCTTAGCATCAGGCTCGGCTCTCCACGAGTTTGGAATTAGCAAATGAGGCCATAGGGCAACTTCTGCTCTTGGCAGCTACCTTGCCTATGAATCAAGCTGAGCTGGGTTTTGCTGCAAGCTGAAAGCCTCCCTCTCAGAGCTGAAATTTGGCGCTCGTTCATGAATTTTAGCGTGAAGCCCACATACACATATAAAATTAGGTATCTATTTCACCAAAGTCAAACCAAGCCTGAGGTAGCTTGGATAATTTGGGGTAAAGCTTTTTAAAATAATGATTGTTACTTTTTTACTCACTTGCCATCTCACACCTTATCTTGTTCTTCAAGCAGTTATGATCATCCTCTAGAATATTAGCCTGGCTTGTTTACCCAAGGTTGCTTCCAAGTTTCACGTCGAGCAAGAGCAATGTTGCCGAGGGCTTGAGCCAAACCTAGTGAAATCCAAAAAAAAAAAAACCCTGCATCAGTTTTAATGGGCTTTGCAACAGGTCCCAGCTATTTCAAGAGTAAAAGTGCTCCATTCCTACAGTCACAGCATTGGCAGAAGGAGGACAGCACGTCGGCCAAATGGCAGGGAGATGTAGGGACCTAGCCCAGGGTACGACCAGTGGATCTCAGCAGGAATGCCGAATTCCAGTAGTTAAAACTGCGCTACTGCTCCAGCGTACGGCCTGTCAGCAGAGGAATTATCACTGTCGTGACACTGGAGCTATTATCTCAACGAGATTTTAAAGAGTGGAGTAGGTGACATGGTACAGGCTCAGTCACTAGGCACAGAGCCTTTCCTATTTCCCTCAAGCCTGTTGTAGAACAAACGCATTTAATTTCCACATTTCTTTACTGGAAAAAAAAAAGAAGCCTTTTAAGTCCAAGAATCAAGTCTTTGGTGACCATATCATAGGTTAGCAGAGGGGAAAGACCTTCTTAATCCTTCGTCCCTGTTGTCCCCCTGAAGCTGTAGTAGAAGCCCTTCCTTCATTAGACAGTAGGCATCTACACGGGACACAGCCATTACTAATGTCCCAGACCCGAGAAAAGCTCCAAGCAGGTTTTGCATCTTATTAGAAAGCAAAAAAACACGGAAGCACAAACTCAGAGGAGGCTGAGCATCCCCCTCAACTACTCTGCTCCCCAGAGAAACCGACCACTCGTGTGCACGGCAAACGCAGGCAGAGTTCACCTCTCGCTGTACTCAAGTAACTCATGCGTCATCCCAGCCATCACAGCGCGACTCTACATGCGTGAAACCAGTCTTACAGTGTCCACATTCTCACAAATGGGAAAATCTCATCTTTCTCCCAGGCTTGGCCTTTAATCTGGGTGACCACCTTTCACCCACTCTTCTTCAGAAAAAGCACTCGTTTATTCATCTGCCGGGTAACGTTGCCTAACGGTATCCATCCTGCATAGGTACGCGTAATCAAAGGCATCTAATCCTCCAACGCATCGCTGGGCAGCACAGCCAACGTCTGTCATGCTCTTTGTCTCAGCCCAGCAGAGGACCCAGTCCACGGCATTTTCCTTGGTTTCCTCTAGCAGGGTTGTTTGTGTTGAACTTCTGGGTGTCTTGATGCATTGGAAATGCACTTTAAGTCAAGCCCTGCACAGCATGATGACTGATGGAGTGATGCGAGTGAGTCATGGCAATTCTTTCAAGTGCCCCGGGATGCGTAGCACTCGGTACGCATAAATCACTCCTAAGAGCAACTGGAGTAAAGCCTGTGACTGGCAGCGCAGGATCCTGAAATGCATCTGAGGTGCTCGGGAAGGCTTTGCAGTGACACAGCTCTCCCTGCACCAAAACACACACAGCGAAGCTCTGTAAGCCTGGTCATCCATTCCCCTCGATAGCTTTAAAACAGGCCAAGACAAATGATATACTTTGCACTCAGTCTGTGCTGATGCAGAAAGAACCGCTTTCTGCAATTCTTTTCTTTATTACGATGGAAGTATCACCCCAAATATTTATGGTCATTCTTTTTCTGTTTGGGAGCGTGGAAGTCTCCTGGCGGCATATTTATTTTTCCTAATACCACTGAATATATATGGAAAACCAACGGAAATAACCAGATGTCAGAAGGTGATGGGAAGTGTCAGAAGGAGGATCGCTCCTTGGGCTACCAAGGAGAGCTGAGTGGGTCAGAGAGCCGAGGCTGCCATTTCCTAGCTTCAAGATGCCAATTTCTAACCTAGCCCAAATGAAGAATGAGCCTTCAGTAACCGTCCATGAGAAATGAGCTGGCAACGCCTGCTAGCTAATAGCGGGGAGGTGTCTACAGCACCAAGCACACGACAGCTTACATTGATTTGTAACCTCTCTATCTTCCAGCAGGCAAAAACGGGTCTGCCGCAAAAACACCGCACTCACGAGCACATCTGTTTTTCTCCGTGCTCTGCTACCTTGCTTCCAGCCTGATTAATGAACCCAGCGGTTCTGGTGTGCCAGGACATTTCCCAAGAAATTGCTACTGCAAGGTAAGACAGAGCAACAAAAGCACTAGCTCCCATCTGAAACACTACAGCCTGTCTCATCACTTGCTTGCACCAAGGACTGCAGAGCCCAAAAATGAAAGTGCCGCTTTGGAACCGGACCGATTCCTAAATAGCGCTCAGGTCCGTGCACAGGGGGAGGACAACGACATTATTTTTATCCCTTCCCCACTGGCAGAAGGTTCACGTTTCAGCAGGCATAACTAGTGCAGAGGCTTCAGAGCTGAAAAAAAACCCAGGGAAACATCAGCAGAGAAGCCCCAACAAGCCAGCAGGGAAACGTACCATGCAGACGTCAGCGGGACACAGGCTGGCCAGAAACAGCACCCTGCCAGGGAGCCACGCAGGGCTGCCACGGCAGCAGGGACGAGCTGCGCATCAAGGGCGGCCCCGTGAAGGCTGTTCCCTCACTGAGGGGTGCGGCCCCAAAGGGCCGAACGTGGGGCGCAGGGCTGCTAAGAGGGTCCGTTGGCAACACTGCAAGGGGCAAGCCCGTACCAGGAGGCCCAGCCAGGAGCAGACGGGGCCAGCCCAGAGCTGTAACGTGGCACCAAGGAGTCCGGCCGAGAGACAGGGCTGGAGACAGGCCCACCAACAACGCAGCGGGGAAACAGGCTGGGGACCTGGGCTGGCCTGAAATAGGCTCCCAAGCACATGGGGTGGGTGGGGGGCCCAGGTGAAGCCAGTCAGAGCCATTAAGAGCCACCAGTGCCCTTGGGGCTTTTTTGGTGTTCCTTCTGACTGCGGTGGGTAACTGGGCCCCAGCGCATGTCTCACCAGTGGGCCATGCAGCAGAAAAGCAGTTGCCCGGCCCTTCAGGCTGACCACCCTCCGACCATAGTGGGGCTGCTTCAAAGGGACCGCCGCTGCCCTAGGAGACAGCTCTTGCTTTGCTCTCCACAGCAAAAAATTGACTCTGCCTGACATTTCAGCTGCTGGAGGAGAGGGAAACATGGGCTGTAAAGGAAACATTGACTGCACACTGAACATACCTCACTGGCCCCTTGGGAGAAGTAACTTTGCCAGTTCACAGCATGTGGGATCAGCAGCCGGCTTAAATCAGGTCCAGTTCAGACTCACCCCTGCCTAACCACATGCTCTCAAAGACTTTTGCTGGCCAGCCTTTTAAACAGGGCTCCCTTTTGTCAGGTTACCTCCATCAGGAGCCTTAATGGGAGGCAGCAGATGATGCCAGTGTCAGTGGCCCAGACCCCAGCTGAGCTCAGTTCCATTTGCAGGTGACCTGCACCTCTGATGGTCGGGCCCAAGGGCCTCGCATTAGACGTCTCCCCTCCCCCAGCAGCCCCACTGCCCTTGACCCCAGCAGCCCTGCAGAGCTGCCAGCGCCGCGGCCCGCAGCCAGCGACGCAGAGGCAGCGCTCACTGCTGGAGCAACGCTGCTCCCTGGTGGGGAAGCGACGCGTGTGCGGGCGGGGGCCCTCGCAGCTCCATCCCGCCTTTTCTGTGGGTTTCTTGGGGTTTGGTTTTGCCTTTTTTTTGTTGGGCCAGAACAGCGTACCTAGACTGGAATAATCCCTTTTTTATGCTTACCAAGTAAAGTAATGCTTGTGTTGAAGAGGCAACCGGACACAGCGTACATACGTGCACAGTCACCTTCCAACCATTGCACGCGCAGCAGGAGAGATCAAAAGCAGTTCTCACCATATCGAAACAGTCGCCCTTTCATACAGCTCCAACGTGCTGCTGGGCTGCCTCCCTTACACATACACACACAGAAAACAAACGGTCCAACCCTCCTTTCTCGCCCCAAGGGCTTTATTCACCTGTTCTCAGTCTTCGTCCCCTCTTGGCTCCCATCACAAGCAGGACCAGGTCTCTAACTTCCTCCCAGCAGGACTTCTGCTCCATCTGGACAGCCTTTGGCCCCACTACCTGTTTGGTTTTCCACATTTTAGCACTTCAGTAGTGTCCTGAGGCAAGGCAGGAGCCCCTAGACCTTTCTCACTCTACTGCCCAGCAGCCCTGAGCATCTACAACGGTCTTCAGTTGGGCCCGCCGCACAGGTGCCCGCCATTGCTTGCTGTCAGTTGTGCAGTTACAGTCAGATCTGGTCGCTGAATAAGAAGCTTCCCTTTCAAGCACCTCAGGCCTTGCATGATTTCTACACGGCCCAGAAAAACTCTTCCGTTTTCCCCTAACTGCTGGTTTCAGGAGATACCCCTGGAGATTTGAGTGTTTCTCATGTTTCCCAGCCATTCCCTGGAGGAGGTGCCACACAGGCCAAGTCCAGGAGAAGGTAAGATTTCCATGTCTTCGTGGCAAGAGCCTTGTGACTCTTGCTCTTACCCTCACCTCGGCTTTCACTGCACAGGAAACCTGGCTGCAGTGAGGGCTTTTGCAGCACAAAGCCCCCACTCCCCCGTATCGGGTTCCCTTTCCCTGGCCAGAAAGCCACTCTGCCACTCTATCCTCCGTCAAGCTGTCGTTCCTTAAATCCCCGGCTCCAGACACCTGAAATGCGTCCCCTGTAGAAAACGGGTCCAGGATTTTGCTGGTCATGGTCGATATGAAAGGAAGAAGTTGCAGAGCCTGCAAATATCCTGAGGTGACTGCTGCTTGAATTGGTTTTTCCACAATGTCTGTCCCACACCCCTTCCCTGGCATCTGCGCCTAACACCCTGCTGCAGGTCTCTGGTCCCCTTTTACGAACTCAGATGGCCACAGCATGCCCCTGATTTTCCCGTTTCCCCTCACAGGCCGTGAACTCAGCCACGTACCTTCGAACCGCTTGATGCTTTCTGGTGCTTGTTTGCCACCTTTCTACCTCCATGTGCTCTCTGCCTGCTCATGTGGTGCTTTTCACCCATGCCACAACACCTTTCTTCCTGGGGCTCCTGAGGAGAGGAGCAAGCAGGCTTTGTTCTCTCCAAGTCTTCACACTGTGCCACCTGCTGACCCAAACTCTCCAGTCTTTGGGGAATGCCTCAAGATCCTCCCCTTTAAAGTGCCTCAGGAAAGGACATCTTTCCAGGCAGTAATGGCACCTCCAGGGCTGGTCACCATGGGTGACTTCATGAAAACCTCTTGGCTCCTACTGCTCAGCTGGTGTTCAACAAGTCATGGTCCCCCTCCGGAGTCTGATGGGTCCCATAACGCCGTGTGGGACCATGCTGGGATCTCTCCTATCTTTGCCACCCCTCCTGCCCAAGACTGCAGCTGCACGCAGTAGGGGAGTTGGGGCCCTGGAGAGGGGACTGCTCCCAGTGCCCGCGGAAAGCCCAGCCCCACCACCTCATCAAGCATCGCCAGGTCCCCGAGACAAGCAAGAGCTGGTGCCTCCCTTGCAGCAGTGACCCCTGCAACTTTATCAGCTGGAGGGTGTGAATGCAAGGAGGAAAACCTCTAATGCTAAATTGAGGACCAAAGTGGTCCCGGGCTGGACATGAGGGAAACACTGAAGTACCTCTAACTTACCTCTACCATTGATCCTTTCCCCAGTCACAGTGGAGAGCAAACAAGCCTTTTGTCCAAATTAAACCTCTTCTTCTGAACAAAAGTTGGTCACAAAATTCACGGGTTTTCTTGGGCAAAACGAGGTTGAATCTGGATTTTTTTGTGACACTCTGTTTTTTCTCAGGCTGGACCTCTGCAGAGCTGTCCGGTCTGTCCAAACCGTTTGGGAGCACTGGCGAGTTTAACGCTTGCCCTTAGAGTCAGAAGAGACTGGCGTGCTCAGACACAGATATCACTAGGAAGTACATCTAGCATGGGGGAAAGTGACGCTCTCAAGCGAGACAGAAAATAGCTGTTTCTTCAGTCACATCTCAGCATGTGAAAAATTCACTCTGAGTCCTTGCAATGCTTGGATTTTTTGCTGAAAGCCACAGAAAAACAGGCAAGCGTGCTGCTGCCAGGGCTTTCTGTACAGGTGCATTGGCGGCTGTTCAACCCAGAAAGTGGGCACTGTTGGAATGAACGCTGTCACGTGAAGAGAAACACAGACACAGGCATCCCCCCCGAGCCGAAAAAGCGTTGACCACAACTCAGCGCCCCCGCACGCCCAGAGCCGCGGGTCAGCTCGCACGGTTTGCTGTGCCTGCTGCTCCGACCCCGACGGAGCTGTGAACGTAATGGGAGAATTCACAGGAGGATCCATGCTGTTGCATTTGAGCAGGGGATGAAATCAGATATTATTTGTTTTTCCTACTTAAAAAATAAATAAATCTCATTTCCAAGCTATTACTGGAAACAGTTACAAGTTCTGAGGCTTTTAAAGAGAAAAAAACACAGAACAAAGAGGTGTTTTGCTAACATGAGTAATGTTTTTCGGCATTTGTAATGAAGTTAAGCAACTGATTGTCTCTGCATCCAGAAAACAGTAATTTCCACTGAAGAAGTGCAGGGAGCAGCATTTCAACAAACAACAATTCATCAACATCACTACCACGCTCTTGCTTTTCTGGTCACCTCTGAAGCCCCCTCCTTCGCCTTCCTTTATCGCACACCTAAGAGGTGCTAAATCCTTATTCTCCAGCTGATGTAAAACACATTGGGGCTGCGTTTCTCGGGCAGAGAATCTTCTGCGACGTAGCAGAAAGGAAGGAGAGGGCAGAGAGGGAGATCCAGCCCCTTGCTAGATGCCTGCCGGTGATGTGCGGGCTCCTCACCGCGTCACCCAGCCTCGGTGGTGGTCCCAAGAGCCTCAGAAAGATGCTCACCACTACAAACTCTTCTCGGCCTTCCCTGGAGAAGGAGTACCCAGACATCATTAGAACAAAAGCCCTTTCCTGGAGCATTCAAGTGTAAAAACTGTTTTTGAAGGATTCCACCTAAGTGATTCAGCCAAGACTAACAAGCCTGTGGCATAAGGAAGGCTGGAGTTTCTGATTCCCAGCCCCTCATGTCTATTTTTAGCTCTGAAATCAGATAAACAATAAAAATCAAAACCAACCAGGCAAACACAGAACCCTCTGAAAAATAGCAGTTGTGTACTTTTGGCTTTCTTCCACAGGTAGCTAGCTTTAAGTAATAACACCACCACCACCACAAATAAAATTAAAAGACACAGAGAGAATAAACGAGTGATTAACTATTTTTTCAGGCTTGTCATCTGGGTGGTTAGGAAAAGTTTACATTTTCACATCACGCTGCTGAAGAGTGACTGTCCACCCAAAGGCAGGCTCTGGGCTTTCTTTTCAGATGCCTCTTATCCCTTGATGGACCTACACTAGCTTTTGTGAAGCAGTAAGTGTACCAGCCTACTCATTCTTTTAAAGTTTATTTTAATCCATTCAGCAGCATGATGAAAACTTTTGAGTTCCCAGTAAATTACAGTAAAGGCAAAACAAAATAATTTGAGATTCATCAAGCTGAAGGCTTGACATTTTTATTTTGAATTTTAGATGGCAACTGACAATCCTTAGCACATGTTGCCCTTGGCAATAAGACCATCTTTGGGTAACTGAGAGCCAGCTTTCAGTAGTTCAAAAATAAGAGAAAAGAGAAAAAATTACATTTTTATTGTCGAACTTGCACAGGCAGTACAGGAAAGCATATTCCTGGGCAACAAATTGGCTCAAAGCTATAATAAAACGACGATAAAATGAATAAACAAATATTTGCAAAATTTCAAGGGAAAATATATTTTTTCATACATAGCTAATTACGTTAGTCTATTTTAGCATGTACCCTGTGAAAAAAATAATATTCGATCACATTGTCAAAAAATGTGTCATAATAAAAATGTATGAAGAAGCTTAATTTTATCATTCTTTAATTTTTTAATGTTCAATTATTTTAGGTTTTTGAGCATGACAGAGTGAATTTTTTCATCTTATTTATAGTTTAGTAATGCCCAAAGTGCATTGAGGTCATAAGAACACAGCAGGATGCAAACATTTATTTTAAGCTATCTTGCTTTGAAGACTTTACCAGAAATGGCCAGTTGCCTTTTTTCATTGCAGAATAATAGTAGCATCTGTAGAGAGACTAGAACAGAGCTATAATGAATCACCTTGAAACTGGACAACAGTGTGGATTTCATTATAGAAAAAACCTCAGAGACATATTTTTATGGCTTAGCAGACAACCTGAAGTAGCCCAGAGACAATGTTTTTACAGACTCTATTATCTTTCAGACTTGACCTAAAAGCTCCATAAGAAGCAAAGTTATTCAAAATAATTTGATTTTTAAGTTACGTCCATAAACTATAACTTTGTCACAAGCAGTGCCAAGTGACAAGTAGTAGTTAGCACTGTCATTGCTAAATATTTTGTAAAATGAGATAACGCCTCATTTTAATACTAACACTTGAGTCCATCTATTAAAACTAAACCTTAAAGTGAAAAATAAATAACCACAAGCTTTGAAGTGATTGATTAATTAATTTGGGCAATTCCCTGGAAATCACGATAATAGACACAGAGTAACTTCTTCCAAAATTTGAAATAAGTGTTTCGAAAAAAGGTAAATATTTAACTGCTAAAATTATATGTAGAGATGTTATGAAATCAAAACTTAAGACATTTGTGGCTTTTAAGGAACAATCAATTGAATGTTAACTGAAATGAGAGCAGCAGAGGTGTATCAAGGCTCCTTACAAAGGATTCCTTATGCATTTTTAGTTTTTTTTTTAACAAGCCTTTGGAATTCTCTCTCTTCAGAACATCTTTTTTGCCAAGTTCTGCCAGAGGTTTCAGGCTTCAGGGAACCGGCGTTGCTATCCGGGTCTGTAGGATTCTTTCCCACGAAAGACATTTGAAAGAAACGATTGCCAGCAATATTGAGAAATTTGCTGTCTCTGATCAAAGCTGTTTCTCGAGGCCAGGCACAGTTTGCTGACCTACTTTGGACAAGGATTTGTTCCGACATCCCAGGCTACAGCCTGCCGTCTCTGAGGCTGCTGGGAGAGTTCGACGTGCAGCTGCCAACGGGACAGTGATTAATTTGATTGTCACCAGCACAGCTTTGAACATAAGGCTTGTTCAGGAGGCACATAAAAGGAAACTCAGTGCAGTCACTTGGGTTTTGCTGCTAAGAGAGTGAGGGAAGCAGAAAAACAAATCCCAGCACTATGTAAGACTTCAGCCAGCCAAAGACAAGGCCAGCCTCTCCAGCACAGCGGTGTTGTTTGTACTGGTCTGCTGTCACTGGGGGGGTATGGCATGGTACAACTGGCCTGGGGAGGATCACTGATAATATATGGTTGATCCCTCCGTGGGTGTGAAGCCACCATACCTCAGCCAGAGCACCAAAAAGACAGTGGGATCAACAGAGGGAGTATGTCATGGAGGTGACCTTCTGCCTCACCAGTGAGCCAGCTGGTTCATCAAACCACTTTGACTATTTACACCAGCAGACACCATGGAGGTGCACTGCAGAGCCATGTGGCAAAACCAGCAGGTTGGAAAGTGGGAGTTTTCAGATTATGATGAGCTACACTCTGTGCACATCAGCCAGACCCCATGACCTAGGCAAGAAAATTTATGGGTCAAATGGTCAGCCACTGTCAACTGGAAGTAATTTCCCTTACTATCTACGGAGGTGTGCAGGTGAAATTATTACCAGACTGCAACTACTTTGTGGCAACTGCAATGACAGTACAAGGGATACTGCTATAATTTATAATGTCTAATACAGGCATTTATGATATTGAAACACAGGACCTGATTCCTTATTATCTTGCTCCTTTTGTCATCATTTCAAGCTGCTCCAAAGAGACTGTGCAATGTTGCAAAGTCACCTCTCCAACTAATTTACCAGTAATGTTTACTCTTTTTTTGCACATCGCTGCTCAAACTGGAATGCAGTGGAGACACTTTCGCATCATTTTGTGCCTTCCAACTTTGTAGCACAAAGCTTCTTGTCCACAGACATGTCTGAAGGAGGTGTCATGCAGGAGGTAAGATGAGGTTTCAAGACCCTACACCGAGGAACGGAAGACTCCTACAACCATGCCAGTCCAAATTCCAAGATGATACAGTCACTTGTGTAGTAAATGCTCCTCCTAGAGAACAATCAGGCAACATTATCCATGTTTCAACTGAAGCTGAAAAAAACAGCTGAGTAGCAAAGTGGTCAGGATAAGTGTTCTTCAGTGGCACCTACCTGGAGTGCTCACCTGAGCAAAGGTGTGAGCCTAGCCCATTAGGTAAAACCTAGTCTGTGGCAGAGTTTTATGCCAGAGGCTGTATTCGAGATAAAAACAGGAAATAGTGCAAGAAGTTTTGAAAATTATAATGAAGTAACATTCTTACAACAAACAGAGAAGAAATATTTTTGCCAGGGATTATTTCAGGAAAAAATGAAGGAATAATATCATGTTTCAATAAAGATACCTGAAAGAAGGAAACATGAAATCTAGTTTAATCTAGCCAAATTTGTTAAAGATTGGGATTAATTTCTAGTGTATGAACATGTATGTCCCTGTGGTAGAGCTAGTCAATACCATTTATCTTTTTTCCTGTACCCCTGAATGAGAATTGCCGGCAATTTTTTGCAGGCAAGGAGAGGTCGATTGTTTACCTTACTGGTTCAGATGAGAAATTGGCTTCCTCTTGAAATTCGAAGGGAAAAATGTAATGCTGCTCTTGGCAAATTATTATCAGAAATCAAAAATTATTTTCCAAGTAGTGATTTTCAGGGTTCTTTTCACTGGAAATCTTGGGTTTCCCCAGAAGCGATTGTTACACAAGCAATGATGTCTTGAACAAAGACCCTTTAACAGTGCTGTGTAAGTTCTCCAACCACTATTCATTCTATTAAAAAGAATTTGGAATTTATAGAAGCTCCATCTCCCCTGGCTGGCACAGTTTCCTTATTACAAATTAATTCCCTGTCAAAAATGGTTTGTTTTTATCTGATGATTCGAAACAGTTCCTTTGATAGAACAGTAAAAGAATTTAATCATTTATTTATTAAAGTAACCCACAATTTGGAAGAGGAAAAAGAAGTAGGCAACTGGTTTCTCGTGAGACTTCAAAGATGAAGTACATTGTTATAATAACCAGATACTTGGAGTTTGCTCAAGTTGATACTATTTAAACATTAAGATCTAATTAAATCTTTTAATTTTAAAGAAAATCTGTTGGCTGATTTCCCAAAAGCATGTAAGGCTCCTATGGACAAACCAGGTAGTGGGAATCCTTCCAAGATTTTTCCTTACAGCAATATCATTTTGGGAATGCAAGACTAGCTGTGGGAAAATATTCACAGCTCAGAGTTACAGTCAGTGTCCAGTAATATATAACCATAAATACATTAGATATAAGCTGAAAGGTGTGCATTACCTCCCTGATTTTATTTATTCATACATGTGGTGTTATGTTTGTGTTCTGTCAAGTAGGGTTTGGTAGTGACGCAATGTGGACTGTCTCCAAAGTTTGAATACCTCCCTAACTCCAATAAACAGTCTTACGTTTTCCTGCAGTCTGGTATCCCCCACAAAACAGCTATTGAATATGACCTGCCTCCAATTAACATGTCGCTCCGAATCACAGTCTCACAGTAAGAATCCAGTGAGGTCAGCTTTTAAGGAGCTGAAGCCATCCTGCAGACAACACTGAGATCAGGCCAACATAAAAAGTGGGCAATGAAGGCTAAGGGTGGAATTTCGTATTTCACATTACTGCCATCTCCTATAACATAGGAATCAAAGACCATAAACAAAACTCTGTAAGTGGACTGCTAATTCCCAGAGCACTGATAAGGGTGCTGTGATCCAAACCAATCACATGCACAGTGATCCATTAGTTATGAGAAATGTAAAATAGATGGCATAAGTAAACCAAAGCTTTGGTTCTAACTCTACTCTGATTTTCAGATTAAGCTCTTGCTTCCTTTTCACATGTTCTATACTCTTTCCTTGTACTATGCCTGTTAATGATTTTTATATATCTTATGTATTTTCTCAGTCTACTAAACTGTTTTTCAAGTGTGATGCAAACTTCCAAAGTAATTAGAAGTTTCAGTCTGCATAGAGACATAAACAAAGGGAACACCAACACAAATTTTGGGAGAGAAGGCAGGCTATTGATACATCCTGGTAACACCCCAAAGGTTCATGGGCTCATTACACTGGGCATTAAGCAAAGAAACATGAGATAAGTTGTTTCTCAAAAGGTTTGCAAGCTCAGATATCCGAGGGTTGGAATGAACCGATATGCCAATCCCCATTTCTCTTCAGTCTTAAAACGATTTGTCAGTGGTCTACTTCTTGCTCTGTTTTCAAGAAATTAGAATCACAGAGAAATGGAGCAGATACTTAATTAAACTATTTCCTTTTTTACGTCATTTTCCGTTCTTAACCTTCTGCATCTGTCTTTACTGCATAATATTATAATCTTCATTCTCCTATGTATTTCCTCCTTTGTGGCACACGAAGTCCCTTTCATCCAGGCTCCATCCCATGGTATCTTTCTAATTCTTTGCTTAGTACAGTTAAGCTCATGAGAGTTTCACTGCCCTTCATGGAATGATCTGTTTCACAAACAGGGTCCTATCTGCAGCTATAGGTATTTTAATAATGACCAGATAAGTGCCCACTACACAGAAGTTCCCACAACAAGGGTGACAGCCATTCTCGGCAGGTTTCTGCTGTCTGCAAAATACTCCTATGTTTGAAAACCCTAGGGTTACAGTAAAAATTGTCGGATTGTGCAAAATGAAATCGCTCCTATTGTGATAAATCTAAGTTCTGTGCACATTTGTTGTTAAAACAAAGGTTGAATTACTTAGCCCAGCCTCAAAAGATTTCCTGCCATACTGGCACACCATTGCTCTATGGAAAATTTACAGAGCTATTATTTTCTTGGTCTTTTTCTAAATACATTGCAAAACAAAAATACTCCATAAATCACCCTCCTCCAGCATGTTCTCCACAAAGCCAATTCACCTGAAGTGTTCAAATTGCTGTCAATAGGAAGTGATGAGGATGCACCGCAAAACTCCAACAAACTATAGCCAGATAAGAGCTTCTTTTAGTGGGTACACGCAACTGAGGAACTGTAGTAGCAGTCTGTAATAATTGTCACTTCTGATCACCATGGGAACGAAACAGAGGTCTACTTTGCAGAAAACAGATCAGCAGTGACTCACCGACTGCTTGGGAAGCACGATTATTGAGAATCACTAGACTTGTGTGGGTGACGGGGAACAATACGCTAGTGATGCCATTTCAACCATAGTCCGATACAGCAGAGACTCCTCTGCTAGATATGCAGGATGAAATCAAGTAAATTAGTACTTTGCCTTTGTGTTCGTTAGAGACAAAGTTCACCTTTATGTTTTTCTGCAGCTTCAGCCTTGTGTGGACTCTTTGCTATGAGAGGATTTCAATTCTAGTGAATGAAGTCCTAACTGAGCTTACACCGGGCTTTACCAGGTCTTCTGCAACCCTCTTAGTGACAGATTTAACCCCTGAGTGACACAGAGATTTAAAGCTATGTCACATCCTCTGAACTACACCATGATGTGGATGGCACACACGAGATGGGCAGTATCTCCATCTCAACCACACAGATACCAAGAAGCTGGGTCCTTACAACTGAGCTCCAGGTTCTGCATTAAGAAGAAAGCAAAATAAATGCACTGTCTCATCAGTGTAATTCAAAGGAGCAGCTGTCTTCGAGATGAAATAGTTTGTACAACTAGAACAAAATTTGAAACCCAACAAGGTATTTGGATTGTTTGTCAGCTCATCACAAACTGTAGTTTCAGTCCTAGGCTTTGATACTCCAGAATTTTTCAAGATTCAATTCTCTGAGTTATGTGAATTCAAGCATAATATTTCTGAGCTGTCAAAAAATCCAAAATCAGAGATTCTGAGATTATTAAGCCTGAATCCACTGTGTTTGCTAAACTATTTTCACTGTCTCCTCAGCTCTGGCTGGAGAAAGAGTGACAACGGCAAAGGAAATGGTATCACAGCCCCAATGTTTCAATGTTTCTTCTTTACAAATGGTAATTTAAGATGTTTTGACAAAACCAAAGTATGTCTCTTAATAATAACTCTGCCATTCAATGGCTTCTTGTGTTCTGTTCTCAATTCTCACATTCTCACTCATCATTTGAGTGCCTAAATTTCCTCCAAGGATGCCATCAAATGCACAGCTGGCAGCTGGCATATAGGGATTTTTTTGTGTTCCTCCTCCTAACAAAAATATCCATAGATTGTAAGTTTTGAAAGAGCAGATATACTCATTTCTCCATGAAATATCATGTGCTTTTATTAACAAAGGCTTAAGAAATTCAGCTCACCATAGAGGAATTTTGATGAGCAGAAAATCAGTTCCCTAAGTGGAATATGGCCAAGACTGAATACAGTGTCCTGTCACACAGTTTCTAGATCTGTGGGGCCTTGGGAAAACAAGAGTCTGCAAATCTAAGACAAGGGCATGGCCCTAGCTCTTTGGTTTCATGGATACAGGCCCGCATGGCATAAATGAATGTATATCTATTGCAGAGGCTTCAGCCCATGATACTGAAACATTTGTCAGTTGATCAGTAAGCTTTTGAGATTAAAAGATGCAGAGGAACAAAAATATTAAGAAACCACCATACCTCCCACACATTCAGAGGATGAATCACTAAGAGGCCAATTCTGCAAAGTGCTCCACACTTCTCTGCAGCACTGCACAGGAAAAATTAAGCAATGACGTAAACCAAGAAAAAGTACCCTTTGCAACTGTCCCACCACCAACTGCTAGGAGCTATTCATTAAAGATCACCTCCTTCTTTCCTCAGCCCACACATGAGGGTTCAGATGTCAGTAGCTGAACAAGTGATGTTCGAATTGAGCCCTGTCCACCTTTTTGATGGTTCTTCCCAGCAACTGAAGGATAGAAGCGGACATGTAACTGGGGAGATTACTGACATTTGTTGTTGGCTTTTCAAGCACTAGCTGAACTACGATGTATCCTAGGATGACTCGTGTTTTTTCTGCTTTGGGAAGGGCAATCGTGATCAGGTCAGGCACGGGCCTAATTGCTTTGTACTAGATAAACTTGTGCTGTGCAAACCATTTAGACCATCTGTGGAACATGTGATGTGGAAACTACACCCTTACGCTACGAGAAGCAGGTAGAAAGCAAACCTGCATGTTTATTACTCACTGCTATTTGAGTTCTCATCAACTTGGCATACAAGAACAAGACTCTGCAGATGTAATCTACAGACATTCATTCATACTCAGATATTTTAACACAACCTCTTAATCTTCAAGCTTATTTCATCTTGGTTCAAGGTTGAAGGGGTCAAGCATGAGATGTATATTTGTCTTCAGGAGCTGGAAGCCTAAATTGTTGATAACCCAAGTAGCCAATTTCTAGAGAATAGCAGTAAATAATGTCACAAATACTTAAACGAGGACAAGCAAGGAATAGTTTTAAATACTTCTTTTTACAAGCCTCCCACCAAACAAACTACCACTTATTTTAAAGCCAGAGTTGCAGGTTTCTGGAAATCATAGTCAAAGGTTGTTCATTGGTCTTAATAGATATCGATGAAATGGGTAGTAATTTCATGGTTCACAGTGTTTCACTTCATGTCCAAATTTTCTGTTTTGTTTTTTTCTTTTAATTTTAAAAGTGGTCATTAATGTACAGTAATATACTAATGTGGTGCGGGTTGGGGTTTTTTTGTTCATTTGTTTGTTTGAATTGTATGGCATATTGTGTCCTATTACAAAAAGTTTGACTAAAGAATTATGCAAAAGGCTTTAATTTAAATACTTGTTCAGCCATATGGAAATGTACAATCTGGTTTATGTTCTATGGGAAACCTAAAGTTGCTATAAACTTAATGAATTTTAAAACTTCCCATCCATTACTTAATGCAACAATTTGCTAAAGTAATAATAACACTCATTCTGTTACAATTTGCCATACTGGAGATGCTTAGAGATGAGTCAGGGATACAAAACTCTAACAGTGATCAAAAATCCTCTACAGTTCAGGAGGATGCAGCACTGGAGTTTGGTCCTGCTATCTCTGAAAATACTATCACCTCATCCTTATGCGAGGAAATGTCATGATAATATTACACAGAACGGAAGACATAATAGTTCGGTTCATTAGTATTTTTTTCCATGTAATGCTTTATAAAAGAGATAAAGCTGAAGAAAATAAAACCAGACATATAAATATTACGATGAAGTACGCTGTTCTTATTTAAATAAATTTCCTTGAGCAATATCTTCTTAAAAGGTGAAAATTAACCACTAACATTTGTCTCACTGTATAAAAGTGACGATAGTAATTATAAAGAACCCGATGGTCTTATGCTTATTTCATCCTATTCTTAAGTTTTCACAGCAAAAATATTAAAATTTACAATATTACCAAAAAGATGCAAACCTGTCAAATATATTACTCTGAAGTAAATTAACAATTAATTTATAGGAACCTACCGTAAGAACTATTCATTGGACAGTAGTAATGGTTTTCTATATAAAATCTATCAAAAATTGTTGGAGAAAATATACAAAGCGTAGCTGATAGCTGATGAAATCTGCAATATGGCCACAGAGAAATAAGTTGCAGATCATCAAAGTTAGCTCTTGTGCAGAAACATCCACCATGAGTTCCTTAATTTCACTTTTCACTGGAGAACAGCAGGAGGTTTCCATAATGCAACCATCATAGGAAACTGATTCAACGCCGTACTTTAAGCTTTACCCGTAGTTGGAACTGGCAACAGTTTAGATTTTTTGGTGCTCTGATCTCTCTTGCTCTCCGGAAGGCTACGTAAATATAAAAATCTTCAGCAGAAAGACAACTCTCTCTAAAGCACTGGCAAGTGGTCTTAGTAGAAGACTGTTCAAAAAAAGAAAGGGAAAACCAGACTTAGCTGGACTGGTAAAGCAATATTGGTAAAGCAATACAGTAACACTCTATACGTAAACCAGCAAACTAGGTCATGGTTAGAAGCTGAGAGATTTGTGGTCATGCCCTCCAGACACACGCCCATAAACTTGTGGAGCTCAGAGGACCTTTTGCAGATTTAAAGGTGCTCATCTGTCTAAGTGTTCTTTAGCCTGAGCCAGCAGCCAAGCCCTTATCTTGCACCAATGAAGGCAAAGTGCACTTTCAACTATTTTGAACATCAAAAATGTCAAGTGATTGATTCTACCCAACCTCAAGCATTTAACTAAAGCACCTAGACAAGGACATAATTAACCCAGGCTCTGGTCATCAACCACAGATGGAAAGCTGCAATTGAAGCAGGTGATTCAGTCTTGCCCAGGTTAAGGGTGACAGTGTTCCTAGCTTAGACATCTCAGCCAGGTTACTGAAATCAGATGTGATGACCAACTGCAGGTCTCCCTGTATATAATCAGTGTATGTGTGTTCTGCTCTACTGGACCTGCATCCAGCACTGGGACCAGCCAGAACTGTTTCTGGCTCTTCACCTAAATTAGGGAAGGGTTCTACTTCCTATGGAAAACATTGGCAGCTCTGACCCCCCCACTGGCTAGATACCAAAACTGTTCTCTTTTGAAATCTGTCAACATTTATTCAGTTCAAATTCTGAATGGAAACTTCGCTTGTTTTATTTTTCTTCAGACACGAACTTGTAAAGGACTTCTTTTTTTAGTTAGTTAGTTAGTTGAAACTCAAGTCAGGAACAGAGCCTATAAATTTTCACTGTCCTGTTCTGGCCGGTGGAAAACGAAACCCCACAGATTCTCCCATAGCAAGAGGAAAGCTCCAGTAATTTACTTAGTGGGTGCCTCACTTTGGTCCTCAAGGTCCTCCACAAAACAGAGATGATGTTGTCTAACTGCAAACTACTTGTTCCTGGGAAAAGCTTTGTCTCTACAGGTGCTGGTTTACGCACTGCTGATGCACTTCTCCTCTCATGGGAGGTCTTAGTACTGCTGCAAGATTAGCTGTGGTGTGGTTGAAGGTAGATACAAGGATATTTGCTTTTTATTCATTCCCAAATGGGGTAATACGGAGTTTTCTTGCTTCTCACTTCTCACCAAGAAGGTGACTTTACCCTCTTGTAAATTTACATCTGCACCGCTGATAACTGGCCCCTGGTCCAGCCTTTAGAAGAGTTATGCTGCAGCTGGAGAAGTAACTGGGTGATTCCCAGACCACCCGACAGCAGCACAGGGAGCACTGCCACCTTGTTTCTGTTCAACAAATACATGCCAAGCACATAACATTAATTAAGACATACTGTACCTCCAGCTGTTTGGATCTTGATGTGTTTATTTCCTTCTAATCTTCATTAGGAAAAAAAGGTAGAGATGGTTAAAACATTGCAACGTATCACTAATTTAGAGCTCCATTTAAAAAAAAACCATGCCACAAAGGTACTACTGTTCCAAAACCGGCCACTATTATTATGGTTAATAGTATTATTTTTCTTCATTTTTTTGTTCTGCAGCAAATTTTGGAAGCACCAAGTCAGTGACTAAACTCTGTGGTGTACATACGTGACAGCAGCATTTTGTTGTATTAAATCTAAACAATTATTACATGATTTCATAAATATATGTTTATGACTTGTTTATTAAGTACCTATAAACCTAATGCTTTTTCCCACTGTTCGAAAACATCACATGGAAAAGAAACAGTTTGCACGGGGTTTCATATTAAGAACAGAAATAAACCTGAAAGCAAGCACTTACTAACTGTTATTACTGGAATTCACCACAATGCAAGTAAACACCTTCAAAACTAAAAATAGTGCTGAGGCTCCGCAAGTGCATCTATCACAGCCTCTTACTCCTAACAGGGTTTTGTCTTCTTTGAATTCGCAGAGCACTCAGAGCGTGGAGAAGCTGTTCAGAAGACAATGTACCACATTGTCAGCATCTGCTCTAGGATCCTTCTGCAAAAGTAAGTGTGTTAAAATTTAAATAAACGGGAACAATCACTTTAATGATTATAAATAGCCCCACTGCCTTAAGAGGCTCCAAGGCTAGCCAGTCTGTCTGAAATAATAATTGATTTTTAAAGGAAATACATCCTGCTAGGTAAAATTAAACTGAGAGAGCAGGAGAAATGCAATACGCAACCTTCCGATACCTTTCGGTGCAGCTTTCGTCTGACTGGAAACCATGGCAGCCGCGTCCGAGGGCAGGCCAACATACACGCCACCATAGTTCCTGATTTAAAGAAACAATTATAGAGACATCAGAGCTTAATTGTAACACTTCTCCCTATAATGTTGACATCAGGGAGCAGCATTACAAAGACCATGGATGGTCAGAGAGGAGGGCAGCTCTACACAAGCATCCTCAGAGGAGCCCTACTTTCCCTTGGCTATGGTAAAAGTGCATATTAAGTGCCATGTGCTTGCTAATACAGTGCCATGCAAAAACCACTTGAGGTTAGCTGTTACTCTTAAGTGGGACCCAAGACTGTGAAAGGAGCTATTTTTCACGCAAGTTCCTAATATTTTTCATTAAATCCCAACTGTGTTCTGACAATAAACCCCACTGGCCCAGCTTCTTCTAGACACCGAATATATCCAACCGAGGACAGAGCCAATCTGATAATAATGTTCAACACTGGGACTGCTGAAGCACCTCGCTTCAAACACCACACACCAATTAAACAGCACTTTGACCTTTCCTCGTTAGTAAATAGGACCTGCATCCCCCTGCTTAGGGCCACGCTCGGAGAAAACTGTGAGTAGGAAGGAGCACGAGGGTGTTAAGTACTTTCACAGCCCAACCCTCTCCCCTTCATGGCCTTGTAGAGCATATTTTCTGGCTCCGAGGCCTGTATGAAAAGCAGGGACTGATGCAAGGAGGTGAAAAACTGGGTGCTTAAGGGCCTCTGCTCTGCCTGGAGCTACCTGCAGAGACTCCCATTACGCTGCTCTGCCCTGTTAGGTGCCAAATGGATCATGCCTCCTCCAGCCCCCAGGGCTCTGCGTTGATTTCTGATTTGTTTGGTGATAGAGTCACATCTCCTTTGACTTCCAGCCCAGCAGAGATCTCCCACAGGTGCTGATGCCATCTTCTGTGGCGGGGCTGGGGTGATGGCAGAGGTCACTGGCCCTTATCAAGCAGATCACCTACAGCTGAGAGATAATGTGCTGCTCTTGCCACAAAGTTGTCCCCTCTTCAACTCACTAATGGGGCAGGGGCACTCATCAATACTGGGCTCTGTGTGAGACTTCCTCCTCTCTTCTCTTTTTTTTCTTTTTCTCTGCTTTGGTGGTGTTGGTGGGAATTAGGAGGAGGAAAGGAAGGAGGTACATCTGGCGGCAGAGCTCTCTGCAGCCTATTGCAAATAAAGCCAGTCCCAGTAGAGCACCTACCTCCTTTTGTCATCATCTGATACAGATTCTTCTGCTCTGTAACATCAAAAGATATAAAGCACATTAGCAGATTGTTTCTTTCAGATATGCCATCACCATCTGGGTAGATTCAGGAGCAACGGAAGAAGGGGATTAATACTGATGGCAGTTTAATTCAGGTCATCCACAATTCAATAAAGTATTCACACAGGCACAAAAAGAGCGACAATTTTCCAATCTAACGTACAGATGAAAGAAAAGCATTAAGAATAAATGCACCTTAGTTTTCATGACCCCTGCCAATGATGCCTGAAAGTAGGTTTGGGAGCTGAAACAGGTAAATTAACACTTTTCCTGAGTGAGTCCCCACACTGCTCCATACATAACAGGAACATGAAGACTCTGCACATAACAGGAACGAGTCTGGGCTGCTGTTCCACCAAAAGAGGACCAGAAGGGACTGGGCGTCCATGCTGGCATGGGAACAAGGACGAAGAAAGATAAACTTTCATAGCAGCTGTGCCGAAAGATGTTACAGAGCCTCTCCATAAAATGAGGTACTGCAATTCCTAAAGTCAGAGTTGTTTGCCAACAAAATAACTGTTACTAATCCTTTATGAATGGGCAATTACTTCTCTTTTACCTTAAGGTAAAATCACAGGTCAGTCTGTAGGTCAATAGGGAGTCACTGCAGTTTGACTCCCCCCACTGAAATACTGCCCAGTGTAGCTGAATCGCGGCAGGGGGTAAAGTAATCGGCATCAATGTGAAGGCAAATGTAGTACAGAAAAGATAAACATTTTATTCTTACTCCCTGAGGGTACAGAGCCTGCACTGCAGTCTCTGTGCCCCACTGTCAGTCTTCACGCAAACCACTCACACACTTTTGATTAAATATTTGGACTTTGAGCTCTGCTTGCATGGCCGGGTATGGATCGGGGCAGCAGCTGCATTTTAGCTTGGTCTGCAACCTACCAACCTAGCAATAAAAATAGAGGCAAGGTAACTTGAGTGCTGTTAAATCCACAGACATCCTTCACCCCTTCCCTACAGCTGGGGGCAACTCTGACAACTGCCTGAGAATGAGTCCCGTGCCGTAGCTGCTCAGGGAGCCATGAGATATGGCCACAGCGGTGCCCGGGGAAGGCTGCCAACAGCGAAGGGAGCACCACGACCCAAGGAGGGCTCTGCTGTGGAAATGCTCATGCACAGGCTGTTCACCCAGATATCCTGACCTGAATACTCCCATTGAAGGACCAATTGCCTGGACTACAGGAGCAATGCAAAGATACTCCCCATCACGAGCTGATCCATGAATTTCTGATCTGCTCCCCAGGCAATAAAACTGAGAACTGGCCTTTAACCAGTATTAGGGATAAATTCATTCTGTAGCCTTGAAAGGCATTTCTGAACTATGATATTTAACAATAATATATGACATTTCTTATTGTAATTTATTTATTCTGAGAGGTAGATGTACCTACTGTTTAATCATCAGGGCTGTATGCCATTACTGACCCACGAAGTCAATGGCATTTTGGCCCAAAGTGCAGAGAGCTCATAGCAAGATGCAGCTTTAAATGCAAGAAAATCCCACTTAAACCTCAGTCACCACTCTCCTGGGAGGGTAGCAAATGCCTTAAAAATACTGCTACAAGTTGGAAATGATCTTACACTTATCTGCTTTCTAAGTGGCAGAACATGACAAACTATCCTTTCTGCATCACTGTAGTGAATAAGGGTACACAAGTCCTTTTAATAGTAGAGGTCTGGGGTAAATTTAAGTATGCTGGAGTTTTGCTAAATGATATTTACACGAGGCATAGCACTGAGTGGGGTGAGCCTCCTCGTCTGCTGTCTTTGCCTACATCTTACCACTCAAGAGAGATGGAGCAATAAACTCCTCATTCTCTGGCACTCCTGACACTCCTCCCTGGAGGAGCTAGTGCCATTTCAGAAGGCATCTCCCATCTCCTCTGACCCTATGTAGCCTAAGCCACCTTGCAGTCCTCACACACGCGGCCAGAAAAATGCAGAGATAACTTTCCTTGAGGACTGTGAAGCTGCTCTGTCCTAGTGTGGGCCAATACCAGCCGAAGAAAGTGGAAAGCCCGTGGGTAGTAACGAGCCCTGTATTTTTAGCAAAAAAAATGAAAACACTTTAAGAAAGGGACTCTGGGTGCCAAAAGATCACAAACAATCATTTCTGTTGAACCAACCGAATGTGTCACAGGATTGATTTTCTCATACAACTGGAAATATTTTCTGTAATCCAGATTAACCATTATCCAAAGAAAATAATCCTTTAAAAGCACTGGCAACTTCATGTGCAGTTCAAAGCCTCTAAAATGGAGTTGTAAGAATAATAATCAATATTGTCCAACAGGAAATTACAGTCAATGTTTAAAAAAAAAAAAGCCTCTACTGTGCAACAGGGCTATATTTTCTTCTGTTCTAGAAATGTTTTGCAATGGGGCATCACTGGACCATTACTGTCATTCTCTCACTAAAACAAATTATTCCGGTCTATGATTAAGCAGACTAGTTTTTTTTAAACATTTTGCTTTCTTCCTTTCCTCTTAATAGCTACAGATCAAAGTCTAATTTTGCAATACCTTTTCCCTTAAATGCACAACAGCAAATATAATCGGGGATTGTATAGGATACAGCTCTTGGGCTGGGTGATGACCGGGTGCAATCTGTTGTAGCCCTGCTGGGAAAGAGGAGGTGAACAGAGACAGGAGGAACGTGGAAGCGTGAGAGGGAAAAGAAAGAAAAATTCTGGTGATGGCACTTAAGGAAGAAGCCATTTTCCACCCCCTCCTGGGGACTCCTTTCTAAGCAGCACAGGAAGGACTGCTGCTCCAGTTTATGCATTACGCACATTCACACACCTCTTGCCTTCACACACTGTAGCTTAAGGCCCCATTTTGAAAGGCATCCACTAATTTCACATGTTCAAATGTGCAGGTGCCAGCTGAGCCATTGCGGCAGGTGCTGCTTCTGTGCCTAGGCTGGGTGACCACGGGTGGCTCTGGGGATCAGGGCTGCAATGGCCATACTGGACCGTGTGGAAATGAGAATGTAAAGGAGCTCCTTTGCTTTCGGCAGTGCTCCCATTGCCATATTTCCCAGACTCAAAGAGAGGACATGGGGATACGGGAGTCCAGCACATCCTTTCTCTCTCCCTCTCTACCTCCAATGCGTCTTTAGCTTCTTCTTATGTCAGGGATGAAGGAAAAACCTAGCATAAAAAATATCTTTAAATATCTGCATTTACAGAGTCCTCCAGGAAGAGCAAGGTAAGATAAGCTTTTCTGCACCAGGAATAGACGGCAAAAGGAACGTAGCAGTCCAACGTGCTTTGTACTGATCTGCTGCCATGTCGCTGCATCTTCCCTCAGATGTTGTTGACATCTACTGCAGAGGAACTGAGAGCACCTTTTTCAGCAGGTAGCGTAGGTGGAGTCCTGTAGCCGGTAGACGGATTTAACAGCAAATCCACATAACGGCTTTCTATTTTCAGCTGAAATAAATGCTTCTTTTGGTAAGGATTTGTCTATCCCAAGAGGCTTCCTGTCACCCTCCTAGCCTGAAAAATATACTTGGTTCAACTGTCAGTTTTTACATCCATCAGTCCTATGTCCCTTTGATGGTAAAAGAAGCTGGCACTTTTCACATAATATTTTAAATATCAAATGACAGGCATTCGCAGTAATTCATTCCATCCACATTTTTCTTACCTCAGCTTTTATGTTTGTGCCGAGCATTATACAGACTCTTTCTAGCCATGCTCAGTAGTCCCACCAGAAATGATTCACTAAACTTTGTGCAAGTGACAGATTACTTCTCCTCAGTTTCTCAGCGTTTCTTGAGAACAAGGGCCTGTCATTTGTATTTGATGGATTTCTTCCCAATATTTTGAAACAGGCTTGAATTGCTGTGTCCTTTCCTTCCTACTGCTACTAATCTTCCTCTGCACTTAGCCACATTCTGAATATCACAGGCATTGCATTATTTTCTAGCATATACTTTACCCCTCCTATATCTAAGCTTGTCTAGTTAGCAGTGACGTACTTCTCTTTATTAGTGGGGCAGGAGCATTGGCTAAAGCTGGCCAACAGATTCACCGTTGATTTGAGGGTTGGAGTACACAGGGAGATATTACGTTTCCAGACCATACGTCCTTCTTCTCACCGCGTGGCCCTCAGTCTCACAGCACTTTGTGTAGGAAGATCATCATATCATCATCCCTATCTTACTGGTGGAGAAACTCAAGGCCCAGAGGGCAAAGCAGCTTCCTTGCGGCCACCCTCGAGGGCTCAGAGCAGGATCCAGCCCCCTCTCCTTCCACCCGGCTGCTCACTCCAAGACATGCTGGTGCCTTGGCAATGAGCTGCAGTCAAGAAATGAGAAATCTCTTGAGTCAGAATAACCGTATTCTGTATCAAAAAGTATGATGTAACTAAGGACACGCTAAATGCTTTTCTGGACCAGAGTCGATACAACTGAATTTTAATGGCAAAAAAAACACGGGTTTTTTTAAAGAGAATTTTTTTTTTAATCTTTAGCTGATAAAAGTGAAAAGGTGTAAAATAAAAGCTTGTGTGAATCTACAATGTTAGTTAATATAAATCTGTTCATTTCCGTGAAACTAAAATAGTTTTTCTGGTATTTTACTCCCTTTGTAAAAATCTGCTGTTGAATGTGAGGACAATTGATTTAGGACTTTCCGGGTCACCACTGCCGTTCCTCATTAACAGATCTGTGTTTCTGCTGTCTGACAAGAAGGCTCAACCACACTATTACTCGCACAGGTTGTTCGGCTGGCTCTACTGTACTTATCTGAATGAGTAATCATTCCAGGGTTGACCCTTTCCCTTTGTTGAAGTCTGCACTAGTAGTTAAGTTTTTTCTAAGTTATTCCGATACTTTTTTGAAACATGACAGATGATCCAACACTAACAAGTAGGATGTTCCCAGTTTAACTCCTAAAGCCTGGCCCTACAAATGCTTACACACACATAAACACAGTTTTACATATACCCATACCTTTAAGTACAGAAACATGCCTACTAAATTCATAATTTTATAGTGCTTGCAATTTTGAAATTTAAAACTACCGAAGAGCAAAGAGAGGGATGCAGTTTTAAGTCAGTCACTTAAATTATCTAAATTGAACAATAAAAAAGGCCCTAATATAAATTAAAAACAGTGAGTTTGTATATATAAAAGTGCTGAGGGCATGGATGCTGCAGGCTGTGTCAAGAAGAGGTTCCTCATAAGCTTGTCTTCTGTAATTCATTTATTGTCTGACACTGCAAACCTAGAAAACAGACTGCAGGGGTAACATAGATCGCAAGAGTATCTGTGACAACAGTGTTCATCTGCCAAGTGAGACCTGTCGTTAGCTCTCAGCTGTGCTCTGTAATAGCAAGGACAAGCCTGTTGTTAAGCTCTTCTCTCCTCTTGTTTATCTGAGTTGACAGTCCTCATTTCTACACCAGGATTCCTCTGTCTAATTAGAGTAGTTATTCTAAATGAAGTAAATAAAACTGAAGAATGTTCCTATTGCATAACATGAAAATCTTTCCCAGGTCCCTCAGTTTCAAACTCTAGTGGTAAATTCCAGTTATATGAAATAGAAGGCAAGACCTCAGGAGGACGTCTTTAATGTTTCCTTTGATAGGAAAATAAATTTATGGCTGAATAAAGCTGTTCCTGCACATTTCTACATCAGCAAATAAAAAATGGGCTGAGAAAGGCTGATCTTTTGCTGCTGCTTTTCTGAAAACCAGAAGTTGGCAGGAGACAACAGGACAGGACAATAGAGGTTCAGACCTTCCACATTTAGAGAAAAACAGGATGGGTAGGGCTGCCCTCTGCTACTCAGCATCAAAGATAAGGGAGAGAAAGAGGAGCCAACAGATACTATCTTCAATGCGGAGAACATCTAGAGAAGGTGGGTACTTTGAAAAGGAAGTCTGGATGGGTTACTGAGTCTCCCGCAAAGAGGGGAAATTTGCCTCAGTGGCTCCTTAAATCTCACACAGGGCTTGGTGGAAATTTATGTGATTGCTTCATACAATGACATGGTCTTTGGAAAAAGGTGTACTGGTACCTGACAAGGAAGAGTAGTCTGAAGCAATATGACCACCTCTGGGAGACAACTTTCTCAACAGAAGCAGAAAAAAGACATTTCTGTTAGAGAAATAACAAGGGAAGGAATCTGTAGAAATGTAAACAAGACATGAAGTTGTTTTGTGGAGATGGAAGCTGTCACTAAAGACAATAAACATCTGGTGGTGTTGATTATATGTTAGGAACCAGATGAATCATGTATGACTAAATCTAGTACAAGGCTAGTAGGACTGAAGACAAGTCCAGGGTTACATATTTGAAAGAGTAGAGTAAGTACTTACACATCTTTAGTAGTCCCTGTGGCACCTAGAATGAAAAAAAAGTGCATGTTTACAAGATAATGGCATAATCCTCTAAACCAACCGATAGTACAGTAAGCATTTTTCCGTCTTGCTGCCCTAAACAATGCAGAAATAGCAACAGAAATTTTCTATTGTCAGAGAACAGATTTCTCATGATTGTCTAGTTTATCCTTAATGATTATCTATATTATCCCTTAAGTCTACCACACTTAGATCTGGGCCAGATTCTCAGTGGGTGAAAATGATGCTGCTGGGGACCAGCACCCAGCTACAGTCACTCAGGATGAGAGCAACATAAGATAAAATTGATCTTTCTGACTTTTATATGCTTCACTTTGCTCAGTCTTCTGCTGGCTTTGTCTGCTACAAAGTCGCCGCAACTAACCAAGCAGTTACTCCTGAATGCCTGTTTATTTTGTGCACACACCATTTGATTCAGTTGTAGACTTGGCACCACATGTGTAAAATGCTGCTCCATTCTTCCTGCCAGATAAATAAAGTTTTATAAAACAACTAGACAGAACTAATATAAATATAGGGCCACAATCCACCCAAAGCCCAAGACATCTAAAGAGATCAACCACCCCTTAATTCATCTTGCTATTTAACAAAAAAGCAAAAAGACAAAAGCTACCACCTGGCTGCCTGATCTCAGTGATCAATTTTTTTTTGGTGATTCAGATGCTTCTTGCTGGGAGACAAACATTCACTCAAGTACAAACTCTTTCCTGTTCCTCCCAAGTTATTAATGCCATGTTGCTATTGCTGGTATATCATTCAGCTGAGTAACCAGCAAATTATCCCTTCTATTAATTACACAAGCTAGGGTAGATATTAGAAAACCTTTCACTTCTTTTCCTCTTCCTCTCAGTACTTAGCTGGAAGAGGTTATCTGAGCTCGCTCTGAAGAAACCACAGTTGTCAACTCAAAGGATTTTATGGGTTTGGAGGTAGGTTGGGTTTTTTTCAGCCATAGCACTTCATTTCTTGAAAAACTTTATTTTTGCTGCTGAAAAATATCCATAAATAGCAAATATCTTTCATCTCACTCTGATGTGTAAGAATATGCCTTCTGCATCCTTATGTTAAATGCAGAAAGGAAGAAACAGTCCTGCAAGGCCTTCTAGCACTGTCTACCTGAATGGATGGTTTGGATGGCAGGAAACATTTTCCTTTACAGCTAACTCCTGAACATAGTATCACTCCCAATTTCTATGACTTGACTATCCCTCCTTTTCCCAGCAGTAATGTTGACTAGACTTTTATAAGACTGTACACATTTCTTGTGTTAGTATTGCTTCCAGAGTCAGCAAAGTCTCAGTACAGCTATATGTATCAGAAGAAACTCTTAATTAAGCTGGAGGGAGTAGCCCTATGCACAATAAGCTCAGCTCCTTGCTTTAACACTTTATTCTGCCAGGCAGCTTTCTGAGACTTTTGGCTGTATAGGCACGTCTACATAGTACTACATATAAACTCTCCAAATTAATTGTGTCCAGGTGGAAGGTTGGCATCGCAGAGCTGCATGCAAGCTTGATCTCAGCCGATGCAGGGAGACGTTTTGTGCTACCAAGGCTAGTTCATCCAGAGTCAGCTCAGCTATGTGCCTTTAGGGCACCACCCTGCACATCTAGACAGAGCCTAGGCATCAGCAACACCTCAGACAATGTATGTTTTGAAAAGCCTAGCTCCATCGCTGTAGCTAGCAGGATTTTTTTTTTTTTCCAGAAGAAACTACTCCTGTGCTGTGCCTGTTCTGCACCAGCACCACGACTTTCTCATTTTCTCAACCTAAGCTCACTGCAAACAAACAAACTCAATTTCTCCTCCAAAAAGGTTCATGGTCCTTTTTGAGGCCTTTGCCAAGCCTTTTCTGAGTCTGAGCTGAGGTCTCAGCGCTTTGAATCCTCATTTGAAAAACTAATGCCTTCCTTGCAGGAAGTATAGCAAAAGTAAGAATTGTTTAATACACAAACTGAAACCTTAGCAAACCAAGTGAGAAGAACGGTGTGCCTGCAGTACCGCTACATTTCCCAGTGGACATACTCAAGTTCCAGTCAATCACCAGGCACACTTCAATGCCATGCCCATGTTCGATGCCATACCTGTCTTGCATTATGGTACACATACATTCACACTCTGGGGACAGGAGCTGTCTCTCAGACCCATCAATTTGGGATTCATGTAGAGCTATACGGCTATGAACCTGTGTTTGGGAATGGAGATGTGCCACTAGCATTCACACCTGGCAGCACTTGTCTCCTTTGAATATTAGAGAGGGTACCACTGCTGAAAAATCACTGCCGCATTTTGAAGTGCACCTCACACAAAACCATTGAGAACTAAGTATTATAAAAACAAATTCACTTTTTAAGAGATGATATTTACTATTTGTAATAAATAAATACATATAATAAACAAACAAATAGTTTGTTTTCTATTGTTTTTATATGTACAAAGAACCAGGTTATCCTCACTTCCATTGATGGGATTCCATTGATTTCAGTGGTGTTATTTCTCATTTTCACTAGCAAAAGTGAAAGGAGTTTGGTCCAAATTCACTTGAGTACCACTAAAGCACCTGAATATAGATCTGAAAGTATTTCCAGTTCACAAAGCAGTTTTCTTCCTGGAAGAGTTCTGAGCTTGCAAATGAACATCACTTCAGTTGGGTGTCCCGTAACTATGTAAAAACTCATGAGGTTTTCTTCATTAGGAAGCCTGAACACTCCTTGTACATGGATTTTATTTCACAAGGAACCCAATAACATCTCAGTTTGTACAGACGTGTTTGTTTTTAAAGTCCAATCCATTCACTCTCACCCCTGTTACTTCACTGACATATTTCTCTAACTCTTCCGTGTTTAGTGAGCAACACATTATTTTATAGCTACTCAAGTTCCTCCTGCCAGAAGTTCAGCCAAAGAATCTTGTTTACTACCGATTCACAAACAGTGCATAGCTGTGCCACAGCAGCAAGGCATAGTGCTCTCATAGCCGTGATGTTTTAGAAATACAACTTGAAAAAAGGTTCACATATTTGAAAGCTTGTCCATTTTTCCCACTCTATCAGCTTGGCCTAAAATAGGCAGCGCTTGACCCTACAAATCTAGTCTCAATAGGCTCATGTTGGTTTGGTTTTCCAGGACCTGCCTAACCTCAGCAACAGACTGGAGGCTGCATCCACAAAAAATAGGCTGTACTGAGTTGTCCTGAATGACCTCTCTGCTTACTCCATCTACATAGTAGGACCATGGGTGCATTTTGGCGTTTTAGAGCTGCAGGAGGAGGAGGAGGAGGAGTATAGCCTGCAGAATAAATGAGGCACATTCAGACATACATCGCTCTGAGCCCAAGTGATTACAGAAGAAAAACATTCTGTCTAGAGTAGTGGAGCTGTGATCCCTCAAAAAAACCCATAGCATTTAAACAGCCACAAATGAAGAAGGACAAAAACATATCTCAAAGCATCTTCTGTTCAGTGAGAGGGGGTTTTGCAATTTCAAAACAACAGTAGCTTGTTACTGGTGACCCTGCAGAATTTCAGTGATTGCAGGACAAATGCAAAAGATGGTTGAAAGAAATTGATAGCCACAGACGATATTCCTCTGTGCTGAGAAATGCATCATGAGTGAACATGGAAGACAAAAACTTCAGAAAAACATAAAAAGGATGAGAGGCAACCACTTAGATGAATAAAAACATGGATACAAAAAATGCCAGTATCTGAATTTAGGGCAGACTGTGAAACATTTTTCCATTAATTTTTAATGAACATTTTCCTCCGATATTTTATTGCAAATACTTCAAGTTGTTACAAAAAGCAAATAAAACCCCTCAAAATTATACGTATATGCATGCAACAGTTAAGATTACAAATGAGTTTCTATTGTAGGCTCCCTTCTGATTTGCTCCAAAAGACAGCAGTATGGAACCAAATCTTAACATCAATGAACTTATTCTATTTATACCTCAGTGTAACCAAGGACAGGATTATGTCAATTTACTTCAAATTGATTACTTCTTCAACTCATCAGGTGGCAGCTTTGTACATAGACTTGACCTGATCAAACATTAATTTTAAAAATTATTTGGATTTTAAATAGAATAGCAGCATGGTTTCCTGGGCATTCCACCGGACCTGAAGTTAATAAATCTGTTTAAACTTGGTGTGAAAGTTCTCCTTCATCATAATTTGGCTGTATTTGAAGCTCTCCACAGACTAACAGCTTCTCTGTATATTTAAATTAAGGCTAGACTGCCAGCCTCCACCGAGTACCATAATTTAAGGTGCTGTCATTGCTACTACAATTGATATAGAAAGGAGGAGGCAGTTAAAAATTGTTAGTGAAGCAACACTAGAATGAAGGGAAATGCCTTAACTCAGAAGAAAAAGTAAATTAATGTTTAAGGGCATATTTTTAAAAGACCAAAAAGGAAGAACTATTTTGGAGCTCCTAGAAGGCCAGGAAATAACATGAAAGAAGGATATGTAAAGCCAGCTAACAAAACATGGGGAAAATAGCAATTTGGTAAAACTTCCTATGGGTAATGGGAAATTTAAAAAATAAATATAATCCATAGTTAATAGATAAAATAGCTGGGTGATTTAAGAAGGATGTGTATCCATCAGTTTACTCGGATAACAGAAGCTGTCATTTCTCAACTGAGGAGCCTTTTGCCAGTGTCTGATGCCCTGGAAGGAAAACTTAAACTCTGTGAGTTATATTGGTGTTCTGGAGTACTGCACCACAGACAGAAATGTTATTCTAGATCATGCCTATTAGTTTAGATCTTGCAGACCATAGGGCTGATAGCTCCTCTGATGTCATTCCAGCCGTGCAACAGGAGATAATATCATTAGCTGAACTATCATTACATATACGTCTGCTTAGGAAAAATCGAGTTAGGCAACAATAGAAATTTCACCAGAGTAAGAAAATGGGGACTAGCATAACACGTCTAATGTATTCTGTGAAGTATGCTACAATATTATCCTTAGTCATATAATATGACAGAGTGTTAAGGTTAATTATATGTTATGTACCTCTAGCTTTGACGTTACTGACTGTAGAATAGTCATAACTTTAGCATGAAAGATGTAGTCATGCTGTGCAAGCCACAAAATTAATTTGTATTTACACAGTATTCACATCTTTCAGGAAAACATTGAGAGTTACACTTTCCTTAAGAGCTCTAGAATTCTGATTAAAAATGGTATTTCTTCTCCTTCCCCTACATAAAAAAAATTTATTTTTATTAGACACACTTTGTAAGGAATGCTAAACAGAAAAAAATAAATAGTAGACATGTGACTTCCTACTTTTATTACCAGTTGTTTGTTATTATAACACTACAGACTGCATAGAGTTATTCCTGACTGACAGTGGTGAAAGCGAGAAGAGAACTGGACCTTTCAGAGCTGTATTTGCTTTGGAAAGGTCTATCAGGGCAACAGTAATAATTCCATTACACTAATTATGTGTTCTACACAGCATTGCTGTTTTTTACCTGCGCTAAGCCACTGGAGATCTGTGGACTATTTCTAAAGAGTATGCAAAAGGCTGCCACAAAATGCAAGTTCAAATGTATTATGAATAACAGTACAGGTAAGTTAAACTACTGAAAGGGCCGTACCTTCAGTAAAAATAATTTATGAATGTACAAGCCAAAACCTGTTGAAAACAGCTGCCTTTAATGCAACAGTGGACACATTTATTTAAACAAACATACTTTTAGTTCAACGTAATTCACTAAATACTACCGCTGTCAGAGTTTTAGTCTATTTGACATTTACCCATTTGTGTCCTGGTACAAGTTCCACAGGATGGCCAGTTCAACATTAATTGAGAAGCTACCACAAAGGGACTAGTAATCAACTCAAAATGTTCCTCTGAACTTCTCTGATATATGCTCTGGTGCTTTTACCCAGCAAACAGAAATGGGATGTGAACAAGCATCACCCCAGAAGTAGGAAGCTACACTGGTCACATACTGAAACAACTTCCAGTCACAGCAATGCAGGAATCAACTAATGGGAGAGAATGAATGTGTGCAAACAGGACAGCTCTGATGAGAGTGCGGGAAGTTCAAGCGAATTCATACAGTGCATTCTTTATGGATGAGAGAGGCCTCTGATAGATACACATACCTAAAACATAATTTATAATCATTTAACAGAAATTGAGTAAGCAATAATGGCAGAAAAGCCTCCCCCTTCCCCTGCGAGTGTGAAGTGCAGGGTTTAGTGGGAAAACCAGCAACACACCACACAAACGTACGCACAGACATACAACTTGGAGAAGTCATCATCATTCATGCTCAAAGATATGCCCAGTTCTGCGAATCGGGACTAGCACCACTAGAGGCACCACTAAAGCTCTGGGTAAAGTAAGTCAAAGTGGTGAGAGATGGAGACCCCGTGACTCCCAACTGGTCCAACCGCTATTTTGCAGTGCATTCTCAAGAGGTTATGAAGCTAGCAAATGTACCTGAAAGACTTAGTACAGGTACTGAAACAGGTGGCAACGTTTGCCAAGTGCAGTTAGGATGAAAAATGATTGAGAAATGCTCATATTTACAATTATACGGTGACGGTCCACTTATCAATTTCCATATAATTTCCTTTTCCGCGGGGAGCAAGAGCACAACAGCACCATCTTCCCCGATCTTATCTCTTTTGAAAACAACCATGAACAAATAAGGGAGCCAGCTGGACACACCAGCCAGCGGTACACATTAATATGCAAGAAACCTCAATCTTGTAATATCCTCCAACTTCTCTGGCAAGCAGAGGAGAAGAAGTGACACAAATTCATTTCAGAAGTGGCATTCGTGGCCTTATAGGGAAGCAAAGAGGATGGAGCTTACACCCCTGACGGGATCCTTACGTCCAGCTCCTGGCCTGGGCTCGCCGTGCCTAGGATGGCTACTGTTGGAGGCGGTGACCCTAACGACAGCCCGGGCACCAGAAAGCCTCCGGTGTCCCCCGGCGAGCCTCATCACCCTCTCTTCCCCGGGCAAGCGAATCAGCCTCGGGGAAGGAAGATGCTCTCGCAGGAGCGCGGCTCGGAGGGGCATACCCCAAGGCGGGGGGATGCAGCCCCACCGGGGGCGAGTGTGTGCCCGCCGCCGCGCCCCGACCCGCCGCCCCCCGGCGGGGCTGCCCGCGGGGATGCTCACGCCGCCGCTCGCCCAGCCCGGCCCGGCCCCGCCGCCGCCGCCGCCGCCGCCGCCCTACCTCGCCCGCCCGCGCCGCTGGCCTTGGAGTTGCCGCAGCCCATGGGCGCTGCCCTGCCCGCCGCTGCGCCCGGCCGTGCGGAGCGGTGCGGAGCGGTGCGGAGCGGTGCGGAGCGGAGCGGCGACGGGAGGCAGCCAGCGGCGGGCGGAGCTGGGTGGGAGATAAAGCCGCGGGGACCCCTCCTCCTCCTCCTCTTCCTCCTCCTCCTCCTCCTCCTCTCCCCACCCATCGCCCGGGAAACCGCCGGCCCCGAGCGCCGCCGCCCGGCCCCCGCCCCGGCCCCTCGCTGCACCCCCCGGCCACCCCCCGGGAAAGCCGCCCCGACCTTCGCCGGCTGTCCCCTAGTGCCCCCGGGCCGCAGCTGTTAAGCCGGAGGTACGGCTCAACACAGGCACAAGGAGCCCTAGGGACCCCACAGGCAGGCAGGCAGCTGGGAGCTTCCCCGGGCACTGAAGAAGCCCCTTGCCTCGCGCGTTCAGCTCAGCTTTGGGACACCCCTCATCCACCGCGGGGGAAACCTTTGTAACCACAGGTCCAGGCTGCGACCCCTACATCTGCTATCAATAACACCCAGTTCGCTACTTTAAGCAAATATTTATTGCTTGCTTTCAGTATTTCTCTTCTTACAGAAAGATGCTGGTGAAACTGAAGACCCACTGGGTTGATAAAAGCTACAGATTCACTTTTCCCAATTAATGTCAACAGCGCCGAGAAATGCACAAGCTGAGTTTACAACGTCTGCAAGCAATCTTTTTTTATTTATTTGTATCATTCCCCCAAAAGAAGTTGACTTATTTTCTGCTAACCCGAACCTTTCTTCCACACAGAGAAGTAAAATACTTCCAAGCCTTGCTCAGTCCTCTCAAGTGACCCAGCGGGTGCAACTGGATGCAACCACAAACACTCCAGCTAGCTAGACACTAGTGCTACAACAAATCTGTTTAAGGGCTCAGAAAGACGTTTTAGGGGTGTCATATAAACATGATGGTTTTACTGATGTACGAGCATCACGGTTGCATATGACTGATAACTGTCTTTACTACAAAAGGATCAGATATAAAATGCTGCTGCCTGATCTTTCAGTCTGTTCAGAGAAAGGAAAGAAAGACATCACAGTTCTCTTACAGACTTCCCAAAAAGCACATATTAAAAACAAGCAGCTCCATAAGCAGCTGAGTCAACCATGTCCAGTCTCCTATGGATTATGCCCTGGGGAGGCACACCGGTACGAGCTCACTGACGTCTAACCAGCAGTGAGCACACCTCAGAGCAGGGTGAGCGTTTGTAGGATCTGCCTCCGCTGGCTGGCCACTTATTTTCATGACATTTGTAGAAAGTCAGTATTTTCAGGGTCTTTGCCTATACCTTCCTGACAAATTGCCTGAACCTGAACAATGAGTTCGAAATGTAATAAGGCAGGGCTAACGGGCACATATGCATGGCTATGCACCTCCTTCACCACCAGCAGCCCCCAAGCACACAGGCAGCGCGACTGAGTGCGTTTTGCTTCAGAAAAAAATCTCACAAAGGTTCACAGCCACCTCTTTTTGATGGCCAATTTTCTGAAAATCACATATAGAAAAATAAATCCTCAGGCTGAGCTTTCAAGTGCCAAGCATCAGCCCAAAGTGAATTCTTAACAGCAGAGTTAAGAAGGAAGAAAGGGTGCACTGAAAGCAAGGCTGAAAGACATGCTGCTTTAAGATACCATACGGTCTTATAATACAAAAACAAACAAAAAATGCCAGCGACCCGCACTGACCATAGACTTGCCACGCTGTGGAATAATCTATGAACATGGTTTTAATATATAACTTACCTGGGAGGAAGCAGTTGCGGTGAGCACAGAAACCAAGCCATCTCCTCACATATTAGAAGAGGCAGCTGGGAGTCAAAAATCCCCTGGAGATGCCTTCACACCGAGCCATTACCCTGGCCACAAGGAGAAGATATGAGACTGGTTCAGAAACCTGCAGTAGTACTACGTATGACAGAAGGATGCTGTCACTTCCTTCTAAGCGCTCTCACTCGTCTTACAAGGTCAGTGTGTCGTACACAAGCTGAGCAGCCGGTGTGCATGAACTAAGGGCTGCGTTGGGTCCAATAAGGCAAGAAACTTCCAGCACACCCACCCAAAGCTGGAGTTAGTAGCCGTTCCAGGGGACTTAGGACAAAGGGAATGTGATATATTCCTCTATATACCGTCTGGGATTGAAATGAGTCAGCCCCTCCTGAACTTTTTAAAAGAAGGGCCCCGCGGCAAACTTTCTCTCTTGGCAGCTGTATTGTAGGTGCCTTCTATTTCAAATGAGAAGACACACTTTAGTTTCAACTTTACCTGTGTTCTACACAAACTGAGCATGTCACCTTATTACTAAAAATAACTGGTAGCATACTACAGTCGCATAAGCAAGTTAACTAAATGAATGCTTTACATTAAAGGAATGGAGTCCTCAGAGCAGTATGTTCCCTGCCTCAACGCATTTTCAGTGTCTGCTGTCATGCACCCTGCGTACTCCGTCTCCTTTGAGGAAGATCAGGAGATGTATGGATGTGAGCTTCTATAAGTATTTCAGAAGGTGCAGTGAGAAAGGACTTTGTTATTCTTTCCCTAAATCAACCTAAAATTTACCCAGCTGGGAAAACAGGTTAGTTAACAGGATTATCCAAATCTGAAATTCCAGTGATTTTCTCTTTTTGGACATTTTTGTTAGTCTGAGTGTTTGAAATCCAAACAATCTGTCTGTCCAGCTGGTATGCAGGTCTATGGAGAAGGATTTTTAAATCCCATAGTTACTTCTGGGTATTAGGAAACAGCCCTTTTTTCTACAAGAATGTATACTTTCCCAAGTTCTTTTTAATCTAGGCATCCATATAGAAACCTTATTCACCCATGTTTTCTGCTAACAAAACACTTGCTTCCAAAGGCTTGTATCTCAGCTCATGCAAGTATAGAAAAAATATAGTGCTAATTACCATCTTCTGGGTATTTTCTTTTGAAGAATGTCTTTTAGATATGGATGTTCTCAAAACCACCAGTGTCCTGAAAAAAAAAAAGGCTGTTCGTCATCAGTAGTTAGTATCCTGAGATTAATTTTTTCCTAACCAAATCTACAACAGGAATTCAATTTAGACAAAACTTTCCCACTTCAAGAGTTGCCCTACAAATCTGTTGTCAGAGTTAAACAATGCAACCACCTTGTTCATGGTGGATTCTCAATTCCAGCATTTTCAAGTTCAAATTCCCGTGTTTTCAGGCTACTGTGTACTGTTTCTCCCTGGACAGTTTCACAGTCTTGTTACAGCACTGTTGTTTCATAGCTAGCAACCTGGGCTAGTAGTTTTCACTGACTTGTTCAAATATCATGGTCCTGCACAGACGGTGGTTGTGATGGTTTAGCCACCAAAGGTCAGCCAGTTACACCCTAATTTCCCAGTAAACCTGCAAGGATGATTCTGCTTGAAAAATTCATTAGTCCCAGCCCCAGTCTACCACGGACCAAAGCACTCTTGGGTCGACTGGGGGTTGTTTGCTTTTACATGTCAGTAAACAAAGCCTAATGTATCAAGATACTCAATTATTTTCATTGATATAAAGAGGGGGAAAAAAACAGATCAAGAACTTATTAGTAAAAGCTATCATGATTCCACAACCATCAAAGGTGCCCACTACATGGCAGTGGGAAATAATTCAGAACTTTATATACAAAGAAGATCTCTGCATTGCTGTGAGCAACTTCAGAAAACCCACTGCATTCTTAACAAAAAGTGTTAATAAATTTAAGTTGGGGAACAGAAGCCAAACGATAATTATAACAAAACCCATAAGGCACTAAAAAGAAAAAAAAAACTACAATCCTGCATGTTTCCATAGTGTTTCTTAGTAATGCTTATATTGTCATAGCACTTGATGATCACACCAGTCTGACCCCAACTGTGCAAGGTACCACCTGGACATATAATGAATTTCCATCTTCAGTGGCAGTCAGAAAGACAAGAAATAGCTGATGGGTGAGATAAGAGAGAAGCCAAAGTAAGAAGCAGTGGGATAGGATTACTATTAAAAAAATTAAAAAGATGTGCCTAACAAGAACATAAAAAAGCTCTATCAGGTCAAAGCAAAGATCCACCTGCTCAGGATCCTGTGTCTGATAGCAGCTGAAAGAACAGAGGAAACTCATACGGTATGGTCCCCCAAAACTCTCCCATCTTCCAGCATTTGCAGATCATAGTCTTCCTGAGGCAGACATGGTTGCTATATATTTAGCAACCCTTAACACATTTCTCTTCTATGAACCTGTCCTGCCCGCCCTTAAACCCGTGTAAGCCCTTGGCACCCAAAGCATCCTGTGTTCCCCTTCTCAGCCACATGTGATTTGAAGAACCTCCTTTCACTTGCTTTGAGTCTGGCTCCTGCCCGCTTCAGCTATTGATGGTGTATTCCTTGTATCAGGATAAACACTGAAGAATCAGTCCCCAGCTTCACGCCATTCGTGATTTTTGTTCTTCATAGTAGAATAAACAGCAAAGGATCAATATGCCATATCCCCTATCCTAACCTTTAGTTAGCAGCAGTGATGGTAAGCTGTCATTTCCTGGCAGCTGTATCAATAGGTAGTTAAAATACTTTGAAAGAGATTTTCTGTGAAAGGTTTAAAAAAAACCCCCACATTCTAGAGACTAAATTCTACTAGTAATAGCAAGCTTATACAAGAAGCAGTGCAGGGACCCTGCATGGAGGGAGCAGCCAAACTGCTTTGTCCATCATAGACTTACTGTAACCCATGCAGCATCCCCCCCTTGCACTCCTTGTTAGCAATGAGAAAATGTGGATAAAGAGCTTTCTATGCAATCTCCCCATTTTCCTTTTTCTGGCTGCCTGGGAGCCCCACACGCGCTGTGGGAGCTTCTCAGCACCAACCCCACACTCCTCTGACCCCTGAGCCGTTCTTGCCTCACTTTGAGCCCACCGCTGAAGTGAGCAGCCCACAGCTACCAGCTAGCCCGAAATCATCCACGCGACATTATTTATCACGGCAACACAGCAGAGAACAGAATCAAACTACAAGAACTTAAAAGAAGAGGAAAAATGATTTGTCTTTCTTCTTGCAGTGACAGTGGAAAACTTGACATGAGTATTTCTTTTGAATCAAAATGATGACTCCTTCAATTTAAAACACAAAATTGAGTAGAACGTATTGTTTTATAATGGTCTGTGGAAGCTGACTTAAAAATAATACTTAAACTCTTCACTTCGAAGTGAAGTCAAACTTTCATGGGGAAGAAATAAGTCGTAATTCAACACTAGTATGTTCACATCAGTGTCACGCCTGTTCCTAAAAACGTGTAGATTTTAGCGCACAGACCTGCACAGAGCTGGTGAAGAATTTGCTCCTGAGCTCAGCTATTACCCCCTCCCTGCAAGATTTTCGTTCAGAGCCATAAGGATGATTCAGTTTTGAGTCGTGTAAGCAAGCATTCTCCGAGCTCATGGGATCCCTGTCTGAGCGAGGATCACTGTATCAACCTCAAAGCTTATTTAGAAGGTATATTTTCTCAGTCTCCTTAAACAGCTGCATTCATATCAGTGACAGTAACATACAGTTCCAACATCTGCAGCATGTTCAGGCCTAGGAAAGTGTATTACCAGCTTTCAAGAAATGGTTACCTTTGAGACATCAGTGAGTCCTCCCTGGGAAAGGCAGAGGAAAACAAGAAAACCTCCCTGGAGACCTTTACCCAAATGCAAATTCTGACCTTCCATGTCTTATTTCTTCAGAATCAGTTAGGTAACTACCTCACCTTTTCCCTTTCCATATAAATGGAGGATCCCAGTGACTTTTAATTAATAAAATTCTAAATTCATGGGCACGCTTTCCTTAATTCCCCTCCCTTCCATTTGAAAAAGATGCTTGGCTTAGTGTTGGTGCATTTGCTGCTACAATCCAAGGTAGGTGCCCTTGAAAATAACAAATGGACAAATGCTTACACTGTATATTCAGAAACAGTTTGGAATCCTTTCTGTGCTCAAAAGGTTGATATATACGCTGTATTAGACCCTTCTATCAGAGGTCTTATAAAAATACAGGAATACAGGAGATACATAACAGTGCTTCCTACCTCTGAGGTCACTCAGCCTTCATTTTACTATCGCTGATCACAGTCTCCTGAAGCTCTGTTCCAGAGAAGAAAAGCGTCTTACTCTCTTCTTTTAATATGCTATGCAGACAGAGTAATCTCTTTCCTGTCTCTCACTACATAAATTAATTTGCAAGACGCAGCTAAATCAGCTTTTACAAACAAAGGGATTGCAAAAATGAAAAGACAAAAAATGGCAAAATGCTAGAGAAAGGACCTTTATGCTGAGATGTCATTGAGATGTCAGTGCAGCAGTGCATCCCTTCAAAACAAAGCATGTGAAACGTTCAGTGAAAGTCACTACAATTTGCAGAAATGTGGGGAGAGAACAGAAACCCTTAGCCCACTGCCCTTTTTCTCTAGGCAGACCACCCTCCCTCAGATGATAGTTTTTAAACGATGAGTAAAGGGCTATCCAAATTACAGATTGGTTTGAAATAACGGTATTCAACCTGCTTTGTGCAGAGGATTGGACTAGATGACCTCCAGAGGTCCCTTCCAACCTAAACTATTGTAGGATTCAGGCATATGCGTAATCCCACTGATGTGTACTTAACACACACTTGCACCATGTGATAAGCCTGAAGTAGTACTCAAGTAGTGTAAGACAACCCGATCTAGATCCCTGAAAGAAAACTCCCCTTGCCTCAAAACTGCATACGAGAAAAGGCATGCCTTTCAGGAGATGGTCCTCTGCACAATATACTGGTCTGCCTTTCGGAGTCCCACACTTTCATTTCAAGAGGTCCTTCTGCACACAAGACTCTTATTTGCCCAATATCATGGGAAGATGGTATCCCTGCTTTATTTTCTTTTCATTTTCATGCGCTTTTTCGGATGTAAATTCTTCCTCTATTGTTGATACAGATTCTCATTACAGTTTTCCACACACAGTAATTGCTTTTGCATTATATTGGTAATGAAGCCAAATAGCGCAGTCACTGCCTTGTTTTTGTATGCAGAGTACCTGCAGATTGTAGAAACAGGAGATACATCCTCATGACAAAAAATCTCTTCACCAAATCTGTGTGTTTATCCACCTCTGATTATCTTTTGAAAACTTTGTTAGGGTATATATAATTCACTCTGGGTGGGACTTTGATAACTTGTATGTGCCATTTTATTGAAAAAAATGGAATTCTGCTTCAGCAAATACCAGCCAGGTTAAATAGAGAAAAACTCTATGTCCATCAAAACAGCACCTCTTTATCTAAACATGCATTTGATACAACAGGATGCTAATCATTTTGATTAATTGAAACTTCTGTCATATTAGGCATATGGTACACAGAAGTTGTTCATACAATTAGCAACATGGAAGCAGTGTGTGTTAGCTTATTCAAAAGACACCCACGTATGCCAATTATATTATTTTGCATTGACTGACAAAGAGCAAAAGTATGTTTTTAACACTGAATTTTAATCAGAATGTGATTTTTAACAGATAAAATACTAGTAATATTTAAGCACTTAGAGAAGGCTTTTGTAGACATAATCTGAAATACTTGTAAGAGCAGAGTATTTGTACACCACATGAAATAAAACAAACCGTAAGCGTATGTGTAGTTACATAAAGTTCTCATAGGAGACATCCTTTTAGCACCTATATAAAGGTGACAATCTCCTCTTATTTATATTAATAAAGATGAAGCAATTTACCCTTCTAACATGGAGTCAGCCTCTGGATCCACAAGCAGAGGCAAAGGATACAGACAGACACAGAAACAGATGGAGTTTGGGAATCTCTGCATTAAAACGCTTTACCTAGTTTCATTCATTCCAGGTTTAACAACATAATGGGGGCAACGCACCAAAACCCAAGACCAGCTGTTTCTCAATATATTCCCGGAATTACTCCCAAAACACTAGTATTTTGTTTACCAGTATTTGCATCTGTAAATGTGTCCAAAAATCGTGACTTAGGGCTCTTAAAATGCATGGGATTGCGTAAAAATTATGAACTTAGCTTAAAATAGTTGCTGTGGAGATTTACTTCTTTGATTTATGATTAGTGAGCATTTAGGTTTTGAAGACTTGCATTTGCTTTTTTCCTCCACAATGATAAGGACTAGTCCTTTTCCAGCAAACCCAAAATCTCTCTCATCTCGTAACACGAATCACACGTCACTCAGGGAAGCACTGATGGGGAGATGACAGCCCCGGTAGCCCCTCGCAGCAAACCGGCCCCAGGAGGCTGCGACACAGTGAAACCACATGTGCCAGCAGCACCAATCCAAATATACAACAGTGTAAATGAGAAGATATCTGGACTCAAAACTAACAATAACCAGAGCGCTTATTTGAGACCAAGCCGCTCTTTCTTGATTTAGTTTTCAAAGTACTGAACATTGCTCCATTTGGCAATGCTACAATGCGGTGTAAATCAAATGTAACAAGACCTCTGAAGTACTGTATACACAAGCAGTTCTGTTCAGGCAAGGGCTGAAAAAGTCTGCGGACTTTTCTTTTGTCATAGATTTCTTTCAAAGCAATTAAGTTAGTTTAAATGCTGACGGGAACATTTTCCGTTCTCCCAGTCACAGATACGCATTGCTGTTCTGCTTGGGGCTTTTTTATTTTTGCTATTTCATACAGGTTTGACTTGAGGGGGTGAAAAACTAATTAGGAACCATTGGTCCCCTCTAAGAAAAACTGATGTATATTATTAGGTCCTATTGACTCTGTCTGCTGTACATGTTGTCTGCATGCTTCATGGTTTTCACAAAGACAGATGCTTGCTGACCTAGGATATTGTCAGCACTTAGGTTTATAGAGTATTTAAAGATAATGACTGTATGTGACCCTTGAACTAAATGTTCTGTTCTTAAAATGTGAAAGAAAAACAAAGATAAGTAATGTGTTACCATAAATGAATTTGAAAGAACTGGAAAACTATTTACTAATCCAGCCAACATTTATATGCCTGATTAATCTCCAGGAATCTGACAGGCTAAACACAGGTTTCTATGTTTGTAGGACTGAAGCCAGGTAGTCAAGTGCACAGGTAACATACGGCATCGTTACAGGTGTTACAGAACACCTGCCTGCATCACAGATCTCACGGTGGAAAGCAAAAGGGCAGGGCAGCTTCTCCGCTGCACGGCAAACTCTGGAGAAGTTGATGTGAGGTGCTCAAACAGTCACATAAGGTGGGGAGTTTATAGCCAGCAAGCTGCCCGCGGCCTGGTGAGATAATTCACCTTGCTTGTACCTTGCTTACGGTGGCCTTTATCCTGGGAAAAAAACTGAGAAAGGTTTGCCAACTGGAAGAGTTATTTTGCTAACAGCGGCAGTCTGGCCCTGCTGCCAGCCTTCCTAGGGGCCATGCTCTGCAGCCTTCCTAGGGGTGTGCTCTTACCCATGTTGTAAGACCAGCACATCTCTGACAAGACTAAGAGCTACAACGCTATGAAAGGCAATAACAATACATGGCTTGCAACCTCCACTAAAATCATTCAGCTCTGTTCCCCTTGTACTCCTGACTGGCCCCCACAAAAGCAAGCCACCAGCAAGCCAGGGTGACGATCCTGCCATCAGCAGCAATGCTGGATGGAGCGTCTCCGTGCACATGCTGCGCAATTCTGGCTTTCTGGCAAGCCCTGCATTTGCAACTGTAGGTCCAGTCATATGACAGGAAAGGGTTTCCAGTATTTGGCTTTCTCCAGACAGCAGAACTTCTAAGTGGCCGTCACAGGAAGAAAAATTGGAAACGTCTGATCTCGCGAAGCTGGAAGCATCTGAGCACTGTGGAGGAACACAGAGCTCAGTGAGATGGTTCCTGCTGAGCTAGATTGGGGGTGTCCAAACCTTCTGCCTGGGCAGCAACGCAGCAGTGTATTTTCCTGGTATGCCAGCACTTGCTTGTGTACGCGTGGTCGGGATGCTGCCTTGGCAGCCTGCCCGGAGGAGACACTCCCCTTCAGGAAACAAACAGACTGCGGTATCAGTGCCCATTGGGGTGCTGCCTAGAGTTTCCTTATTGCTTTCTGTATCATCCTCTGGGTTTTCTGCTGTCTCTCTAAAAACACAAAATGACACCCTGTTGCATCACCACGTCCGGCTCTGCCTTTGCCTTGGGCAGCGCAGGGAGGCTCTGTTCGAGGGGGAAGCACCCAGGAGAGCCGTGTGGGGCCTCTGTCGTCTGCAGTAGCCTCAGTTATGGACCAGGACCCCCTCGTGCTACACTATGTACGCAGAACAAAAAGAGCCCAAACAGCAAGCAGGAAGGCCAAAAGGGATATAATAATGCCAGCAGACTTTTGTGGACTTCTAATAGGCCTTAGGATATGTTCTGCTATAGATAAGCGTTCCGATCTTACCGTTCAGCTTTTCTAGCCTAAGCAGCCATAGAAAGATGCCAAGGGAAGGTGAATCAAAGGGAGTGATCCGAGTTAAGACAACATGAACTTTTCAATTATGTTGTTCAGAAGGAAACACAGGAGTGCAGGGCCTGGTTGGTTCAGGTGATCTCATGACAAAAAAATTAGGTCAAAAGCTGGCTTTAGACACAGTGACAACATTAAGTGCATTTGCTTCAGATATTTATATTAATGTTGTATTTTAAAGACTATAAAAGAAGGGCTCTGAGTAAGTGTTGCCTCTGACTAAATTGACAGTCCTACATGCAGATCCAACCTGCATTTGCAACATGGTATTCTGACGTCTGGTAACCTTTATACCTAACAGGTTACTTATTAGCATTTCATGAAGCAATTATATGCCAGGCATTAGATGTCTCTTATTTTAGTCTACAGAATCATACCACATGCACATTTCTTTGACAAAGCACTTGTATTATTCTTTCTGTCACTTCTTGTATTTCACAGTAAGATTTTTCACTACACCTCAGATACCCCCCAACTCCATTGGACCATCACCTCAAATCGGAGAAGTGTCTTCTATGTTAGGTAGCAACATACATTACAAAAGAACAGCTAAAAGGAGAAAGGAGCCTGTATGTTAGCATTTGCCCAAGCACTGCAAAAACTGTGGATGAAAGGTACTAATATTAGCTTAAAATATTTCAACACTTCTCCCTACCAACAAACCACCCATTCTCTGCTTGCTCCTGTTCCTTGCAAAGCAAGTGCAAACTGTTAAATCAGATGCCCTTCATCAGGCAGGCTCCCCAGTAAAGACAGAGTCGTGCCAACGCCACCAGAGGCCACACACCGCAGGGCAGAGGCAGGCATGGGGGAAGTGGTGGCAATACCTCTAGCCGGTAGTGTCACCAGAGACTCCGGCTTTTGAAACCATATTCTTATTCTGGATCTGGATGGAGGCTGCTGCTGTACTTGGTTACATGTGGGAACCTAATTGTCCTTAAATTACATGAAATTAAAGATGGCAGTTACACCCTTCACCTTCAAAGAGATTTTAATTCGATCCATCCCACTAGCCAGTACATCTGTACATATCCATTCTGGCATATTACTAATGTGTTTAATGGCAATAAACAAAGCCATGTGTTTTACATTAAAACAAAGAGCATGAGATCTTGGTTACATGGCAATTAATAATTTCAATGGAATTTTATTTCAGCCTGGTATTATCTTGTGGGTCACACACAAAATCACAAGATACTCCTTCTCTATGTGTCCAAGAGTTCTCCTGTACATTAGATGCCCTATTATTACTTCAACCAGTAATTTATCCAGATTCTATTAAAAAATCATTTTGGGATGCTTCTGGTAATGAGAGCAGTGAGATTCTTTTTCAAATCTTTCACTTGTAAAGAATTCATTTGAAATGATTTATTGCCACTATCAATTAATATACCCTTTATTTTTTTGCAGGACAGTTGCACAACTTAGGGTAAATTATTACACCTCTAAAAGTAATTTGTAGGTCAAAGATTTCTTTGTCACTGAGCGCAAAGAAGAATATTAGACACTGTGTTAAATGCATAAATAGACTCAGCTGACTTTGCAAACATGTGACTAGCACGCTACTGCTCAGAAATTTCTTGTAAAGTATAAGGTATGAAGCCAAAAAGGAAGTGTAACGCAATGTGTTCTTTAAAGTTATAATGGAACATATGAGAAAGAAAACACAATGCAATATGACTTACTCTGTAACTAGTCTAACCAGAAAAAAATAATTATAGTCAGCACTCCATTAATTCTGGGTGGATTATCAAATTTGGAAATAAATTATGCTAAGGATGCACAACAGCCGCCTTGTTTCCAAACAGGCCAATTAAAGCTTATTAACTGCTGCACAGCACCATCCAGGTTCAGCACTGCTGCTTCCAGCCCCGAGCTGGCGCTGGGCAGTTCGGTGGAAAAGCACTTGGGCAAACCTGGAAGCACGGCACTGAGACCCCCAAGTCGTGCAGAAGGCACAGTGCCCAGCTGCCGTCTCACGCTGTGGTCCCTTCTGTCCCATGAGCAGAGGCAGTCTGGGGAGGACCACGCTTGACTGGCTGGTTACCAAGGGATATTCCTGACCAGCCTCAAACAGGAACGAGACCGTCACATGTAAAACCCCAAGTTCAGGTTTGAAGATGCACTAATTTCTGCGAAACCGCAGCAGTACTAGAAGATTTTACATCACGTTGCCAACATATTTATATAGCAGACAAACCTTGAGCTTACAGATCAATCCAAACTTCCTTCTTTCCTTTAAAATTGTTCATTTTCTCAGCTATGCAATTTTTGGGCTACATTCAGGCTTTTGCTAGAAGGAAGCACCATCTTTTCTTAGAAACAGTACAACTAGTTCATGTAATGAATTGCTTCATACTCAATGTTCAATTATTTACTGATTTTATTTGATACTATTAATTCTTATTAGTTTTATAAGCAGTATGTATCAATTTCATTTTGGCCATTCCAGGGTTTTTACCTTAAGTTTTCACGTTCTAAGAGGCGTTTATCTTAACATAATTAAGTCATTTGTAGGTTACAGAATATGCACATAAAAATTAATTGGACTGCTTACTGGAAGTGTTCTCCAGCTCAGTTCATACTGCCATGACAGGCTTTTTAAACATTCAGGTGATTGATTCTAGGTACTGTGCTGTTTCCCAATTCTCTTCCCATACGTACAACGTTCCCATTAAATTTGACTTTGAAGAACAGCTATGAGAGTGCTCTTCACTAGCAAGACTTTTTGTAGGAAGAGAGTATTGCACTCAATACCCAGATTTAGAAGACAGGAGCTGAAGTGTTGGTAGTCTGCTGCTAGCACTGCCCAGTGCAGTGAGCAGCTCCTGGGCCACATGACAAGATAAATGCCATGCCACTTCTCTTCCAGATGGGGATAAAATACCGTGCAATGTAAAGCTGCTGACACAGCTCTGAGGAAGCTGGCTTGGGTACCATATGCAGCACAGGTACCGCAGAGCGCCCCAGAAGCGTGCCGCCCGGAGCTGAGCTGGCCAGGCTGCTGTCAGTGCACTGCCTAGGCCTGGCAGCCCGGCACTGCAGCCCTGCTGCGTGCATGGAAACCCACGAAACCCAGAGGTGGCGTCTTCTCGTGTCAAAGGCTGACATTCCCTACCCAAAGGTCTGCCTATATACAAAGGTACCTAATTTTTTTACAATATCACTACTGCTGTATAAATAAATTGTTGAAATGTTTGGTGGTAGTACCACATGGGTTATTCTAATTATTTTAGAAACGTTATTTGGAGTTACCAAGACTGAAGAATAATTCTTGAGACCTAATAAAACTAGGTGACAGGGAAATTAATTGCAATTATCAGTAATCCAAGGAAAAGGTAATTTCAATTATTAATAGGCAAGATTTTTTTTTAAATTCAAAAATACCTGGGAAGTGGTAGTGGGAAAGTTCAATAAAAATGTTTTGGTCACTATAAATAAGCAATCCACCAAGTTTGTAGCTGTGTAAGGAATGATGCAAAGAAGAACGACAGACGGTAAAAGCATCAGCCTTCAGTAGTTTCTGAAGTGCTTTTTGTTTTATTTAACTAAAACTCGTAGAACCTGTTCTGGAAATAGCCGTCCTCAAGTTTGGAGTGACAACAGGCTTCCACATTTGAACCTTAGACTAAACAAAGCTATCAAAAGGAACAAGATACGACTTTAAAGGTTATACCTCTTGGGAGGGAAGACAATGTGAAATAAAAACACAAACCACACCAATGTTTTCTTGGTGAAGGAAATACTTCAAGCCAATGGGTAAGAGCTGTTGCTGAACTATTTCAAGACTAGAGAGGGAAAGAAAAGGACAGAGTTGTAACAGAAGTATTTGGGAAATACTCAAAAATGCCCTGAAGCTACTTTAACAGATACAGAAAATCTGGTCTTCTCTTCCTCAGTGAATTTCAAATAATGTTTTAAAAATCTCTGAAGAAAGATAAAGAAGACTTTAACACAGACTGACAAAATTGGCTCAGAAGTGGTCATGGATTCTTAAGTCTAATGCATAACTAGTGCCTTACTGCATATTCTGTAGGCAAAAAAAAAAAAATCTGACCTCCTTCCACCCTTCTAAAATTCTCTGAAACAACATTATTATGATAAAGCCATATCTATTTTTGTTTTCTCATTATGTAAATATATACTGTCATACTTGGTATTTTTGGTATTAGCTACTGATTTTTATTATGGTCTTTATTCAGGCAGGAAAAGTAGACTGAACGTGAGAACGCTGCTCTTACTCAAGTGCTGGGAACAGGGAGTCCAGCTTTGGGACCAGTGGAGCAGAGTCATACCAAAGCAGGCTTGGCACATTGGGTTAAAGGTCCTATCATGAGCTTCAGAAGCAATACCAATCAATGTCAGACTCGCAGAAATATCTTGGCCAAAATTACAGGGTTCAATGATCATTTCTCATACATAATTAAAGCACAACAATCATCCAGCTGATCTGCAAAACCTTCCTAAGGCCACCTGCTTGTGTACAGTCTTTTAATCAGCAAAATAATCTTTATTAGCAATCACCTTTCTTGCCATACAAAATGTTCACTATTGTTTAACAATGACAGAAGTGGAAAAATCCACTGGCATTTAGATGCAAAGAGCAGGCACCTACCATAATGGCAAAGCAGGCTAATGCTAATGTTTGGAGTTCTTCTACAACTGAAGCTGCATTTTTTAAAAAATATTCTTCTTCTTTTAAAAGAGGGCAACAACATGAGTTATCTAAAGCCTGTGAAATTTCTTCTAAGATGATAACATCTTATAATTTTACAAGCAATACTTTTGTTTGCATATTCTGTTTAATTGACAGGACTGTTCCTAAACTCTTCAGAAATGTTTTTTTCTTAAATGGGATTTCGGTTTTGCCTATCAAGCACAGAGCAACTGATCTGCAGATCAGTAACTCTGGACTTTTCAAGAAACTGAGGCATCCAGAAGCAGTGGACACCCTTCAAAAATGTGAACATCATGAAATACTCATGAATCAAGCAAGACTCTGCTTACTTTGAAAGCATTAGCTTTGTTCAACTAAGCATCTGAATTAATGTCCAAATGCTTAAGTTATCCAACGCAATTAAGACAGCAGTGAGATGACAACAGAAACATGGCTTTGTATACCAAGGCCTGGTAAACACATCCCTTCTAACGCCCCAAGTGCAGGGATACGGCTGAGTGGGGACTGACCTCCCTGGAGCACTCTGTGGTCCCACCGTTTTGCTTGCAGAGCTGTCCATAAACAAGAACAAATGCAGATGCCACAAGTGAGGGACGCTCGTAAGCAGGCCTATCTTAGCCAGCGGCTGGACTGGCCCTGGAAAATGGCCGAGGCCCTGGGGTGCTTCTCTGAGCTACCCGGGGCTCCGGCAAGCTGGCTGACCCTGCTGGCAGCCCCCAGCCCCGCGATGCCCTGAGGAGAGCCGGGACGCCCCGAGGACCACAGCTGGAGGTCCCCAAACCCCACAAGCCTCGGCTGGAGCATGCCATCTTCCCCTCATTTCCATCACACCCACGCACCCTCCCAGCCCGGGAGATCTCCCTCAGCTGCGGGGGGATCCCATAGCCCCCACCGCATCCCCTACTGTCCAGGGGATGGAGCCAAGAGCGGGGCTGCGGGAAGCCATTCCAGCCCCTGCTGCCCGCAGCTGGGGAGGAGGTGAGCGGGCGCCCTCCGTCTGGGGCCTCATCCCCACAGGCGAGGCCGCCGCGGCGCAGGCCAGGCCCGGGGAGTTAATGGCGACAGGGAGCCGCCGCCCCCCCTCCCCCCCCCCCCCCCCCGCGCTCTGCCGCCGGCCCTCCCCGTGACTCGCTTCCTCCGGCGGACGGGAACTGGGAGGAGTGAGCGGCCCCGGGCTACCGCCCCCACCCCGCCAGCGGAGCCAGCCTGCCGTGCCCCGCTGCCCGCGGAGAGCCGCGGCCGCCCCCGCGGGGAGGGACGCTGCCGAGCCCCGCCGCCGGGGCGTGCCAGCGGGCGTCTGCCGCCGCCGCGCAGCCAGCTCCCTGCCCCTAACCGCGCCGCAGCGCCAACATGCCCGCCGTCGATAAACTCCTCCTGGAAGAGGCTTTGCAGGACAGCCCGCAGGTAACGGCCCGGTGCCAGGGGCGAAGCTGGGGCGGGGGGCGCAGCCGCGCCGCGGCCGCTGCCGGGGGAGAGCCCGGCCGCCCGCCGGTCTGACGCACCTGAGCTGGCGGTGCCGGCGGGCAGCCCGCTGGGTCCGGCCGGGGCGGCGGGGGCTTGACACCTCGGGAGGGCCGGGGAGCAGCCGCCCCGCGGCGGGGAGAGGGGTGTCAGCAGGCGGTGCGGCAGGGCAGGGCGGCGGGGCAGCAGGGCGGGCTCCCGACGGGCGGAGAAGTGGGTCAGGGTGGCTCGGCCTGTCGGAGCCGTCGGGGAGCAGGGATGCTGTGAGGGGGTAAACGGCAGCCGTGTGTGGGGTCGGGGGAAGGCTTTGGCCTCCTGCGGGGCATCTGTCAGGGAAATACAGGCTGTGTCTGCTCCGGGGGGCCTCTGAAGGAGAGGGCTGCACCCCAGCGCGGGGGAGCAGGGTGTGAGGAGACCGAGGCACGGCGCCCTTTCTCCTCACCTCTCTCAGAATAACTCCTCCTTTGGCTTTTTCCTCACGCTGTCCCATCTGGGTGTGCGCTGGCTGGCTGTAAGGGCTGTCCTGAAGAGGTGAGATGTGTTGGGGAAGGACAGATGGGCACGGCTTGGTGCCCTGGCTTCCTCCGAGGTCCCCGAGGGCAAGGGAGGCTGATGTGCTCTGAGTCACCTGGCCGCGGTGACAGAAGTGGGCTGAAGGAATGTCACTGCCAGCACGCCTGCTCCTCCTGCTCCTGGCGAGGGATCCCAAGGGGCGCTAGTTCAGGTACAGGGGCTTCCCATGAGGATAGGTGTGGTGAGGTGCATCCCACCAAAGGTGACCTCCTTCTGAAAGAGTCCGAGAAACGAGGACAGGCGGTTGCTGCCCTTTCCTTCCCAGCCCCTGCAGGCAGAGGAGAATATTTCTCCCCTCGCCCCTGTGCTACCCCCAGCCCAGTGCAGTGCCCTGTGCCCCAGTGCTGGGAGCCACGATGCGACACAGCTGCAGAAGTGACCCCTGAGGACTGTGGAAACCCCACAGCAAACAACACGCCATGTCGTGATGTTTTCAGGGGGCAGAGAGGTGTGAGGCCTCGAGAGCTGGGAAAGGAGGATGGAAGGAGGGAAGTTAGGGTGGAAGAGAGAACTAAGGGGAAAGAGAAAGAGTGGAAATTTCACAGAGGAGTGGGGAAGGTGTACTTGAGGACAAAGCATGGTGCAGACAGAGATACAACAGTAGTTGGTAAAGCAGGGAGAGAAGAAGGGAGGGCAGGGTGGATCGGCATGGATCCTCCTCCCAGGTAGCCCTGTGTTGTAATCGTAACTCATCTGCTGATGGATCAGAAGGAGGAATGAATAGGTAAGCTGTGGAGCAGATTGCTGAAAGGTGTCATGGAGTCTGTCATGAGACATTTTGAAGGAATGATTGGACATGCACCTGTCAGGACTTAATGAGTCTCAGGGCTCATCTTGATCACCTCTTCTTATCCCGTTTTGCTGTGATTCCATGAAATCCCATCCTAATAAGAATGATATTCATCATCTGTTTGATATGGTGTATGTGGAACCTCCATCCTTGGAGATTTTCAAAACTCGACTGGAAGAAGTGTTGAGTAACCTGACGTAATGTTGGAGTCAGCCCTGCCTTGAGCAGGCGTTTGGACAAGGTGACCTGCAGAGTTCCTTGCCAGTCTTAACTGTTCTGTATTCCACAGTTTACCAAAATGTGCTAGATTTATTATGAGCAGTTATTAACGTTTTTAGTATTGACCTCCCCACTGCATTCTGGAGCTGAAGAACTTGACACGGATAAGTGAACTCATTTACCTCTTCAGTCAACACTTCTTCAATGATTAAAAATGTAACACTGACTGAAAGCAGCTGAACAATGCAATGAATTGAATTTGGAGGTCGTCATCTTTCTTCTGACCTGAAATGAAGGCTGTTAACGTCGTCTTTGTGATTACTGGAAATACCAGGCTGTGCATAAACCCGAGTATTTGCAGGATGTTTTGGCTTTATTTGGCCATTACTTTTTGTTCAAGTCCTACAACTTTGGGAGGGAGGGGCATTGTTTCATTTTTATAATGGCCCAGTGTTGCTAAAAGCTATTTTTCATGCAAGGAAATGGGTTTTTTTTTCAGTCTTTTATATTTTTATTTTTTCTTGGGAAGAGCTTTAGTTTCACAGTGCAACAGGGTCCCTCTGTGAGCTGGGTGCTACAAAATCAAAGCAAAAAGACAGTTTCTGTCCCACAGAATTTACAGCGTAGCAGCTTATGGGATCATTTACTCCTGCATAAAGCGACCTGATTCTCCTCTACCCTGTGCAATCACTTGCAGCAATGCAAAGGGATGGTAAAATGAGGCTGTAACATCACTTTGTATAAACTGCGTGAAGTATGTAAATTACGTGCAAGACAGAAGAGAATTAGGCCAAAGTTATTTCTTCATCAGTTTTCTGAAACGTGATTTCTCTCTCCCCAGCCATATAGTACTTTTGTCTCGATTTGTCTCCAAGCACTGGCTGAAAAAGGCCATAAGAAGTGTCTTAATTTTGAAGTGTTTGGCCACAAAACAGGAGAGAAATTTATGTAAGCAGTCATGTTAAAACCAAGGGAAATACTTACATAAAAGTAGAAATTTTTTTTTCCTATGTTTCCAGAAGCCAAGATAATGGTGCTATTAATGAGGCCTCCTAAATGTTAGCTTAATATTTGGATTACTGATTTATTTCAGCAGCATTAGCTGCTATTCCAGAATTTGTCAAAACAGTAACAATGAAAATATACACATGCTGGTGTTTTGTTGCAGTGATTTAAAATGGTGTTCTTAAATATAAAAGGTTCCAAGAATAACTTCCAAACTGCTTGAATCATTTATTTTTTATATTCTTTTTAACAATGTGTTAATAACTGAGGCCAAGACTTTCAGAAATTATTTCCCAGAGCTGTTCTACCTGAACCCATATTTAGACATCTGAAAAACTGAACCTGCAAAAATTCAGTAAGATTTAGGAATGTAGCTGACATTCCTGTGTTTGGAAACCTTTTCCAGCATGCAGAAATGTGTGATTTGTAGCCTACTTCAGGCAATTTCTTTATAACTTCTTGGTCTTGGCTTGAGATTTGTCTTGATAAACATTGTGTCAAGTTTTATCATTTTTGCCTTCCCTAGATCTATTTTTAAACTGTCTTCATACCCTGTGCATTTCATGTGCTGTTGTAACACAAAACAAGGAAGATGAGCACTGTATAGCTAGAAGATAGTTTGTTGACATTGGTTTTGCTTGTTTTAATGCATCATTGAAGATAAAACATTTAAACCCAGATATTTTTGAAAAGCAGTATGTTTTCAATTACTGAAATAATAGCTTAGTGTGGAAAACTCTCAAAATCATGGCACTGTCCTTGTAGGGAAGTTCTGCACAAAGATCCTTTATAAGTTTGGGTTCTCAGTATCCATTTCATTGACTTGACTTTCTTGCCGTTCTTTGGTTTTTATGTTCTCTTTATTTGAAAACAGTGCGTTGTATTACGTATCTCCTTACATGCTAAGATCTCAAACTAGTTTCCCAAATGCATTGAGTGCCAGTGTCTCTAAGGTAGGAAGTATTGTAGCAGCTTAGCACATTAGCAGACTGAAATGTTGAGAGCTTTATTGTTACTCAAAGTATGGAAGTACTCCCGTACAATGTCTAGAGCAGAACCCGAGGACTGACTCCCAAGTCATGTACTTTAACTGCTAAGCAACACTAATTTCTGGCTTAGGTACTTCTCGGCAGAGATTAAATGATAGTTCATCTTACGCCAGGGTTCTTGAAGGATGCCGATTTTGAGTTTTTCAGGGCAAACATAAAGTCTGGGCAAAGAGTTTTGCAGAGAAGAATAAATGCCTTGGGGAAGTACACGTGCCTTCTGTTAAAACAGCGGAACGACTTAAAACTATCTTAAAGCTTTGAAATAAATTTCCCAGATTTGAACCTCAATACTTCAGGTACCTTAGAGATTCCTGTAATATGAGGATAGATAAAGCACTTGCTCTGTTACAGGACTATGAAAGGATTATGGAAGTACTGGAGTTTATGCGTGCCCCTCATGTAAGCAGATGAAACTAATTAATGTCATATAAATTAGCTGTACAGATGGAAAGACATTGCTAGTTAGCATCAAATAGACTGGATTTACCAGAGTTAAGAGTCAGGATGGATCATGACTTTGTTAAAGGGACAGCCTTCCCTCTTTCATTATTGTCTTGATCTAGCAAATTCTGGAACTCGGCATTATACTGAGATATCTTTGTTTCCCATCTCAGGAGCTGTGTCAGCAACATAATTCTTTGTTCCTGATGATTCCACCAAAACAAACCAAAGGAATTCATGTCTTTAAGATAACACAAGTCATTACACTCTTTTTTTTTCCCCCGTTTGCTGACAAGGATGAGCTAGCAGAATGGAGAAAGTACAGGGTATCTCTGAGTGGGTGTATGCTTCTCCGCCTGTTGTTGTAGATGAACACTCAGTTGTTTGGTCCCATTACGTCAGCTAGCTTTGGCAGTGGCCCTTTAAGAGTTGCTCAAGACAGTTGAGAGTGAATAATACTCTGTAAATTATCTCATGGAAAGGGGTGCTTTTAATGCAGTCTGACATTAGAGAAGTAAAGTGAGGAAGCAGTGGTGTTTGACCCAGAGTCCTTAACGTGGTTTGGATTACTGTAGTCAGCCGGCAGATATTCAGGATTTTTTACATTCCTGATTATATTGGAAGAAATGTCTATTAGTTAGAGCAAGAGACTGGGAGTCAGGATTTGGCCACAGCATTTTATCACTTCGCTTCCTTAAGCCTCAGTTTACCTATCCATAATAGAAGGACCAATTTCTACATGTTTTGAGATTCTGAATAAACAGAATCATGCAAAGCTAAAGGCTTATTATTTCTGAAATGATTTGTATTTTATGCTACCATCTATTTACAGTCATTTATGAATCTTCTTAATATTTTCACTTGGGACTAAAACCATTTGCTTTTTTTCTTTTATTGAAGACTCGGTCTTTGCTCAGTGTATTTGAAGAAGATGCAGGAACCCTTACTGAATATACAAACCAGTTGCTTCAGGCAATGCAACGAGTCTATGGTGCTCAGGTAACTTTTCATTTGTGTTTCTTTTGTTCAATGTGCAGTAGAAGATAAATTGCTATTATGATGCTGTTATTTACATGAAAGTTGCCAAGTACCTGCACCTCTTGTGGTTTAAGAGGAATTGTGGGTGTTTTGCATCTGATATCTCGGCTCCTTCCTGCCTTGATGTTCAGAGAAGTCATATGCATGAAAAAAACCTTACCTGATTTGTCTGTATCCAAACACTTAATAAAAGAAAAATTGTGGTATGTCCTTGCTTTATGGTACATTGGAAGGCCAGCCTTGACAAAACCGCTTGCCTAAACGTAGACACAATACACAGATAAGTATTCACACTGACTTTTTAGGCATCTTAGATGCTGTGATTCACCATTTGGAAGGAACTGTCTATGTCCATTGATTACAGAGAGAATGTCCACTTTGAGTTGCACTGAAGTTGAGTACCTAAAGTAGTCAGTATGAGAAATACTGGAGCGGGAGCAGAGAAAAAATAACACTTTCTAAACACTTACATGACCTAGATGACTAAATCCCTTTGAAAGTAAAAATTGTAAGGTAAATCATATCCAGTGCTTTGGAAAATATTATTATAAATCTGTCTGATTTTCAGTGAAGCTAGGATTCCCATGTGCATAAAACTAGATATTTCAAAATACCATATCTAGGTCTTTAAAGACATACACAGTATCTTGTGGAATGTTTGCAAGTATTTATGTAGGTTACATACCGGAGTTCCTTAGAAACAACAGCTTTTCTATTCTTAAATGAGTAAATCAGAGGATACAGAGAGATGAGGAGAATGGGGGTATTTTGAATTTACTGGAAGACTGAGTGCCCGATTCTTACGTTATCAGGAATCAGTTCAGCTATAAAACTACTGCAAGTGTATGTCCATTTGGTGGGATTGCTCTTTTGGGTGACAGATAGTGTGACTTGGAAGAGCGAGCTGTCTGCCAAGGATCTAGCTACCTATATGTGGAAGATCCAGCTTTGAAGAGCTTCAGAGTCTTCATGTCCTGGATCCTGTGCAAATGCAGAGCAATCGGAGCCTTAGAGCACAGCTCAGATACTCAGAAAACAATGCAGCACGTAGCCAGGGGCTGGAGAGGTAACATGAAATCAGCACTGAAAGTCAGTGATGGGCATTTTGGCAGCGTCACTGAGCTTTAAGAGTAGCAAGAGTGTGGGCATGTGGGATGGTAGAAATCTGAGACCAAAGAGCAGGTAGGTTTGAAATAGGTGAAAGAAGGAAATCAGAGGATAAATATGGCTTGATTATTAAGTGTCCAGCTTGTGGACTCCATGTCCCTTTGCCTGGCTGATGCCTTTTTAGGATGGCATTTTAGGAAGCAGTTACTCTGGCCTGTGATTCATGAAAAAATGCTTTGTCTGCTTTTGTTTGCCTGTTCCTTTCTATCTCAGTTTTTAGCCTTCTCCATTTCTGTTGCCCCACAGTTATGACATTTCCTTTCTTCTCACTGTCTCAGCGCATTTACCCATCTGTACTTTGCAGTACGACAGAGTCTAGTTCATTTTCCCAGCACTTCTTGGCCACTTTCTTCCTGTACATTTCCTGCTTTAGTTTGATCTAAATATTCAGTCACTTGTGAATATTGGATATGTTCCTTGAAATACCTCATCAGATGTTTGATGCCATTTTGAGATGGGAGGTGCATAGCAGTTTAAAGTCAAGCCTTGTAAGGATGTGGAGGAGGGCACCCTACCTACCATTGACAGGAAAATTCAGGTTTAGTGGCCAGTGTTAGGGACTTTATCAAGGACATTGGCTCAACACTTAGTGTTCTTAGTGTTGCTCCTTCTGCCATTTAATTCCTTGGGAATCACTGTGTGTTGTGACTTCAGTTTGGGTTTGTGTTCTCGGGATCCAGTAGTGGCAAAAAAAATGACATTGCAGTAACAAGAAAGCATAAGTAGAGCTTATTAATTATGTAAGTGGAAAAGAAAACCAAAACTTTTTGTGGTTTTTATTCTATATACGCTTTAAAAAGTCTTGATGTTTTTGCATGATACCTAAACGAACACACTAAAATTGGGACAGAATACTGTTTTTTAAATAAAAATCAATGGAAATCATGAATTCAGCTATATATGGTGGTTAATTCCCAAGAGAATGTTAGTGTTTTATAGGCTAACATTGATTTCTGACTAGTTTTACTGAGCTTTGCAAATGTCAATATATCCTTTCAAGGAACTGCTCCTGAATATTTCAAAGGAAGACATGCTTTCTGACTGAACTCACCCTTAGTTTTTGAGAGGCATATTGCAAAACTTTATGATTGCAGTTGCCATAGAAAGAGAAGTGTAATGCTGAATTGCTCACTAAACATGAATGAACAGTTAAGAAAAATCTGTGTGTAATATTTCTTTGCTGCCTAATCACAACTTGAGAGAAAATCAACTTTTGCTGATGCATTGTTAGGAGACACATTGTCTGGGCCTCATGAGTGGCGTATTAGGAAGTGCTACCAACCCTTTTCATTTTGAAAGGGAATGAGATTTAGTATAGTGTAAAATTGAGAGTAGTGAGAAGCCAGGTTCTGAATTTGCCTTTTTATTTTCCCAACTTAAATTTTGTCTTCACAAAGTCATTGTCATCCCCTGCTCCAATTTCCTTATCTGTAAAGTAGGAATTACAGTTACTGACCTACTTTGAAGCAGTGACACAAGTTCTGTTTGCACAGCCATAAAAATGGCTGGAATCACAGTCATGGCAGTCAGACAAAATGGCAGTGGGTTGTACCAGTCCACAGTATTGAAAAATGAGAGTTTATGCCCCTTCAAAACAGTTAGGACAGTTTTAAAAATGTAAATCTTGTTTTCTTCCTAACTACATTCTGAACTTTACAATTTCCCAGGTGTGTCTCAACCATATTTTCAAGATTTTCTGGAGAAGTTTACTAGAAGTTTGGTGCTGCTTCTGATGAAAACTCAGATTTTCATGTAATTCAAACCACTGTAGCTTGTGATCAAATAACTATAGTTGATGGTTCTGAATGGATGCAATGCAAAGTCTCAGGGGAGTAGCAATTAGTCCCAACTGCAAGCTGTTAATTATCCATGTGGATATATTCATATATTTGTCCCAAAACACTGCTTTGTGTGCGGAGCAGCAGTAAGTTTGTAAATTGACAGCTCAAGCTGCTGTAAACACTTCGATCAGTGCATTTGAAAAGAATGTGAGAAAGATAGAAACATTTCCCCACGTTTTTTTAAAACACTTAGAAAAGTAGGAATCTTTTTGAACGCTCCTTCCCCCCCCAGCTACAGATTTCTGCTAGGTGCTGGGTACTAAACTTTTCAGACTTACATGTATTCAAGCAGGACTTCATTTTGCATGCCTTTAGCTTTTCTAATGACAGTAGGGCAGTTGTTGGGATGAAGCCCATCCCAATGAAGGCACCCAGTAAATGATGTAGACGGACCTTTGAAATGCCTTGAAACTGCTTTTGTCCCAAGAGTGGAAGGAGGGGTCTGCAGCATCCTATCGGGGGGTGGAGGCGTTGCAGGGTGTTGCAGTGGCTACACTGCCTAGGCATGTGGAGCCACTTGATATGGAAGGGCCCATAACGCTCGGCTGCAGCTGGGTGATGTATTGCTAGCAGATTGCCTTTGGGAGCAAGGCCTTCAATGTGTGACAAGGCCCTGGTTGCTGTGCAGGATCAGGACAGTGCTCTCACCTCTGTGGGCACCCACACCAGATGTGATGGGGTGCTGACTCTATTTTGCACATGGAGTTCTTCAGTGAAAAAGAGACTGCAGTGCTACAAGGCAGATGCGGTGTATGATGCCATGAATAAGGAGAAGTCACAGGAACCAACTGTATGAGCCGTGCTCGAGGAGCGAGGTTTGGTTGATCTGGCAAGCCCATGTGTGTAAATATAGTGAAGCATTTTTATATTTCTTCATCAAATAAACATATCCGTGTGAGTACATATTGTACTTCCTGCTGTAGTTCTTCCATCTGTGCTGTGGTACCCTGAGGTAGTTATCATGTTAGTGGTCTTATAGAGGAAATCTTCCTTATAGAGTTGTTCTTGTAGTGCTTTCTCCTTGCAAGCAAGTCCTCATGATGCATCTGGCATTACTGCTGTCTGATTTCTGTGAATGTTTTGTTCATCATTCTGGACATTTTATCACCCAAGCAATATGTAATGCAGCAACCAGGGACTGTTAGAAAACTTCATTTACTTAAGTTGCGTGCTGAGGCTCTTGCAATGGTGTATGAGTAAGGTGTGCCCAGTTTACATTCCTGACTTCCCACTGCCATAGTAAATTGTTTTCAGAGCTTTACTGTCATCTCCAGTTCTTCATCATGCTATAGAAATGGCTCAGCTGTGATCTTCACTTGAAACAGAATGCCATTTAGAAACTCAGGAGACTGTTGTGTCTCTACTGACTATTAGAAGGGATAAACAGTTAAGCAGGTTAGAGGAAAGTAAGATGCAGTATTTTGTCATTGGAAAGAGATTTTATCTCATTATTCCTGACAAATCTGTCTAGATACTAAGAGCAGTGATGGCAGAAGGGGAATAAAAAGAAACCCATGTTGCCTTTATCAATATATCCAGAGAGAGAGCAGCATGGGAATTGTGAAGTGTAATTCTGTTCAGCATCTGTGTCTCTGAGCAGTCATCTTGTGATTCCAGAGTCACACAGGCAAAGCAGCAACAACCTCTGGGGCTCACTGCTTTTTTATGTCCAGGCTCTTAAGGAAACTCTTGACAATTATGGAATAGTCTTGGGTTATATGTACCACATGACATGGTAGGACAGCTATTTTAGGTAGTGCTTTATACCAGTGTTATTTCTCTCCCCAAATTCATGACACCTCATGTTTGCATTTTTCAACAGTGCTGCTTGTTTCATCTTCCTATGTATTGACTTCACTAGGGTATCGCTCAGTAGATAGGTGTCAAGCTCTCTATGGCATGCATAGATTTTCGTATTTATTGATGTTGCATAGCTAACCCCAAGTGTTCAGAATTCTTAAATTAGTTCTTGCTAAATTAACAAGTAAGCACTGATACAGTTTTTCTTTAAATTGCTTTCTTTTCATGTCTGAGGGAGCAATGGTGGTGCCTTTTCAAACCATAAGACTTTTTTCCCAACACCTTTTGAAACAATAAACTTAGTGTTTTGTAAACTTTCAGTTCCACGTAAAGAATGTTCAGTAGACTATTAGATAGGACAAACACTTGCAATCAATTAGTTGTCAGCACTGACTTCTGTGAAACACCGTATACATTATTGTTCCACCTTCATTGTCAGTTTGCATCAAACACCTCTGCACTTCCTGAGGCATATTCACCATATGTTGCTAACAGATGTAAGCAGAGCATTATCACATGAGAACTAATGTATTTACAAAGCCACGGGAGTTGTTTTTAATACCGCCTCTGAGGTTGGAGTTGTCACCATGCCTGGAAGCAGGTTAACATTGCACTAAGCAGGATCTGGAGATTTGAGTGCTACAAGGAGGCAGAAATGTATGGATGCACTGCTGATAGTAATTGTTTTGGAAGAAACTGATGAGATTCTTTCCCTACTGAACTAACCATCCTACTGTAGCTGCTTTTGCTGTTTTACAGCAGTTTTAACTAGTGTCTTCCATTTTTTGAAGCCATTAGATGATCCTTTGCTGAACTATTCACATTTGTGAGGACTGGATGCCACGCTGTGAATCAGCAGCAGGGCAAGCCATGTGTTAGCCTGATCTTGTAAAGTGCTGGGCAGCCTGAGCACCACGGTGAGGCTTAGCTTCTCTCACCCTTGGCTTCATGTTTCCAAGCTATTTAATATGCAAACCTAAGCCTGTAGGACTGTAACATTTACTGGATTGCTGGGGAACTCATATTTTGTAGGAAGATGACATGCACATATAGACAGAGCTGCATAAAACTATTGTATCAAGACACAGTTCTTTCTGTGCTGTGCCTGGTTTTGAAGGTAAATGTGTTTGCTAGTTCTGAAAAGATGAGAAGGCTGCAACTGCCTCATGGACCTCCTCCTTCAACCACCTATCTGTTTTTTTTCCCTCATTTATGAGGCATTAAGCTTTCCCAGATGTAAGCCAAATTTTATTAAGTGTCATTCTGCACGTACAGGGTGCATGAATAAATACCTTTACCAGTATCTTGCTTGTTTACATGAAGAAGCCTTCGGCAGTTCTGTGTGCTGGTTACTTGAAGACTTTTAAAAATGCCAGCTTTAGCTGGAGTAGGAAAGTAACTTTGCAGAAAGCTTCATTATATTGGGATTGGAATTGGACATGCTGGAATAGCTCTCTGTCTTCAGAAGTTAATTTATAGCTCAACTTAATCCTTTACATGCCCTCAAATCTGGAGTCTGGAGACGACTGTCTATAGAGATATCTTCTGACTTCAATGTATTAGCCCTCAGAGTTTAATTTGGAAAAATACAAAAAGAGACCCTAAAAAGGGATGGGCTGTGTCACTGTTAAATGGTTAACAGCATGGAGATTTTATTACAAACGGGTTACAGAAAAATCATACTCTTCCAATGATATGAACAGCTTGGTGAATAAAGGTGATAATGAAGAAGGTGGAATCAACCCAGAAAAATCACATGCTTTGCTCTGGCACTAGAATAGAAAACAACAGTTGGACATTTTCTTACCGACTTATTTGAAGGCAGGGTGAGGTACTGAAATAACTTGAGAACTAAACAATGTTTTTAAATCTGTTGTTTTTTTCATTTCTGGTAGATTAATGCTAGGTTCAAGACATCACTTCCATTTCCTTATCAATGTGAACTGGTGTTAGTGAACTTTATAAAATCCTGCTCCTAGGGCTAGCATGCCCTAGCATGCCAGCCAAGGTTAAAAAAGAAAAACAAGTCAGCACATCTGTAATAATAACTGATTGCTTGATACCTCTTTGCGTACAATCCTTTCTTCTTTCCTTCTAGTATACTTTTTTACGTTAATGCTGCAATGATGTTTTCCCTGCTAAGTAAAATCATCTAATTAAAATGAATGTATTTGCGGGGCCCAGTACTGGTTAATTTTGCCTTCATTTAGAATACTTGGATTTCTGTTTAGGATTTTATTGGGTTTCTGCCTGATACATCATCTCGTCAATAGCTCTGCCGCTCCGAAAGTGCTTGATGAATTCTGAAATGTCAAAGTAATGTGGGAGAAATGTGAGCAGGCAGTCAGGATTGTATAGTAGCTTTTCTTTTGCTGTGGCATACTGGATTTCGGTCACTTCAGGATAAAAGAAGTGAATGTTGCTGTATTCCATGGGAAAATGTCTTGGAAATAGATTAAAACCTGTTAAAATAATTTGCCTGGATTTAGTTGATCTGTCAACTGAAGCAATGCAAATAACTTAAGTCTTGAGACTGATTAGTACGGGGAAGGGCGGGGAGAGAAGGCTGATTAGGAAGAAATGGGAGGAGGATTAAATCAAACTTTCCCAGATGATTGTGCTTAGCAATGCAGTATTACCACTAGGTCAGCCGAGCACTTTGCCTGCTTCCTGTTCCTTATGTAATGTGGCTGTGTTTCAATTTGCTAGCTTAATTTGATTTGTTTACAACTGTTTGGGGGGCGGAGGTGTTTGGCTGGGGTTTTTTTGGTTTTGTTTGTTTGTTTTTTCCCTAGTGATGTAATGAATGATTTTGTACCCCTAATGTCTGGCAGAGGTTGGGAGGGAGGATGAAGGACCCTGGATTAACTCTTCCACATGGGCAAGGATTAACAAGTTTGTGGTTTTCTGACACAAAGAACCGAGCCTATAAATGGAAAAGTGTGACCTTCTGGCATCAATGGGATATCAGTGATGTGTGGAACTGTTGTCCCAAAATCAGCTCAAAATTCCGAAGTAAATTTTTTGTCAGGCCCTTCCATCAATTTGTTCTGTAGCTGGAGTAGCGTGCCATGAATGTCTGCTTGGGGTCTGTATGTGGCTGTTGTCACCTGATCATATACTTGATATGATGTTGTTAACTTACACCCCTTTGAGACCCTCAGGGTTTATGTATTCCCCCATTACCCTGTTACCTACCGGAGACTGCTCCTGGGGAGTGGTGATCACTGGAAGATGCTTCTTCCACACACCTCTTTGCATTGCCCATCCTCAAACTGTCCCACACAGATGAGTTACGATGCTCTTTGTTACTCTTTGGATATTGGGTGAGGACATTGAGGATCTGGTAGTCTTTAAAAACCAGAGGTAGAAGCTTTGATGATGGCTAACACAAAGGAATAGGATGCCTTTGGTGTCAGCCCATTATTCTGAAGCTTCTTTTAGTGTTAGCAAGTTTAAGCCAGAAGCATTTACTTTCCAAATTCAGAACAGACTATACAGTTGCAGACTTTGCAGGAATAAGTGAACTGAAACAAAAAGGGAAAAAAAGAGGCATGTTTCTATCACTCAGTTTTTTCAAAAGATTTCTCTCAGCCTGACCCGACTGTACAACTGACAGATGGCATCACGATTGCTATGTGAGGACTTAGTCTTCTTGCAGTTCTTACTCAGCTCTATCTTTGAGGTTGTGTTTATGAAAAAGATCCTAGGTCTGAGAACCTCTGCTGCTTTTTGTAATCTTAAATTTATCTTTGGACTCCACCCACCCATCAGCCCACATAGAAGGAATCTCATCCTTCCTGTCATGAAGTCATTGCTTGCTAGCTCCCACTTTGAAGGTGGCAAAGTCTCTCAGGTGTTCTTACAGCCTGGGGGCAGATAGTTAAGGCTCATTCCTATCCTTGCCTGAGCCCTTAACAAGGTTTGTTAACTTATTATAAAGCACGACATCCTTTTCCATCCACTGGCTTAGGAAATACTTAAATGCCAAGTGTTTGTGTAAAGCTTTTTCATATTAAAAACTACACAGTCTGCATAACGAACCTGAAAACCTTATGTGAATCCTTGGCATTGTTATTGTATGAAAGTATGAAATGTATGTATGTATGAAAGCTCATTACTAGTTGCTCTGAGACAAGAAACAAGAATAATCCATTACTGTGAGGTGAGAATAGTCACGGGGTGCACATGATCTGATTTTGGACCCAGATTAACTCAGTTCTGAGCCCTTGTTTGCACCTTGGAAGGGCTCTGCTCTCCCATCTTCAGCTACATGTGAGTATTATCACCATAGTGTTTTAAGCTGGTCAGAATTAGCTCACCCACCTTTTTCTGCCATGTGTTCACACACGGCTGCTGTTACCTAGGCTGTGGCTATGTGTCTCTGTTCTTTCTGAGTGCTTGGGCATACTTAAGACTCTGGCTAAGTGTTTGGGCCTTGCTGTCCATATTAACCCTCCTTCCTGGCCTGCCAAGGTGGTGCAGAAGCACCGGGCTGTAATGCAGTACGTCAGAGGTGGCGTCAGGCCAAAGTAAAGGGTCTTTCAGAATCTCTGTCCCAGATAGTTAACCGTGCCATGCTCTGTGCGCTCAGGATGACAAGGGAGAACAAGAGAGCACACAAACTCTGTCCCAGTTTAATGGTTTTCTGTACCAGCCCCAGCATAAAGGGTGCTATTAAAGCAGCTCAGAGATTGCTCCGAGTTCTACAAACTCTCTATGACCTTATGTATTTGGAGAGAGGAATAGGTTATGTTAAGGTTTAAAATGAAATTAAATGAAAAGTGATTATTTTTCTGCATTACTGAAGAAGAGAAGGATCTGACGGGTTACGACTGATCCCAGTTCCCCCCTTCCCCTTTCTCTTTTATTCCAGTTTTAAGTCATTGTTAACAAATCAGGAACAGAGGAGTTGATATACTATTGTTAGGAATACAGGGAGTAAAGACTGATACATCCAAATGCTTGTCTTTTTTTTCCAGCTGTCAAGCAAAATTATACAACCTCTCTACAAGTCTCGCTTTGCATAAGCACGTCTTAAGGATGTGTGTACTTTCATTGGCCAGTTTAGCCACGAGAATACAGAATTATGTGCTGTTTTGTACTCCTGTATTGACTTAAACCACTGAAATTACATCAGTACGTTCCCTGAGCATGAATGCATTATATAAAGGCACATCTACTCGTTCTCTTTATTGCTCTGGATGTTGGGGAAAGATGATTAACCAATATGAAACATTCTTATGCTGGTATGACAGCTTACATGTTTGAGGGTGTTCTAGTTTTGTTATTTTGGAGGGTGGGGGGGAACCCAAACCCCAAACTAAACCCCAAATCCTACCTCTTTTCAAAGTAGTTAAACAAACTGTGTATTGATTAGGTCTGATGTGTACTTGTTATTACTGCTTCTCTATGCAGGTATTTTGGGACTGGTTGTTTACATACAACTGAATGTTTGTATAAGTAGTTGCAGATTCAGTCAGGAAGCTGGTAACAAAGTACTAGTAACAGCAGGGCTAAAGACCTTTCATTATTTCTATTAACATGTCACTTTTGTTTGTAGAATGAAATGTGTCTTGCCACACAACAGCTTTCGAAGCAGCTCCTTGCCTATGAAAAGCAGGTATGTTGAACATATGCCTTTGATTTCTTTTCAACCTCAGCACTTGTGAAGAAGTCTTTGTAGATAGTGTGATTTCCAGAAGTGCTTAGGGCATTGGCTTTACTTGGTTTCGTGTGAAGGCTGGTGTAAAATTCCCCAGCATGTTCAAGGGAGTTAGGTCACTTCTGAAAATAATAATAAAAAAACAAAAGTGCAAAATGTGAGTTCATAAATTTATGAAGATGCAAGCCAGTTTGTTCCGATTGTATGGCTATGACTTAAAAATTAGTATAATAAGCATTAATTATATGTTGTCCAAAATCCATTCATTTAAAACAAGAGGAGCAGGGTAAAAGAGTATGTATTAATGAGTTACTATTTTTCCATTTAGTTTTATCGTTTATTGCATTGTGTACGAGTATTCATTACCTTTGTAGTAAAACACATGTTGTATTTTATACTCACTTTTATTGATTTACAGACCAACTGTGTGTTTCTATTTTCAGCATTTTGCATTAGGTAAAGGAGATGAAGAAGTGATATCCACCCTTCATTACTTTTCCAAAGTTGTGGATGAGGTAATTTGAATTGCCGATATTCTATTTTCACAATATAGAATATTGGTGGTTTTTCTTTTGGTCTTTGTCATTTTGATTCTGAGCCTTTCCACTGAAGGCTAGGTTGTGCCTGGGTTTTATAGAATCATTTAATTGGGGGGGAAAAAAAGTATAATATCCTTTTGTAATGGTTAGAGCTGTTTCTGTGGCTTCGTCCCACATACTGTCCTCAGAGCAAAGCTGAACTTCCTAAATAGGGGAATTAGAAAAGAGACTGAAACAGGATGTTTCATCTAGGCGGGGGCCATTTTTAATTTAATTCCATTTAAAAATGACATTTATATTTTTAAGGTTTAAACACTGCAATATGAGCGAAAACCTGCCAGGGATGGATGCAGGGCAGCTGTGAATTAGTAAAGTTGCAGTTTAGTTGCTGTGAGATCACGCAGAATCCAGAGATGTCTGGAGGAGGCTGCAGAAATGCCTGCTGAAGGCAGGTTAGGTACTACAGCTGTGTGCGCTGAATACTTCTGCTCTCTGTAGGTTGTGGCTGAATACTGAGAGCCTTTCTAAATGCTTCTGTTAGACCTGCCCATATAACATTTCAATATAATCTTAGTATCTAGGTCCTTATTGCTTAAGTATCATTTGTCACATCACTCTTTCCATTGTGAGCAGGGCTGTGCCATCAGAAAAGTGTTGTTGTTCTTGTTAGTCTACTTTCTACTTTTGTTAAGAAAGCATAAGGCTGTACTTTTTGGGAGAGGAGAGGAGATAGGAGCGTTGTGGGGCAAAAAAGAAGTTAAAATTTTTAGAGCCCGTGGGTAACTCTAACAGTGTAGTGAGAGGAATCCCAAAGGTTAACTTTTCCCTTAGGCTTCTCCTGCTGCAGGTCTGCTCTCAGGGGATACTTGAAAGGACCATTTACTGTCACAAGTCTTATACTTGTCTATGTGAACTACGAATAAATCAAAACAAGAACTTTCTCCTTCCCAGGTACAAGAGAACCATTCCATTTGGGAGCAGAAAGCTGAAAGCCTCTCTGTTCAGTTCTGTCAGTCACATTTTCCCTCAGAAAAATTTGCTCCATTCCTCAGCTTCCTTTTCTGTGTGTTAGCTACCCCTTGTACCTGTTTCTCAGTTGTCTGTTCTACAGGCATTGAATTGTTCTGGTTTAGTTTTGTACTGTCTCATTGGAAATACTGACTTCATCCTCACCTGCATAACTCCGCCCAGAGGCCTCCAGGGTACCGTGAGCAAGTGGGCAGAGTATCATGTCAGCGTGTGGCACACTCCTAGTTTGTAGTATCAGGTGCTTGAGCAGTGTGATTGATAGTTGTCCTACCTGAACCCATCTAATATTCTTAGCATGCCACCACTGACATGAGAGCCTTGCCTTTGTCCTGAACAGCGTCATATGAGTACTTTAAAATATGCCTCGATATGCTGAATTTTAGAGAAACACACAAAACAGGAACAGGAAACTACTTTGAAGGTAAAATATTGAATGGGACCTTTCATTGTGTTTGCCCCCTGTTGTGATTGTGTCCCGGGTAACCCTTATGAATGGAAAGAGATTCTAGTCATGGCGGTGGGACTGTAACCTTGTGGTGTAGAGACTAACAAAAACTGGTTAATAAAGGCTAATAACAGATTAAATCCTGTTGGGTTAAGCATTAACATTAATGGTCAAGTGAACTGCCCTAATATGGTATGTGGGAACTGACAAGTTCTTGGATCCTTGGAAAACACCAGGCAGGAATTAAGCATTTGGGGGAAAATCTGCATCTGTCTCACATATCTTGAGAAATGTATTTTAAGCACTGAAGTACATAATGTCCTTTTTTTGTCTGCTGGGCACAAATGGCAGGTGTGCTTCTTCAGCAGCTGTAGAGTGCTGTTATTTTTATTTTTTAATTTACACTGTATCTTAGGGCATTCCTCTGTTCTATGTTTCAGCTCAATATTCTTCATTCTGAACTGGCAAAACAGCTTGCAGATACAATGGTTCTACCAATAATACAATTTCGGGAAAAGGATCTCACAGGTAAATTTTATTTTAAGTTTTAATTTTCCTCATGTGTTCCTTCTTGCTTATTTCGCAATAAACTGATATATAATGTCATGTAATAATTCGTTCTTTGATGATTCACAGAAAAGTTTTTTATGTTGGTGTTTTTTTTCTGCTAGAGAATTTCATTGACAGGTGCATGCTTTTACTCAGACTTAAATAGTGCAAGTTCACCGCATAACATTTTATGCACCGTATGGTGCAAGTTTGAAAATACACGGCTTTGTTCTTTATTGGGTCACACTGCTTTTACACTAGTGTAATTTTACTGAAGTCATTGATGTTATAATGGCCTACAGAAGGAAAATTTAGCAGTGAATCTGGCTTGCAAACAGTATTTATCCCACTTCAGAAGTTTGGGGTTGTTTGAAATGCAGGAGCAAGAAGACTTTATTAACTTTGAGGCATAGTATGTTTCCTCCCTTTTAACGAATCTGTCCGCTTTAAATCCTTGCCATCCAAGGGTAGTTCCAAGTAACCTGATTGCACAAACTTGGAAATTCATTGCTTAAACAGCAGAGCAATAATGCAAACATTTGGTGTAATTTCAAAAGAAAGAAGTTCATATTCAAGGTCAAGGACACTCTAACCTATTCATGCAACAGAAACACGAGTTTTTACTGCAGCATCTTCTTTTTCTTTTTTTTTAAAGCCCACTTCTCAACTCACTTAAGCTCAGTCCTGTTTATGTACTTTTAAAGACATCGTTTTGATGGGAGACAAAACAAATACAGCAAAATAATGACTAGTTAAGGTTCCTTATATCATAGCATCTCATTTGAAATTGTGAAGACATCAATGGATGCCTTTTTTAGAATATAATGTCAAATATAAAGCAGCATTTGGATGGGAAGATCTTGGTTTTATAAACACTTTCCCACCTCTTTAATGTGGCTTCACTGATACAGTGATTCTGCTCCCATCTTTATGGATTCTGCCTCGCGGTTCATAAAAGGCATAAAAAGAAAATGGAAGTGGAGCCTGCAACAAAAGCCTCAGCTGCTTCATGACACAAAATGAAAGGTTCTTCAGCTTCCCTGGATGTTAAAATCTTTTGTTCTATCCATCCATCCATCCCTCACAACCTCAACTTTTCTCTGACACAGTCTGTAGAACAGAATTTTTAGTAGAGGCCTGGCCATATTGAAATTTCATCATAGGATTAAACAAGGAAGATTAACTGCGTTCTTGGTTTTTACTTTTGGTCTTGCTATGTGTATGTATTGAATACAGAAGCCTCTAGGTACAAGTTAGTCACACCTGGGAAGAATTACTGTCTTTCTGCGTTAGAGTCATGAGGAACCGTTTTGGGGAGAAAAAGGTGGCACGAAGCTGATTAATGTGTAGGTTGCTACAAATAATCAGAGACCATGATGACATCATACAATTTCCCCTTAATCTTTTCACCGTTGCATAATGTCTGCTCTTGTGAATGTGCTTTCCCTGTAGTTTTTTGAGAAGGGTTTTGCCAGTTGCAGCATACTTTGGTATGGACGCTGAGAGTGCCTTGTGCCCAACACTTGCGAAAGTTGAGTCGCCTGTTTACTTTCTCTTCCTTCTACCTGCATCAGAAACTCATGGCCAGTGTTTGTTATGTAAGCATCGTAGCCAGCAGTCAGATGTGTTAGATAGATAGTTCTTTTCACAGAGAAACTTAGCAAAAAATGTTTCATGTTGATGAAGATTCATGTACAGGAAAGGGGCTTAGTTCATATGTCTCTGGGACTTAGATTTCTTGGTATTGCATAAGCATTGTTGGGAAGTTGTTCAGAACTGCTGATCTTTTATGATAGTCGTGGGCCTTTTGTCGTAACAAGCACACTGAAATGGTGCTTCTCTGGGAAATTACACTGGCAGATAAGGAATCTTTTTCATAGGGATAACTTGCTCAATCAAATAAACTCAGTCAACTCTTAATTTGCTATCTGCCTATTCATTTCTCTAGCAGCTGATCTGGTTTATCATTTTCAAGACAGGCATAACTTATGCATCTCTGCTTTGAAAGGATTAGAATGACTTACGCATTAAATGTGCCATAAATGGTCTCAGTTGAACAAAGTGTTTACAGCTGTTTTTACTTTGAATATTTGATTTCTCTTTTCCAGAAGTAAGCACGTTGAAGGATCTGTTTGGCCTTGCTAGCAATGGTATGTTTCCCTGTTTTGTTTGTCTCTAATGGTGTGCACCTGTTATATCACAAGAAGACATTTTTAATCTATGCACACACACATCACATTTCTAAAAAAAATAATATTCCTTGTCTACAGAACATGACGTGTCCATGGCAAAGTATAGCAGGTTACCGAAAAGGAAAGAAAATGAAAAGGTAATGAACGTGAAAGGGAAAAGGAAAAGTTTTTATCAGCTGTTCTGTCTGCATCATTGTTCACGTACAAACTTTGGAGAGTTCGTCAGTTAAATTCACAGTAGCTCAGGAGTACTTGCGATTTCGTTTCCAAGCAGGCACAAAGCTTTTAAACATCAATTCAGCAAAGTTTCACCTGTTTTCTCCAAGTTAGGCAAGTGATCAAGTATTGTGCTGAACTAGTGCCCTTCAGATCCAGGGGCACTCTTCAGACAGAGGCAATCCAAGTGGCTATAAATAGATTTGTATAGGCCTACTGTTGTACAGCTGATGTGATGATGCTGTATAACTGGGTACAATTCATTGTGAACTGTCGCGAAGCCTTGTGTCTGCTATTTATAAAGCATTCCATTTTTTCGTGTCTACCTTCCTGCTAAATTTCTCTGTATGGATTGTCGTTTCACTTACAGTACACATAACTCCGTTGGTGGGATTGTTTTACGTTTCTTCTTTGCCCGCTGGACTACTATCCCAAAATATATCCCCGTGTGCCAAAAAGTGTGTGATTGGCCATATCCTAAGAGCGCATCAGTTCTACAGGATGGTCCTTTAAAGGAAATGCATTACAAAGAGTGATAAAACATATTGTAAACTATTCATCTCTGAATTCTGCGCTTGCAGGCTTGTGTTGTGATCTCAGCTGCAAATAAATTTCTTGCACTGAGATCAGGTCCAGAATTTTAGTTGTGGTAGTTACGTAGTTTATGGTCACAGGGGCTCCCCAAATGCTTAAGTATCTTGCCACAGAAGGGCTTGAAGTCCTTTCTTTGGGGTTTGGATTTGCTTTTTTAGTTTCTCATCCTTCATTTTAACGTGGAGAAGTTCTGTGATGAGAGTTGTTTAAAGATAACTTGAAAATAATCAGTAACTATATCCATATGCACAGTAACACTTTGTCAACCTCTTTATCAATTTTTATTCAGCTTAAGGCAGAAGTGGCAAAAGAAGTGGCAAATGCAAGAAGAAAGCAGCACCTTTCATCTCTGCAATATTACTGTGCCCTGAATGCTCTGCAATACAGGAAGAGAGTTGCAATGATGGAACCTATGCTAGGATATACACGAGGACAGGTATGGACAGTAAAGCGTCTATATCACTTAGACATGGCCCTAGGAAAAGTAAAACATTTTAGCTCTGGATTTTTTTTTTGAGAAATGACAAATGGTGTGGGGGGTGAAACTTTTGTTCAGCTTGCCTAGATTATAACAACTGATTTTGTTTGTGGCAGATATTTGAATGATTAGATATTCAGGAAAGACACCAATGATAAAAAAATTCAATGCACTTATATGCAAAACCAGCCTGGGGTTAGTTTTTTCACGGCTAAACTATCAGTGCAGCAGCATTTACTTCCACTGTTTACTCTGCCTGCACAAACTCTCCTACGTAGCAATTCCCTTCCTAGCACATAATGTTCAGCATACTGATGAAGAGTGTACACGATAGGGAACAGAGCATGCACTGGAGAACTGGAAGGACAGAACAGTAGAGTGGATTGGGCATAAGGCTGGCAAATTCTCTTCCTAATCTTTATTCTGCCAGCAATTTGATAGAGCATTTCTCAAGTCTGTAAAATGCGGTTGTAATACGGATAATCTGACTCTCCAGGATGTCAGGAGGATCAACAAACTAGTATTTTCACAGCACTTGATTCCCATTACCACCCGTTTTAAGAGTCTGTTGTGCTTCAACATTGAGGAAAGAAAGCGTTGGGAAAATGAGAATTGGGCTGTGAAAACAGGAAAAAATGGATACAGTGCTGTTTGAGATTTAGTGTGGATCATCATCTCCATTGCCCTGTGTCTTTTGCAGATCACGTGCCCCGAATAAAATAGGTAATAAATGAGAATTCAATCACTTTCCCCACCATGGGGGTTCACACTGCTTCTCTGCTGTAATTCTACGAAGTGAAAGAGCTGCATTGGTTTCCTTAACTGGAAGCCAAACAGAACTTTTTCCCTGTATTTTTTCTGGCAAAACTGCCATATCTCAGTGCTTTACACAGGAAGGTCCTAGGTTGTCATGTCATTAGCTACTCATGACTGAGTAGCCAGAAGTCAGTTGATATTGATAGTTAAATACTGTGAACCGCCCTTCAGCCCACGTATACATTTTCTTTATTAATTACTCAAAACATGTGCCTCATATTTCACGTTTCCAACAAATGAGCAGGTCATAAGGAATTTTTGGAAGAAGTAGTGGCTAATACAGTGTTTATTTGACTGAAAACTGACATCAACATCTAAGCTACGTGTGTCAGTCTGTCATCAGTGGAATTTAGAGCTCTTTCCTCCTGAAGTAGGCTTCTGAAATAGAATAGGTGAATCATTCTTGAAGAGAGTGTGCTTTCTCTCCTTTGTCTGTGAAAGGGAGTCTGTGGTCAATAAAATGGTTGCAGAAATCTGAGTTACAGGTGAGAGGAATCCCACATCCCAAAGTTCGGGAAAAGCAGTGGAATTACAAGTAAAATTGGATGAAATAGCTAATAAGTTGCTTAATAGCCTAGAATTTGCTTTTACATCTCTTTCTGGAGTAGTTCACTGATTTTTTTTTTTTTTTTTTTTTTTTAAGCTAATTAATTGCACACACGTGCTAGCTGTGTCCATGTTTCACACAGTTACCAGTAGGTCCTAACAATGACTGTGTGCCCCACAGCAGGTAATCCAAGGTCAAGTCTACACTGAGTGCTTTGCGGCTGTTGTGTGCCTGCTGAGCCATACCAGCTAAGTGAATTCATCTTCTGTCACAAAAGGTGCATTTTGGCCTTAGAAGCTTTTTTTAGCTCCTTCAGTAGAACAAAATCCAGGGTAAATCTGTAGTTGATATAACTGATTGCCTTGGAGGCTTCTGCTAGCACAGCTACACTTCATCACTTTCCTGACTGACTTCGCTATAGCAGTTTAAAAATTTCCAGGTTGGAGTTGGTAGTCCAAGTTGGACTACAAAATCTAAAGGATGATATGTGTCCCATTCATTTTGATATGGTGGCATTGCACGCAGTGGCTCATAACACCACTAGAACCAATTCTGCACAGTGCTAGTATGGGAGAAGGCTACCTGTTCCCTTATTTCAGTCGTTTAGCAAGTTCATTGGAAACATACCTGTCAGCAGCCAATAGCTTATGTGTGTGTAAAAGGGTGTGTGAAAATGTTGAAAGTTGCAAAAGTGAGAAGTACAAAGAAAGGCAACGCAGCTGTTTTGACCCATGTGTTTGATCGCCAGCCAAAAGTATCAGTCATAATGGGATTGCTCTTAACACAGTCCCCACAATCTGTTATTTGTCTGCCAAAGCCAAAATAACTTCCAGTGTTATTTTGTGGGTTTTTTTATTGTTGGTTTTTTTGCTTTTCAGATCAACTTTTTTAAGAAAGGAGCAGAGATGTTTTCCAAAAGAATGGACAGCTTTTTGTCATCTGTTTCAGACATGGTTCAAAGGTAACACAGTACTTTAGCGCTGTAACCTTCAACTCATAACGGAGAGTGCCTCTGTTTCTTTCTCATGAGAATCCTTTCATGCTTGCATTGCATTGTTGGGCATAGTTTGTTAAAGCAGCATGTGGAAAGGCGGTATGTTTGTACATGTAAAGGAAAACGCTGTCAGTGCACTGCAGAGAGTATTTTTACAGTATAGCCATGAACTATATACTGCAAAGTGTTCACATGCTTTCTTACATCCCCGTGTCTCTTCATGGACACAAAGCATGGAATCTGGGCTTGAAATGCGTTAATAGAATTAATATAATAGAGCTAAAGTGCATTTTGAATTAGAGGTATTTATACATGCCGGGTCTTCTGTAATAATACTGTAACAAAACCCATTAACCTCTCGAATAACGATTTAGGGCCTATAGTGTTTGATGTTGTAGCTACGCAAGGCAAACAAAACTCCTCGCCCTAGAGAACATATTCATTGCATCCACTACAGGCTGTGTCGGTCCACTGAGTTCAATCTGCTTTGGCTAAGTCCTTATTTCAATAAAGTGCCTCACTTTTGTACTCCTAATTTTATGATTATTTTTTCTCACACACCCCCTCAGTGAAGGCTGACATTTTCTTTATAATTAAGTCCCCGTAAATGTAAACTTTACATTTAAAATGTAATCATATTAGAGAGAACATTAATCATTTCTTTTAAATCATCTGGAACACTAAACTGAGTCCTTCACTTTATTGCTTCATACCTTTCATATTGGACTGTATCCAAATCATTACTTATTCTGAATTACTTATTCTGACTCTGGTGGCATTTTAAATAACACATACTTGTTAATTTGAGAACAGTGTTATATGTGATCTCTCTGTATAGTAGATTCTTTCATTAAATTATTCTTTACTTCCTGTACCTCTATACTTTTTTATATATCTTTTTCACTCACTTCTGAAATAAATCCCTCGACAGTCTACATAGCATTTGTACAGACTGGAGGACAGATTTTAAACTGCCTTGAAATAGTGCCCTTTATTTAATAAGGCTAGAGCACCTTGCTTGTGTCTTACAGGCACAGTGAGGATCCTGCCATTGGATCCTCACCATAGAATAAGCCCTTGTTTTCCGAAGTCTGATGGATTTGAATTCTGGATAGTACACAGTAGTAAATGGAAGCAAAAATAGGCTGCTCAGTTGGCTTGCTGAGTCTGTTTTTTGTGTTTTAAGTCTGTCACACAGCAACGCTTGAAAGTGCAACTCAAATGTAACTAGTACAGGAGTGTGACGTCTTTGGAAAAACCAAGAGAGAAGCTTGCAAAATTCTGAATGACACTGTGCAGCTTAACAATTACTGGCACAGGACATGGTTTCATGACTTAAGATTGCACAGCCACTGAAAACTGTGCTGCCTACTCCTTTCCTTCTTTAGTGCTGGGGATCACAAGGCCTCAGTGAGTCAGATCTTCTTGCTAATCAAGCTAAAAGCTTTTTATGTGTCAGATTTGTTTTCTTGGACCAACAAAGCCGATGGGACCCATTGTGCAGTTTCAGAATTTCAGCAGTGATGCAGTTTTGCATCTATTTACACTGATTGTGAAACTGAGTCTTCATATTTAAAAGTATTTTCATTTATACAGTGAATATTGCTAACAGTGTAAAAACACCTAAGAGAGGACAGATCACTAAGATAGTCTCAGTAACCAATTGGTCTTACTGCCACAAATGTATATAATTTCAGAATTGTCAGCTTTTCTCTCCTTCCTACTTTGAAGAGAAGAGAAACATGCCATAGGAAGAGGAATCCAGTCTTGGGAACCGTGAAAATGCCAGGGCAGTTTTGTTGGAAGCAATTTGTGGTGCAACAAAAATGACTGATCAAAAGATTCATTGAAGTAGCGCTTATGTAAAAACCGGCAGGACTGTTCCATTTTATTTCAAAATTTTATTTTAAATTTTTTAAAAAAAACTATTTTAAAATTTATTTATTTTTTAAATTTATTTTATTTCAAAATTTAAATTATTCTTATTTTGACATTTAATGATAATGTTGAAAGGCACTAGCTTGCAAAATATGGTGTAATTTAATTCAGATCTGATGATATTACTCAGCCTTTATAACTCAGCCTCTCATATGACTTGGCTAGGTGGTAAGATGCACACAGCTGGTGTCATTTTGGAAGTGATGTGGGAGCTTAGGAAGTCTCAGCTTTCTAAAGATGCAGAAAAGCTGGAAATAAGCTAACATAAAACAGACTAACACCATGATGCAAGAGTTATGACTCTTCATCTGGCCAGTCAGATACTGCGCAGTGCTGACTTAAATGCAGCACTGTATCTCTATATTACTTCAACAGTTACAGGATATCACCAACTTCTACAAAAGACTGGGGAGGAGAACAGGAGAGGAATCATATGTACTTGGCTTGTACTTTTCCGCAGGTTTTTGCCACTGTCAGAGACAGGATAGTGGACTACATGGATCTCTGGTCCTGCTGTGTGCAGCCTGTGTTATGTGCTCCTGTTCTCCAAAAGGTTTAACCGCTTGGGCGGGAAGTAGGAAGCAAGTTGCTTATTGCATAGGTGCAGGTATTAATGACTTTCTAAGGTATGCAATGACAAGTATTCTTATGTTCCCACCTCATGAGTTTTCCTAGTATCCCGGACACAGTTAACTCAAGTTTGGAAAAGTTAATAAAGAAATCAAATATTTGCTAATATTGTTTCTCTGAAAGTCAAAGAACAGCTGCTGCAGTATGGACCTCGAGAGGTCGTCTAGTCCACTCTCCTGCTGACAGCAGGGTCAGTTAGAGCAGAGTGCTCAGCACTGTGTCCAGTCAAATTTTGAGCATCTCTCTGTGTCTGTCCCTCTCTCACACATGGCACACAGGGTATCTGGTTACAGCTTGTGTCCATTGTCTCTCCTCACTGTGCACCTCCAAGAAGGGTCTAGCTCCATCTGCCATGTACCCTCCCATCAGGTAGTTAAGCTAGCAGTAAGATTCCCCCCCCCCCCGTAGCCTTCATTTCATGAGGCTGAAAAACAGTTCTTGCAGCTGCTTCTCATGTCACATGCGCTGGCCCCCTAGCCATCTCGGTGGCTCTTCAGTTGACTTCGTTTCTGCCTTTTGTGTGCTGGGGCACCAAAACTAGACACAGGACTCCTGTTGGAGTCTCACAAGTGCTGAACAGATGGGAATAATTACTTCCTTTGACCCGCTGGCTATACTCTTGCTCATGCAGCCCAGGATGTGACTGTCCTTTTTTTGCCACAAGGGCACGGTGCTGGCTCAATGTTCAACTTGTCCTTTAGGACCCCCAGGTCCTTTGCTGAAAGGTGCTTTCTATCCAGATGCCTCCCACCCTTTACAGCTGCATGGGGTTATTCCATCCCAGGCAGGACTTTGTATTTGTCTTTACTGAACTTCATGAGGTTCCTGTCTGCCCATTTCTGGAACATGTCAAGGTCCCTCTGAACAGCAGGCTTTCACTCTACCGTATGTGTCAGTCTTCCCAATTTGGTGTCATCTGCTCCTATGGGTTGTCCAGGTCCTATTAAACATGGTCTTAACATGCAGGAATTCCCGCATGTTATAAAGTTGCAGGAATAAGACAAAGTTCTGTGAAAGCTAAGAGATTGTATAGTGAAGCCAGCTTCGAACTGTGCTGCTATACTAGAGCAACATCTATATATGTTCAGCAGCATAAATTCATACAAGCATGGATTTATAAGCTGTCTCTCAAAAAACTCTTCACTCTCAACACTTAAATGTTTCTCATGTGTGCTTGTTTCGGGTTTACAGAACAATCTCATAATTCTGATGATCATCTCTCTATACTGCTTGAGGAAAGAAGATGACTACATTTAGTACAAATTGCAAAAAAGAAAGCATAGCTACTGTATGAGACATATTGAGAGTAACATCTTCAAGCTGGGCTTTCAATATAAAGAGCAAGGGGAAATCCTGGCTGTGCTTTTGCTGCCAGCCTGCCAAAGATAGCCATATTTTCCTTAAACCATTGTTATTACCTTCAGAGCATATGCATCTTGTCTGTTTAGGCTCAGATGACATTTTCTGGGAGCAGTTCCCCATTGTATGCCTCTTCCTTCCATTCTTTCCTAACTGCACCGATTTATCTAGTCCTCAGAGAAAGCCTTGGACATGTAGGCTTACATTATATTTCCTATAAAGTCTATTCTAAAAATAAACTTTATCTGGCACTACTCTCCAATATACTCTCAACTGGTATTTGTGTTCACTTTGGGTTACAGATGTTAGCTATGTCCTGGTATAAATTGACTAATGATGGCTTTGGGTTTGTTCTTGTGTTGTGTTTTTTCCCCCCCCCCCAGCATACAGGGAGAGTTGGATGCTGAAGCTGAAAAAATGAGGGTATCCCAGCAGGACTTAATTGCCGTTAATGAATCTGTTTACACCCCAGATTCTGATGTAACTTCACCTGCTATCAATAGAAATCTCATCCAGAAGGCTGGCTACCTTAATCTTAGAAAGTAAGAAGACTGTTGCTACCCACTGGTTTGTTTAGTTGCTGACTAGTTGGTACTTCTGTTTCTTGTTAAGGTCGTAAGACTCCTCAGGTAATGATGTTTGAGGCTCCTGAATCACTGTGGTAGCTGTACTTTTCAGCTCCTAGGTATCTTTGTCATCTTTGGAAATGTGTTTCAGAAGCTTAAACCAAATTAGAGGCATTTGAGACTGTTTTCCTGAGAACAGAAATTTACTTCTGGTTGGATTCACCTACAGGGATGATTTCCTGCATTCGGGTGGCTAAAAACTAGAAACTGATGGGGCTGGGTTCAGATTGTTCCCAGTTCTTAGGGGTAATGAAAACATAGTGTTTACAAAAACAAACAGCTATATTTTGTAGTTAATAGGTGTTTTCATAAACGACCTCCTTTACATAAATAAAAGCTTTATGGACAATGCAAGTGCATAACTTTGAATGCATACCATACATTACTTCTGTAGATTTTCCAAATAAAATCTTTCATCAGCTTCCGTAGGAGCTATGTATATTGGTGGCATGTAGTAACCCTGTTCATGTGATTGATTAAATACCAGTTTATTTCTGTTTGACTAGTAATTTTTTTTTTTTTTGTGAGTGGACATTTATTAATTTCTCGTAGCATTCTAAGAGCTGGGTTGCAATATGATAGGACTCCATAGCTAGGGGGAAGATGGACTCTGAGAAACTACTTGCAGAAGATACTTTTTTTAATGATGATTCTTTGTGCTGAAATTGCTCATGCTGCTCTTCAGCTTGAAAATATTTTTTTTTTTTAAATCCAGCTTAATAGTATTTTATGTCAGTTACTCAATACCAATAATTCTTTTATTCCTTAACTAGGAGGTACTGCAGAGAATGTTTTTAACTTGGGATGTTTGGAATTAGTTAATTCTTGAGCTTTCATTAAGGATTAGTCTATGCTAGGAATAGGTGCTGCTTTTACTTCTTAACAGAGACTCATCATAAAAAAAATCCGGGGTTGAACATAAAGTTCAGATTAGCATCAGGATATGTTTGCAGTTTCATATATGTTTGGAGTATTTCTAAACAGTAATGAGTCTTTATCACTGCATCTTCTCTTCAGCAAAACAGGTCTGGTGACTACAACTTGGGAAAGACTGTATTTCTTCACTCAAGGTGGCAACTTGATGTGTCAGCCAAGGGGAGCAGTAGCTGGAGGATTGATTCAGGACCTGGACAACTGCTCTGTTATGGCTGTAGACTGTGAAGACAGAAGATACTGCTTTCAGATCACTACTCCTACAGGCAAAGCGTATGAGACAGGTTTTAGTTGAGGACAGCCAGTCACGCCTACCCTTTCAGATGCTGTTTCGCGTAAAACATGCTTGCTGTAATAGTAAGCTTTTCTGGGTTTCCAGAAGGGTGTTTCCAAATTAAAAGCATGTTCCTTCCCATCCTCCCCCACAAATGCCTGAACCGCACATGCGGTATCTCTTAGCTGCAGCTTATTCATGATTTTTGTTCCTTTGATGGTTAATAGATACAAAGCTTGGTGATGTTATTGTAAGACCTGGAGTCAAACAGTCCTGGTGTCTGCTGCTAGCACTGATACACTATGTTTATATTTTAGGGGTATAACCCTTCAAGCAGAAAGCAAGAAAGAATATGAGGAGGTAAAAATATTTTCTTAATGTTGTTATTCTTGTATACAAGTGAGCTCGAAGAGTTCAATTTCATGTTTCCCTTCCAGTGGATTTGTGCCATCAACAACATCTCCAGACAGATCTATCTCACTGACAATCCAGAGGTGGGAGCTTGTTTCCATCTTTCAGTTTGTTCCTTCCAACTTGCTTTCCCGTTGTGCTTTACATGGCCATGTAAAGTATGTGTAGAAAGGAGCTGTTCTGTCTTGTTTTCATAGGCAGCTGCAATCAAGTTAAATCAGACAGCCCTACAAGCAGTGACACCCATTACCAGCTTTGGGAAAAAACATGAAGTTCACCGCCCCAGGTACCATTCTCACTTGCACGGACTAGAGACTGTGCGCTCAGTCGTGCTCTTTTTTACAGGGCAGCAGTAGCCTGGGACAAAGCCCTCTCTAGGCCCTGGCTTTGCAAGCCTGCGTGTTCCAGCAAATTCCTCTACTTCTGACGTTTCCTACAAAAAACCGTTAAGAGATGCTAAGTGTTGAGGGTAACGCTTATTGTTCCACATCACAGCTTTGAAGCTCCTTGCAGTTGCCATTGGGATTTTGCTGTTTCTTCAGAAACAAACACAATGCTTTACTTGTAAGTGCTTTGCCATAAGGGAATGATTTGTAATGTGGGTAATACAGCGGAGTCCCCAGCATGCACTGAAGTAAGTATATTCCTGCATATTACCTCAAGCAGTTCCTGTCAGTCTGTCACAGGAATATGCCTTACACAGCTGTCAGAATAATTACTATGGTTCTCTTGTGCTCATACAGGTCAATCAATAAAGCTCCCCACCTTCAAATAGTGTTAATAATGCTCTAGGATATGCTTATATTCAAAATATGTATTTTCTGTATCGTTTCTTTGTGTCCACATGATCCTAGCATCTTGCTCAGTGGGAATTCTTCAGACTTCATCATCAGAGTTGGCTTTCAAGCCCAGTGCTGGACTGAAATCCTGCTTTCAGCAGCAGTGTGATAAATAAAATAGGGCAAGTTTGTGTCACACTGACTTCAACATGAAGAGACTTCTCTGCAAGTTTTGTCAGAATATTGTAATTTCTTATTCAGATACTTCTAGAAATTCAAACCTTTCCAGGTCTTCTGCCTCTCAGGCCAGTGCCTTTACTATGATTTATGATTCCCTTTATTATGATTGCTTACAGATTCCAAAGATTCCCTATAGCCATGGGGAATGCCAGTCAATTTCTTTCTAATTTTATTCACAGTACAGCTGTTTCACTTCGATTACAGATTTATAAATAGAAGAGTATTGTCATCTATTTCAAAGGAAATAGCTATTTCATTGACAACTCATCTCCCAAGTCACTTTCACATCTGTATGCAACCAGAAAACTTTCCAGAAATGGAAGGATGCTGCTAGTAAACCCAGCGTACCATATGTAGTGATGTGTATAGGTACAACTTCTATAGCTGTAGGAAACTTAGCCTTTCATTCTTTTTGAGAAAAGGTGCAGGAAGAAATCTGAGCCAGTGTGTAGCACTTCTTAACTATCGCATTGTAACAAGCCTGTGGCCAAGTAAGATCTTAAAAAAGATGTCAGGATTGCCATTGACACCTGTAGGCACAAGTCCAGGTCTCTGCTGTTTGAACTGGTAATGTGGCTGTAAATATGGCCACTGGAGGGCAGGGAGGCAAACAGCAACCTATTGCTGAAAGTCTGCCCACGCTGAGTTGCTCTGCACTCAGGTTTAATATACCAGCATTTACTTTTTTCCTAAATAATTTTTGGTACAAAAAAATATAATGGAGATTTTATTAGAGTGCTCAGTAACAGGTAAATAGGAAAATACTCTTATTTATGTTTATATATACTGGTTCAGTCCCACTCTGGATTTTTTGAATAATCTTGTCTCCCTTCCAGAGCACTCATAGAGTGTTATTGATTGAAACATTTTTTTCCATTTTCACTTTAGCCAGAATGTAAAGAATATGGAAAATGATAAAATAATTTCCAGTGAATCGGCTGGCATTGAAGACTCCACACAACTCATTGCTCCTGGAACACCGATTCAATTTGATATTGTACTGCCTGCCACAGAATTCCTGGACCAGAACAGAGGTGGCAGGTATGGCCAGAGGCAGTGAGCGATCACTTTAACAGAGTGACTTCAGGGGAGAAAATTAGGTATTTCAGCATGTGTGCGTGGTAACCAGAATCTGTAATTAGAGTTTTTATTCTTATTTCATAGACGTGCAAACCCATTTGGGGAAACTGAAGACAGCAGCAAAGATGAGGAGGAAGGTCAGTGCTTCATTTTTCCAGATAAAATCGGTTATGATTTTAGGCCTCATTCAGCTGTCAGCTATCCAGTGCCTCTTAATGAAAGCACCTGACACCATGGAGCAGCGCTAACAGATCCATAGCACGGGTGAAAGTAGTTGCCTTTTAGAAGCCAGTCTTTTAAACATCCCTACCTGTGAAAAAACCACCTTTTTCCTTGACAGTCCAAGCTGTATTCCAGATTAGGTTTATTTCACATTTTTAAAGGCAAAAATATATGGTTTGCTTGGTTTTTGTCTTTTATTCTTTTTCTTTTTTTTTTTTTAAAAGTAGCTGTTGACTTCTTTAGAAAGGGTTTGATGGGACTGTATTATAATTCTGCTCAAGTTTGAGGCTGCTTACTAGCCATTTCTTAGGCACATGTACTCTGAAATCCACAATCTAAATCGCACAGAGGCCCAGCATGCAGCTAGCAGCAGCAATGTGTCTCTTTCAACAAAGGGAGAGTTTCTTACTGCTGCCCCCGTTCCCTCCTCCCGGTGACATGCCAGTAAAAGTCAGCAGTCCTGACTTTCCTCTGCCAGCACGCGCAGGGCTCGGACCCTGGCTGTTCTCCTCTTCCTCTGTGCCAGTTACAACCGCTGTCTGGAACCCGCAGTCCCTGTCAGAAAAGTACTCGCAGAACCAAAGCAGAACCTACTGATTTGAACACTCTCGCTTGCCTGTGCTGTCCTGTTGTGAGGCAGGATGGTTGCAAGCTGCCCGACTGCAGAGTAGCTGTGACAAGCAGGCGCCTCCGCACTGGCGGCGGCGGCAGCAGCAGCAGCAGCAGCAGCAGCCGCCTGCTCCACTGCAGCACGCAGAAGAGAGGACAGTGCTTAGGTGGCTGCCCTGCGTCTCAGACCGCACAAGTGGATCCGCGTAGCTCAGCTCAAGCTGATGCTTAACAATCTTTGTGGTGTCTTGTGCAACGCAGACACAGCTGTTCTGGCCTTTGAACAGTCACGTTCAGCAGGAGTCATCCTGCTTTACCTTGCTCACCGCCAGCCATAAAGGGAGCCTGATCAAATGGTGGCTTTGTTGCCTAATGGCTACTTAGTTGTAAATAGGAGTCTTATGGTGATAGTCCATGAGCTAGGAAGCATTTAATGAAAACCTCACTGGAACCAGCTGCATGGAAGGTCAGAAGGACACAGAAGAAAGCAAGGAAGGTACAAGGCTTAATGATAAGAGTTAATTTGATGGAAGCCAAGGCTTGTGCACAATCATAAACTTATCACAGTTTATGTGCACCTGATAATAAGATAGACAAGTGAATTTTACTAGCCAATCAAATAAGGCATAAAGGACCAGTTACACTTTTAAAGCTTCCAAGCAATTGTGGTGGGTTTTTTTGTGTGGTTTGGTTTTTTTTTTCCCCCTTCTCCCCCCCATTCCTGGCTTAAACTGCCAGTTAAACACTGTTGAAAACTGGGTCAGAGCACGGCCTGGCTCATAGCAGGAAGTCACCACCCCCTCAGTCACCACCCCCAGGTTTAGTGTTGAATTTCCAAAGTGGAAAAAATCATTTCACTGATAACTTCACCTATTGGAAAATTGAAGTAGCACAGTGAAGGAAGTCACGCCTTTTATCTTCCAGATTCACTCTTGCAGCAGATGTTCGTAGTTCGGTTTTTAGGATCTATGGCTGTTCAGTCAGATGCCACAAGTGAGGTGATTTATGAAGCTATGAGACAAGTGTTGGCTGCTCGCGCCATTCACAACATATTCCGTATGACTGAGTCCCATCTCATGGTCACCAGCAAGAACCTGAGGTACTGTAAAACCTTCAACTTGTCAACATTCTGTTCTCTTCATACAACTTGTGATGAGTAAAGTTTTTTCAGTTTTGTTTTTCCAAGAAATACACCCTTTGAGGGAGCAAGATCCCAGGATTCACTTTACTTAGTAAAAATGTCTCTTTTCTTACTCTGTAGTACCTAGAAATCCTCCTCCTAAGTTGTAAGAACATCCTACCACAATTTAGGAGATGCAGTGGGGCTATAAAGCCCTGCAAAGACACTGAAAGAGATGCAAAAAAAATGCATTGGAAGATTCCTTACATGTAGTAACAGCGAGACAGCCATCGCTGTCCTGTTGTCAGTATTGGCACTGTACAATATGTTGATACGAGACGTTCACTTTAGCTGGACTTTATGTCCATATGCGTATTAGTGTATTAGCCCATGCACTCAGGATGCTTATCAAATTAGTGATTCAGAAAGATACTAGGACCTACACGTGTCAAGCAGCTGAGAGTCAGGGTCTAGAGTTGAACTGCCATCGACCGACCTGAAATCGCAAATAAAGCATTTGATTCTGTGCATGTGTTTCCTCATCTGTAAAACTGCTGTAGTGATTGCCTTACTATTATAAAGCTCCTTGAAATTACTAGGAATCACTCTAAAATAATGTACTTTTTTTTTCCCCCCCCTACACATAATTGCAGGTTAATAGATCCTCAAACCCAAGTTACACGAACAAGCGTAAGTAACTTTTGTTTTGAATCTGGCTTTTGACCACAGCATTGAATACTCAGTCACATGAACTTGAACTCTTGACCAAGCTAACCATATGCTGGTTAAAAACAATAAATTCTTTATTATACTTATCCAGTTTGAACTCGCCACTGTGACACAGTTTGCTGCTCATCAGGATAACAGGCGACTGATTGGCTTTGTGGTCCATCTCAGCGAGACTCTGGGAGAAGAATCCATGAGTGCATATATTTTTGAGAGCAACACAGAAGGGGAAAAGGTTTGCATAACGTTTACTAAAATACTTTATTTAGAAAACAGGTCTTAGGCTTCTCGGCTTACGCATCTGGGAAACAGTGCTTATAGAAGCAAGAGCAGCTCACTTTCTGGCCAAGAAAACATGCCTTAACATGCAAGCCTTTGATGGCTTCTGTCTAAAAAGGACCAAATTTATAGATAATGCAGCAGCATGTACAAGGAGGAGGAAAGGATGTGATTGCTAATATCAACATTAAGAGAGAGGGGAGAGTGTCCGTGTCTAGCACCAGCACTAACAAAAATGAATGCCAGCTATGTTGAGACGTACATCTGTAAAGCTTTCACAGATGAGACAGCCATGCTGTGTTAACACCCCTGGGGGCTTGCTGCATGTGATAATAACAGACTGTTAGAAATAAGGAATGTGCTGGAGAATTTTTGGCTTAAAAAACAGTAACACTCTTGCATGCACTGGAAAAGATCCCCTAGGTTTGGAAATAAAGTTTGGTGAATAAAACTGAGTTCAGTACAAAGACTTACCAGCCTAAGTGAGTTTTGAAGCCGAATCCAAGATAGTTTTATTTTTATGTAGTTAGCATGCTGAATTGGTATTACACTTCTGCTTTTAGACCTGTATTTAAGACTAAGTTTGCATTGACACATCTGTGTTGTAGTCCCAATTAAGGAACAAAAAAACCGAAACTGAACTTTACATACACTTCTTTTTTTTTAGATTTGTTATGCCATTAGCTTGGGAAAAGAGATCATTGAGGCACAGAAGGTAAGTTTGTTTCATTCCCCGTGTCTGTGTTGTGATACATCATATTCTGGTTTTGGTTGCACTGTCCAGGTACGTCTGGTATGCAAAGAAAAAAGAACTGCCGCTCTCCCTAATGCCAAAGTTTCACAGACATCATTTAACACAGCCCTGAGGTAGCTCATACAAAAATAAATTCAGTTTGACTTTGCAGTAGCTTGATTTAAGATAAAATTTGCCACCCTAAATCAGATTCAGAACTATACAAATCTAGTTGTTCATGTTTGAAAGGAAGCTGTGAGCAAAGCTTTCAAAAAAACCCAAACAAACTACTTGGGATGAAGTGTAAATCACACGCGTTGCTGTTTCACTTTTAGAAACTCTTATTCCTTCCTCCCTTAGGGAGGAAAACCACAGTGTTTATCTACTTATAACCAATGGCAAAGTTACCTGGCCCCTTGCAGATAAATTTATCTATATAAAGATGTGACACTCATACATTAATATTTGCTGTATATTTTTGCTGCTAAGATTTCAGAACAAGTTGGGGGAATGAGCTTTTAGTCACAGGCATAGCAAATAAATAACTTACTTAGACAGTTATTTTTCTCCTTGTTTTTCAGTAATTACATCGATGCAAAGCTTTCAAAAAACAAACAAACAAACAAACTACTTGGGATGAAGTGTAAATCACACGCATTGCTGTTTCACTTTTAGAAGCAAAATAAAGGCTCAAAATGAATGACTTTTTTTTTTTCTGATATATCCAGAGGGTGGCTTTCCTGAACCAAAAGGGATTATTTATGTTTCAAACCTTTAGACTAAAAGTTGTCATAAAAAAAAAAAAAAAAACCTCGCAAAACTTTAACAAGAAGTATTGGTTAAAGCGTGTGCTCCTCAAAGATTGCTGCAGCCTGCTCAACTTTTTTTTTTTTTTTTTTCTTTCCTCCCCTTCAGGACCCAGAAGCGCTAGCTCAGCTAATGAAGTCTGTGCCATTAACAAATGATGGGAAGTTCATGCTTCTGAACGATCAGTCAGAAGAGGATGGAACCATACATGAAGAAGGGGAGGAGTCAGAAGCATAAAAACCTCCCGTTTCCTGTAGCCTGTGTGGGAGCAGGAAAAGCCGGGAGTTGTTTTGCAAGAATCTCTGGTTTTCAGTCATCTGCGGACACACGAGGCCAGCTTCTGCCTTCCCGCCAGGGAGAGCACGGCCTCTTTGCCGTGGAGTTTCCTCTGGATTTACAATGGAACAACAGCAGGACTGGGCCTCTGAGGCTTTTTGCGTTTGTGAATGTGTAGTGTCTGGGAAGCTGACAATCTTCAGGAATGTTTCAGCCTTAGCCCCTTGCTGCTGGTAGGTGGGACAGCACGGCTGCCAGCCACAAAGGGTTAATGTCATTTCTTCAGATTTACAGGGTGAGCAGCCTACAGTTCCACTTGAAAGGAGTGCAAGTGGTAAGCTGTCAGCTCCTTTAACAAATACCAGGCCTCAAACTTCCTACCATAGTCAGTTTTCATAGTTTGCATGATTATGTGCATCTGAATGAAGGTTAAAAATGCACTATTTACTTTATTTTCAGATGAAGTTATTTTTAGTCTAGTCTAAGTGTAATAAGATTTATCTTTTGTGCTAGCCTATTTACAAAACGATTTGTTAAACACTAAATTTTTCCTATTAATATAATCTATTTTTATATTGCATCTAGAATAAGCTTACAAAACAAATCTAAGTGCCTACTCTTACCTTCATGGGGACCGCACTTACACATTCTGTAATTAAATAATGGACGTAATGTACCTCCTTGATTTATTATTCTAAATACCACTGACATGCAAACATCGGAAGTAGTCAATGAATGTGGCATGTTGGTTGTGTGCGGTTTTTCTATGGTTAGGTTACTTAAAAGTTAAGTTGCCAGAGATGATAATTATAGGACAAATAAGTACTTTTATAATAAGAATTCTTTGTATTTTTAACATTACAGTGACTTGCAACAGCTATGTCTACCAGCAATCTTTGGTTTTAAAAAACTGAGCAATAAAATGCTAGATTTTAACTCTACAATGTATTGACTAGTCTCATAGTACATTCCTGAAATTAGGCACTAGATATATTTGGTTAATAAGTTTAGATTTTTTCCCTTCTAGTTTAATCTGAAAACATGAGAAACTGTAATTTGCGAGAACAAACAAAAAATAAACAAGATAAACAGTAGTTGGGGGGGGGGGGGGGTAATCTGTGGCATAGTTTGTATTAATACAAAATGGCTGAAATTCCTGGAATTTAACTCTTCTCAAACACTTACTAGAAACCTAGATTTTCTGTAAGCAGAATCTGTGCTACAGCAGCTGAAAGATCCCAGTTGGCAAGTATTGGAAATAGAATAAATTCAATTTAGCTGGTTGTTGAATGTTTAAAAGAACCATGGAAGAGAACTGTTAGTAACTGACACAAACACTTCTTCATAAATAAAAGTTGAAGCTGTCTTATTAAAAAAGTTAAAACCGACTGAGCTGATGTTACTGAAGACACTAAGAATGAGGTTCTCAAAATGACATTTATTAACACAGTTTTATGTACATAAATGTTCTCTACCCACAAACCAAAGAGACTGAGGTAACAAAACACTCTTTTGTACACTGAGTTAGGAAACATGAAGTATTACATTTGGTCCTTTGTACCTGAGAAGCTGAAAACAGCTGTTGTTGATGGACATCAGATGAAAACTCAAATTTACTTCTGATTACAGACCACATTAGGACCCTGCAGCGGCAGCAGCAGTTCAGGTCCTAGTGAAGCCAACAGAGCTGGGTGCTGCTGGGGCCGTCGCTTACCCCCAGCCAACGCAAACCCCTTTTGACCTGGGGGCTGAGAGCGAGGGAGGTGGCAGCCGCGCTCTGCTCCCCCGCGCAGGACGCTGTGGGGAGGCAGGGCAAGGCGGCCCCGTGGCGGCTGGCACAAAAGGGCAAGAGCACCCCATCAGAAGCAGGCTGCAAGGCCTCTGGCAGAGCGGCTGCTACCGCGTCTACATGTAGCGGCCTTGTCACAAGGCTGAACACGAGGGCAGCGGTGGCACCTGCCTTCTCAAGGAGAGAGCCTGGCCTTCAGCCTGTTCTGCCCCTGACGTGAAGGAAAAAAACCTAGAGATCATTTTGTGTCTCTGCAGCAAACTCAGCCTCCTCACTTTCCTTTTATCACCTCTGGGAATTCTGAGTGAGCACGCTCGGTTTAGTTTGGGGGATTTTTTGTTTTGGCTCCATCGTCTCGCCTCCAGACAACCAGTTAGGGTCCATTTTGTTCCTATAATCGGAACAGGAGGGCAAAAGCAATGAAAACGGTAGTAGCACCACAGCAAGAATCCTGCACCCCTTTCAGACCCTTGCAGGGGAAAAAAGGATTTAACGTGACTGTCACTGACACAGAGGAGCGCGACATCCAAACCCAGGACCCACCTTGTATTTCAGATGAGGAAAGCTTTCTGCATGTATATGCTGCTACGTGACAAAAAGAAAGAAGGAAATAGAAACTACAATCCTGTATTAGCAAGAATAGCTCTATTATCACTGTACATATTTGTGTGTATGTATATATTTTTGCCACATATAGTATACATTCAGGTCTCCCAGATTAAACAGGGTTCTATAAAAATAGGCGTATGTCTTTGCTGTAGAATTTCGATCACCAGAACCACATGAATGTTAAACACCATACATAAATGGAACTGTGCGTTTCCTTAATGTTCAACTGCAAAGTATTACCTATCCAAGATAGTGTCTTTCCAAAACAATGGGAGAAGGGAAAATACAAGTGCAGATTTTGTTAGAGCGCGGGTAATGTCTTGACTGTACGTAGCTACCTAGCCGCTCTGTCCTGGGGGAAACGAACACCACCGATAGGTGATTCTGCAGTTGCTGTGGGAGAAGGAAAGGCAGTGCTTGGCCACTCCAAGCCAAGAACTTCCATGACTTCAGATGAGATAGGAATATGGAAATAGGTACACTGCAATTGCAACAGTATGGAAATTAGCAGCAGCAGCAAGAATGCTGGTCTTGGCAGCGCTACTGAGTGTTCAGTGCGGGCACAGTTTGGTCAAAAAAGAAAGTGTATGCTAATTACAAAAAAAAACAACAACCAAAACAAAACACAAAAAAACCCCCAAAACCACCCTGTATCAAAATAAAAAAGCAAAAGCAGAAATCAAGTAATGCAGCATTCTTTAGGGCAGTCTCTGCAGTTATAATGAATTAAAAATAAAAACTTCCATGAACCCAGCTGATTTAAACAGTCCACGGAGCTTCTGTGTCCTGTTTTCAGAACCAACGAAAGGACTTTCCTATCAGCGTGGTCTTTCCAGTTGCAACAAAATATTTGTCCTAGCTTTCTGAATGTTGAAGTGACTGGCAGGAAAGGGCAAATCACAAGTACGTCAGGAATTGTCTTAACCAGTGACGTGAGGGTGGGTGGAACAATTTGAACCATTAAAACATTACCTTTTTTGTAATTAGAAGATATGAAAGAAGCGGGCAAGTATGGTCTAAAAATACAGCTAAGAGTGCCAAAAAAAACCCCCAAAAAGTAATTCTCAATTGGACTGACTAGAGTAGTTTATTCTAATTAGTAAGACCTAGAATGTTTTATGTTCTGGGAGATTAAAACACAACTATATCTTTTAATGAAAGCAGTGTTTACTTTTAAGCTAAGTCTAGCTACTTACTTAAGTTCGGAATCTGAGTAACACTTGCACAGTCTAGAACCTCTACTCGCAGGCATTAACAGATGTTGTATTTATACAGAGTTCTCACAGTGTTCAGCAGCTTCTGAAGCCTGCAGTGCAATTCTTGTTAATAATCAGGCATGTAAGAGTGTATGAACAACACAGACGGTACAACAGACCTACAAAGGCTAGGAAGTACAGAACTGAGGCTGAAACTTGCAATTAGGCACAACATATTCATGAAGTGTAAGATCACTTAATAGTTACAGACACCCACCACACAGTGTCTGGTCATAAAAGGAAGAGCTGATTGTGGTTCTGTCTTGGCTCTGGATTTCCTTACTTCTGTAGATGCAAATCAGACCTTCGGTGCGAAATGAGAAGTAATTTATTATATTAACTTTTCTCGTTTTCCCATTCTCTGATATGGGGGAAAAAACAGCAGGGGAAAATAAATGCCTGACAGGATCTTAAGTTCCCACAGTGCAAATACGATCTATAGTAATAGTAAGGGTTTGTGGAATAAAACATTAATAAGGATTTCCATTTTGTGCAATAGCTTTAACATACGTTCACAACATACACTGTTACACCTACAGTGTAATCTGTGGCTGCATTAAATACAACAGGACTGCATAAGAACATGTCTGAATTATTTTTTGGACAACAGATATGCACAATATCTTGATTCAATTTTTTTTTCTGGTTGAAGAGACGCACCAGTTCAAATCTTAGACCAACGGCCTATGAGTCAGTTGTTTTTTTTTTTTTTAAATGCTATGTTAGAGATGCAAGAATGCATCTAAAAATTAGTAAGATTTTTTTTTTTATCTGCACATCTGTACTTTAAAATAACTACCTCCAAGGTCAACATTTTACATAATTATTTTCAATCTAAAGAAAGTGCTGTAAATAATATAAACTCCTGAAAAATAGGAGTTTCTATGGGAAATATAAACAAGCACAGACCTAGCCTCACTGAATGCTAGTATACTACTGTCCATTTTCTCTTGGGTTTAACAGAGCAAATAAATCAAATCTAGAGCTTTTACCCCTACAGAGCGTTAGTGATAATGACACGAACACGGATTATTTGAGTAAGTAATCATCACCCATACCAGCCATATCATTTCACAACAGGGTCTGCAGGCGTAGAGTTGGTAAGATCTCCGTTGCTTGCTTTAACAGATTCTTCTACAAAAATAAAAAATAAAGACATGGATCATGTTTAACATTTTCAAGGCAGTAAAACCAAAGTCTTAGCATATATATTATGCTGATGTCATAATACACTTGATACAGTATACCGTGATTAGCATATGCAAACTGACCTTGCAGCACAACAAAGGGTCCTGGCCCTATAAAGAAATCTGTATTTGGGGTTATAGGTTTCTGGCATCAGCAGAACTTGCGTAAAGATTACATATACACACTCACGCATTTTGCAGAGTCCAAGTCCAAATATTACAGTAGAAGGCAAAGATACCACCATGTTCAAAGCTTTTCACCCTGGTATGCATTTCAAGCTTTTCTCACCACAAAACACATTTTTCAGGGGACAGCGTGAATTTTTAATCTAAAATATAATTAACTGATGTTCTACAGAATGCTCTCCTAAAGAAGCCAAGGTAATATGTCTGTTCTTACTCACCACAATGCTTGTAGTTGGTTTTTTGTTTGGTTGGTTGGTTTGGTTTTTTGTTTTTGTTTTGGGGGGTTTTTTTGAGTTGAACAATTATTTGAGCAACTTCACTGAATATGATCAAATAGAAATTCATGCTAAAAGACTTCTTTCTTTGTGAACTGTTTTCCTAGTGCAGAAGAAAAACGATCTTTGGCTCCATCTCACAGGTCACTTGTGCCTTTGTCAGAACTACAGTGGAAAATTATTTACCAATTCCATTTTTAATATACTGCTACCTGAGCTCCTAAGTAACTTCTGACTGAATTGCACTTCTATATCTTAACCCTTGGGAGCATTCTTATTTCTTTGAAAAGAATTTTCCCATACCCAAGAGAATCCTCCAGAATTCATGAGGGAGAATATATAAGCCCACATATAAAACACAAAATATCCATGTTACCTAGTCAAGACACCATACCACAAACTAAGATCTTACCCTTTGAATATAATTCAATGGTAGACCAAAACATATCATAAACATCTGAAAGTCACGTATATTATCTGCATCATCTGCCTACGTAAGTTGAAGAGCAGCTGGGAAACAACAGATGAAAAACACCAGTTTATTTCACACCAGCTAAGGTTGTGCAGAAAAGGCTGTTACTGTCAAAATTCGTAATTGAGAGGGTATGATGCTGAACGTACTGAATTTAGTATTACTGCAAGTATGCAATTCTCCCTGTCCCAGATTTTTTTGGGTTGGTTGGTTTTTTTTGTGGTGGTGGTCTTTTTTGGTCGTTCCCCCTCCCATCCCCTGAGAAGCCCTGCTTGAAATACACTCATTCCAAAGAAGGCCTCTGTTAGCTGTTCTTGACTCCTCCATCACCCTTGACCCCATAAAACTCCTTCTGGAATACTGGAGCAACCCACTAGCAAGAAAGCAGCTATGGAAAAAAGAAAAATGCGCTTTCCCTACTAAGGGAAATGAGCCAAAACTTTGGTCATGAGCCAAAACGTTCTATGTACAGCATTCACTCACCTTCTTTTTCTTTCTTTTCCTGGTTTTCTTCTGCTGCAGTTTTATCTGCTCTGAAAAAAATTCTTGCACTACTTAGTGAGAAATAAAGAAGTTCAAATTCCTAAGGAAAAAGATAGCGGAGTGTCAATATATCACAAGAATGAATTTGTAGACAGATATAAATGGGATTTTTCAGAAGCATCTAAGGGAACTAGATTTCAATATCTAAATCACTTAAAATGCTTTTGAAAAAATCTTCCTCCATTCATACCTTGTTCACATGCATTTTTACAAAGCAAATGTCAGCCAAAAACTTTAAAGGGTAATTTAAGCAAAGCAGCATCAGTGCAATAAATCTGTTTCTAGTCCACTGAGGCTGAAAATGAGGTTTGTAGCAGCAGGGAGAATTTGGAGCCACTTGCCCATGGAAAATCATGGAAGCCAATAATTTAAATGACCACAAGCCTGATCGGTTTCTGAACAATGTGTGATGTGGATTTTTTAACAACAGAGGACCAAACAGAGCGCACACTTGTGGGAGTCATAAGGACATACAGCGCTTTATCTATTTCAACAACCAATGTGCTTTTACAGAATGTAATCATGGGTTATTTGCAAATAGCCAACTACTGATTTGTCCCAAAGCCTCCTCAAATCAAGAGCAGAGAGAGAAAGCATTTACACCACCGATGAAACCTGAACTGCTGTGATTCAAAATTCAAATGCATCTTCCCTCTATTTGACAGCTAGTGCATCATTCAACTTAGCAGCTCAGAGTTAACACCCAAGCAACTCTGAGGGTTCACAGTGTTATGTAAAATCTTTGCTGTAAGAACTTTAACCAAAAAGTTATTCTCTCCTATTTAAGCATTTTAGTTGCACTAGATTTCAAACTCCATGGGACAAAGACTTCCAATCAACCAAGTCAAGTTCCTGCCTCACTCAAATACCACGAACACTTACAACATCCCCTTCAGATCACACACCTCAAGTTCTTATACTCTTTTTGCATTGTTCTATAGACAATGCTCTACGTTTTTTGCTCTTGAAGAGCTCCATCAGAAAACAGATACCTGAATTGTGACAGATAAGTGCAGCACTCAATACAGAACAGATAACTAGACCCATGCTATACCTGTAAACAAACTTCCAGTCGCTTGTGGGTAAGGTTCATAGTTTGTAGTAGTTTTTCATCTTGATTAGTGGACTGCACATTCTGTTGCTTAGCTACCGCTCTTATTTCCTTCACATACTTCTCTCTAACAGACTGGAACCAGTGCAGAGAATCAAACTCCTGGTACTGATCCAAAAGCTTCAGAATGTAAGCCACACCTAGAGTCATTAACAAACCATGTACCAAAGTCAGGATGTTATTTGTAACACGTTTTGTGAATGTCTTTAATGGATCAGCCTAAGTTGATAATTTCCACACAAATAGAATTTAAATTGCAATTTAAACAGGAAGAAGTCATAATAAAGAACAAGCTTCAATTTTTGAAAACCTCAGAACTTATCCAAAGACTTGCATACCTTCTCATCTGCTGAGATCCGCAAGCTTTGAAAGAAATTGGGGAGCACCAACATACGACAAAACTGTCTGCTCCCATACTCAGCTATTCCTTGCTTAGGAGATTCTGAACACAATCAAATCCACTGTGCTGAAGCCAAGACAACCCAAATTTAAATTATGGAATCTTTAATTATGGGAACACACAAAATATAAAAAAACCTTTTCTTGCAAATATCCATTATGTTGGCTTACTCAAAGGCTAGTCAGTGTGCTGAAACTTACCCATGGCAAATCCATCATCAGTGAAAGCTGCTCCACTTTTGTTCTTCTTATTCAATTTCTCCTTGCAACTGATTGAATGCTCTACAAAATTGAGGGTCTGAAAGAGTGAAAAACTATGGAAGTGTGTGTACATTAACAACTTCTCGAAAACCTATGACAGTTTCAAATCTAACTACATTGAAATGCCTTTTTAAAACTAAAATGGATGGTATATTCCTGAAACTGTATTTATCAGAAAAAACTCCACAAATGGGAAGGAAAAAGAACAAAAGTATTTGTCATGAGCCTTTACTTCCCCTCACTTCTATCACCATACCTGTCCTCTCACAGTCTTAAGTTTCTGGCTCATTGACGTTTCAAAATTAGTTTTTAAAATGGGATGCTACACATTAACCTGTTAGATCATTTAGGCCTTCAAACTGAACTGTTTCCAAATGCCCAGAATGCCGCACTCAAGTGTGCATCACCTCAATTCACCTGGACTCTTTCTAAACAAAGAAAAGGCAGGTCCACTTGCAATAGGGAATGCCCCAGTCGTACTGCATTAGATCATGACATTAAAAGAACCCGAAGATAGCTAATGTGGTGTGGAAAGAGCACACACATGAAAGCGCTGAAGAACATGGTTTTCAACTCCCTTCACCCTTGCTGCTCCAATTCCTCCTTTTTCATCTTGGCTTCTCCAAATTTGATTCAAACAGGAAGAGAAGAAATTTTTAATGAATTGATACAAACAAAGGAAAACATGGCTTTGGACAACTATCAGCAAAGCCATGCTCAAAGCAATCCCACTCATGATCAGGGAAGAAAGTACAATATGATAACCAACAGCCTAATACAAAATATTTAAACACAAACCTGATCTGATAAATTTTTTTAAAATAAGTACTGGTACACACAGTGTAAATACTAACCAGTGGGGGAACAATTATATAGAAGTTCCGCAAATGCATGTTCTTTGGACTGCGGAATTCAGGAGCAAATACATCCACGAGCATTTTGAAGTACTCCGTTCCTTCTGCAAAGTTACGTGTGAGGTCACTGAGGACAGAGTCCAACTGCCTGCAAAAGATAGGCAATGTGTTACCGGGTTTCTGTTAGAAGTTTCCTTGCTTACCCTTCAAGGTAACAACCCTCTCTTCACTCTTTGGCTGCACCTACAATCCAGTATTTGGACTAGAGCGTCCAAGACTACACCCTACCTCTACAGCCACCTTGAATCATGTTTCTTGATCTCAAAAAAGGCTTATGAATACTCTCCTAAGGCCCTGAACATTCTAAAAGTAGATGTCAGGCACGTTGGAGGAAAGCTTGTTAGCCTTTAAACCACAAGGATTTTATCAAGAAACCAGGTTCTAACAGTCTATTAGTACCAATCATAGAACCACAGAACATCGCAAGTTGGAAGGTATCCATAAGGATCATTGAGTCCAACTCCCCACTCCTCGCAGGACTACCTAAAACTAAACCACATGACTAAGAGCATTTTCCAGACGCTCCTCGAACTCTGACAGGCCTGGTGCCGTGACCACTTCCCTGGGGAGCCTGTTCCAGTGACTGCCCACCCTCTCAGCAAAGAACCTTTTCCTAATGTTCAGTCTGAACTTCCTGAAATGCCACTTCGCATTCAGCATTTTTAAAACAACTGCTTCTATTCTCTCTGCTGTTAAGAAGAGCAAATATTTTTGTGTAAAAATCAGTTGAACTTTTAACACACGCACACACAAAAATGCAACTAACAGCTGCATTTACAACTTTAAAATTACAATCCTCTCATCCCATCCCTGCCCCAGACCTCAAAAGCATGCTGTCAGGGTACCTTGCTGCTTTTTGTGTTTCTTCCGAGAGTCCTTCTTCTTTCACAAGCTCTTCAAAGTTAACGATATCTTCCAGATCAGGGACAAACCTGAAAACTTCCTGTTTGTTAGTATTATGTTCAACTGTCTATGTTCACTGAAACATCAACCATAATTTATAATTTAGTTAATTTATAGTCTTCTGGGCTTGAACTACGTACTTAAAGTTCCATCATACCATCTCCTCTCTCTAGCACTTGCTGCACTTGATAACTATAAGTTTACTAATATTTGAAAGAAAACCAAATATTTCTTTGTATGTAAAAGTCACTACATTTTAATGACCTTACATAAACGCAGACAGTCATCCATATAGAAAGAAGTATCAAAGAAATGTTTTTCCCAACTTCCTCAAGGCTTGTACTGTTTTTCCTTAATGCACCCTCTCGAAGTGACCAACATCAGGAATTACTTAATTAAGGACCAATGACTTAGATGTACATTCTATTAACACTTTTGCAGTATTTTTCCATAGAATTTGTTTGATTTTTGGTGTTCTATGGCAATGATTGTACGGTTCTGAATTCCAGCACTGTTTTTGATAAATCCACTTCAATGAAGACATAAAAATGGACCTTTTTTAATCAAAATTTATGGGGGATGGGCAAGAACCTAGGGAATATCAGCATGAATAGGGAGCAAAGGAATGAGAAGGAACAAAGAGAAAAATGAAATATTTGTGGAAGTACCTAATTGCACTACTACAGCAGTGAAGTCCACCAGATCTTATCATTCGTACATAACCCATAGCATTGCCTTTAAAAAAAAAAAAAGAAAAAACAAGGAAGTAATTTATAATTATTTAAATATATACACACACATCCTTTTCATAACTCCTATAAGCTCCAAAATGTACATTAAAGTTGCCATACGGTTTTGGCAAAGAAGCTGTTCTGAAAGCCAAGTTTAAAAAGTTACATTGAATCCCAGTATCAAAAGTCAACATAAGGAAAGAAAACACAAATGCATCATCTAGCAAGGTTGTGTTCACTTTCATGAGAGCATACAGGCCAAATAGTACAAACTCTTTTTACTGGACACATTAAACACTTGCAAGTTCACGGCAGCCCTGTGCATCTACAGCGTCAATGGCTGAAAATACCATTGTAATGTCACGTATCACTCAAAGTTAGTGCAGCTGGATATATGGCCCTTTTCTGAAATACACGAACTTAAAAGAGTACTATTTTTTTACTGGGAAATACACTCAAAGTCACTTCCATGACATAAAGAAAAGACAAACTTAAAGGGGAACAGGCATTTATGTAAGCTGTAGCTATATTTTAGATTAACACATGCAAGGGCCATTTCTGAGTAACTGGATGAGAGTATTTATTTCACATGGGATACAACTGAAGTATTTTCCATCTGACTAGAGTTAAATCTAGTTTTAGCCTGAGCTAAATGTTCAGTTACTAGACTATGAAGACCTCTTCCATTTAATACCATTTAGAACATTGTCTTAGATAGCATTTCATACCAATTTGACTTATGAGTTGTCTGAACTGGTCAAGATAGCTCTGGCCATCCGGGGTTATCCCAAGTTTTCTGATGCCGCGGTTGAATTTATCTGCTCTTTCAAAGGGATACTAGAAAAATATTTTAGAATAATTTGTCAGAATAATTACCTACTCTTAAAAAAAAGTTTTCATCATGTCAATACAACTCTATTCACCTTTTTTTTTTTTTAATAAATTATACACCTGCCTATCTATATTAGTTTGCAAAAGTCATTTTGCTAAGTCACTTCTGCAAGCTGAAAAGTGAAATAGAAGTCTTACTGTGAACAAGAAGGTATTCCTAAAAGAAATAAGTACTCGACATACAAGAAGCTGGCAGCCTATTTTACTAAATACACTGTGTCTCACATTTTTGAGAAATCAATTTTCCAGCATGGAAAAATCAGACTCTAGTCCCCAAATCTTGACGTACTGGAGTAAGTGCTACATATTCACATCACTTTGGATTCAATTTGAATAATCTTATTATTAAAAACTGACACCAACTGTTAAGCACGTTTTGGACCATAAGTTTAGAACATCCAACAGACCGTGACTCCATCAAATTATTGTTTTCAGGTCACCGAGAGAATGATTTTAGCCAATCACATATTTACAGAGCAGCCAGAATGAAACAAAGCCATCCTGAATACCGACATTTGTAATACTAAATTTTGCTAGGACAAAAGCTGTCATTTTGTCTGGAGATACACATTTAAATAACAGAAATGTTATGATTTGGTGCACCTTCAGTCACATGAAAGTAGCACTTCTTTTAGCTAGTTACTCTCAATCCTTCAAAAATTACTATACCTTGTGATCATTTTGATCCTTGACTTCCCTGAAGAATCTGATGTCTTTGATAAGTCTGGATTTGATATGTTCATCATACATGAACTGGCTAAAAATGTAAAACTTTTTCCTCAAAAATTGGTAAGTGAAGTTTACCTAGAAGAAAAAAAAATAGTCAAATCAAGAAAGTTAGCAAAGTAACAAGCATGGCAACCCATTTTCAGTAGATTCCAGAGTAACTTGTATTTATGATGAAGTAAATTCCAAAAATGGAACCTTTTACTCAGTTTACTTCCATTTGTTATTCTCAACTTATTTTTTTAATTTCACTGGTTTAAAAGAATAAAGAAAACCCTTCTCCTGGAAGGCCTACTCTCTTCCAGGAAGGCAGAAGGACCAAGGGACAAGTTCGCTATTTCAGTTTGATGACCTGCCCTACACAGCCATTAGTTTATGTCCGGAATATCCTGTAACTGTCCTTGGGAAGCAATACAAACATTTCAATTTGAAAAGGGCAAACAAGCTCAACTTGCTCAGTTAACCTGGGGAATCTGCATAACCTCCTGACACACCCTTTCACTTCCTCAAAGTTTTCTAAAACACTCTCCCATAAGGCAGAAGCACACTTCTACCCTACACATCTCAACTACTTCTCATGTCTGCATAACAACTTTACTCACAACCTGAAGTGAATAAATCTACATCACCAGTAAACAATGCGAGTAACAGCATTTTTTTTTAACTGAAGTCCCCAAGATTAACTATTCCAGTAACAAGAAAATAATTCTCAGAACAATAGCGCAAGAGAAGTTATTTCCAATAGTGCAAGAAAGCATGAAAACCTTATTTTTCTAATACTTTCCACTTTTCAAGTAATGACTTGAGAGCAAGTTCAATATTGCAGCAAGTTCCTTTTTTTTTTTTTTTTTTTTTTTTTTTTGATAGGGCCAGAAGAATGGGAAAAAGAAAACAGCAAAGAGGTAGAAAGAAGTTGAGCAGCAGATTGGAAAGCACCAACCTGAAAATACCCTTGGTACTGTATCCAAACCTGAGAACCACAATGATAAATTCCTGCTGCAGTAGGCATGCCACAGGAAGTGCCCTTATCTGCCTTGCAAAGAGGTAAATGCCTTCAGCTTGTTAAAATGACCGCCTACACTACAGACATCATTAAAAGCATTGCAGTAAGAAGTCACAGTCTTCCAATAAATGATCACAGATCTGTAGCTTTTATTTCACAAATTGAAAAGCTGATGTTTCTTAAGCTTAACGATTGCAAGAGGAACTTAAATTAACACTGCATTTCTTCAAGATTTGCTTTAACTGCAGCAAAAGCATCTGTCTACTAAGTGTCAATAAGGAGAAACTTAGAACATGTTAATTTATGCAGGCAGCTTAGAAATCAATATTTTACTATACTAGTTTGATAAGTATTATTTATCTTTACTGAAATTCAGAGTCCCACCAGAACGTCTCTATCTTCTTTGATGTGTTTTTAGATCTCTTCATTAACTTGTATGTAACAACTGGAAGTGGCATAACTCCCAAGAGATTGTGATATTGATTTGTGTCATGTCCAAGAACCGATTTGTTTTATTAATACGCACAGAACATTATTATTGCATTATTAAAACTGCACACCCAAATAAACCATTAGGAGATGTAAGAGTTTGAAGGCTTTTGTGCACTATTAAAAAAAAAAAAAATAATCCAACAACAGTGCAAAAGATACTCACTGTTGTGTTCATGATTCCTGTTCCATGAGTTCGAATTGAATTAGCAATGTGTCGGATATTGATAGTGTTCAAGTGTTTGTTATTACTTGTTCTTTCAATGAAGATCTGGGAGGCAGGGAAGGAAAAATAAAGTTATTTACCCAAAACTGATTCTGTGATAAATTACCAATCTAGGTAGCCCATATCCTATTTCTGAGAGCAGCTAATAACTGCTGATTAGGGAAAAAAACCAAGAAAATACAGCATGCATACAATAAACTTTACCTGGTAGGTTCTTCTGATTTCCGCAAAGCAGTGATTCAAGAAGTCCAAGGCAGATGATGTACCCAAACTCTCATATTTATTGAGACTATATCCTACATTAATTGGTCTAAACTCTTTTGGCACCTGTTTGTACTTTTGGCCCCACTATCTACCATGGCAATGAGTTCCACTACTGAATTATGTGCCATGAGAAAAAGTACTTCCTTTTCTTTAAGGAAGCTGCTCATTTCTGTAGTGGGCCCCTCATGCTCACACTGAGAAACCACAAAGGGTTGTTCCCTGTACATCATCTTCATGTCATTCACCGCTTCATCTCTCTAATAACCCATATTCAGATACCCTTTTTCAAGCTGAAAAATCACGTACTTAGTATGTCCTTATGTAGCAGCCAATTATCCTTGCTGCCTTCTCCTAGCTTCACTGGAGTATTTGACATGGAGTGATCCTAGTGGCACACCGTACTCAAAATCTGGTTAGAGAACATTCTCTGAGACCTATCTACAGCATCCCCAAAGATGTTTTTCTAGAGCAACAATAGCTATTTTACAGCTTGTTATTATGTATGTTCAGCTTGGGTTTTTCTTACATGTATACTACTCTGCATTTCTTAAGCCCTTCAAATCAGAGCCAAATCCAGGAGAAAGTATGGGATACACCTTACCTGATTATTCAGATTGTAGAGGTAGCGGGATACAAAAACATGAATATTTCTCATGATTTCCAAAACATCCAGACCCTGAAACAATATTATCTATTGAGAATTATTATGATAAAAATTCTCAAAAAACTACTGTCATGCCTAACCACTAAGGTGAACACATGCTATTTCTATAGTTACTTCAAAGCATTTTAGAAAGCAATGTTTTCGCTTTGCAAAATGAAGAATCTCTTAACAATTTTTGTTCAGTGTCTGTAAGATAACGCTTAGAGAAGAAAGCAGCTCAGCTCACATTTCAACATTTACACATCTGCCTAGTTTTTTCCAACTTCCCCTGAAAGTAAGGAATCCTCCAGTCTATTCCACAAGCCCCAATTAAAAAAAAAAAAAAAAAAAAAAAAAAAAAAGAGATATTTGGCTGTTCTCAGATCCCAGAAAATGGAATCTTGCCTTAGAGGTTTCTACAGAAACACAGATTTCTACAGAGACATAAGCAACTAGCTACTTTTTGATGTCCTTTTGCCCAACCTGTCTAGAAGACCGAAGTTTTGTATTTACAATATAAGTTTTACAATTGTTTTGCTTGAAGGAGTCACTTTAGTATCACTGTGCACAGAGAGGATGCTGTTTAATCTACACACTCTATTTCCAGTTGTCCCAAGGATTTTATCAGGATTTTGCTGGGGCTGGGGTGGGAATGGAGTGGGAGTTGTCTTTGTTTTGAAGTAAAGCTCATACCTGAATGAATGGTATGAAACCAATGTTGTGAAATGATTTCATTCTTTAGAACAACGTGATGGCCAAATACTGCCAATAGAAAGCCAAAGCTAGAAATAGGAACTAATCCACAGCACTTTTGTACTAAGAAGCAGCTAGAGTTTTTAGTTCTATGCCCTCTTTCAACTTAGGAAGACATAGCCATCATGAACATTAGAAAAAAAGAGGCTGTATTTCTAAGAGCTTTCACCAATGTGCTAACCAAAATGAGGGAATGAAGCTAACTGCCAAAAATATCCAAGATACTAAAACTCTTGAAGAAAAGTCTTCAGAAATATGCAAGTTGTATTTATTTTGCACTGACCCTATAACAGTGAATGCCTTCAGCACTAACTTGATGGAACTACAACTTTACTCCATATGTAACCACATTTAGCAGTTTGTAGGAGGCTCCAAGTCACTCTCCTATTAAGCTAAGCACGGATGTCCCAAAGTCCTCGACGTGCAGCCTGTGAAACAGTTTCTCTTGATGATCACTAAGCAGAAACTGCTGAGAAGCAAGCAATAAACCAGGGAAGAGACCCACCAAAGGTCATTCCAGACTTGTGACAGTTGTATTCCAGATGTATTGCTTGCCAAATTGCTGATACTGAATTTTCAAGAAAACATTCTCTGACTTTGTACACCCAATTTCATTTTATTAAATCTTATGTTAAAAAATGAATGCTACAAGTCCAACATGAAATTAACTGATATCGGTGTTATCTCCAAAGGTAGACAGAGATCCTGTCTCAGAAGTCAACCAGAAATTAAAGGTCATTTTTTTCAAACAGTTTGCTAATCTTGGGTACTTTCATTTTAACACCTCAGTCCTTCAAATAGCTAGCTAGTACGACAGTGCAATGGAACAAATGATATCCTGTGGGCACTGTACCTGTTCCAGAGTCTGGCTGGGAAGATGTGCTTCAGTCATACTTAAACCATAGCGTTGAGTTGCTAGGTTTCTCATTTCACTGTAGGTGGCCCAGTCATGAAGAGCTACAGTCGTTAAGTTGTAGAAGGTCTTGTCCAAATAGTGAGTTACATGAGCTGTAAACACATAAGAGGATGAACTAAAATAATACTACTACCTATTTAGTTAGGGAAGTGTGGAAAGAAGTGAAAAGATATACTAAGCCAAAGTGTAACAAAGATGAAAGTAATGGAATCAAGAAAATGTATAACTCCTCACCTTTTATGTCAATGAATCGATTGAAAAAACGTATCGGGTTCAGAAAGAAGAAGTGAGCTAGATCCTTCATACCAACTCTGAACGGATTTCTGTCATCCAGCTTTAGGTGTGTATGAACTGATAAGCGCAGGTCCTTTTCTATCTCTTTACATAATTTGTCCAGCAAGTGCTATTCAGGGAAGTTAAAAAAAAAACCAACAAAAAAAACCACGTCACATTCAGTGCCCGCTTACAATGCTCTGTTAGCAGAGCTAACATCTCTCTCCAGAGATGCATAAAAGACTGATTAAACTAGTGAAGACAGCTTTGCTTTAGCGGGGCCACACAAGTCAAAGTGAATCAATACTTGGGAACCAGAAGGGTATTTAATTCCTGTGTTCTTGTTCTAGTACACAATAGCAAGAAAAAGCTACACAGCTCAGAAAAGGTAAAGGTTTAGACACCTAATGCCATTCTGTACACGATTAAAACTTCCGCGTAGGAGTTTAACACAATTTAAACTCAAGTATTCTCACTTCTCATCTTAAGGGGAACTAGGCTTAGGGCTATCTACCTAGATAACAGTAAGACCTAACTCAGTGAGGAAGAGTCTTTCAATAAGCAATTTGGCCTGATTTTCTGCAGCATATGTAATGTTTGATTTTGAACTAGTCAAACAAAAAGAGTGGTTCAAAGGTTAAAACCTAGGACTTAGGAAATCTGAATTCACATTTTCTTTCTGTCAAACATCCTTTGTAATTCTACGTAATAATTCACTGAAGAGGTCACTTACATTTACAGAGCCTTCACTACTAAAAACCATGCATACATACTAAGAACGGTAGTACTTATTTTAGGCATTCATACAAGCAGAAGCTAATCTGACAAAGAACACTCCTGTCTGCATAGACAAATCTGTAACTGAGGTTTTGCCAACTTATGTCATTTAGAGTGCAGTATTGTCATGTTCCCAGCCAACACAGATACCATTAACAACAGGTCTTAAATAACCAAAATCATCAGTGAACACTTTCTTATTTATTAAAATAGTTCACACCAATCTCAAAGGTCTCTGTGCTATTGTCATAGATCATATCAGGTTTGGTACAATAGATGCTGCCCTATAAGATATTCCAATCATAGCACTGCCTTTAATTTCCATTCACAACAAATTACCTCATTGAGCACTTCCATGATTTCTTTGTCATAGCATTCCAGAAGCACCTCGTAAGATTCCAAGTGTCTTGCATGCATCATAGCAGGTACACAGTCCCGTAGTGCACTAAACATATACTGAAAAAAGAAACCATTATGCTTAACCAACAGATTGACAGACATGTCAACAGCATCTCAAAGAGTGTTCAAAGCTAACAAACAAGTCAAAATTGTTAGTCTTCCCACTTCTATTAAAAATAGACTTCATAAACCCGACTGAAGTTTCCTGTCCTTAATGTATTCATCTGAAGTATTTAGTTGCTACTGATCCATTTACTGGAAGATCATGATTATTAGCTATTTAATCTGAAATTATTTGCACTATAATCATTTTAGTACTGTAATTGACCATGGCATGCACAATACTGGAATAGATGATTGATTTTTATCAGGATTAGTATGCCAAAGCATGATTCACTTCCGCAGCAAATATTTGATACTTCAAAGAAGGGAGGAGGAATGGGGGGTGGAAAAAGCTACAGGTCAACTATCCCACACAGCATCACTGAACACAGTGATATGTGCTTTAGAAATACATAACCACAATGTGGAACAAAGACTTTTAATGTTCAAGTCTAGCAAAAGGTGTTAATCTCAAATTAGAATGAATGAAGAAAGGAACAAAGAGACAGAGACCCAGAGTTAACAACAGCAACCTGAGATTTTTAGAGCAATCTAACAGATATACTTTAATTAGATTTAGAAGAAAGACTGGTTTTATATCCTTCAGATTGAGAAGAAGTTTCTGCCTCAGTAGTAACTCTTGCCTGGGTTTTACTTTTTTTTTTTCTTTGAGCTTTTTCCTTAAGAGTTTCAGTCTAAGCTTTATCCTCTCCTCCTCTGAATCCCTCCCACTACAGTGGCTTGTTAAACTAAGTTACTAACATTATTACTTACATGCAGTCTAGCAGAATCAACAGCGTTTTCATACACATCATCTAAATAGATTGGAAAGACTGCTCGATGCCAGTATAAGAAACAACAGTCACATTGTACTCGAACTCTAGAATACAAGATTACTTATTAGACACAGAATTGGAAGAAGCCATTCTTCTAAACACAGTGATATTTATTTTAGTGTGTTTAAACTAAAGACAACTGCATTTCAAGCTTAAGTTTTACATGGCTACTCTAATGTTCCAGATGCATTGTCCTTCAAAAGAAAGTTCTTGAATGAAGAACTTTTTTTTTCCCCTTGTTTTCCACCAGGCTATTTAAAAACAAAAGGTACCTGCTTTAGGAGAAAAGTTTACTCAGCCTCCGAAAGAATTAGACCTTACATTACAGCAAAATCCTAAATAATCATTTTATTATTGCATGCAATTAGTAGCCTATACTATAGGCTCAAATACATATTCTAAGTTTCTCCTGTAAGTCAAAAACCAGAAACAGGCCTCTCCTGATACAACCTGTGCACACCACTTATCCCAGGAATTTATCCCATGAGTCATCCACTGAAGGTGTTTGTCTCTCTCCATAAAGTATGCATGGAACCCAGATATTCACCTGGCTTCCAGATGGCCAACATTATAGAAACAGAGTGCCCACTAAACTACAGCAGCAGTAAAACATGGTGTCACAGCCTGATCTCCCAAACAGACTGGTATTAACTCATAATTTCTGGGTTTGGGTTAAGAGGAAGACTTTAGCTTAACATAAAGCCTAGCCATCCAAGAAAGTGACAGAATTTCTAAACAATCAGAGAAGTGGATTACCTAATTGGCAACAGTTAGGGAAAATATGACTTGCCCCAAGAGCAGCAAGCTTCAGGCTTAGCTCTGGAATTCTTTCTGTCTATCCCTGGTCTACAATACATGCAAAAATCACCACCAGCATGCAGCTACGAGATTTTGCAATTTGCACAGTGAAGATCCAGCTTCCCCAGTGACACTACACTGCCTTCTATATAACATGTGCCACTGCTTACCGCTCTATAAGTTCACTGATCAAATCTAGTTTTTTCAGAACTAACTGAAGGGGAATGAGTTCTTCATCTTTAAAAGTTTTCTGTGCAAATAAAAAAAAAAAAAAAAGACAAGATTATATTTCTGTGTAAGATACTGCACCAAATGAGTAAAGGTCTGGAACAATCATGGCACTTACCATCTGTGTTCCCACACTCAGTGCAAGGGAAACAATTAGTCGCCTCTGTTTTGTACTTGGCCCGTTGAGGGTGTTCTCAGCCAACACCAAAGCAGAGAGGACATCCAGGCGTTGCTCACTGTACTTTTTATCAGAAATTACTCTTTTCTTAATGATAGAAAGACAAAGAAATTCAGAGAAAAGTTACCTAAGCCCAAAAGCAATAGCTTACCTCTTTTTTCGAAAGCTTATGGACTTGTCATAAATTTAGTATTTCTGCAAACAAATTATGGTTTGCGAACAGAGCTAACCAAATCCAGATTCGCTTATTCTGTCCATTCGGTGGTGCTACCTATCGATACGCTTGGAATATGCGCAGTTCAGCATGAACATGGGTCAGGTATACAAATACTGTGCAAGCTGCATGTGACTGCATGCCGATTTTAGTTCTAAGGTACATGTAATTTAAATTTTTTAAGTTATTTTTTAATCATTGACTCCCTGTTGTTGGTAACAAAATCTAGTTTACAACCAAAGAGCCAGAAGACATAAACACAGTAATAACGATGACTTGCAATTTTCTACAAATCCTAATTTATCAGAAAGATTAACTGCAAAAACATTTGCATGAACGAATGAAGGGAACGAAGTCTTCTGGCTAAGAAGCTGAAGTCACAGACGTATTTGTGAGTAGCAGTGTAACTCAGAAGAGGTACAGTTTCATGAAAGAGTTAAAGAAAACCTTTTCCAATTCTAAGAAAGTATGTTCGACATGAAGCTCCTAACCTTATATGCTAAAGCTATCTTAGGTATATGCCTTAGACCCTACACCACTTTGTTACTAAGTGGAGCAGACAAAAAGAGATTAGTACTAATGAACTCTTCTATTTACCAGCATTTGCCTCTTACATCTTTTCTGAAAGTAGTCAAAATACAAAGAATTGTTCACAGATGTGTTCTCTTGGATATGCACTCAATACAAAAGTCTCAACATATTTTTATGTATTTGAAAATAATTTGTAATGTAATTGCTAATATCGTTGGGAAAGGTTATGAAAGTTATCTAAATATATGTGAACTGTTTGTTTGAAGATACATAGTTTTTCTTCGTAGCTTTGAAGCTTGGAACTTGTTCAGTTCATGCTACTCCTGATACATATATATACATATGTATGTATATATATGCATGTATGTATCAGCTTTTTAGAAGTACAACTTTTTTTTTTTTTGCTTATGCTAGAAAATATGGAGACACCAGATATATAAATTGAGATTACAGCCAAATTTCAAACATGTCAAACTTCCAAAATACAAAAGTCTACTGTTAAAATTGTAATCCATTCACATGAGCATGGTCAAAACAAAAAAAAATTAAAAGGAAAATTTAATAGCTGCACTGATAGCAGTAGCATATCTCCTTTGTAATTCTGCTACTGAATGTGATGAAAGAATAAAACAATCACTAATACATCATAACAGGTATACTAAAAATCTCGTTTTCCCATTTGCCCTGAATTCAGAAATTCAAGATTTGATAAGCAAAATGTGTAGTAAACTGATCTTGTTTATAGAAAGATATAATATGTAGATATTACAGTGTCTCACCATCAAAACCCATTTTATCCCACAGAGAAAGAGTGAATTTATGCCTGCATTAGACTCCTATAAGCCATCATGTATTAACCACTGCTATTTTGCTAAGCAGACAAAGATTTAAAGAAATAACAGCCTGTTTGCTTAGAGCTATAACAGATTGCTTTAAGAATGTGCGTCAGAAAAGAGGTAAGAAAAGGTCAGTTTGTGAAAATCACTAGAAATAAAAACTAAAAAGAACACAAGAGGAACATGACAGGAGATGCAGCAGTTTAGAGGAAGAGAGGACCCATTCTTGGTCAAAAATAGATAGTTATCTATGCTGTACAGTTTCTAGGGCAAAGCTCTGACCTACTGGAAAGCTTATGTATCTGTCGATTATGATAGAACAACACTACAGATTTTGCAAAAGTAAGAAAAATACTTTCATTTAAAATGAAGGGTTTTTTTTAAACACTTAGCTAGGAAGATTAGTTATCAGAACTTGGATTACATACCTTGGCTACAGAAATAGAGTGGAGAGCCTGATATTGCAGATGTTGAGTGATGTGCGTCACAGAATCTGCCACAACCATACTTCTTCGGTAGAACATGTGTTCTATTGCCTAAAGTCAATCCCAAAACACAATAGTTCATGTAGTTAACGACATTGTTGCGTTTAGAATTTGGCTTTATGCTGGTGGACTCACCTACACTGCAAATACCGACTCTCTTCACTTTGTAATGTACTGTAAGTAGCATTTGCAATTAACCCTTAGAAACTGAGAAAATCAAATCATTCAGGAGTGTAAAAAACTTTCAAGACTGTGATATAAGTTCTGTTGGTTTTTTGGGTTTGTTTTTTTAAATAATCCAGCTCTGTTCAACATCGCTGTCTGAAGTTATCTCAAAACAGAGTATTTTCCTTTTGGAAAAAGTACCAGGAGAAGTGCAAAGTCCTGCACCTGGGAAGGAACAACCCCATACACCAATGTATGCTGGGAGCCATCCAGCTGGTAAGCAGCTTGGCAGAAAAGGACCTAGGGGTCCTAGTGGACAGCAAGTTGAACGTGAGCCAGCAGTGTGTCCTTGCCACAAAGAAGGCTAATGGTATCTTTGGCTGCATTTGACAAAGTATTGCCAGCAGGTTGAGGGAGGTGATCCTTCCACTCTACTCAGCACTGGCAAGACCACACCTGGAGTGCTGTGTCCAGTTCTGGGCTCCTCAGTACAAGAGAGACATGAACATACTGGAGAGAGTCCAGCCATGGAGGGGGGAACTCATCAATGTGTATAAATACCTGAAGGGAGGATGCAAGGACGACGGAGCCAGGCTCTTTTCAGTGGTGCCCAGTGACAGGACAAGGGGCAATGGGCACAAACTGAAACACAGGAGGTTCCCTCTGAACATCAGGAAACACTTTCTTACTGTGAGGGTGACCAAGCACTGGCACAGGTTGGTGGCCCAGGGAGTTTGTGGAGTCTCCATCCTTGGAGATAAATTTAAAAGGCATCTGGACACAGTCCTGGGCAAGCAGCTCGAGGTGGCCATGCCTGAGCAGAGGGAGGTTGGATCAGATGACCTCCAGAGGTCCCTTCCAACCTCAATCATTTTGTGATACCAACTAAGGAAGGTGGTTAGAAGTTAAATAGATCAGTTCTACCCTCCCAAATCTCCTGTTCTATAACCAAATCCAGTCATGAACAAGAATCCATGCAAAAACATGTCCCCACTCAGTTGTGGGGGTTTGGGGTTTTTTTTGGGGGGCGGGGAGGTTGAATATGTGGTGTTTGATCAGTTTTCATCCAGTGACCTACCTTCAGAAGTTCTACAAGTCTGCATAAAGCTTTCACCGATGTTTTGGTCATAGGTTTTTGCATTGACATGTAGAGATTCATTGTAGTTTTAATGATGGTGCTAAGACTGTATGCATAAAGAAAACCCTAAAAATAAAATGAGTAAGGGGGGGGGGGGAATTAATCTTTTCACAACATATCAATCAAATAAGTCCTCTCTGTTTTCTTTCATACATGAAAGTACTAACTTTTGCCTCTTCACACTAGAGAACCTACCACTCCACCTAATAAGCAAACCTGAGATCCCAAAGCTGAATGAGACCCTTTTATTGAGCAGAGATTATGAAACTGCCTGCAAGTCATCACATCACCTGACCATTATCCTCTTCTAGAGCCATTCAAATTAAACATAGGTCAGTGAATTAACTAATTGCACAGCCTCACAGGTCTAATAATTTCAGACCTATTGTAAACCAACCCACCAAACAACTCCCATCCCCCAAAAAACAGCCTATCACAAAAACAAACTAAAACTTCCAGATTCCGTGGAATAAATACACTGACAGTATTTACACAGTTTTACACTGTCTAAATACAATTGTCCATCCCACAGTAAAAAAAGCAATTGTTTCTAAATCAATGTATGCTAAGCTTTTAAATACAATGTTGATTACATACAGCATGACAAAAATGTTATTCAATTTATTTCAAAGGAAAAGTAGTAACAATAAAAAGAGAGACCAGGAAAAGACAGCAAGTGGTCTAGGAACCTCAATTTGCTACAGAGCAAAATTTACATAAGTCCACTGCAAATAATTCAAATACAAAACCCACAGATCCTAGTACGTGTATGTCTTTAGATATGGAAGATTCGGGATCATGCTTCTATCAAACACCTATTCTCATCAGATTTCTGTCACGCAGATAGATACATATCAAAACTAGCAAAAAATAAATTCAGAAATAAGATGCATCTTACATTAAGAGTACATGCTGTTAGTAGGCCAAAAGAAAACCAGCTGCCTCGGAATGCAGTAAGATTCTTGCAAAGTACCATCACTAGGCAAAGCACAATGAAACAACACAAAACCTTTACTGGAAGCATGTACTGTGCTAAATAAAACTAAATTAAGACACTGGTTCAGTCTAATCATGACTGACTCAAAAGGAAAAAACCCAAAACCTTTACTACAGAGGAAATGAAGCTTTCTTGATTTCCTAAGAGAAAAATTCAAAATTTTAGCCACTGAATATTTTAGTCAGATTCACTTCCCCCACACGCCTTATAGAAGTACCTTTTACAGATTTACTTAAAAGAGTACTTACTGGACATTGAAAGTTTTAGAAGAATTCTCACATTGTAAAATAACACACTGATGATCACAGAACCTCTGTGATTTCTTTTATTGTTCAACAACTTGCACCAAAACATCAGTTTGCTGCATCATTTGCTGTATCAGCACATTAAAAGACTGCATACCTGGATGAAGACATTGCAGCGGTTAGAAAGATCTTCTGCAAACTTATCCACGCGTTGCTCCTTTGACAAGATAGACTCCATTTTTGTCATCCATGAGCTCACAAAAACGTAATATGACTGCATATCTCTGGAGAAGGAAACAAACAAACAATGCTGCTTACTTCAAATAAGAAGAGTATGAGGATTTTCTTTTCTTTCCTTTCCAAAGCTTAAATTCTTCCAAGGGAAACATGCTAAATCTTCAGTCCTCAAAGTAATAACTCTCCATTCCCAAAAGTATGAGAACCTCATACTCATTTACATTTTAATTCTGTATTGGTAAGGATTAGTCTGCAATTATATCTGTGCAAACATACTCCAAAGAGTCAATATATAAAAATAAATAAATAAACAAACAAACAAACCTAAAACTTGTCATTACATCAATGCCCAACTAGACCGCTCTTAAATAACATAATTCTCCAGAAGTTAATCTGCTTGGATTATACCAGCTGTAATTAAATGTTTAAGTAGAGTTCACTTTTAAAACTTCTATTTATTCCATGCTACAGAATTGTGACACTGCAATACTACTTATTATAGCAGTTATAGTGGAAATGCATTCAGGTCATTGATTATGACATAAAAAAATTACACTTTAAAGAGTACTCAACATTTAGAGGCAACAGTCCAATTATAAAAGGCAATGCAAGAACTTGTAAAAAGGCAAGAAAGTTATTGGCAGAATTCAAATCAGCAGAAGTAAAATCTGCATCATGTTACAATATCCTCAAAATGTCTGTGAATACCCAGATCATTTTTTGAACCTTTTCTTAATCTTAAGAGCTGCAAGACATGACTTGTACCACTGCCCAAGACCAAAAAGCAAAGCAGCAGTGCAATCATGCTCCATCCAGGAATTAAAGCCCAGGAAAGAATTTAGTCACAGCTCTTGACTCTTCCTGTGGATGTAGGTTGTAAACCAGGAAGAGGCGGATTGAAACAGAAACAGGGCAGCAGTGAAAATAATCTGCCAGAGGATCACGTAGACATGGAGTTGCTTCCCCCCCCCCTCCAACCCAGTCCTGCCAGCCTGCACACAGGGTTGGAAGACAACCTGCAAAATCTGAGTTTTTACTTCTATTCCACAAACGCCATTTTCCACCTTCTTGTTTTGGTCTGCAACATAAACATAAATCTTAGCCCTGTTATCTCTCTATGCAGTGCAGCACACTTGGTCATAAGACTCACAACTAAAAGAACACTCCATCTCATCTTTAAATGTATTTTAGAAAGCACTTAGAGAAGGAAGTGACCTGCAAACTACATGCAGAGCACAGAAGAGAATCCTTTTCAAATATATCTAATTTCAAAGACCATTAAACAAACAATTACAACAGTCATGAAGAAAGAAATGCTTGCAAAGAAAGTATCATCACCAAGCAGAGAAAAAGCCCTCCATAAGCCTACCAGTGACTTACCTCCATAAACACATAGAAAGCAGAGAGCCCTAATAGAAAACAAAGCAGCTCAGGTTACTAGACACTAGTTTAAAAAAAACAGAAGTTGAAAGTGTGGAAGTAGAAATAACTGAAACAATCAAATATTTAGAACTGCCACGAACTTTGTTATTTTGGTGACATAATACATATTTTTCTGAAAGCATGACATGAAAAAAAGCTTCATTTTGACCAACACTTTTTCAGCAACACTAACACACACATATTGATGCAGTGAAATGGAAAAGTTGTTTATCACCACTGAGCAAAACTACACAACACGCTAGTGCGCTGAATGAAGAAACGCACATGTTCGTAAACTGTTTCCCAAACATCACCATGAAGCAATATTTAGGAAGCATACTTGGTAAGTGACTGTGCCTTCTGCTGTAGAAAGTTCTCCCTTTGCATTTTAACTGTATGAATACTTTTCTTGTCCAGAAGTTTGGCAGCAGCTGGTATCTTATGAATCAGAAAGTTGTCAGCAAACCAGATAATGTTAGCAGTTAATGTGATGGCTGGTACCTGGGGGGGGAGGGAGGAGGAGAAAAAAAAGGGGGGAGAATACTACAATTAGCAATAAACGTAAATAACTGCAACAAATACTATGCCACCATGCATGTTTCTTATGTCTCTTTTGAACCATAACATGCAATTCAGTTCATTTCAATTCAGTTTATTTCTGCATAACTAGTTTCTACAAAGTATTACATTCACATTAAAAAAGGTTTCTTCCCTAGAAGTTCACTAAGGACACCACAGGCAAAGTTATTACCACTCTCAGTGATTCTAAACAGTATTAGAGAATTTAATAATTTCTTAATACCACCTGATATGAAAAAGCCCCAATCACCTTTGGATTTAGAGGTCTTTCAAGATACATGTTTATAGCCAAAGTCAAAACCCAAAGCATTTATTCAGTCCCACAATACTCATAACTCAAACAATTTTTTGTCCTCAGTGCGACGTTAAATGCTTGAGAAGAAGCATTTTAATGGTAATTTCAAGTTATTTTACCTTGCTGCTAAGTGAGCGGACAGGTTTTTGGGAGCATCTTTAAAAGAAAAGGTGGCGGGGGGATTATAAAAAGTAGAAAAATCTTAATTCTGCTTTTTGATTTGCTTTGGTAAATTGTGTGTTTTCTTTTCCCAAGTTGCTACACAACTAAGAAAATTATCTACTGCATAAGTGAATATTTTTCCCCTCTTAATTATTGACAAAAGAATAAAGCATTCACCTTTTTACAGACATCCAACAATGACTTGTAAAATTTCTTGTCTATGGTCCGAAAAATTTGAAAATGCAGTACAAAGAGGCCACAGATGCCCACATATTTATCTCTCTGGTCAATTTCTGAAGGTTCACCTGCACAAATACACCAAAAAAATCCTTTTTTGAAGTCTACTCCCAGACAAACAATATAAACAATTTTAGAGACAGTGAAGCTGGCAGGAGAATCATGAGCTTGCATTACCAAGTTTAGCTTCAACATTTGCAAAAGTCGTCCGAAGAGTATAAGCAAATTCTTCAGCAAACGTGCTGTTCTTCGACACTGACACTCCACCATTCACAGAATCAAATTGTTGCTCTATACAGGCCTGAGCAAAAAGGGGAAAAAAAAAAAAAAGGCATAATGATAATGCCATGAATTTTGAACCTTAAAAGAATACCGATTTTGCAAGAGAAGAATACTGCAAGAACACATTGATTTATGTCATATAGCACTAACCTGAAGTTAGTCTTAGACTTCACAACATACAGATTTTAAGTATACTTACATTTAGTACAACAGAAAACATTAAAAACCTCTCTTATACCTAACATTCAAAAAAATTTTATTTACTTAACATTTCTGTTAAGAGGCATTTTTAAAGAAACCACATGATGTGCTAGGGATAAGAAACCAGATGCATATTTGCATAATTATATTATAATATATTACTAACTGTTCACTAACTAAACAAAGTTATTATGCAAGTCGCTTGTAGGATGTGGTTCATGAACTTGTAGCATAAAACCCCCACACCACTGGTGGCTGTTTAAAAAAAAAAAAAAAAAAAAAGACACACTTCAGATTTTCTAAAGATATAAGAATAGTCTTTAATGGAATTGTACTTAAGAATATATTCAATGTATTTTTGTTAGGAAGGGGCATTGACAGGCCAGGAGGGGAAACATCCTGAATGAATACCAGACAAATCCTACCAATGCCCCAAACATATCATGAAGTCTTTGTACTAAAGCAACATTAGAGGAATATAGTTTAAAAATGGATAGCTGGTAGCAATGTCCTTTGAAAGAATAAGAAAAATTGTGTTTAATTATTTATTTACAATTTCCCTTTTGGAGGCTTTTACAGAACAAAACCTTCTTCCCTATGCCATTTAGGATGTAACAGTAAGAACTGAGTAACAGTCCTGATCAATTGACTCTGCTGTGACCAGATTCAGCAACGCTATCCTCTGCCCACTATGCCACAACATCTGATTTCAGTGTCTCAAATACACACTTTTCTAAAACAAGATGGCTTCTTGTATGAACACATTTAAATTAACTGCATTGAAAAAGTAATAATCCTTCTCATCCACCTGTACACTTGCATGTTTCAGGAGTATGCAGCACTGAAGCGGTACCCCATGACAGCAACCTGTCTCCAATACTAGGAATGAGACAAAATATATAACAAGAGGTCACACTTAATATATTTTCAAGACAACTGAGGAGACTTTAACCTGCAGCTAAAATAAAGTGGACCTATGCTATGTAAGCCTGACCACTATTAAAATTTCTGGTGAGAAACAGACTCACTGATAATACACAGTCTTAATGCCAAGTTGTCTGCATTTCTTTAATTCTGCAAAACAGTAAGCATTAACTGCTACCATTCAAAGCCTGGCACTGTTCTAGCACATGAGAAGAGCAAGGAAGGATCTTACAATAGAGCCTTTTTTTTTTTCCACGCACAGATGCAAGAGCTAAATTCATACATCACTGTATCCAGAACAAAACAAAATAAAAAAACAAAACAAAACATTCTAAGAAGAGTGTTGCTGTAATGTAATAGTCTCCCCTATTGTACTGGGGAACATTAATTTCTCTACCTGAAATATCATCCCATCAAGTAACTGGCATTCCAGTTTTAACAGCAGCTTTTCAAATGGCTTCAGTTTATCTTCTTGAATCCCAAACTTAGAAGGGTTGTGATGGACAGATTTTAGCAGCCTGTAAGGAGCAGGTGTGGAACACGTACATACAACACAATTAAAACACGCCAACAGTGTTATCTTATCCTGTACTATTTTGATAATAGATTTTAATTGCCCACATCTGTGCCCAGCAGCAACTCCAAAATTAAAAACAAAAACAAAAAAAACAACCACAAACCCACTAGGTCTGTATAAGGCATTTGTATTTAAGTAACTCCCATTTATTCAGATTCTCAATGAAACAGAGTAGTTATTCCACTAATTTAACTACCTTTATAATTGTTGACTCTTCACCTTTTACTTAAGACAGTGTTCTTACTTAAATCTGTATGCCCACCTCCATGATGAATACGGATAGTCTTAGATCAGTTCTGTGCAAAATTAGATTTCTTATTGAATGTATTTTAAACTCCACCAACCCTAACTCTGTTTGTCAGGATGCTTACCACATATTTTATATGTAACATTCAGCACTTAAAAAAAACTTACTGGTGCTGTTAAAAGGACAAAGTGGGAGCTTAGCCCTGCTCGTCATTGAGGTTTCTGGAAAACTCTCAGGGCTACCAAAATCCATGTTCCCACACTGACGTTCTTGGAACACAGACACACACTTTATTTTTTATGTTGTGGGAGTATGTTTCACACCTTCAGAGACACACCTCTTATACATGGTCCAGTGATCTTTCAGAGTGGCATGATTGTCAATTATTTCATCGAGAGTGATTAAGACTGTGAGCAACTCTCCCAGATGCTCGTACATTGCCTGTTTAAAACAAAAAGAAAAGGACTGTAGTTATTGAAAGTTTACTACAGTCATGTGTGGAAAGTAAAATTTCCATTCCTTTCAATATATTATCAGCCAACAAGACATCAGCTAGAGAGTTAAACTGGAGATTTCTTCATTTGGTAGCTTGAAGATTTAGTATGTCTTGTAGTGACACAAGGAACATTAGTTTGTGTACAGGCACAGCTTTAAGTTCACTGATCTAATCTGATATTGAAGGTAGGATTTTCAAAATTGTCTACACGCAGAAGCACATACTGCACACAATAAAGGAGTGTGCGAACACCTTTCAGCTAAGAAAGCTAGACTATGACAGACAGGGAGATACCAGCTCTTTCCACATAAAGGCCAGAAAAAGCTGATTAACAAAATAAAACCTTTAAAGGAGATTCCAGATTGAAAGTTGTCCTTGAAATTCACTTTCTTGCTGCTTTTCTCAGCATTAATGATCAAGACACACATATATTAACATAAGCAAAAGGTGCTCCAAGTCATTCCCACCTGAAAATGAACTCCAGACGTCTCTATAATTTTAGGTGCATTCCTGTAAACAAAATAAATATTTTAATGCCTTTTTAATCCTTGGAACAGAGCATATTTATCAATTCTGTATCACGGTGTGTTCTTTGTTTCCTGGGGTACATTTTTCTTCATTAACATAACTTCAGAAAACAAAAGAATTCTCAAAATCTGATTAAAAGTATACACTATGTGAAATCTGTGTGCTATGATCAAATTTAGTATTGCATTTTTAAATGTACAGCATGTGACTGGTTCAAACCACTGACTGCATTCAGTGTACCTGTATATCAGCAATTACCAATTCGGTTATGCTAACAGCAAGTAGCCTTGATACATACAGCCTTGTGGCCCGAAAGTACAAAATCACTTTACACATTTAACCAAGCCATGTGCAAGCCACACATCCAGCCTTGCTTGTTCAGCACCACACAGGAAGCCTACCTTGTGCTGCAGTGTAAGACAACAAATAAAACTGAGAACGATGCTATCCTATCTGGAGCGGGGCAGGGCAGGGGGAGAGAGAGGAATCAAGAGCCCTGCAGTTACATTCAGAGCTAAACCCAACAATTCTATTCAGAGCTAAACTCTCCTCAGAGTTTTCAGAGGAGCTAAACCCAACAGCCCTTATGAAGCTCAACTTCAGGTGTTAAAACCAAGGTTGTTCTGTGAGGAATACAGACGAAGATTTACATATTTAGAACATTAGACTGTGAAAGTGATCTGATTTTTAAGCTTCTGAAGCTAGTGGTATCCACCATCAGTCAACAGAAGGAATCTCTCTCTCAAACAAAGCAAGGATGAAAGAGTAATAAGACAATCTCTTAATCATAAAGACTAAGTGCCTCTGAAGCATCAATTCTATCAAAAAAAAGGCAAAAAATTAAAATTCTTGCATCTCATTATATAAAAGCACCGCCTTTTCTGAAAATAAAACAAATTCACTTTCATAATGGCTTATGAAGCCCAAACTTACACAGCAAAGCACTCTCCGTATCTCTAGATAATGTTCCAAAAATGACCGTGCCTTAGGCAGAACATTCATATTTTACATACTTGTTTAACTACATAAAAACAATATAGCATTTTAGGGAATAATTACTTGTTACTGGTATAGAGAACAGCCAACTGATGCACTACATTCACCACCACTTCGTAACATCGGGTAACAAAGCAAGACAGCTCCTGAAATACAAGAAAATAAAATGCATATACGTATAGACCCTCCTCATACACAAATTGCCATTACTTCCAAAACATCAAACATAAACCACTGAACTTGCAGCCCGAGCTCCAACTATACTCCTAATCCAAGTCAGTGGACAGACCCAAAGCAGGATGGAAAACATCATCCTAGTAACTAATAGCTCTGAAAAAAGGACCTGGGACTAAGCTAAAAAGTTACTGAAAAGCATAATAAGGAAAACAGAAATTATTTCACACTTGCATATGGCTTTGACAGTCTAGATACTAAAATACCAGAATTGATACCCAGGGCCACATTTTTAAAAGGATATTGATTCTTTAAAGAAGGTACAGAAAAGAGTCACCATAATGGGTTCAGTGTACTTTAAATACCTTGCTGTAAAAGTTTTCAAGAGTTCAATTTATCAAAGACAGTAAGAAGTGACTTGACAACAATGCCCAAGTACCTTCAGAGAAAATATCCCTGATAGCAAAGGCCGGGCATTTTCCCACTAGATTCAAGAGTCACACTCTGGGAGCTGGTGATAGCTGAATTCAAATTGGAAATTAACACAGAAGCCTGTACCCACTCTAAGAGTGATTAGCCGCAGAAAACTGCTTTCAAAAAACAAGACATCTTCAAGAGGTATGTTTGACTACAGCAGAACTTGAGCTCAGTTACATAGTACAAAATGAGTAAGAACAGATGAACTCTGACCACGTCAAGGACTATCTTAGTTTATACGATGGATTTTAAGAAGGCATTCCTTGAGCAATAGGGTAAATGAATCTGAGTTTCCCTTAACTGCAATAATATTTGCTCATTAATGCACCCTATAATCCCATCAGGGATAAGTCAGAATGTGATGAGTCTAGCCAGTCAGTACACAGATGGCTTCATAGCAGACAGCCCACACTGGCTAACCAGCCAGCCTGCCGTTCCTGCCAGAAGACTGGCTAACAGCTGAATTCTGTCTTCCTCTCCATCAAAAATAGATCTTATTTGGGCTTCTGCCGTCTATTAGTCACCGGTTTTCACAAAACATAAAAGTGCTGTTACTTCTTACACTTGTATTGCTCTATCAAATGCAGCTGAAACAAGGCAACAGATTCCAAGGGAATGGATTAACAGACAATGGAGATCATGTTTCCTGGGGAAGGGGCACCAGCTGCCTCTTTAGAACTTCCAGGAAACAGTCCAATTTAACAGCATATGCATATTAGCAGCTACATAATACAGACGAGATTATCATTTTATCAGAGTTCTTCAAATACACTGTCTACTGCAAGATCAAGAGTACCTAACCAGTGTTTCACAGCATTATTTTGATAACTGTTTAAAAAAGTGTTTTGACATAGCAAATTCGAGGCTATTACATCTAGTTAATCAAGAAATCCTGAACTCAGAAGAGCCAATAAACCAATATGTGGACATTAGCTCTATGAAAGCAACATTTCACCTCTTTTGTCATCTTCATTCATATTTTCACACCGCCCTTGGAGATATGCTTATAACATTGACCAGAATAGCATTTCCCAGCCTATGGATATAGACTACCACTGAGTGGATTTAGGGGAACACAACAGTTGAAAAAGAACAAACTCAATAAGGAAAAAGTTTTCCTCATAGCTTTATCCAAAGCAACGCACACCCCTTTTCACACAGTAACCTTCCCTTTGGGGCAACATCCTGCATCTCCCTTCTTTCCCAAGTTGCTCAACAATCAACAGGCCATGGTAGCTTACGTACAAAGTGGGCTCACATGCAATATTGCTCTATTTTTTGTGTCGCGTTTACCCTATAAATATCCACATCAGCATATACCCCATAAATAAACATAAACTTATTCTACAGAGTGGGTTTGCAATACACATAGATATCCAGACATCCAGTCACCCTGCTCTCAACTTCCACCTGGACAAGAGCATCCTGGCAGGGAAGGGGGGGTGTGGGGGGGCAGGAGACAACTGGAAAAATACAAGTGTACAGTAGCCCCATTTCAGAACCACTAAAAGGGCTCTCAAACATCTGCTCAGAAAGAAATAGAGGATGAAGGAAGAAACTGACAAAGTTGATAGGACAAAAAATTTGAAAAATAGGGGAAAAAAAACAAAAACAAGACATCCTAACAATTAACTGCACTTGGGCATGGTAAAAGAGGTTGAGAAACAACTTCCTATAGCATTCAACCTGTTATGACTCCATAAATGACTACCACCATGCTAGTACACAGCAAGAACAGGAATTTTAACCTTTGTTAAACCAGAATTTGCTTAAACATTCTGGAAGTTTCCTGTATATTCTCTACTTCAACATAGATATTTCATTACAAGCAATACTGCATAAAAACAGAAACATTTTTGGGAACAGGACAGTCACTTAAGCTATACTGACGATAAGAAAATTCCATAGTAGACTGAAACCCAACAACACAGGAAATCCTCAGAAGAAACACAGATCCTGTTTTCATGCAAAGGACCCTGAAAACAACCAAACTGTAAAAGAAATGAGTGTTCTTCCCTGAAAGTTTGAGTGAGGCACAAGCAATTTTTTTCCAGGTACATGCTTTAATTTTGCTTTCTTCTAACAGCTAAAAAAAGATGTACGAACAATTAATACCTTTCCAATGTTCAATGACAACTAAAACTTGCTAATCAAAACCAGAAAAATAGACATCTAACTTCACCGTCAAATGAAACAACCTCAATTCATCTTCCCTTACTGGAATTTTCTTAAGTAAATTCTGATTTCTTTGAACAATTGATTACACAAACTGTAATTTCTTCTCTCATTAGACTTCCAGAGTTTTAGACAAGTATAAAAAAACCAAAACAATGTGTGATACCTCAGCTGGTTATGACAGGTCTGCAGGCAAAACATAGTAATGTACCAAATGTCTCCAATGCCTTTCAGCAAGATGCAAGCAGGATACTGCAGACTTAAATCCACTTTGCAAGTAAAATTAAGATTATAATTGCTGTCCAAAAAAAAAAAAAAAAAACCCAAAAAACCAACACATACTCTACCTGCAAGAACGAAACAAATCGTCCCATCTGTATTTGGCAATCTCCCTCCACCATGCTGGAATCTGTGGCTTGAAAGACAAACATTTGTCACTACTTTCAAAAGCCTGTGTTAGACCTGTTAAATTAACATTGAAGCTTGCCCTCCAAGCCATTTGTCATACAAGTGGAGCACATTATTATAAGCATACTGATGAAGCCTTAAAAATTTTGCTTTCCTAAGCCGGACTTATTTTTGAAGTTTCTTTGTCATTAAAAATTACATTGTTTATAAGTTAGACACAAAGCGGGGAAAAAAATCTCCATCACCTGAAAGAAAGTAAAGAATACAAACCATAATTCTCTAAAGGCATATATATTATGTAACTTAATAGAAAAGTTTCCATTTTAAAAAGTTTGCATGAAAGCACTAGGTATTAATATTGCAAGGAACATCCTTGGTAGTTATTTACTGAAAGAATATACTACATCTTTAATCAGAAGAAAAAGCTGTGTAGCATACAATTTCCTCAAGAAATTCATTTTCTTTTTTCTACATATCATCCTGCACAAAAGAACCAGCTCATCACCATAGCGTCAAAGCATTACCTGTATGACAAAGTACACTAACAAGATACTATGAAATACAATAATTGCATCACCAATGCCAAACTGTTTCAGTCAGCTGGAGCAGTTGTAATACTACCTGACAAAATACAGTCTTTTTAATGTGATGACAGATTAATGCTCTAGACGTGAGATTTTTCTATTGGGCCACTTTGAACAAAAATGGCTTACAATTGCAGGTTTACCTGCATAAGAAATGCAAGTCGTATTGCTTCACAAAATATGTTATTTTAGAGCAGTCACCAGAGACTAAAGTAGTGTCCATACTACTCTAAGATGGAGCTCTGGGACACAATTCTAAATATTGCACGCCTCCCCTTTACACCTTTTATGTAACCTTTACCCTGTTTAGTGTATGTCACACTTCTGCAACCCCACCTAACCCACCGAAGGCCGACCTCTCAGTTGCTGCCATTTTCAAGCATTCCCTGCAGAACACCCATCAGGAACAACCTGCTGCTGTAATATGCTAATCTGCAATAGTCTGACTTTTTTCGTGCTAGAGACACAGAGAAGTTTTGAGGGATCCCCTAATACCATTTTGGCAGCATATTACTTTCTTTTAAGAGATTTAAAACCATGTATAATAAGAAGTGAGAATCTGCTAAGGAAGGGAAAAAAAACAAAAAAACAAAAAACCAAAAAAACCAACTAACCACACACACCAAACAAAAAAAAACCCACCACTTTTTCATGTTCCTTAACTGAACCATGATAGTCATCTTATATAGCACATAAAAGAATGATAAACAGTCCCTATCTCAAAGATTTCACATTCCCCAATACTTCTGTCACAGTCAAAGCTCTTGAAAAGCTTTAAAAAAAAAAAAAAAGTCCTTTTTACTACTTTTCCCTTTCTCTCAAATTTCTGAAATAGAAAACACAGTTAGACGATATGTCTCTAAATCAACTCATTAATATATTCAGTCCTCAGGACCAAGATCTGTGCTTATTCCAAGACTAGCATCCTTTAAGATGGAAGCTTAAGACCAGCCCTTCAGAGGAGTTACCAGTTTAACTCCAAGACAAAAAGCAGCTTTCCCCTAAAGCAGTGTCTCATGATTTGTCAATTGAATTGACTTAGGCAGGACTTGGTCCAAGTGATTTATTAATGGTTTCAGTGTTTTATTACTATCAAATAACAGATTTACCATTTTACTACAATGAGTGTAAAAACCAGTCCCAATAGGAAATAAGTTGGTTTAGGATGTGTTCACATGTGAAAAACACGTTTTCAATGCCATACTTTGAAAAACAGCTGCTATAGTATATAAGCTCAGGTTTCTACATTATACATTAAATACAATCTCAACAGCCCATACTCCCTACTTCTGATGTAAATAAGGTTGCAACAAAACTTCCTGTTAATGTAACAGATAAATCTTATTGTTATTCTAAGCTAACTCAGGACAGTCACAAGACACTAATATATACCCCTATAACCTCAAAGTCCATTATTTGGTGTTCATCAGTCAAAGATACACAGAAAGCATGTATCTGTATTATAAAATTCCACTTACTGTAGCATTTAACATAACCTGAAACAATAATGTAAAACTACAAACTTTTACAGTAAAGGGAGCTACTTACCTCCTTCTCCATAAAACAAGAGGCCATTATAAAATTTAGTTTCTGCCTAACAACAAAAGCAGAAATTTGTTTTTTAATAAGTAGGATATATGTAATCATGCTATAAAAATTATTTAGACATTATATCTTGTTTCTTTACTGCTAAAGAGTACATTTGCATATCAGCTTGCCAATCTGCAAACATTTTCATACACAGTAATAAGAGACAGCTGAATTTACCTCATATTTCAACTTCTTGATTTCACAGCAAAGGGCAGCATACACAGTTATTACTTTGTTTAGAACCTAGACTCAAAGGGGAAAAAAACCACACACATTACAAATAGATTCACGTTTAGAGAGCTTGGTTTTAGCTAGAATAACTCTTTCATATTTTTTTTTCTTTTAAGCATAAAGTGCTTACCTTGTTTTCTGTTTTTATGAGCTCTAGTAGGGAGGACTGTTCATATGGCAAAAGCTAAAGTAAAAAAAAAAAGAACAAAAAAACCAAAAACAAAACCACAGAACAAAACCAACAAACAAACAACTTTAGAAAATATTCATCAAAAATACATTTATCCAACTAGCTAAGTAATTTTTTTTCCCCAGTTTAATCTCAAATAAGGTAAGTAGTAAAAGAGCAATAACTGCACATTACTAGCAACCTACACTGCAGGAAATCTTCACTCTTCACGTTTACATGGAAATACCTTTCCTTTCACTCTAGGCAGAAAGGCAAATAACTAGCTATACGATACAGCATTTACAACAATTTACTTACAAAAACTGGAAAGCAAAAGCATGGTCATTATGGTGTATGTAAAAAAAAACAGCTCAGGAAACCTGAAACATTAATTAAGAATCCCAAATGTAGGAATTAAGATGCATAGTCAGTATCTGTATGCAGGCGCTGACATTTTGTACTGAAGTCAGCCGTGATATTGACCACTTTATATACATCCAGCACTGTGTGGGCCCTACACATAACTTATTCAAATTATTCAGACAGGTGATTACTTAAGAGTGCATCTTCAGCACAGACAAGTTCCATATGGTAACAAAAGTGTTTTTAAATGATGTCTGCAAATTCAGTGAAGAGAAAAAAAAAAAAATGCTCCACAGAGGACAGAGAACTCATGACCAAGGAAACAGACACCTCTGGAGGACAGAAAATACTGTACCAAGGCCATTAAGTTAAAACATGACTATAAATACACACACAGTTTGCTCTGCAGTTATAAAAGTATTAGTGAGTTCTTCTGAAACCCCAACCCCCAGATAAAAACACCAACACCCACATGGAAGAAGTTTGCTGGAATTAAGCTTCCCAACACATGAAGAATGATAAATTCACTTAACTTGCACTAGAATCCAGAAGACTGGAAAAGAATAATATGAAAACATCTTCTCTTATCATATGCACCAATTTATTAATTACTTGATAATTAAAATAGTATTGGATAGGTTTCTCAAACACAAAAGTAAAAATTCTAAGAGCACGAATGCATCAAGCTTTTCCTTCTCAGGTTTTGAAGGCAAGGAGGAACTAGGAAAATAACAGTTGCAATGCATATTAAATATATGAAGACCTTTAATGCAATGGGATCAAGACTGAAGTCCCAAACATCTCCAACAGAGTCATCCAAAGCATCTTCAATTCTCTTCAGCTGAGATGTATATTCCTCAAGAAATTTTCCATAATTCTTCAACTGCACTTCAGCATGAATTTCTGAGAATTGATAACATTTGTACAGTTTTATAGACTGTTCAGTAAACCGCGATATGAAAAGTGTTATAAAAAATATTTAACTGTTGCTATTTAGCTTGTAGTACTGTATTCCTCATTTTGCTGCAGCCTTTTTCTTTAATACAACTGCATCTTTAATACAAAGTTCTTATTTGTTTAAAAATAATCATACAACTCAGTGGCAGTTTTAAAGAAATCCAAATACTACTTAAAGAATAGCAAACATGTAAGAGGTTTGCAGAAAGTTATTTTTTAAATTTACATATGTTTTCAAACTAAGATCTTAACAAGCCTAACAATCACATCAAGATGCTGAGCAAAGAAACAACTGTAGAAATCGTAACATGGCAGGTGATTCTACCCATCAGCTGAACCAGTACATATGCAATTATATTAGAACTTTGAGGCAATGAGTCTAATCATTTCGCCCTGAGTAGCAGTTGTATTAGCAGCAATCCCCCTTCCACTCTCTCCCTGCTACCTCCCAGTGCATCATTTGGGCATCACACGGGAAGTTTTTGGCTTTCAGTCATTCCCCCTACTTGCAAATTCACCATCTTCAAGCAGAACTTTTCTTCTGCTTAGCACCCGGACATTGAAATGCACAGCTGTCCTGTTACTGCTAGGGGCAAGTAGGTTATTATGTTCGAAAGGTAACATTCAGCTGGTCAAACACCAAGAATAGTGGCATTAATTAGCAAAGTAAGTCTAAAGACAATTCGTCCACAAAAGTTGCATTCACCCTATCCTGATCGTTTTTCTTCCCACATCAAGACACTCCCCCCTCCCCCCCCCCCCCCCATTATATACAATTATTGACTTAGTTGCATAATCTGAACTGCGGAGTGAATGATTACAGCTCAAGGCTTCTAAACTCCAAAAGGAAGTACAATCCTTTTTCATGTGAAGACTAAAGTGTCTTCCCCATAATTAGATAACAAATCCAATAGCTTGTGATCTTCTGCTATTTGTTGAAAATAGGATTATCTAAAAAAGTTAGAGAATGTAAGTCAGCTGAACAACTGAACTTTTCCTAAACAAGAATTCAAGTCTCACATAGCTTCATACATGCCCTTTTCACATTTCAGCAAGTAGGCTGCTCTGGACAGTTTAAAAACTTACATTCTTTTATTCTGCATGTTTAACCTCCTACTCATGCACGTGCCAATAACTGAGCCAAATGGTAGTTGATGGCTACTTCAGTGGGAGAGCACTGCTGAATCAATTATCACTTAGACATTTTCTTGAGAAAGAAAATACTTGACTAAGACACTGCACCAGGCATAAGGGGAGGAATGAATAAGGACAAATTAATAAGGAAAAGATGAGAAGGACTATGCACAGGAAGGTTGAGACCGAGAAGGAGAAATGACTGCAGTGAAGTCCTGAACTAATTCTAAGCTACCAGTTTGAAGGCAGCAGCAATGTCAACCGTAAGGACACATGGACTGCAAAGCCTATCCAAGAAGCACGGTAAACTCTCCCACCCTAACTTCTGCACTAGTGCCATTGGGTTCTACCTGTACCTGCAGCCTAGACAGTGCACAGGCACTGTCAGAATAAGGAGACTGAATGTCATGTAAACAGATAAGCAAGTGAACAAAAAACTCTCCATCAGCAGTATGCACTCCAGACACTGATATGCAGCCCTTGAGTTGTATCATCATATTATTCTATTCCATCGAATTCATCTCATCTTTCCGGTTCCTTCCAGTGCATCTTCTGGAAGCTCTTGCTGCAGAAAACCAGTAAAACACTGATGGATGCAGAGCCCTGCAGAACGGACTTTAACTAGCCACCATGTCAGCATCAGTACTTCACTGCTAGAAAATCTGGAGTATGGAGACTTATTATTACAGAGATATGCTGCGGTATTCCCCCAATCCCATCTCCTCCATCTGCACAAAAGACAAACTAAGAGCAGAGAAACTGACAGAGATACTGGGGTTTTAAAGGAAGAACAGAAAAAGCTTCCAAGTCATACAAGAATAGGAAATCGGCACTGCTGTTCAAATCAATTCCCTATGAAACAAGCAGCATTTCTCAAACAAAATCTTGCAGCACCACTCTGCTAGAGACCCACAAACTGTCACCTTTCCAGCAGCCAAATGATGGATTTGAACAATGTATAGCTCAACATAACCGATATTAAATATTTCCAAATACTTAACTATTGCTAGCCATCAACTTGCCACCTTGTATTGATCATACATAAAATAAGAGACAGGTTTGAAAATTTTCTTACTATTTTAGAGAGATGAGAGAATGAAAGCTATTAGCTAGCCAGAGACAGGCAGTGTTGAACTGATAAAAAAAGACTAGGAGATGGGGCAAGCTTTTTAAGATGCAGAAAAATTTTCCTAAAGAAACTGCCTCACACAGAGAAAGAAAAAGAAATCACGGAAAGCAGATATTTTCTTCAGAGCAGCAGACATACTTCATAAGGTATAATCTGTTGACAATAAAGTTTGATTTAGTTCCTCCTCTGGTTATAAAATGAAAGCATAACAATTAGAACAGTGTAAAAGATCTACTCAGCAGTACAGATGTCCCAACTTAATCTTATCTTCTTTCATAAAATCAGCAATATCAATATTCGATGGACTTATTGCCACAGCAGGATTTGCAAGTGCTATGTCCATAAGTATCTAGGACAGAGAAGCAACAAACCACTTACTTAGTGACTTCTGTTCTCAGTTGAGAACATTATAATTGCTAAAGGTTAGTGATACAGGTAGAAAGTGAAAGTAGACAACAACAAGAAAAACTGTTTTTCAAGTCACAGTGTTTTTCTTTGGCTTTTCTCTAGGGGAACGTTCCGTGCTGTTCTCAACGGAAGATCAGCCTGGTTCATCGCCAAGATGGTGGGAAGGGAGCATATTATGTCATGTCAAGTTCTCCCAGCTGCACTTCATGTCACGGTCAAACTAGTGGAGATCTGGCATTTTGAGTAAGAGCTACGTTTTCCATTCTGCAGCTAGAGAAGGGGTAAAAACCTCGGCTCAGGACAGCTTCAGTTTCCACTGAAATCCAGATTAAATGAATGTGGCACAAACAGTATCATCCCTTGGGATAACATTATATGTGAAACAGTTGGTCCACGAGTGACATATTTTCACAGCAACACCTGGTGTAATTTGGCACAGTTCAATTTACAGCGTGTATTACAACGTGACAACCATATACGTTCCCTGTTTAGAAAGTAGGTCACCTCCACAGGCTGAGAAAAACGTGGATTTCGACGGGCACACAACCCACTATCAAAGACTTAAGCGTCACAAGGTCTTCTTTAGTTATTTTTTGGAAGGTGAAACCGCAAGCGACCGCCCAACGCCACGCCAGAAAGCCTTTACCAACAGAAGCTGCATACAACTTATCTCGGTATGACCGCTCTGGCTAACCCAGGAAGCTACTGCAAACATTTGTGAGCCACGGGAAACGATCAGGAAGGAAAGAAACACCATCCCCACCACAAGCATCTGTCCCTCCTGCCCGCTTCGTGCAAGAAAAGAAAGGCAAGCCCGCCCGCCTGCCCGCCGCCTCCCTCCCACGCTGGGGGCACCGGAGGCGGCTCCCCAGAGGGGGTAAAAGATAAAGGGTTGGAAGAGCCACTCTCCCACCCCAGACAACCTCCGACAACTACGGAGAGGGCGGTGGGAGGAAAAAGGTCACGGCGACAGCCCACCCCCGCAGGCCTGCCCGGAGGAGGAGCGGCACTCGGCCCGGGGAAGGGGCGCGGCGACCGCCCGGCTCCCCGCGCAGGGCAGGGTCCGGGAGGGGAGCTGGGGAGGGTGACCTCGCTCAGCTCCCACGGCTGCTGCTGCTTCTTCTTCTTCTTCCTCCTCCTCCTCTTCGTCTTCCTCCTCCTCCTCCTCCCTCCCTTCCTTCCTCCCTTTCCCGGCGGGGGTGCAGCGGCGAGCGGGGCCGGGAGGGGACCGGGGTCTCCTCAGCCCGCGCCTCCCCCCTCTCTGTGGCGGTTATCGCCACGGCCCCGCTCGCCCCGCACTGGCCCGCCCGCCCCTCCCTCCCGCCCTGCCCTGCCCTGCCCTCCGCTCCCCTCCGCTCACTCTGCGAGCCGTCGTCGAGGCGGTCGAACTCCCAGTCCGGGGAGAGGGTCTCCAGCGCCATCGCCAGCGCCCGGCAGCGCCTCCCCCTCCTCCCCTGACTCAGGCGCACGAGACTTCCTGCCCCGCTCCCGCGCCGCACGCCGGGAAATGGAGGCGGAAGGGGGCGCCGGGGCTCCGGTAGGCGGCGGCGGCGGCGGCGGGGCGGCAGCGCCCCCGCCAGGGCGGGACAGCCCGTGCGCACCGCCGCCCCTCCGCACCGCCCTCGGCTCCCTCAGGGCTCGGCGGGCCGCTTCTCAGCTGCCGGCGCCGCCCGGTGCCTGCCCCGCGGCGGGGGTCGGGGGAGGCAGGCACCGCGCCTCGGCCCCGCGGCGCGGGAGGAGAGCGTGGCGGCAACCGCGGCGGGCGGCGGCGCCTCAGCGGGGCGGTGGGGCAGGGGAGCCCTCCCTCTCCCCGCTTCGCTCCGACCCCCCGGTTTTGGTGAGGCAGGGCCGATCTCCGAGGTGCGGGGGCTTCGGGAGCTTTCCTGCGTTTTCCCCGGCGCGCAGGGCGCCAGCCCGAGCCCCTCTGGCACCGATTCCACACCCGTCACGTTGCCGAGAAGGGGGAGAACTCGGCCGGGTACCGCCGGCAGCGTCTGACCCCCCCGGCGCTTCCCCGTCCCGCCGCCGGGGGAAGGGGGCGGTGGGAGGCGCGGTGCCGGCTCCGGGGGAGGGCCCGCGGCTGAGGGGCCGCTGTGGCGGGCGGCTGCTGCCGCGGTGTCGTCTCGTCATCTCGCTGGCGCTTGTTGTCACACGGGGCCGTGAGATACCCACCTGCCTGCGGTCGGTCCCCGGGGCTTTTCCAGGGCCCTGGTGGGTGTAATATCAGAGAATAAAAATAGGAGCGCTTTGGCTAGCAAGAGAAATAGCCGTTCGGGGCCATTAACGATGACCACAGCAATTACATTACCTCAGCAGAATCCGTAGCATCAGCAGAAAAGGAAATGGCTTCAAAAGCAGTGTCGCCAGGAGCATCAGCAGTTTCAGTGAGGAAAGAGCAACAAAAATAGCAACTCCGATGAGAGACGTATCAGTAAGTGTAAGATCATCCATAAAAGCTAACTCTGTAATGCAGCAGGTCTGAAAATAGCACCTACTGTAATTGTTTCCTGATTAAAAGGAATCCATCCTTTGGAATCTATTTATTTTAAAAGTTTCTAGGGAAGAAAGATCTGGTTGGCAGGGTTTACTGTTGATGAGTTTTTACCTATTTAAAGTGCATTCTAAGAGACCAACCTGGGTCTGGGAAAGAAGAGATCAAATTTAGTTTTGTGTGAAATGACATAACCAATGTTTGGAATAACTTCTTTTTTTTTTTTTAAGGGAGAGAAATCTACTTTGGTAAATGTTGTCAAATAGTCATAATGTAAGTATGTCTCCTCCACTCACTGGCTTCTGTGCAAACTTAAGGTGTTCATATTTGGGTTTTTAAGTCCCTAGAAGTTTAATTGTGCAGGATGTTGAGAGCTGGCAGTGAGCACAAGTGTCTGTAAGGAGATGACAAGTATCACACAAAATGAAACCACAATTTATGCTAGACTTTAAGGATTGCATTCTGTCTACAGCCACGCAGATGCAGCTTTCATTGAACTCAGTAGAGCTGCTATACATTTATTCAAAGCCAAGGTATGTCTCCCAGTTTTGAAAAACAAAACAATAGAAAACTTTTCTCTACAAACCATATATGCTTTCTTTGAAACAAATACAGTTTCTTTCAGTTACGGAAGACTGCACATAAACAGAGGCTTTCAGACTGCTTAAAAAGTAGTCACCAGGCTTTTTGTTATCTGTCTCAGAAAAACATGTCCTTGAATTCTGCAGGACAGTACAAGAGAGAAACTTGTAGAACTGGCACTTGGTAGGGCCCTCCCTTCCCCACATCTGAATTGAATTTGTAAAGAGTGAAATATTGTAGGGTTGGTTCTTGCAAGGTTGTGAGATCATCAAAACTGCACGCAAGGTAACCCAACTGGTTGGTCTATACAATGGCCGCACCAAAGAGTGCACTGTGATCCCCACAGCATAAGCTGATGTAACCCTTATTTTGAATATGGAAAAAGAAAATTATTTTAAAAGAAAATGTATTGAAATAGTGCATTTTTAAAAAAGGAGCAGGAGGCTCCATAACTGAGAAAATTAGACTCAAGTGAGTACACCAGTTAAATTTTATGCTGCCATTCATGATGCAGTTATTTAAATGACTTATTACTGGGTTTTCCTTTGACTCACTAGGTGGCAGTGTTTTGTTGCTTACACTGAAGTGATTTAGGTCAATTCTAGATGCTGCTAGAATTTCTATTTCCTCTGAAAATCTGATTTAGACTTTATCTTGATGCTGACTGTTTTGGTGACAGCAAGTCTAGCTCAGGTTTGATTGATAAGTTTTCTGTGCTGTCTTATCAGTGAATGGCTTTATGCTGTTTGCTCATGTGAAATTATTGACATTTTATAAGCATCATTTCTGAAAGTTGGGTGACAGTCATGGCTTCCATTTGTACCAGGAAGCTTTTATTTGGTACAAGCTTACAGGAAGTTGCTAAGATTGTTCAAATACCTGTTAGTATCTTCAGATAATACAGTAGTCGGAAAAGTCTTTAGCTTTTGTTTAATACAGTGATCTTTGGTAAGCTGAATATTACTGCACACAGGCATAGTTGAGAAAACAATAATTTATTTTGATCACACCAAAATGATCATGAAAGTAAAATTTCATTTTGGACTTTCACATGAACTGAGTGATGTGTGAACATAAATATGTTCCAGTTAAAATGACTTGTTACACTTGAGTACTAGAAAGGGTAGGTGAAAGATTAAAGTTCAAAGTATTAATATGATACTATGACCGTTTTATTTATGGAGTGAAGTGGCTAGGTGTCTATAGATTCATAAATCAACAGGGGCTTGATTCCACAAGGTATTAAAAATCTTTTTTCCTTTGAAATTATCCCAGTTGGAAATATCATTCAACACTGGACAATATGTGGCCAGCAGGACCAGGGAGGTGATCGTGCCCCTGTACACGGCACTGGTGAGGCCGCACCTTGAGTACTGTGTTCAGTTTTGGGCCCCTCACTACAAGGAGGACATTGAGGTGCTGGAGCGTGTCCAGAGAAGGGCAATGAAGCTGATGAAGGGTCTGGAGCACAAGTCTTATCAGGAGCAGCTGAGGGAGCTGGGGTTGTTTAGTTTGGAGAACAGGCAGCTGAGGGGAGACCTTATCGCTCTCTACAACTACTTGAAAGGAGGCTGTAGCGAGATGGGGGTCTGTCTCCTCTCCCAAGTAACAAGTGATAGGACAAGAGGAAATGGCCTCAAGTTGTGCCAGGGAGATTTAGATAAGATATTAGGAAAAGTTTCTTCACGGAGAGAGTGGTTAGGCATTGGAACAGACTGCCCAGGGAAGTGGTGCAATCACAGTCCCTGGATTCAAACAACGTGTGGATGTGGTGCTTAGGGATATGGTTTAGAGGTGAATCAGGCAGTTAGGTTAACAGGGTGGGCTCAATGATCTCAGAGGTCCTTTCCAACCTTAACGATTCTATGATTCTATAATACCGTTAGCTGGTATTTTTAAAAGGTATTTTTATGATGTTTGAAAACTTACTGAAAACTTTAACATAGCATTCAAACAGGAGCCATTTTATTAAAAAAAATGGTGAAAAGTGTCCAGAGCAAAAATTGCTTCTTGTGTATACAGGCAAAGCTCCACCAAGACTGATAGAATGGTAGTTACTTATAGGAGAAAGAATTTGGCTTGATGGATCTGCAGGAAACAAACTATGCTATACATTCCTTGTCTGTGGAACATTTAATGCTCAGCTCTCAGAATATTTTAAATAAAATAAAGTTCTTGCTCAAAGTTTTTATGGCAGGATTCCCAGAAAGGATTTACTATCTGAGATTTGCTCTTTGCAACTCTGCTCCACAAAGATAACGCCAACTTTTGCAGAAGTAGTTTCTATTCTATTGTATGGAATTTGAGGGACTTCCTTTTATGCGTATGAGTAAGGCATCTGCACATGATAATTCTTTCTACTGGTTAAATTGGTAAAATAATTCCCTTTCCTTATCAAGTATGTGCCTCCTTTTGGTTACTCTGGAAAAATGAAATGTCAAGCATAAGGTTTTAAATGGTTGTCTAGATGGCAGAAAATCTGTATCAGTAGGTTGTGAAAGCCTTACTATCATGTGGGTATAACTGGCCTCAAATGAAGTTAAGACTCAGTGTAAAAAAAAGTAAGAAAAGCAAGTTTTAAATATAAATGTTGCAGAGAGAAAACAAGAAATAACTTTCCCATGAAATCTTGCTTCAGCGAGTGGAAAAACATGAAAAGTTTCTGTTGTATAAAATCTGAGTTGAAACTTGTCATGCAATTAACATAGTTAGGGAATAACCAGCACAAAGCCTTACTTTATTTTTTTAATTATTCAGTCTTTAAAACTGGATGAACTCTAAAGTACTCCTGAGGAATTTGAGACTGAACTATGACCAAATCTTTATTCATCATGAAAAGCCCCATCAAGGCTGATTTCCAATGACAAAAAGCCTATGCAGAGCTCATTTAGTTGATTACTGAATCCCAGAGCATGATTTTCAAAAGAAAGCAAATTCTGGAAGATTCTGAGCAGTTTCCCAAGCGCTTCAGTATGTGCACGTACTCGGCGTCCTGTGGAACACAGCCTCCCTAACGATCTTGCCAAGTCTTGATGATATCTTCAAAGACACTAAGTAACTTCTGTTTCACAGAAATCGGGAAGTATTTATAATGTTCAGCTGGATTAGGTCTTATATTTGTTCTGTACATTTCTGCACATACAAACACGTTTTGCTTTGTGTGCCTGCTGTTGAGCAAGCATGGTTAGCTCCTGAACAGTTTTTGTATACATATCCCCCTATCTGTTTTTTGCCACTTGCTGATGTACATCTCTGGAAAATTAGGGAACAGAAAGGGGGAAGCCCATGCTGCAAAGCTTACTATAGATAATTGCAGCTTTTTTCAAAGCTAAACTTTGACTTTAAGAAACAGGGACCAGAACTGGAAGAAAAAAATCAAGAGAGAAGACAATGTATAGAATGTGCTCCAAACCAATCGCATGAATTTACACTGATACCGCTGGAGCTAGGATTTCTCCCTAGATTAGCAAGAATACTTTTCTGACTGGGATACAGAAATCAGTGGGGAATACTTTGTGTCACTTTTTCCAAACAACATAAAGCCTGGAGGAGTGCCTTGTAACCATTATAACATTTAACACAGATGTTGGAGTTTACTGTGTCACTCAAGACCTATTGCTCATTCTCAGACAGGTCAACCTCATCATTTTCTGGATGACAAAAACCGTACAATTTGAATTGACTGTAAATGTTTCCACTGATCCTTGAAATTCTAAATAGCCACTTTGTTAAGTGGTTGTTAAAACCCATGCATATGAGTTCATCACTCTGACCGTAAGGAAGAAGCTGACGGTATGCAGATACCATCCTTGCATGTGATTTAGCGCACCTTTATCCCTGTTCGGCTCCCTGCCCCTCTCATTACTATGAAATCTAAAGTAAAGCCCACATCTTGCTCCCCAGCTCTTCTTTATACCGTGATTCTGCTGACAATGGACAACTTCTCTTGTGATTTTTCCCCTTTTTCACCTGACGCTTTAGTAGTCTGTGAAGTAAATGGAGATATTATTGTCTCAATAGGTTTGGAGTTGTGTTTTGAAGATGAAGGCATGCCAACTAATTAAAACCTTGGTGCTTTACACGTGCCTTGTTGTATTGTCTATGCTGTGTGTGTATAACGAATAGAGCCAGAAGTCATTACAAATTGCTTACCTAGGAAAACCAGGTATTTTGCCATAAGCCTGTATGTCAATGGTTAAATGCCAAGTATGCGGTGTTCTCATTGGAGAGGATTTTGGATCATGAACCAGGATTTGGAGTTTCATGAACTTCAGCAATGCTTGAATCCAGTTCCAAACCTTGCCGTATAGGACCATTTTGATGCCAGCCTTTCTAGTAGAAGCTGTTGCTACTCCTATTGTATGGAATTTGTGCAACTTCCATCAAGTCGTAGGAAAACTATATGTACACTGATTCCTCCTACTATTTGAGAGAGTGAAATAGTTCCTTTAGTAAGGACTAGTTGTCTGTACGTTTTACTGGAGCACATAGTGGTTATGGTCAGTTGCATGACTGTCTTGTGCATGCATGTGTATAGTCCCTGTATAGCTACAACATGACCTGTCAAACTGTGCAATTATTAATCTTTCTTAAAGAAACTGCGAATTCAAAAAGAAGATTAAGAACAGGCATTTCAGACCAACAGTGCCTGCAGTAGTTAAATGATGCATTTTAGTCTAACAAAACCATGAGTTTTAATGTTTTTGTTGTACAATTTAGAGAGGGAGTATTTTAAAGAATCGCTTAACAATGAAATTTGGTAGATTTGGTGTGAGATAGTTAGAAGATATGAGGCCACATACCCATAGAAGTAGCCAGTAACAACAGAATGTATACTATTTCAAAAATAAGCCACAAAGCAAAATCTTCTAGCTTTCTTAATGAAAATCTGAAATTACTGTACACCGTTCTTTTTAAACCCATAGTACCACAGATACTAGAGAGGAACCACTTGTATAAACATATTGTCCCCTCTTGTCAATGGGACTTTTTGATGAATTCTACTAGTTCAGTTTTTAATGTCTCAGAGCAAAGAAACTCACTAATTCCCTTGGTTGACTATTCCATAGTCTAATAAATCACCACATACTCCAAGGGAAGGCATCGTGAGAAGAATCTTCACTGAAGCGGGTGAAGTACTCCCCTAGGTTTTTCACCCCATAGAGAGGAATATAGACACCAACTAGTGATTTCTTTTGTTGAATTTTCACTGCAAAAGCGAAGTCCAGTGGTTTATTTTAATTAAAAAGTTTTTATTATAATCTCTGTTGATTCCACTCGATGCCACCTACGCTTATGGGACTGCCAAGAGCCTTGAATAAAGGGCAGGATATAGTTTTGCTACACGGGAGTAAGTCAGGGAATGAATTACGTTACAAGAGTCATAACGCAAGGCCTTGTGTGACTTCACTCCATGGGGGGACTGTGTTGGGCCAACGTGACTTACCCGGGGACTGGCACACCTTACCTCCTGCAGGGCCTCTCCTTCCCGTGCCCCCTGGACACGGAGGGAGCAGCAGTTCTGCACCAGTGCTCTTCTTTCAGGTCCAGCTCAGCATCTGAAGTACCCTGAAGAAGAGGGTGGGGGGCCTTGGAATTAAACCCCGGGCATTACTATCACACTTTGTTTGCAGGAAAGCATCAAAAAATCAGTGAGACATGGATGTTTGCAAGTGCTAGGCAAGACTTTTGTCTACTGTGTTTTCTACTGGAGCAAGATCTCTGCACGTCATAAATTTAGCTTTAAATTGTGTTGCTTCTGACCTCTCTGATGTGGTTCACAACTTGGCCATATGATGACCAACTTCTAAATTTTTTCCTTCCTTCTTTTCTTGGCAGGGGTGTATTTCAGCCTTTTAGCCACCCTTGTTCTTTAAGATTAAGTGTTGCTGGTGTTTAAACCTGACCCAGTTTGCAGTGATGCTTGTACTACTGCCATGCTATCTGCTTTTGGGTTTGCTAATCATACCCCTTTTGGGGTCACTTTCATTTTGCCTTCTAATTTTTTTAGCACTTTGAATTTGTATTTTCAAGATCCTCTCCATACCTCTGACAGGAAGATTTTGTTGTGACTTTAGAAAAATATTGAAGTTGAAACATTTGTATTACTAGACGACCTCAAATGCTAGAAGATTATTTTTAATTACTGAGTAGAACGAGCTGCTTTAAAACTCCCTGGCGCTGTTGGCGATATGGATTTCCAGAAAGTCATTAATGTTTTTTAACCTCATTACCGGCATTTTTGGCATGCAATGAACTAAAAATTGATGTCCATAGCCTACACGGTCTTTGGGCCGTCACAGCAGATTCAGGTGAAAGTCTGGCCCGGAGCCCCGGTAGCGGGGACAGAGCCGCCGCCTCCGGCCCTGCCGCCGCCCCGGCCCTCCGCGGGCCCCCGCGGCGGGGCAGTGCGGGGGGCACCGCGCCTCGGACGGCGACATGCCGCCCAGGTGGCCGTGACTCGTGTCCCCCCGGGCCGGGAGCGCCTCACCCGCCCCGCTGGTCCCTGCCCTCGGGCCCCGCGGCCAGCAGCGGGGAGGCCGCAGCGCCTCTCCGGGGGGGAGCCGGCGGGGGCGGGCAGAGGCGCCTGCCTGGGTCCCCGCCCCCGCCCCGGGGCCGCACGCCCCCTGCCGCCCCCGCCGTTCCCCGGGGCCGGGGCCAAGGGGGCGGGAGCGGGGGCGGCGGGAGCGGCAGGTGCGGGGCTTCCCCCCTCCGGCCGCCGCGCCGGTCCCCGCGGGCCCGAGCGGGGGCGCGCCGCCGCGGCCGCGGATGCAGGCGCTGGCGGGGCGCCAGCGGCACCGGCGCGGGTTGCATCAGACGAGGCGGTCCGCCGCGGCCGCCGTGCCGGCTCGGGCTTCGCCGAGGCGGGCGAGGGAGCCGGGGGCCCGGCGGCGCTCCGCAAGATGCTGCGGACAGCCCCCCGGCTGCTGCGGACGATCTGCACGACGGCCGCGGTGAGTAGTGTGGGGCGGGCAGCGGGGGACGCGGGCCCCCCGTGTCGTGCCGTGCCGTGCCGTGCCGTGCCGTGCCGTGCCGGGGGCGAGCGGCGGGGGCCGCTCCTCGGCGCGCCGCCCCGGTCGGAGGGCAGCCGGGGGCCGAGCAAGGAGGGGGAAGCGGCGGGAGGGGGCACCGGGAGGGACGCGTGTTGTCTCTGCGGGGTGCTAGTGAAGCCGGTACAGGCACGGGAAGGTCGGGAGGGTTCGGGAGAGGGCTGGGTTTGGGTGCAGAAGCAGCATCTTGCCCGGCTGGGCTGCGAGCGGGATCGCAGCCATCATCAGGGCGCTGCATCTTGCAGGGATGTGCCTGGAAGCTGCAGGGAACGGGCGGCAGCGATGCTGTGATAATCCCCGGGAGTCGTGGGTCGCGAACAATGTGAGCGCGGCTGTTCCCTGCCTCCCTCACGCTGGGGTTGCCCTGGGAGAAGCTGAAGGTTGCCTTCTCGGTTAGGAAGGACCGTGCCCGTTCCCAGTGCCGGAGAGAAGCCCCGCGCTGTGGCCTAGGAGGAGCGTTTAGTTCGCGACCTTCTCATCGCCAGTTCCTAGCCCTGGGATGGCGGGCTGCTCGGGGTTGAAGTTGATGGCCTAAATTCCTCTGCGCCCCGTGGTTTAGTTTTTTACAGCTCTGCACATTTGTTCCAAGCTATTCTTTATGTCCTGTTAAATATATAGACTGCAGAACTCCTGCAAGTAACCGCTCCCCGAAAGCCTTGCCCAATCCAAATTGTCCAGATGTGCAGGTCTGGCAAGCTGAATGAGGCTGGGAGAAGATTTTTTTCTTTCCTAAAGACTGTTCTTTGTTTCAGGTTTGACTGCTTGGTTTAGCGTGAGGACAGCAGTCCTATTAAGGTATCTACATGGAAGGGGTTAGAATACAGAGATTTTTGGAAATGCAATCAGCAGTGCCGAAAAATGAGAATGAATGACTGATGAGAACGCATTGCCCGTAGATGTGTAGATGGGAGGGGAGGCTCTACGGCTCTATTTGGAGGCACTGGAATTTAGCACATGTAGGGGGATCCTCAATAGAAATAAAGTTGCAGTACTGCTTTTCAAAGGAGGCATAATTCTACATTCATTTCAGAAAAGATGTAACATATTAAAATATTTACGAGCTTCACTAAATTCTTATACAGAGTAAATAAAATATTGTAATCGTTTTGATAGTAAGCTTCATAACCGGAGTAGCAGTTACTAAATGTTAACCCTCAAGAAATTTGGTAAGAAACTTAAAACCAATTGAATGTTAGACACGCATACAAATGAGGCAGTAACAGAAAATTATTTTTATCTATGAAATAAATATTCTCCTATGGATAGGTTTTGTAACATTAGACTCTTCTGAGAGAAGAAAATGTAGCTCTTGGACTTGTCTTCCATTTTTAGGAACTAGAACTTGACAAGATAGTTACCAACATTTGTCAGGCTGCTTCTTTATGCAGCGCTTGATTAGATTTATTAGTTTAATTTTTGGTGAGGTGTTTTGGAGGGAAAAAAGAACCAGAATGGAAGCAAACATTAAAATACTGTATATCTTTTAATGAGCCATTGTAAAATAAATTCCAGTACTGTATCAACAGATGATATGGCCAGAGTTTTTAAATAGGGAAGTTAAACTTAAATTGCGCTTTCATATTGAAGCAGTGAAAAAAAGTGGACTTTCAGACAAGTTGAACATTCAAGATAAGACTGCTTGTACAAGTAGTTCTCAGGTTTTATGCTCCTTACCTTTATCTTATTTTCTTCATCCAAATTGGGAGCACTTGAGTCAGGGAAACAGAATTAATATTAATCTGTGTTGTAGTATAAGCAAAATAGAAGGTTAAAGAAGAAATTAAAAGTTCAAACAAGGAAAACAACAGAATTACCATAGAGTGATCACCAACTTTCAAATTCTTATCTTTTGGTAGCACTGTCGTAATAACTACATTATGCTGTGATTACTAAAGTAATAAAAGAAAGTCCAGATCTCTCTAAGCCACCTGAGTTGCGTTGTTTGCCATAACTAGAAACTGGGTAATCTTACAAAAGTACAGCAAAAAATCCACTCTGGTACTACATGACCACTAACCTTCTTGTGCATCTGTTAATGAATGTTTTATGTCTGTAGGAGGCCAGGCAACTGCAAAAGAAATCTAATATAGCCTCTTAACATCACTGACAGAAACAATGAAAAGTTTTATCTTTGTATGTATTGGTGATAATGATCCAGTATCCATCTAGCACATTATTCAACAACAAAGTTGTTTTACTGTGCTTTAATGAGCTTCCTTTCTACAGCTTCTTGATGAACACCAGTGATGGTATGCTGGCCGGAATGTGCCATTTCTATAAGAAAGAAAACACCAAACTGTTTTTCATTTCTGAGTAATCTTATAGAACTTTCCGTTTTAATTGGGTGTTATGTCAACGTTAAATTCTTCTGAAAGGATTTCCCACTTTCACAGGTCTAACTCATCTTACATAAAAATGCTTGAGGGGACTTTCCAAAATAAGAGACAGGGTGCAGTTGCTCAACTGCCATTTTTCAAATAAGACAAAAAATGAAGGATTGACTCTGTGATCTGATCATGCAAGCCCTTCCACTTACGGGATTTCTTTTCTTTTTTTTTTTACTCAGTAGAAATCCTGTGGATGGCTGACTTGTGGATTTGGCTTCTGCTTTCTATTGGTGGCAGTGTATGTGTTAACACGCTACAAGCAAATTGCCATGTCTAAGCCAGATGTTAATAGAAATCACGCAATACACACGCACCATTCATTGGAGAAGTAACTCAAGAATCACTGGTCATAGCACGGTTACCAGATCCATCTTGCAATTGAAATCAGTCTCCATTTGAGTAACTTTCTATAAGTGTGAGACAGCAGAGCTAATTTGCTGCCAAGCTAATCTTTTTGTGCACTACAACGAAGAAATGGGACTTAGCCAGTCCGCAATCTTCTCAGTTTTGCCAGTTTTATTTTTTTGTTGCTTTGGAGGCTGTGTTCTCTGTTTACTTCTCACCATTTGTTGACCGAGTTCCACAATTAGCACAGATTAAGCACATGTAGCTTTACTGAAACTGTGTTGATTTACAGCAACTCATGATTTGGAACTGAAACTGGTATGCAGTTCCATGTAATATGAGAATCAGATTTATTGACAGAGAAACATGAACTAAAAGTTAAGTTTAGGAATAGCAGATGCATATGTTATTAACACTTGGTGCATAAGGGGAGAAAAAGTAGCTCTTAAAGTGGTGATAAATTTGGACTGAAAACTACAAGAAGGTTGGCCAAGTATCAGAAAAGCAACAGAGTACAGCAGTGAGTAAAAGTACTTTAAAATGGAGGTCAGATATATTTACAAAAGCAATCATATGGCATGATTGCTTGTGATGACAGAGAACTAGGTTTGTTAGCTAAGGAGATCCCTTCCAGTCTCGTGTTCTGACTGAGACATGTTAACAAAAGGACGAAAGTAGAATAAGTAACTCTCATCTGGGCTATCTTCAATGTTTCTTCAATGTACTAGTTGCGCTACCACTGTAAATTAGCACTGTACAGAAATCAGAGTATTTCATACCATGCCAAACATGTTCAGTGATACAGCAGGTTAATCTTTCTTCCAACTTGCCTGCTATAGTTAAAATAAGTAAGTGATTAGGAAAATCCAATTATTACTTTTTATAATGCAGCAACATTTCTGCTGTAAAAGCAAAGGTATCAATCATAAAGCATTGGTAATGAGATTTACCTGCGTCCTTGGGGCCTTGCTAGACAAAGAGTGTGAGGATAAGTTGTGCTCATTGTAATTCAGACCAAGGTCTTGTCTTTATTAAGAACTAAATCGTGGACATATTTTAGGCATTACTGCCAACAGTGCAGCATTGGTTAGGAATATTATCATCACCAGTCTCACAGCTGTTTTTTACCAGCCAACTATAACAATCTGATTTTGCAAGAGCCTGAGTTATGTCCACCTTTGCATCTTACTCCTTGTAACTACTGCAGTTGCACTAGTGCTGACTAATGCTGTGATACAGGGACAGTTTTACATGCAGTTTCATTCCAAGGGAAAATATTGTCTCTGGACAAACAGTTATTTCCTATTGTTTTATATAAAAAATAAAAAGCAGGCTTCAATATTCCAGTAATGGAACGTACCATTTCATAACTCCCTTTTCTAAGGCTAGCTGCACCACTAAAAGGTAATTTGAAAACAGCGAAATACATCCATAATATTTCAGCTGTGAAATGAATTGCAATGAAATGGATTGTGGTTCTGAGTAATTTTTTCAGGACATTTCTCTTTGTCATAGAATTTGTCATATGATCTGATGGGCAGTCCAGGCCATTTGGTATCCAATCAATAACCTACTTAGTCAAGGTATGCTCATGTCCCAGCCACCGTAAGAAAGGGAAAAGAGGAGGGAGGAGCAAAACATACAAGTGCCAGCATACTGAACAAATGTCGGTCGTTAAGCTGTTCAAACAGTGCTTTGATTCCTCTTAATCATTCTGAGCTTATGGCATCTCATGGGTCATTCAAAAAAATGGAAGTCAAAGTCTAGTTGGGAAAGATTAAGTTAAGAATAAAGGTGGGGAGTATGTGGGTTTATTTTCTACCTTTTATTCAGGCCTCCTAAGAGGAGGGATCTTTAATGGTTTGAGTGTAGGAATAGTTTCTACTAGATTCAGCTGTGGGGCAGGTAAGTTTTCTGTTTATTCTGTCTGGATCTTTCCTTCATAACCAGGTCTGCTAGTCCATTTGTTTTTCGAAGGTTTCCAGTTTTCAGTTTCCAGAAGCTGATGCAGAATGCAAAGGCATTGCTTATAGGGACAGTTCCACCCTTCTGCCAGTGCCTGCATGCTCATTCCTGCTCCCCCGCTGGACCTGCGTTAGGACTTGCGGCAGTGCAATGAACTAGATTAGTGAATAGATCCAGTTAAGAATAAGTTGCATTTTGTCAGGTCAGTGCCTCCCTAACTCAATATCCTAATCCAGTTCTTACAGCTGCAGGAATAGCAGCTCTGGGATAGAGGTGTTAGAGGTGAGGGGCTGGAGGTACGGTGGGAGAGGAGCACAACTGTCGCCTAAATCTAAAGGGACTCCGAAGGAATTAGTAGTTTTCTTGGGGTGCAAGCACTTGAATAACATAGTAGTACATGATATCCTGATATCATAGTGGTGTTGTGATTATCCTAAAAATAAGAAGTTGGGGTGGTTATTAGCATGTACACAGTCTGAAGAAGCTTAAAAGCACGTGTCCAGTGTACTGGGATGCAAATGCAGAAGGCAGTGGAAGTCAAACAAACGAACCTTGCAGTATTTCCTTGTAGGAGGATCAAGTGGATGATCATTACCTTTAACTTGGCAGGAACAATGCAAGCTTGTCTTCTTTAGCCTACACATATTAACCAAAATAATATGCCACCATTTAATTATAGGGGTTTACAGGGCATGTTCCAGGCACGTAAGTTATGCCTAGAAAAAGTGGTTTATGTATCTGTTTCAAAAACTTTATTTTCATTTCTTATCATATTAGTTCTGACTATGAACAGGATCATGCAGCCTGTTATGCCCCTTGTAACAAGCAATGGGTCTGTCTAATGAAAATATGGGAAAGCAGTATAAACATCAGTGACAGTATCAGATGATACTTTTATGTTAAGTGTGTTCTCTCTGAATTATACATTGCCTGTCATTAATCTCAAAAAATTGATTATTATTCTTTCAAAGGTGATTGGGGTAAAAAGACTATTCCATTTTAAATCAAAATGAACATTAATCAAGAACAAGCAAGAGAGAAATGTAAACAACAGTGTATTTTCTTTGCATCCTAGAACATGGCTTGTTTTAATTCTTTTTACCAGGCTTATCAACATAAGCTAAAGCTAGCCCTTATAGGTCAAAGTATTTTTGGACAAGAAGTTTATAACAGGCTGAGAAAAGAGGGCCATAAAGTCGTGGGAGTATTCACAGTGCCTGACAAGAACGGACAAGCTGATCCTTTGGGTAAGTGTAACCTTAATCCGAATGTTAAAATTACAGGCATACATAACAAACTTACCTTTTCGTGAGAAGGTGATATCTATATGGGAATGACTTGCATATATTACCTTTATTACACTGGATTCAGCACAAGAACTATGCTTTAACAAACACAAGTCCTAGAACTGGTTTAACCTTGTTAATTAGTATTTAAAAGTTGTTTCTAACCGTACAGGGCCATACATGATGATATTTTAAAAAGAAATTAATCTGGGTACCTTGTTTGAATGTACATCCTAGAGGTAATATCATCCTGAACTAGATCTGTATCTTAAAGCAAATAGCTGCTGAGCCTGTACTCAAGCACAAATGTCTGTCACCTGTTTCACTGTGTTGTCTGGGACACTCAAGGCATGAAGCCAAGACAGTTTATCCCTGGCTTTCTGCCCTTTCTGACAAGCTTACATGCAGCAGTGTACCTGCAGAGCCTATTTCTCTTCCACCTGGACATTGGAAAACCCATTGAAAAGGGTAGAGGAGGCTTTGATCTCCCTTTTCCCATTGCCAAGGTGCATAAGGATTTTCTAGACTTCCTCAAGAAAGAGTTGTTGCCTGACAGGTGTTCAGAATTGTACTCATACAGCAGAATGCAGTGTGACAAAGAAGCTACTTTGGAATTGTAACTTTTTTTTTTTTCAGTGGCACAAAAATAATGAGTTAATTAGCAAATAGAAGTGCCAGAATGGAATATACCTTTATGGATAATCAGAAATTAAAAATACATTCCAGGAGTTGTCTTAAGTCTTTTTTTTTTTTTTTTTTTGGTCAGGTCTAGACATGTTTTCATAAAACTATTATGAGGGAAGAATCAAACATAAGTTTTGCTTACCTGGGCTATGGCACTCCCAAATTAGCATATAGTTCTCAAGTTTATTACATTCTGTAACTCTACCTCATTAAACGATTTAGTCACACTTTGGAAGAATTAAAGGAAGCAACTACTAGTTTGGAAAAAGGCGATTTGACTATCCAGCTCTGGAAGCATACCATAATACTTGTTTACATTATATAAACTATTGTTGTACAGTTTTTAAACTGGCAGATGCAACTAAGCAAATATTCCACTGATTGCAATCATATATTTATTTTTACTAAACCATAGAATTAGTTTATTGCTCTTCTAAGGAAAAAAAAATACTAGATACTTTATTGCTTTTTACTGCTAGATGACTCAAACAGCTTAAGTCTCAAGTGAAATTTGATAATTTTTCTATATCCTCAGACAGGTACGGTTTTTATTTCTAAAAGCAATTGCAATACACACTAACATCCACAGAATGATATTTAAGTAAGTATTTACTTAAGACTTAGATTAATAAGCTAAATATACTTCAGGTCAAACTCAAGATCCAATTTCAGAAGTGAAAAAGAGAAAGGAAAGTACAAAAATGTGTTTAGAAATATAAATTAAATTAGGTGAATTTTCCATACCTCTTCTTGTTTTCCCTTTTCTTTCTATTACACATAAAGCTCAACAGATGTAGAGCTTGACTTTACTATCCTGCTCTCTGTGATGAGTTATTAAGCAGTTGTGCAACAGAATTTATTAAACACCTACAAATTTTCTCTGCAATTAGTGCAGTTGTTTTTTCTCACCTTTGAGCCTCGTTTTGGGTGTAGCTGTGTGTCTCACAGGTAAATGGAAGCATATCCAGAAGGCATCAGTAAACAGAATTTTGGAGAAATTACTGAAGCCTCTAGCATCTGTAATTATTTGCACCACACGGCAAAATGCTGCTGACTTGAGTGAATCTTAGTTGTACGTAGTCATATTCACATACAAATCCCTGATGCTGAAAATCAAGTTCTGCTAAAACAAACCTGCAGGCAAATGTAATGGCGGGACAGGAAATGAAGTGTCACTGTGAAATAGTCAACAGCATTCATCATTCTTTTCTGCTTTCACTGGTACTTACTAGCCAAGTCGTAAGAGTGAACTTAAAGTTGAGAATGACATAAGCTGTAGGAATGAGAATCGAAGACAGAATTAATAAAATATATCCAAGTGCAAAGGTTTCTGAACAACATACAGCAGAGTACAAAAGGCACTCTGTAATCATATACTTGGTGATCTGCTTGAGTTGTCATGCAATATCTCTCTGATTTCAAGTTTGAATTTTTCACACAAAATGTGAATTAAAAAAGAAAATTATTCTTGCCCCTCAGCACTGGCAGCGGAGAAGGACGGCACTCCTGTTTTTAAGTTCCCCAGATGGAGAGCTAAAGGCAAGCCTATCCAGGAAGTAGTTGCAGCCTACAAATCGGTTGGAGCAGAGCTAAATGTCCTTCCGTTCTGTACACAGTTCATCCCCATGGATGTTATTGACTGCCCAAAACATGGCTCAATTATTTACCATCCATCCATCCTCCCACGCCACCGAGGAGCTTCTGCAATCAACTGGTGAGTTTTGTTCATCAACACGACGTGTATGTCACGTTAGGATGTACCCGTTACTCATGTAAATGCTAGCACAGTTCTGCTGACTTGCAACTGCCCTCAAGGAACTTTTCTGAAGCAGCTGAGTATTTGGTTCATGAACTACACTTCATACCTAAGATTCATTATGATTTCCAATGCAAGTGCAGCTGTTATTCTGGGAAGATCAGTGATGTGATCTGTACATTCATATAATTTACTCACACAAGCAAGTCGACAATCTGTACTTTTCATAGGCAGGACATTGCCCTCCTAGCTCATCCCCCACAAACACTAGATCACTGTCACAACGGGGCTTGATGCAGAGCCTAAGATTTCACAGAAGGGAAGGGAGAAGAGAGAAGAGAATCCACAAGAATAAAACCTTATCTTACTGTCTTCCTAAGCAATGCACGGCTAGATTCAAGATGTTCCTGTGAAAGAACTACACTGCAGTAATGATCACAGTAGATGCAGATGTAACATTCTTGTGATATCTTACAGGCAGCATGATGATTATCTGAAGACACAATGTTGTAGATTCAAAGTAAAGGCATATTTTGGGTTGTGTTTTGGTTTTTTTTTTTTTAAATCCTTAATCAAGAAAGTGCTAAGCTGAAGTACTTAAACAGATGAGTAAAGGAGGCTATTAGAGACATAAGGGAATCCTTCAGAAAGTAGAAGTTGTGTCCAAGTGAGTAAAATAAAAAAGATAAAGTCTGGCAAATTAGATGTAAAATGCAAGTAAGACAGTCCAGAAAAGAAATAGAGAATCAGCTTTTAAAGGCATACAATTGAATAATAACCATTTTCTCAAATGCATTCAAGGTGGGAGGTATATAGGGTGATATAGGTGTTTGAAATAAAAAAGGCGATTATCAAAGAGAACACCATAGTAGGAAATCTGTATTGGTATTCAGGATGGAGGAGCTTAAGATGTTACTATCATACAGCCCTTCTTTGTGTAGAATGAGTCAGAACAATTCTCTTGAGCTGAACTGTAAGTAGAAGAGATTTTAGATAAACTGATGAATGAATAAGAATCTCTTCTCAGGACCAGGGGACTTTCAAGCAAAAGTTCCACAGGTTTCTGCTCCTTCCGATTGTGTTCGTGCAGGAGACTGGAAGACAGCAAAAGCGATACCAGTTTTAAACAGGCTCAGAGGAACAGCCAGGAAACGATGGACCAGTCACTCTGATTTCCATCTGTAATAAAGAATACAGTTTCTACACAAATGGGTAAATGTAATAATGTGAAAGTGAGATTAAGAAAATAGGTGGTCAAATTCAAAGTTAAAAAATATAAGATAATGTACATAAGGGGAAAAAACCTCACCATATGTAAGCAGCAATAAAATTTAAGTTGTTGTTACTCAGAAGAGAGACCATGGAAGGATCTTAAATACTGCCTGCGTCTTAGTTAGGACATGAAGGAGCTAGAAATGCTTCAGAAAAGGCTAAGAAAGATGGTCAAAGGTACAGAACAGCTTCCACATGATGGGAGAGAAATCTGGGAGTCTTCAGGTTAGAAAAGAGGTCATTGGGAAGGAAATACGCCAGCAGTGTATTAAGCCATGAAAGACATGGGAAGGTGAATAAGGAACGATTGTTCATTCTTGATCAAAAGTTAGGGGGCAGTCAGCAAAGAGATCAGATAGCAGAACTTGACTAAAAAAGGAGGTACTTTTACTCCATGCAGTCCATTATTAAACTGTGGAACTGCACATCTAGAGAGCTCTCAAAGGATGTTTTCATGGAGGAAAAGTTCATCAAGATCTATTCCACAGGAAGATGTAGATACAAACTCTCTTTCAGGAAGTATCTGAGGTGAAGGTTTCCAGAAATGGGAATGTATCCCAATGGTGTATCACCGAGTCTTGCCCTATTTTATATATTCCTTCTCTAAGCATCTGCTTCTGCCCTTCTCAGGTAAAGGCTGTTGTCCTGAGATCTTTAGATGCTGCCTAAATGTGTGAAAGATATTATACAGGCTAGCCAAACTTTTGTAAGCTTTCACTTTTGTGAAGCTGCCAACTTTTTCAGTTGTCTTTAGAGTTTGTCCCTTGTTCTGCACAAATGTGTGCTTTACTCCTTTTAATAATGTAGTTTTCAGTGCTTACACTTAATAGTGATTTTTCATGTGTATAAGACAGATGATCCTGTTACAACATGCGAAGGGAATACTTACACGAGATATGTCTTACAGATAATAGCACTGATGTTTGCATGCAGACAAATGGTTAAAAGCATGTAGGAAAGATATATCTCCATTTCTGGCTGCTCCCTTAAACACACTTCTGTTTGGTTATACATCATTCTGAGGCACATGGAGCTCCAAAGGAGAACTGGAAATCTAAGTGGCTGAAGTTCCCTTCAGATTCAGAGGCAGATCCTGAGCTGATGTAAATTGGCATAGGTCTATTGTAAGCAGTGCTATGCTATGTTCATTCAAAGCAGCTGAGAATCTGGCTGGATATAAATTCCCTTAATAACTTTTCCTTAAACAGTTGCATATCCATCATTTTCCACTCTGAGTTTAACGCTTTTTCAGCTGTGGACAGCTGTACTTCCCTTGCTGACCTACAGATAAGTTGTGAGGCTTAGCTAATTACAGTAAACTATGAATTATTCAGATAATATGCTGTCTAGATGCTTCCATCTTTCAAATTATGTCATAACTATTGCACACCTTTTGCTTTGTGTGTCTTACCACTAATAATACTTTAAAAATAATTATCACAGTGAACTGTTTGATAGACACACTGGATTCAGTTCCAGCATTTCTGATGTCACTTTGTGGAAACCACATATCAACAGAATCAAAACTGAGTTTCTGACTATGAAATGAGCAATGAAACTAGTATTGAAGACAGTTAGGATTTTCTATCTACCTAAAGCAAATGAATGTGTAACAGATGGGTTGATATCCCTGACTACTTTCATACTGTCTGTATTTACTGTAAGATTTTTTTTTATGTCCAGGACTTTAATTCAAGGAGATAAGAAAGCAGGATTTACTATTTTTTGGGCTGATGATGGTTTGGACACTGGACCAATACTTCTGCAGCGAGAATGTGATGTTGGCCAAAATGATACTGTGGATGACCTGTATAACCGGTTTCTGTTCCCAGAAGGAATAAAGGCTATGGTATGTTTAGCTGTACCAAATATCAACATTTTAAGAGGAAAAGAAAAGCATCTGCTGGAGTTTGAAAGTAAAAGAAATATAAACAAGATGCGTACATTTGGAAGGACAGAGCTTATGGTGCTCAGCCGAATCCTAGACTTTGGTGGAGCTGTGCTGCTTCACAACAGCTGAGGAGGTGGCCTCAGAATATTTGTTGCTGGCAGCAAGCAGAGCATATCCTGTTTCCACAGAAGGCAAGAAGTCAGATTTGTCTGGAATGTAGCTCTTTCCACAGATTTCTTGAATGTTTTTACAAGGTGAAATTTTTTACAGGCTCAGAAAGAACAGAAAGTGTGGGGGGGGGGGGGTGAAAAAAAAGGGGGATGGTGTTTTAAATTCAGAGCCCTGGTGGATTGGCTTTGGATTTGTATGCTTGTCCTTTTTGTTTTGTTTTAAAATGAAGAAAAGAAAATGCATAAAAAATGCTCAGCATGGATCATGAGAGAAATTTTTTCTCTCCCATGTAAATGCAGAGAAATAACTTTTTGCAGAAAGAAGAAGGAAAAGAGTTGAATGCAGTCATACAGAGCCACATTCTGGTCCTGCAGAATTTAGGTAGCTGCTATAGTTTGGTGACTAGGTACTCCCATCAAATTTCTGAGGCTATTTCTTTTGTCAAAGAAGTTTAAGCATATATGTGTGTTAATCAGTGCAACATTGGTCCCGTAGGTTTTGGAAATACTAGGTTTTAAAAATAAACCAGTTCTCCTTGTGGCAGAAGGTCTTTTGCTGTCATTCACAAGTATGACTGAGGAAAAAAGGTGAACCAAGCTAACATTAAATCTGTTCCTTTTTCACTTAGGTGGAAGCTGTACATCTAATTGCTGATGGTAAGGCCCCTCGTATACCTCAGCCTAAAGAAGGGGCAACATATGAAGGGATCCAGAAAAAGGAAAATGCAGAGGTAGTGTTAAATAACACTGTGTTTTGTGCATATCACTAGAAAGGTTGTTACTAACTCAGATTACAATAGTAGTGATATCAAGTTAACATGAATTTTAACTCAGTTGTTTCCCCACCTCTTATTCCTGGGATAACTCCAAGGATGCATGTAATGGAGCCCCAGGTTAAGTTCCTATTCCCTTTCAGCAGTTAGATATATTTACAAACTTGATTTCCTACTTGGGATCATCTACACACAGCTAGATGGCAGTAGCACCTTGAGTGGATTCCTAATATGTTACCATGCTTTTAAATACAGCATTGAATGGAGATAGCTCTCTCTGTTTACCAACATAGAATCATAGAATCGTTAAGGTTGGAAAGGACCTCTGGGATCATCGAGTCCAACCTGTTAACCTAACTGCCTGGTCCACCTTTAAACCATGTCCCTAAGCACCATGTCCGCACGTTTTTTGAATACTTCCAGGGACTGTGATTGCACCACTTCCCTGGGCAGCCTGTCCCAATGCCTACCACTCTCTCTGTGAAGAAATTTTTCCTAATATCTTATCTAAATCTCCCTGGCACAACTTGAGGCCATTTCCTCTTGTCCTATCACTTGTTACTTGGGAGAAGAGACCGACCCCCACCTCGCTACAACCTCCTTTCAGGTAGTTGTAGAGAGCGATAAGGTCTCCCCTCAGCCACCTGTTCTCCAAACTGAACAACCCCAGCTCCCTCAGCCGCTCCTCATAAGACTTGTGCTCCAGACCCTTCACCAACTTCATTGCCCTTCTCTGGACACGCTCCAGCACCTCAATGTCCTTCTTATAGTGAGGGGCCCAAAACTGAACACAGTGCATACTAAATTCTCTACCAGAAATAGATTTGATGTTAGGAAAAGCAAGTGTTGGCACCTTTCCTGTTGGTACCACGAAAAAAAAAATATAAGTCACGTAAACAAGCCACAGAGAAAAAAATTATTTGAACACCCATGTAAGAATTATATTATTTAAACACCTGCACTGCATTAGCTGGATCTTCCTTGTGGCTGGGACGGCCACCACAAAATGATAGTGAATGCTGCCTGTAATACCTTCTTTTCCTTTTCTAGAACAGTGCAAAAGTTTAAAAAAAACTAAAGAAAAAGTAAAAATTATTCCAACAATTTCAGTCACTTGTCTGTGGTGAATGTAGTCCTTTCCACCTGAAATATTATAGATGATACTTTTTATCGTATTTCAATTCCTGACTTACCTTAGAAACAAATAGCTTCACATAAGGATATTTTTATTCATCCCTTGAATATAATATATAAAGAGCTTCCTTGGAGAGAACTAGCTTAATCTCCTTGCTGTAAAACTATTCTCATTGGCTTATAACTTGCTTTTAAATATTCTTTGTGCTTAAACTAAGAAGGATGCTGGGTACCCGAGTTTTGTTATTTAATAGCTATTCTGATACTTCCTTTAATTCATTTTGTACATATACTCACAATACTGCAAAGATAAAGGAATACATTTTCACTGGTGTTACGTATTAAATATATATTACATTCTTAACAAAACATTATTTCCATTTTCCTCAGAGTCTTGCAGGAATTGCAAGTTGTAGTGGGGATTCCATTTATGAAACAATTTATAAAGGGTTAGTAAATTATTAGAAAGTATTTTAATAAAAGCATGCAGATTTATTAAAGAACTTAGTATGCAAGCAATAAATAGATAATTTTCAGCAGAAGGTGATACACCAGACATATGCTTATTTATATTTATACTGTGCTTATTAAATTTGTTAATCATAATATTAATTATTTATGAATTAATACCTAGTAGAAAGAGTTATATTTTCATTATATTAGTGTGAGAAGGAGAATCTATGAAAAGATATAGGCTGCACAGAACACAGAAGTGCTAAGAGCTTCCCATTTGATAGGTCTTTGATGATTAGCCACCCAGAGATCACTGATCTTCCTTCACTAGACCAGACCCCTTCTGTGTTCTTAAATAAATGAATGGTTGAAAGAGAAGGAGGGAGAAATTGTAATTCTTATATAGGAGAACATTACTAACTCTATTTATAACTAAGCGGAGAAGAATTAGCTAGCATGTCTTGATTTCCTAGATCTCCTGGGACCAACCTGCAGCAGCTTTGCACAATTGGATTCGAGGGCATGATAAAGTGCCCGGAGCATGGGCAACAATAGATGGCCAGGTATGCTCTGAAAACCAGAAGAATACTCTTCTTTTCTATACCCTCTTTTTGACCTTTTTTATTATAAAATTAAAGGTGTCTGCATACAGGTGAATATGAGTGAGAGTTACATTGGAGTAGGTCTCATTTGATGACTATATGTTTTGTATATATCTAGAACAGGCACCTAAACAAATGTAGAGAACACAGTAGTTCAGATTTTTTTTTTTTATGATAGATCCATTTAATTCAAAGAAAGATAAGAGCAATATCTGAAAAAAAAAATTGGGCACAGTACAAAGCAATAAGTAAGAAGGGCAGAACCAGACTGTGCCAGTCATTTTGGGAAGTAGGCATGCATTACAGTATAATGCAACCCATGCTGTACAGTGGGCAACATCACAGTATGAACAGCAAAATGAAACACTGTGAGCTACTGAAATAACAAAGGTCTTATTTTAAAGAGATTTGGGCCTAGATAATTTGCATAAATAAATATATCTCATTTTATCCAAAACCAACTACTTCCTTTCAATGTATTAAAAGTACTATACATTTGATCCACATTGTACTTGCATAGAATATTTTTAAAACCACCTTACCTTTCCTGGCTGTGATGTCCAGATGTTGTTACTTAACTATTAGCCATCAGCTGCTAGGCTGCTCTAAAAAGCCTGGTTCTGCCTTAAAGTCCAGGAACTGTTGCTGATTTGAGAGCCCAGAAAGAACAGGAGAGCCCGAGAGAGAGGCAGTGTTCAGCATTGCCAGCCTGGGAGCAAGAGCAGGACTCCACCAGTCACAGTCAGGCTTCTGCCGGTCTCTCACTTTGGGCATGCACTGACAAAAGCTGCTTCCCTTTCTGCACTGGTTCCAGCATGCACATTCTTACAGCTAAGCAGCTTTGCAGGCTTTGGCAGCTTGCAAAGTTTTGCATGTCTTGGGTTGTAAAGATACAGAAATAATGTTGGAACCTGTTTTCCCTGTGTGGGTACTTATATTTTATTTATATTTTATTAAAGCTTCAAAATAGTATCATTTCATTATTAGAATTTTAGAGCATGTTTAGAATCTGTGCACTTCTAATTCTATTTCTTTTTAGGTGGTTACTTTTTATGGGTCATCATTACTTGATGCTTCAGTGCCTGCTGGACAAGAGCTGGCAATAAAAGGTGCTTCAAGACCTGGACTTGTAACCAAGAATGGTCTAGTCATTTTTGGTAATGATGGGAAGATGGTAAGTGCTCACCCTGGCAGACATGAGCCTGGATGGAATAACTTTAGCAAGAAGTGCAAGTAGTGTAGAATTGTCAGGCTGTACAAATCCAGCTGCTAATGACAGACAGCTAATTCACTTGGAGTTCATCAATCCTCTGACATCCTATAGAGAAGCCATTAATGTTTTGCTTCTCACTCAATCCATGTTCATTTCCAATATGGATTAAAATGTACTAATACTAGGAGAGAATCTGAAAGACAGGTAGGAGTGTCCTGTGTTAAATTACCTGCATCATAGCAGCTTTCCTGGAAGTCATTCATTTTACTATTGCAATAACCATGTTAATGCCTAAAAACTCTTCACACAAGGATGTATTGACTCCCAGATAATTTAAAATCCTATCCTCTCATTTTTCAGGTACTAGTGAGAAATCTGCAGTTTGAGGATGGAAAAATGATCCCTGCATCTAAATACTTCTCTGCTGATGAAACGACTGCCCTGGAACTTACAGAGGAGGAGAAAAAGATGGCAGAAGATATTAGGGTAATTCAATAAACTGCTTTAGTAGGATACTACTTCAGACAAAAGCATTATATACTGCTCATTATAGGCAAGGCATATCTTTTATTTAGCCATGCACATTGTTTTTTGATAAAATGTACTCAAAGAGTATGGGGTTGAATCTTTAGTTATTGACATTAATTCAGGTGGAACTGGGAATTCACTAGAGTACTTACACATCACTTTAGAAAGTTTTCTTTCAGACACAAGTGATACAAAGACAGTGACTGCAGGGTCAGTTATGGTAAACATTTATGAATGATGAAGGTGGGAGTGAGGAAAAACAAATGGACCTTCGCCTCGCAACAGTGAGGCTTTCAACACTGACAGACTTGGACTGTTCTGAAATCCTTTCTTCACTGTGGTGTTACTCACTAGGATGTGTTCAGAGTGGTCCTGTTGGACAAGCTCCAGAGAGTCTTCGAACAGCAATCTGAAAGAGAAAAGCAGCAATTTTATCCCTGTACCTGTGTGCGCTCTCTTCTTCCACAACCACACACGGGGGCTAGGTGGCAGAGGGATGCAGCAATGGGGCAGCCGGAGCAGAAAGCTCTCATAGCCAGAGAGGCACTTTGCTGCCCCCTCATGTAATCCATCCCTCTGTAGTGAGTGTGAGAGGCTTAGCTGAAAGCCACATTTGTCATTAAAGTTTTCTGCCAGAGCAAGAGAATCACAGATGTCTTCCCTTCTGCTAACTCTGCTACAGGGTCAATAACTTTTGGCACAGGTCAGGCAGCTTGATGCACTAATATTTTAAACTGCTGCTTCAAGATTACCTTGAATCTGCTTGCCACCAACCTAACAGCTGCCTGGAGCTGTTGATTGACTGAGACAATAGAAAAAAGAAATATAAATTCTTCAGTTTATGACACTACCTGCTAACTCTGAAACTTAGTTATAAATAATTGAAATATTACGTTACCAGTTATTTCACTATGCATGTTAGCGGAAATCTCCATCTCATGCATGCAGCTTAAACTACTTCTCAGCTCTGCCCAGGTGCCAGAAGTGTCATCAATCCAGTCACAAGCTCCAGGCTGTCCTTGCCTCTGCTGACGACGTATTCCATAATGCAATGGGAAGTTATTATTTGGAGGAAAAAGATCTTAAAAAAAATGGGCCTGAAAATTATTAGCATTGTACCATTCAGGTTTCTTGCCTGATAAGGTGAAATTATTATGGACAGAATAATCCTTTTTGATAAGCTAATTATGCTGAAGAATTTATTGGCTAACATCAGGTCTGTAGACAGTTCGAGACCCTTTTAAAGTAATTTTCTGTCTTAGAATCCTTTGAAATAATACATGTTGTAGGCACAGATACCATAGAAAATATGGTTTGATAAATACTTCTTGCAATTAGAGGATTATTCATTATTGCCTCCATTATTTTTATGTATTGTTAGGCTATTTGGAAGGGAATTTTGAGCAATGTTGCTGTAATTGAGGATTCCACAGACTTCTTCAAATCTGGAGCATCCTCTATGCATGTTGTCAGGTAACAAATATTCAAAATAACAAAATTTAGAAGCCAAAGTTAATGGAAACAAAGTTGTCATGGTGCTTTTAAATCAGGGTGGATCAAGTAGTGTTTAAAAAAAATCCCCCTATATTTTCCAATACTCTAACTGTTCCCTTTCCTACCTTTGAAAATGTGGTACGGTTCTGCTCCCAAAATTAGGAGATACTGACATAATCCTGCTCTTCCTATTGGAGGAAAATTCCCCTTAACTTCAGGAACATCAGCCACATGGGGGAGCATGGTGATGCTCAAACCTGTCTGCATGCAGTGACAGGTATCTCAAGAGCAGGGGGCTGGCTGGGAAGCTGAGCAAAGAACTCCCCAGAGGGAAGAAGGCGCCTTTCACAGAAGAATTGAGCCTCTGCTTACAAGTGCACTGAGTTCATGCTGTGTTGGGTCACCTCAGCTACCTTCTTTTTGCAACTCAGTTATCCCAGGCCATAATATGACCGGCATTTCAGCTGTTTTTTAATTTAACAAACTGATTGTTGTCCTTCTTGCTTACCAGTCTCATAGAGCTCTGAATGTCCTCCATGTATTGATTAGAGTAGTCCCATATACTGTTTTATCAATCAATCAATCAATGCTATTTGTCATTTATTTCCAAAAGTTTACCTAAAAGTATTCCAGAACTGACATTTTCTTTTCCATAACACCCGCAATTAAACCAACATTTCAGTAAAATGCGCAACTTCTATGCCGCTGTTGTCAGAGAAACACACACACATATTCACATGCATACAAACTGGTGCCCAGTTTTGACCCCTTTTGACCTTCTAATGATTCAGTTATCTGAATAATTCTTTCATTTGTAATTAAACTTATTCTTTCTTCAAAATCTTTAGAATGCTAGAAGAGATCAAACAGAAATATAGCGGACTTCAACTACAGAATGAAGATGTGTATATGGCCACTAAGTTTGCAGACTTTATTCAAATGGCTGTCAGAAAATTCAGAGGAGAAGACAAAGAAGAAGAGTTAGTCATTGATTATGTAAGACCTTTTATTTTGCCTTCAGTGCTTATTTTTTCTTGTTTTTTGGGGGAGGGTAGCAATGCATTTTGTTAGACTGCTTGATGCAGTAGGAAAAGCAAACAAATGTTTGGTCATACAAACTCTTCTTTGTGACTTTTTCTTTGCAGCTTTTATATATTTGCATTTTGGAATGGAAGTGTATATGTAATGTCACTTGAAGTGTACCAGAAACCAGGAGATCAAGAACACGCGGTAGAGTAGATTGCACACGGGCAGATACTCCTATCTCCCTTGTACTCTCCTGCCAGTATGCTTCAGTCATAAAGGTTCTAGACCTGCTGCTCTCCTGAGGCAAACAGTCTGTTCGAAAACTTTGTGTGAAAGGAGGATTGCGTGGTTTTTAAGTCATTAAGCAAGTCAGGATTTCTTGAATTTGGGAATTATGCGTTTGATTGAAGTCCACTAGGACCAGCCTTAATCAGGGTTTAGTATTGGTTTGAACGTAGAGATCCAGTGATAAAAAATGCTGAAATCTGCTTAACTGTCTCAGAGTGTGGTCATTGGTGTTCAGGGAGAACATGATTTCCATTTCATATTACTCTTTTGTCCACTTCTAAGAGCCATATATACATTGTAAAATGTGACTGGATGTTGGCTGTAGATATCAAAGCTTGTTAAGCTACATAAAAATCCTAGTTATTAAAAGTTTAAATTAATTTGTTGTTTATTTCACTCTTAGGTTTCAAAAAATGTGAACAACATGACGGTGAATATGCCATACCAGTGTTTCATAAATGGGCAATTTATAAATGCTGATGATGAAAAAACATATGACACTATAAATCCAGCAGATGGATCAGTGAGTAATTTCTAAATATGATCAATACCAGCTTATTTCAATTTCTTTGCCTGTTAAAAAATCTGAACCACTAACTGAATATTGCCAATTTCAAAACCATACAGTACACATTAAACAACCCTTAGAAATAATTTGAAATTTCAATTTACTTCTCAGTCTGTATATTTTACAGTTTTTGCATTTCAGTCAAGCTGCACAGTAAAAATAACCTACTTCCACTTCAGCTATTATGTCAGTTTCCATACCCAGCTCTATGTTTTACCTGATTTCATTCTTGTTTATCTTTGCAAACAAAAATTGCTATAGTTTAGTTGCTGAAGAGGTATTTCTTTTAGGATATTTTATATATTTCCTGTCAGTCATCATCTTCAGTTTTTATTTTACTTTTTTTACAAATCTGGTGTCTTTGGACGAGTGTAACTTTAAAATGTCCCTTTAAATTCCCAGTAAGAAAAATGACTCTTCAATACAAAAATATATGCAGTTGCACTTCAGTCCTGAACTATTGAATCTTTGTTGAGCAACTCATAACTATGAATTATAAATAAGAGTAGTGGTTCAGATGTCCGTGTAATTGCCATTTAATTCTGGAATAAATAAATTCTGCTGAAACCAATACCACAAATTTCACTATCATGAAGTCAGACTCTGGTACTTTTCCTGAAACTCATCATGGAGTTGAATAAAAGTCGTAACAATTCTGTGTTAGAATTTATGATGTGTGTATTTATAGACCACAATCGTCATAAAATACTATGTGTATATGGTGCCTTATGGTAACAGAAGCTCCATTCCTAAGAAATGGAACATGCAGGAATCATTTTAGCATGTTTGGATATTAGATCATAATACCACATAGAAAGACTTCCAACTTTTATAATATCACATTGATTTTACATCTGGAAAGAGAGAGTGAAATCAAGTAGGATGATGCACCCTGACGTGAAGAAGAAGATAGATCTAGGAATCAGAGTCCCTGCAGTGTCCTCCAAATTCTGCAACCTCAATTGTTTCTGAACTTTTTGCGGCCTGACTCACCCATGCCAGCTGCTGGGGTTGAGGATACTAAGTATTTGCTTATACCCAGCCAAGAAGTTTAGGAGGAAGGAGTAACGCTCTGCATCCCAGCATTTTAGTTTGAGCTAACACAATGCTACCTTTGGACAGATAATAGCCAGTGTGTCTTCTGCTTCATTGGCTGATGTTGACAAGGCAGTGGCGGCAGCAAAGGAAGCATTTGAAAATGGTGAATGGGGAAGAATGAATGCAAGGGAAAGAGGGCGACTCATGTACAGGTATGTGAAAGGCAGCCTGTGTTTGTTTTGTTTTCTTAAATCTCATTGTTTTATTCCTCTGAAGAATTGTTGCATACATTTTCTGAATATGATGGATATTCATAATCTCACTGTCAGAGGAATCAGATTAGCCGTCTTTTCATCCCCTAATTTACTTCAGTGTACTCGCTTCGGGTCTTAGCTGGCTAACCTTTCTTGTGGCAGAGAGAAATCTTGTGATGTCTCACTGCTACCATTTTTTTTAATTATTTATGAATGGAAACAAAGAATTGAAGGAAAATGTTTTTTAAATACTTGATGGCTTCATTTAATCTATATGCTTTTTGTTGCAAAGGTTGAAAATTCCCTTGTAAAGTCCAAATCCTTCTGAATAAATGAGGCTAAGTTTTACAGTCAGAGTCTACCTAGGTTAGGTAGGCAGAGACTTTTGACCTTTCTAAGCCTGCCTGCATCTGCGCTCCATACGGTAAACATACAGCCACATTGCCACTAATTTTGAAATACACTGTAACTGATGCTAGATTTTCCAGGATCATATCCCAGCATACTTCTCACCTAGCTAAAGACCCACTCTAGGAGATGTGATGTGGTCTGTTGTGGAGGAATTGTCCTGTGTAGAAACACTCTAAGCTGAATCCCACATTTATCTGAGACACTTCCAGCTCAGTATTTCTTATTTGTATCTGTTTCATTGTGTCAACCCTAGATAATGCCTGGTTCTTTTTTTGGCCGTGTTGTTATTGTTTCAGAAGATAAACAGAGGTTATGCTGAGTGAATTGTATTTTAGTGGTGGTTTCTGATCCTTGAAGGGCAAGAGGTGGTCTTGGAAGGATGATGATGCTGGCTGTGTATTGTGAGGGTGGTACTGGAGGCAGCTAATAAAAGCCCAATTACTATCGACTCTCCGTATGCAGCATGATGCTTCTGGTGCCTTACAGCAAGCACAAGGAGAACACTGTCTTGCACACATGGGATGACAAGAAGCTCCAGAGCTTCCCTATAAAGAAAACCTCTTTTGTGGAGGTACATGAAGAGTTTTCACTGCTTTTTCTTTTCCAGAACATAAAAATGAGTAAGTGTAGTAGAGATGAGTAAAGCAGCAGATTGCTACTCCTGATTGCCGCAGGTCCACATTTAGCTAATGTGATGATGGAAAATCAATTGTCAGCAGAGAGGAGGAGGTGTACTGGGCAAATTCTGTTCCTGTTCAGTAGGTGGAGAGCTTTGTTACTGTGCTTGACATATAGCAGCTGGCTTTAAAGAAGTTAGGATCTTGAACAGAGCTGAAACTTCCTGCCCCAAGGAACACATGAAGGAGTAGGTCCTGTGTATCAAACACCGTTCTTCTGCAGGGTGTAGTCTGCAGGCTCATCAACATTATTACTGGATGTCCTGGCCAAGTTAATTGTGCTGAGGAGACTGCATATTTATTTATAGGGAAGAGAAGGAATTCTTTTCACCTTCAAAAAATATAATCTTCAATAGTGTGCCCATAACCGCTGCTGTATTAAGCCTTTATCGCGCTGTGCCAGGAGGCTAGCCCTGAACACCAGAATAGACAGCAGCAGAAGGATCAGTTACATGCTGAGCAGCTGCAGGATGGTAGCAGGCTATGCGTTTGGATGGCAAGAGAGTCTGGCAGTTTGGTTGGGTGCAGGGGTGGCTCACTGCCCTTCCTTTTCTTGTTGCACACTGCTCTCTGCATAACTTCAGTGAGGACTTGGAAACTGAAGATCCAGCTGATTCAGAGGTTTCGAATATGCAACTAGAAGATGATCCTGTCCTCATAAGGCTGGGCTTAGCCTAGCAAGACAGTAAGGAGTAGGGAATCCGTTGCACGTCTGTGCTCTGGCAGCTAAGGAAGAGGAGCCTGGCAAAATGTAATGTTGCACTTGGGAAACATGGGTCTCTCCCCGCTGTAGTGTAAGCAGCAGGTCATTTTTTATCACATTAATATAGCTGTAATTTTTGCTTTGTTGAATGCCTTGGATATAAGTTCCCCTCTCCTTTTTTTACCGTATCCATATGGACCAAGTAGATGTAATTAGAAATAAAAAAGTATTAAAAAAATGCCATGTTTTACAAGACATTGCAGGCATCTTAGCAAAAGAGAATGAAAGAAAAACTGAAAATTCTACTCGTCTCATAAAGTATGTGACCAGGCCTTTGAAAACGGCCTGCGGGACTGTAAAAAAGTTGAGTAATCATCACAACAGAAAATGGGCGAGTCAGCACTCAAAATTAAATATGGTCGATCACTTAAATTTTTCACAAGTGTGCACAGATCCAAAGCATGTACAAACTTGGGTTTAATTTGTATTAGGAACATAGAGCGCTTGAGAGCCCAAGTTAACTCTGCTGAAGAGAAACTTTTAAGGTCGTAGAACCACTGCTCTGTGTTTTACACTTGAAAGATTTGCAAGCGTGACTATGTTAGGCATATGGAAAATGTAACTCCCCTACACTGCATAGATTATGCCTGAATTAAACTCTTCTCTGCTTAGGCTACTGGCTCTCTAGGATAGCTATACCAGAGTGTTCATGTTGCAAACCTTCCCCAGTATGAATAAGTATCTCTCTGGTCCACCTTAATTTAAACAAGGCCCCCTTTTCTCTGTCTCTGTTCAAGCTAGAGTTTTTGAGTGCTGAGCCGGAGGTAAGGTTTGTACCATTAAAGCCCCTAGCTCTGCTGCTTTGTCTTAAGGAATCATTAATAGAAGATATTAGGCATGCATTAAATGGAACTTTCTCCTTTGTCCCTGGCATGCCATATCTGTTCTTTTACACGCTACTGCTGATGCCCTGACCTGTAGCTGGGTCTCCAAGATACAGTTAAAACAACTATTAAAGAGCATTTTTCCACATCTCTGCAAATGCCTTAAATGGGCAGAATTTACAAAATAGAAAAATAGTTTTCACACCCAGTTTTTAACACTCTTTACAGGATCTAAAATGCACTTGGTTAAGCTCTTAAAATCACATGGGAGCACTGATTATACATCTGAGTACCAAAACACAGACAGATGCTTAAGAAAAACATTGATACATCTGTTTCACTGCCATGTGAGAGATCTAAGACCTGAATGTAAAAATGCATTCATGCAAACAAACCTTTCTGCCTGAGCAGGGGACCACTACGTTAAAGGAGCAGGAGCTGCCCAAGCATTCACACACCATTCAGGGAGCTGCACACGCACACCCGAGACTAACTGCTAGGACCGGAGTCCCTTTTCGACTCCTTGCTCACACACATGCTCACCCTCGGGTGCTTTCTCTCCCCTCAGGCTCAACCCTCGGTTTCCCCAAAGCAGAGTCTCCGACACGACGTACGCCGTGGTTGTGGCTACCTTATCTTTCTGGTTTGCACCGGTTTCAGGGCCTTCCTTCATGTAGCTAGGTAGGAGTTCGGCATACGGTCAGTGTATCTAGGTGAAAGTTCGCAGCTTGCAGTCTAAGGCTTCAACAGGCCATGCCCTTAACACCATGTATTAGACTCTATTTGAGCTAGAAAGTGACTTCTACAACAACTAAAATTACAAGAGCTCCTCATAAGTATAGGTATCTGTCTACGCAGATGGATTTTTGAGACACTCTGATAGCTACTATCAACTCAATAATATTTACTACAGTCTTACACCTCACTGTGTTGCTTCATAAATCTAACAGGTGGAGAACTTGAGGCCCAAGGAGACCACGGGCCAGATTTTCAAAGGTACCAAGGCATATAAAATTCAATTTGCATTACAGGTTGGGAGCTCTGTCTTTGGACATCTGCGTGCCTTTGACGCATCTAACACTTAAGTATTTTAGTCCAAGGTCAGACAATACAAAACAGCATTATGAAGCTAGGTTTCCCAAATCTTAAGCTAGGACTCTGAGTACTCCTTCTTGGTGCTTTTGATTACTTGACATTTCTTATGTTATTGTGTATTTGCTTTTGACTTACTGGTCTGATTTTCTATAATTGGCTCCTTGTAGTACAACAGAAAAAGAGTACAAATTTTCTAATTATTATTTTATTTACAAAACCATAATTGAACAATGAGGTAAGTTTTCACTGTTCATGTCTTCATCCAGTGTCTACTACAGCCAATGTGAAGACATTTGCAGACTTTAACAGGCAATTGTTCAAGCTCTTACTGATATTAATGAGCAGTGGCTGCAGTGCTCCACCTCCAAATTCAGTGGGAATGCAATTTTAATTATGGTTCTTTGCCATGCCAAATATCATTTTGGGCTGTCAATGGTTAGATGTAACTTCTCTTTGATGTGGATTTGTAATGTTTTTATTAAAGACTTGCAGACCTGATGGAAGAACATCAAGAAGAATTAGCAACAATAGAGTCTATCGACTCAGGAGCTGTGTACACTTTAGCTTTGAAGACCCATGTTGGAATGTCTGTGCAAACATTCAGATACTTTGCTGGATGGTGTGACAAAATTCAGGCAAGTGAATATGTAAAGGAAATAATCAATGGCAGTGCTTCTCTACACTTTTTTTTTTTTTTGCTGACACAGTGCCAAAAAGCAGTGTTAGCAAAAGTAATCAGGGAATCAAAAAATAAAGCAAAATTAGAATTTTACCTAAAATGGGTCTCCCTGGCAATACAAAAGGACAGTCTGCTTCCAATTAAGAATATGCATTTAGAATGTGACTCTAAATACCTGAGAAATCAGTTGAGGTGTCACAGTGGATATGCATGCTTAGTCAGCTCTTGATTATTCATGGAGCAGAATGTCATTGTGGTCATTATGCAGGTAAGTGCGGAGACTCATGTGTTATGTTACATTCTGGCCAAGGCTGGTGAGTTTGCTTGATGGCACACCACGTGGCACAGGTTCAACAGCATTTCCTCAAGTATCTTTAAGATCCACAATCAAGAATATCATTCAGCTTTTTTTTGTCCATCAGACCCTCACTTTATGTTCTTCCATACTTTTGTTATCTATGCTTTTATTTCAGCCAACTGAAAATCAGGAGTTGACTACAGTATCCATAGTAGGAAATCATACAGTAGGAGCATCCCTGCCCCTTTCTCTGATACAAAAATGCTTCTGGTTTTGAAGCCTGCTCTGTGGCTTTCCAAAACATACTTATATGGCAAATATATTTGTAATACAAATGATTAAACAGTACCAAGATTTGTTCCTCCTCTGTCTTTTAGGGTGCTACAATTCCAATTAACCAGGCCCGGCCAAACCATAATCTAACATTCACCAAGAAAGAGCCAATAGGGTAGGTATTTTTTCTTCTTAGTGACAGCCTTGACATACAGAAAAGCCACTCGAAAGCTGCCATCAAAAATGTAATCTGTCCTTGTTTTTCCCTGCCTTAAGTGTCTGTGCAATTGTTATCCCTTGGAATTACCCACTGATGATGCTTGCATGGAAGAGCGCAGCATGCTTGGCTGCAGGCAACACACTCGTACTCAAGCCAGCTCAGGTAAAAACAAAAAGGAAAGTACACACGGCTCAGGTCCTTCACTGTTTGATCAGGCAAAATAATTCAGGCAATCTAGTGGATTTCACCCATCGGTTGACCTGTCATATGTACCCATACGTTGACTGTGTCATGTGTTTTAAAGTGTATGTATAATAATACAAATTGCCATGATGATACAAGGTACTGATTATCTTCAATTCTGCTCTGATGCTACTCTCATTTTCAAGAATGAATTCTTTTCTGCAAGAAGCCATCACTTTTAATTTGTCAATACCATGAGTAAGAAGATGAATATTGAATCAAAATTAAGATATATTGAATGTAAAAGATATCATCATGCATTTAATTAAAATAGGTGATCTAATCTAAATGTTTCTACTCAGGTCACACCTCTGACTTCCTTGAAGTTTGCAGAACTCTCAGCTAAAGCTGGATTTCCTAAGGGTGTTATAAATATTCTCCCTGGTTCAGGTAAAACTTCAACTAATCATTTTTCTGGGAAGAGTGGGTCTGGGAAGAGTAGGCTAAAACTGGTGAACTAGCATTTTACCTTTTTGAAGCCCTGTTACATAAGTGCATGTATCTTCATAGGTAGTAGGCTTGCATCTGTGTCACACAGTGATTTCACATATTTCCAGAACAGAATTGGAAAAATCTGTATGTCACCTGGCTCTAGCTAGTAGTAAGAGCTGTCAGCCTCCACCCTTAAGAAGTTCACACAAATAGCATGAACACTCTGAAAAAGAATGTATTACAGAGAAACGTGTTTCACTTGATTGTAAAATTTCATTTTTTCTCCTAATCTTATCATCACTTGGAAGTATTTAAATGTGACTGTGAGACCTAGAGCAAGCTGGTAAGATGCGTATTGGTCCCTATAGGTAAGTCATGGTCCACACCATGTTACTTGATGTCACCGTTTTCCTCTTTCCCCTAAGGAAGAAAAGTGACAAAGTAACTGTATGGGGCAGGCTCTGTTACGAATTAGATTATTCCACCTACAGTGGCATATTAGGAAGGAAGTTCTTTAGTCCAGACAGATGGGGAAATTTGGAGACACTAATGTGATCCAAGTTAACTAATATGAGATTTTTCATAGTCATATGAATAAAGCTGTAAATATAAATAAGGATGTGATATTGTACTTGATTGACATATTGTTAGATCTTTCTGTGTTACAGTGCTGCTGCTGGAGTAGTAAAAATTGCCTATGTACTGTCCAGTTAAGCTGTTTTCCTCACCCCAATAGGTGGCTTAGTGGGACAGCACCTGTCTGAACATCCAGATGTTCGCAAAGTTGGATTCACTGGTTCAACACCAACTGGTAAACAGATCATGAAGAGGTACTCTCAGCAAAAGATTCATAAATAAACATTGCTTAATCTAGTTCTGAAGTATCTTATTAGCTATATTGTGCATGTAGCAGTAATAGGAAAGCATAACTACATATGGTTATTTACATTTATGTAGAATTCTACTAACTATGGGAAAACAGAGGTTTATATGTTTTCACTAGATATGATTCAAAGGAAATAATGAAATAAGTTATATAAAAGTTGGTTTTATATGATTATTTATATTTTTTACAGTGCAGCCACTAATCTGAAGAAAGTTTCTCTTGAACTTGGTGGTAAATCACCATTGATCATATTCAGTGACTGTGAACTTGACAGAGCCGTAAAAATGGTAACGTTACTTCAAAGTAAAATATATTCGAAACCTTTGTGATACATCCTCACAGTATTGCAGTATTCTTCTTGACTTGCCAAAAACTGCAGTAGGGACCCCTTGCATGAAAAATGACGCAATCTGTTAGAAAACAGTGTCTTTTTCTACGGGATGTTTCTTTATGCCAGCACAATTAAACTGTTCATGCTGCACCAAAAAGGCAGGGATCAGTACTGCATGAAATGTACATTAGAAAATACGACAAAACAACGAAATATAGCTGGAAAGTATTTTCACTAGCCAAGTTAACACATTAAAATTGATTTGTCAAAATCTGATACTCAAAAAAAAACAGCTCTTAAAAAATAAAAGCCTGAAAGTGAGTTAAAATATACATTGAGCTCCCTATTGCCATAGAGTTCTCTTAATTCACCACCAATCATCATAATCCACCTTCCCAACCAGCCATAATGTGTTTAAAGTTCATAAATAAGATGTGCAAATGAGAAATTCAGTGGATTTAGGGAGCTTATTTCCTGCTCGGGTAATCTGATTCATCAAAATGACAGCAGATGCAGTTTGCTCACTAAGAAGCAAACAAAGGTCTTCCACACTGTACTTTCCCAAAGTGCTAATTCTGTGAATTCTCTAAACCAGCATAAGCAGGTACTGCTACCAGGAAGAAACTATTATACAGTTTCCCCATTTTTGGAGTGTCTTTTGGCAGGACAAGAGTCTGAGTGACTGCACAGTGAAGTGTATGTGGAAAATAATAAAAGCTGAAACTTTGCAGTCAGCACACTGCTTGCCCCTACCACCGTTCTCAGCTGTAGAAGTGAGAAGGTGATGCAGGGTTTGGCCTGAGCTATACCTGGCATTGCTGGTTTTAAATGATTGTGAAACAATGCTTTTTTGCCACGCACTTGACACTAGAGCACATGATGCCAGTCATACCTACTAATGCCAGGACCCTAGGCCTTTGCAGCTGCCAGAAAACTACTTTTCAGGAGTTTTATTTGTCCCGCTCTTCCTTCCCCCACCTCCCTACCCCCCTGGAAAAACAATGGCAGGTATCAGTTCTTGGTAAATAAAAAGGAACAAACTGCATGGGGTCTGAATCCACCCTCTTGAAATAGAAGGTTCTCTGCAGATTAGAGTTAGCTAATGTTCACCCAGTTACATGTGACTTTCGACATAAGCAGTATTCCTCAGTGGATTAGCATAGTTTTATATTCACCGGTCATGCTGCCAGCCCTCTTCTCTGTGATGCTGCAGCAGGTGTTTCTGTGGAACGCTGACGGAGATGGGAAGAGCAGTGCTAATGGGTTCATCCTGAGCCATTTGTCTCCATGGAAGTGTGTTTGGCAGTTATAAGATTAGCCTGCGTGTTGCATTGATGATGTTCCCTTTACATAAAGCATTATGCTTTGAGGGTCACAAACACAGAATGCAACCCAAGGGAACAGAATGAAAGGGAGACTGGACAAAAGGGTGCATATAAATATTAATGTTTTTTTTCCCTGATTAGGGTATGGGAGCAGTGTATTTCAACAAAGGAGAAAACTGCATTGCAGCTGGCAGGCTGTTTGTGGAAGAATCAATCCATGACGAATTTGTTAGAAAAGTGGTAAGATATTCAAGGACTAAAGTTTAAGCAGATGCTTTACTATGGCACAAAGATCGACTAGTTTTATAGACACTTGCATTTCTTCTTATTTTCAGTTGTTTAATTTCTCATTATTGCTTATGATAGGCAATGCTGCTTCTCGGGAACCTCTCACAGGGTTAAAAGGAAGGCACTGAAGGGAGATATTTTCATCAGTAATGCACAGATAAGTGACATTGAAATAGATGTCATACCTTCAGTGATACTTCATATTTGACTAGGAAAGTAAGATTAAAAAAATTACTGAACTTAGGTCAATGTGATTGAAGGCTGCTCTGAAGTTTAAGAAAAGGCATATTGGAAGCATAGCTAGAATAATACAAAGGTCGTTATTAAAAATCCAATAGTCACCACACTGTACCACTAGAGAATTCATTTATTTAGATCAAGAACAGGAAATGATTGTCATAACTCATTTACCACTGGTAAAAGCTAACATTTTACATGCCTATCTTAATAACAGAAGAGAATGAATACATGAAAACAGCATCAAAAACTTTCAGAAGTAACCAGAGATTATCAAACATAAGACAAAGCCTCATTTTAGAAAGGGAGGAGCATTCCACTTTCTAAGAATCCAGCCCTTCCTTAGAGCCTAATTTCATAGTACAAAAGATGAAGCATCCAGAGTCACTGGTCACTTTAACAACTATTTTCTATGTTACGTAACTTCATTTTAATTGGGTAACCCATAGGTGGAAGAAATAAAAAAGATGAAAATTGGTGACCCACTTGATAGATCTACAGATCATGGTCCACAAAATCACAAGGCACATTTGGAAAAGCTGCTGCAATATTGTGAAACTGGAGTAAAAGAAGGAGCCACTCTAGTGTATGGAGGAAGACAAGTACGTAGACCAGGTAAAATACTGTTCAGAGGTGTTTGGAACTTTTACACTTTAAACAAAAGCCATCATGATTGTCTCTGCTGCATTACATGAAGTAGCAATATCATGGGAACAGTACCAGGTAAGCCCAAGATACCACTTGAGAATAGGGCTTTCAAGTCTCATATTAAGGGAAGCTGTGCAACTGAAGCATAACATATGAAATTGAATCAGAATCTAGTCTGGATGGGAATCTTTTGCTCATTTATTCCTGTTGTTTGTGAGGCATTGAGGCTGTTTTTGCAACACCCTTGAACTGTCAAGAGCCATAAGTATAATTATACCCATTTAGACCACACTAACACTAAAGCTGACTGAGGAAACTACTAGCAAAGTTTGCATAAAGTATTATTATCAAAAGCTTTTTTTTTGCTATATAGACAATATGTATGCTAAGTTTAGTGGGCAGGCATGAAGCAACATTTTCTCATGGACATCTGTCCTTTATCAATAATGAAGGAGAAACATTTGCATCAGTTTCAAAACATAATGATTGCATCCATAAATAAAATGAAAGTGGAGATTCATAACTGCGAAATCAATGTAACAAAACTAAATGGGAAATCTTACGGAAGGGGGCAGCATTTATATAAAATCTCTGAAGCTGGTTTTACCGACTCAAACTGGAATGCACTCACTCACCAAGATGTAGGTGACCAGGATCACTTGTGTATAACACCAGGACAGTTCTCTATCGGCAATGATGAGCTAGCTTTTGGACAGGCCTGTACATCCTTCAGAAATGAACAGTCGTGATGAGGTGGTCCTTTGCCTCAGAATTTTCTTTACTTCAACATCCATAAATCTTAGGCAAAGTTGCTGCCCATCACATGTTTTTCCTTGTTTGGAACATACAGATCTTTATGGCTACAGTCTATCTCTTGTTGGGTAACAAGAAAAACAGTGGCCTCTGTGACATGCTGTAACCTTGTCTTCCTGCTGTCAGAGTGCAGGGTCTTCACCCGAGGAGTCCCGTGGGCTGTGGCACGGAGACCTTCTGGCCTGCACAGGAACAGCACATGTTGCTCTGATCGATGCAGGCCATTCTTTTAACCTTTTTTCCGCTGTTTCTCTGCTGCTTACACACACGCATTTCCATTCAGACTTCATATCAATCTTGATATTTTCTGTTTCAAGTCTCAACATGTCTGTGACGTCAAAGTATGGAAAAGAGACGGCCTGGACAATACAAACCATGAAGCATTTTCACCATGTTCAAACAATGCTCTGTCCTCTGTTTAGGTTTCTTCATGGAACCCACTGTATTCACAGATGTTGAAGACCATATGTATATTGCCCAGGAAGAGTCCTTTGGTCCTGTGATGGTGATTTCTAAATTTAAAAATGGGTATGTTCTCCTCTGGTTACTGTTAGAAACTTTATTTTCTCATTTTCACCCTAAATGTAGAAATGATGGCATACGTAGTATGATTTTGTTAAATCGTGTAAGACCAGTCTGAATCCCTAGATCCTCTTCCAGCTAAATTCTGAGAAAATACCCTTTTTAGTACAGGGTATCCTGCTCCCTCTCGACATAGAACTAATGCTATTAGCAGTGTGTGACGGGATAGAATGCAACCATAAGTGCCAGTTCTTATTTAAGACAGTATTCAGTGAAACATTTTTACTGAAATTGATGTGGTAATTGCAACAGCTTGATCAAATTACAAAATGTGCATTTTTTCCAGTGGAATCGCTTATTTTTCTCTGGCACAAAAGACCGTACAGCATTGTTGTGCATTGTGTAACATTGGCACATTACTGTTGCAAATGAAAATCCCACTGTATATTTTGCAGACTGCCAGTTTTAACAGCTTTCATTCCAAATCATAAGAATGATTTTACACACAGATGAGATTAAAACCTTATGTAGAAACTTCATATAACTATTTCCACCAGCTTTCATTTTCTGCAGTTTGATAATGCAATTAAGAACGAGCCACATAGATAACCCTTCCTATCTATAAATTGTGTATGGTGATAAGGGACTGTATTGAGTTTTTTGAAGTTTTAAATGGTTATGGATTTTTGAAGCTATATGGAGATGAGATGCAAATAGAAAATAGCACTCTGGACATGGCCTGAAAAGTTGTGTCTTGATAGAAGCCTGAATTTCAGCATTTATTTTCCATTAACTTGTAAAGCAGGCCAAAATTTTAGCAAACTGATTCATAATCTGCTGCCAAGCTCTGCTTTACAAGTATTTTTGTATTGCTCTAATCCACAAGTTGTACTGTAGCTGAGCAAAGTTGGTATGCGTACTGCAACTCTTCTTTTGACATTTCTTAGTGTAGGTCTTAACCATTGAAATGCAAGGTTACAATCTTTGCAAGTTTGAAGCAAGGGTATGGATTTCCATAGATCTGTCAGATTAGACACACAGATTAGTCTTTAATAAATTGTCTTTAAAAAAACTAACTGGAGAAGAAAGAGCATGGGAAAAGGTGCTTCAATGACATTGAATGTGGAAGGTTGCTAACACTTGTTTATCTTACCTAGCTGCAATTAAATAATTTCTTTCCCCTGTAGGGATGTCGATGGAGTGCTGCGACGGGCAAATACCACAGAATATGGTTTAGCTTCAGGAGTTTTCACAAAAGACATAAGCAAAGCTCTCTACATCAGTGAAAAGCTAGAAGCTGGAACGGTTTTTATTAACACATATAACAAAACTGATGTGGCAGCACCATTTGGTGGATTTAAACAGTCTGGCTTCGGGAAAGATTTAGGTGAGTTGTTCTCTCCTTCCCTCATTTCACATCTGACAGTCCAAATGAATGAAAAAACCAACCGTACCCGTGTAGTGTATCTAGTAAAACATGAGCTATGGATGCATTTCCCGTATCTCCTACATTCCTCCCATTACAGTCATCTAGTTCCTCTCCCATCCCTACAGTATTCCCGCCTCAATACCTCCAGTCCAACCCGTCCTGTACATTTGCTAAATAATGCTACGGCATGCAGAATATTCCTCTCCAACTCCTCTCAGAGCAGTCACATTACAGCTTGTCCAGAGCTGTGTACAGGCTACGGAACACTGTCAAGCAGCAAAGGTATTGGCCAAAACCTTCCTTCCTTTCCCTCAGAAAGAATACTAATTTAGGTTTCTCCTCTAAACTTGTAAGAGCATGGGAAACTTTTTTTTTTTTGCCTTAAAATGTCATCAAAATTTGCCGACAGCCACAGAGAAAGATGCATTAAAAATATCTTTTCTTTTCAAAACCAGCTTTTAAAAAAGCGAGGTCTAGTCTGTCAAAGAAACTTTACAAGTCTGGACAGATCAAGCCTTGTGGCAAAGAAAAATGAAAGAAAAAAAAATTCCCAGTGACACAACAGATTTTTGCCTTTGGAATCTCTAGCAAGTATCAGGCATTTCCTGAAACCACAATGAGTAATAGTATCAGGAAAAAAAGATTACAAGTTTTTACACAGCTTCTTTACCTAGAAACTTAACATAGGCAAACCAAAGTTTGTAAATTCAACTGTGAGCCCCCAATGGCCATCCAGAGACTGCCGCTGCTTCAGTCCCACCCAGGTGGCTGCTTGTTGAATTCCAGCTCCTTTTTCTTTCCACATCTGTTGGGTTTGGCCTCTTCTTGTCAAACCAGTTCTGTAAATCTCAGTGGGAGGGTAAGTTAATTAGTTCCTCGTTGTTCCTTAAGGACTCAAATATTAGCTAAAGCATTTTAGATTTTTTCTTAATAATATAGTTACAGTCTCTGACAACATTCTCTCATGTAGCTGCTATTCTAACTGGTGAATATTGTGCTTGTACAGGTGAAGAAGCTCTTCATGAATATCTTAGAACCAAGGCTATCACTGTGGAATATTAAAGTAACAGCCTCACTTGGAAAGTAAACTTTCAGCAGAGTTCGAATCTTAATGACTCCATGAAACACTTAATACCATGCCCAGGATAGGCTGTCTGCAGTGTTACAACAACAACAACAAAACAAAACACCCACTCCATGGATAAGTTTCTATAAATCAGGTCCAAATTTTAGTCTCAGTGAAAGAGAAAAGCATTTGGAAATTAACCCGAAGTTATTTAAATTATGCAGCAGCAGTTCTCAGCACAATACCCCCCAAAAAACTAAGAGCATGGTTTGGCTTATTTTTTTAAATACAACTGAAGAAAGAGTTCTCACATGCCTACTTCTTATTTGTGTGAACATAATATTCACATGATCATTTTAAACCCTTAGTCATTAGGCTTCTCTTAAAGTTGAACTAAAATATAATTATGCCATTTTTGCTATAAACCAGTTCAAGTTTTACAGTAGCAATTAAACATTCTGCTCTGGTGATTCTTCAGCAGTACAGAAAACCTTTGTGCCATAAGAAGTAAATCAATGCAAGAAAGTGCACTTACTATGATCTTTGTATAGTACATACAGAGTTCAACATTGGTGTTAAACTATGCATATCCAGCTAAAGTTACTGAAAATATTTTCTATCTTTTTGTTGATATGGAATGTGTGATCTGCCTGCCATTTGAAAGGTGGTTACCTTAACAGATTAAAATCACTTTTTGTGTCTGTGCACATGGACTGTTATCACTGTTTTATACAGCATGATTATTACTTTGTATTTCGTACTTTTTTTAGTTTACAGGAAAATCTCTTGTCAAATGACTGAGTTAAGATGTTGGCTTTCAAACTTTCTTCAGTTTGAAGCAAATTTTCCATAGATAGAGACCTTAACTAACACACTAAGCCTACTAAGACCGCTTGCTCTTCTTAGAGTGCAACTCTGCCCACAGCTTAATCTGATCTGTGGGCTGCCATTAAAGTAGCAGTCCCATTCTTTAATTCTCATCCTTCCCCTTTGCTAAAATATTTTGTGGTTTAATCAGTTAATCCCAATAAATCATGCCCCCATTCTATTTTTAAGAAGCTGCATTGAAAGAAAGACCTTGTTATTTCTTATCACAACTATTACAGGAACAGATATTAAAAATAGAGCTTCAAGTATGGGATTCAAAATAAAATTCTGTAAATAACTGCAGGTTTCAAGTCATGATATTAAGTTTAATATTTGAGCAAATACAATATAGAAAATTTTACTTTAATGGTGTAGAAAATACAAAGTTCCTTTCAGAAACAAATGATGACATCCAGGAGCATGATAGATACTTCTGAAATGCAAACCGATCTATGAAGTAAATACAACAGCCCAAATCATTGTATTTGGTCCATCTGAGGTAAGCATGAATGAGACACACTTACACCAATTTTGGTTTCACAATTGTTTCAAGCTAACCTAAGTACAGGCCAGCTGAAAATTCAGCTTTTTATTCTCCTGGCAGTGACAGTTGTTAACGAAACGGAGAGGACAGAAACACGGCAGGGAAAGTGGGAAATGAAAAGTGCAGCTTAAAGTAATTGTAACACCACAGAGGCAGACTTGACCGTTTAAGTACTGAGGGTATCTGCACTACAGCCACAAATGTTCCAGATATGAGCTAGCAACCTACCCGTAATGATACGGAGCTCAGTGCAGGCATAGAGGGTAAGTAATGCTTTGCTGGACTCTCTCTTGAGTCATGGCTGTCCTTACCCACACCAGCTCATCTTGAAACGAACTTGGCCACTGCTTTAGCGTTCAACAGTTACTGTCATGAATGCAATATAGACATACCTCTAATGTACTTTAAGATAATGTTTAATATTGAAGACATTGTACATAACACTTCACAGGACATGCAGTATAAAAAAAAAAAGCTTTTTTTCTAGTTAACTCTTTCCTGCCCTTGAAGCAAAAACTTCTTCTAGCACATTACAAAAATCTTTCTTCAACAAAGCAACAGAACAAAAATTTTAACTTAATAAGTTCAAGTGTCCCAAATTCTAGCTGCTTTATTAGTCTAACCTACTATGAAGTTCATTTCCATGTTGTTTGATAAATAAAACCGTACTGAATTCTTCAGAAATCCAGCCTGCCTCAGTCATGAGTGGATCCTGAACTCTCCACCATGTAAACTATAGCATTTCACATGATCCTGAGGGATGCTATATTGGGAAACAAGGTAGTTTTAAGGGCCAAGTCTTCAAAGTAAGAAGACACTATTTCATTTTTTTGTTGACTTTTTTTTTTTGCCTTTTTTTTTTTTAAGTAAAATAAAATGGATTTACTCATTCACTTTGCTGTCCAAAATTTCTATTTTGCCCTTTTCTCCCTTTTGTTTGGGAAACTTAATGTTTTCTATTGTCACTTCATCAGTTACACAGTCATCTTCAGATTCCGAGTCATCCTCTGAAGTTAGTATCTCTTCATCTGTATCAGAATCACTCAGTTCAACTACAGCCACATTCTGGGAAAAAAAAAAAAAAAAGACCTTAGTTAACACATTATACATTTCTATACCACTTCTATCATTTGAGTAAAACATAAAGCAAACACATGAAACAGCCTACTACCATAAGAAAACCACAACCACAATTAGACAGACTTTTGGGTTCTCCTAGGATTACAACAAATATCATGAACAGATTCCCAAATATTTAAATTGTAATTTGTATTGTCCTATAGCAAATATAAGGCCATTTTTATGTCATTATCAAAGAGAGAAATGAGTCAATAGCTGAACTCGTATAGTCTAAATCAGATATTTAAACTGACGAGCAGGAGGCATCAAAACTAATTTTCAATAAAGAATTCAAATGAAACCATGTAGTGTATAAGGGGTCACGACATATATACAAATGTGTGTGTATATATATTTATTAATATAGTTCATATCTTATAACCTAATAGTGTTCATGGCACTACAACTACTGCAAAATAGCAAGTAGTTTAAACCACCAGGATATTTTTTTGAAGTAAATGTGATCATACATTTCCATATGCAGAACCGTAATTTTTGAGGTCTGTTTTTCTCTCTTAAAATATCTGTCTTACACTGATAATCCTCACCTCAAAAACCTCCTGTATGCAGCAAAGCAAAATACAGGAATTTGAGGTGCAAATAAATTTCTTCACTGATTTGCAAATAGCATTAAGCTATTCATCACTAGGTCTCCTGGCTTGTTTATAATAAAGACAAGACACTTGTCAGATACTGTCACATGAAAAATATTTTTAAAATCCTGTCCAAGTTACCCATTCCACTTCAGCATATTAAACCAAACAATTTTCGTGATCCACTTCGTCTTCTCACTCTTTATTTGGAATTCTTCAGCATATAGCAGCACTGGACAACCTATTGCATGTAGGCTGGCTACAATCTACAAGAACTCTAAATCCAACCCGTGGCCAATAAATTATTCTGACAGCTCACACACCAAACCCCAGGCTGCCTTATTTCTGCCTTTAATCTTGTGGGTCTGCAGGCCGGAAGGCACTTGTCTGGGACACGCACATATCACATCACCTTCACATTAAAATTTTCGTACATGAGCATGTGCCTGCAGCGCTTCCGTTAAAAACGGAAAGAAAATATTGATGTGAGTGTAAATAAGTAGACAAATACCAGCCATGAAGGATCACAAGAACACTAACAAGTTTTCTAAACCCAAGACCTCTAGCCAGTCCTAAAAATACCTACAAAGCACAGCTGAAAGCCAGTTATTACTCTCATATTAAAGCCTTCTGTTATGCCTTACTATGCCTTACATTGCCCAGTTTCTAAACCAAATTACCCATGAGACATTTAAAATACAATTTGTGACTTACTTTTGATTCAGAGTCGCTGATTCAAAAGTATCTGTTTTTCTGGCCTTAAACTACTTCATCCCCAGTCATTAAATTCTGCAAGTATGAAAACCAAGTAGTAAATTTTAACCAAATAAGCATTTTTATTACATCTGTGTTTTGAATTTGCAGATCGCAGACTAAAATGGTAAAGACTTAGCCTTATCTATCAAATTAGCTCACTCTAAGATCAGAGGATTATTTTAATCGCACCTAAATTTACTTTATAAAATAAAAAATACAGTAAGTATTTACCATTTCTATAACTTTTTCTGTTGCACTGTCTAGATTTTCAATATCAAACTGATGAGCTGGTGCTGTTACCATTTTTCTTCTTAGCTCATCATTTGCATGGGCCATCTGTGGTAAAAAGCTCTGTACTCGGTCCAAAACTGAAAAAGAAATAATTATCACATGTATATATACAAACAGATGAGCATTAGTTTATATATTTATACCTCAGAAATCTAAGCATTTAAACAGATTCCATTTCAACTGTAATTTCCAGCTGTCTACCGTATTTAAGATGTTTTAATAGGAGGATTTATTACAGCATTCAATTTCCCAAGACATAAACAGCAAAAAGGTATTGAATCTATTGGTCAGCATGTGGTGCAGGAAGAAATGACTTAAACAATTCCATTCAAATTCTTAAAACAAAATGTGACTACTTTACAAAGAACGTGCTTGTAAATTCCATGGTTTTAAAGACGTATTGAGTGCCATCTTGAGAAACTTCCACATCACTATTATCTCCAGTGGAAACATAATTGTTTCCTCCTTTCTTCCTTATTAAAGTACAGACTGAAGGTCTCAAAGAAGATGGAAAAATTAGCTGTGGCACAGATGCCACGCTACACTAAAGAAAGTTCAACATAGTTATCAAAAGGGGCTCTGAAATTGAGATGGTGGGAGAGAGACGCATGCTCTAGGTTGAAGTGTAAAGCACTTATCTTCTACAGAAATACCCCTCTAAGCTCAGTGGGACTTCCCAACAATTTTAAGATAATCAGTGTCATCAGGAGAATCACACCCGTTTCCCTTCCATGGAGGAAGGGAATATTTTCAGCTGCCTCCAGAGTTTCTTCAAATAATCTTCGCTCCACACATGCAGATGAGCCAATCACTAGTTTTCATTCTCTGCGAAGTAAGAGGTACTCTTCCAAGTGAGCTCCACAGAAGTCTAACGGGTATAATCTACCTTTGAGACACTGTCGGCTTTGTAGAGACTTTTATCCAAGAAAGAACTCGATATAACAATTTGTTTTTTCTATTACTTTTTAAATCTCAGCTCAATCACAAAATAAAAAGACAATGATTTGATAGGAGTTCATTGTAAATTAAATGCGTTTATACACAAAATATTTTATACTGAGAAATTACTTCTGAAAAGAGATGAGAAGCCCAGATCAGCAAAAAAGCAACAACTCTACACTGGAAAAGAACAATCTGAGACTAAAGAACTCCCGTATATTTTCATGAAGAGAAAAAGTCCTGAAGATACACTGCTTTCAAAGAATAACTATTTTTACACTATATCCTCCTATGCGTGGAGTTACACTGAAGAGAACGTTAGCAATCTATATGTAGCTTTGACTAAGAAAGAAGGAACATAGCTCAATTAAAGAAAAAAAGTTTTCTTAATGCATTAAAATTCATTTGTTATGAATGAATGGTTATATGATCCAGCTTAATAATTTTGCCAGCACATTCATTAAAAATAAAGTTCTGAAAGTGATCTACGTAACTTGCATGAATTTGAAAGTAGCTGACTAAATGAAGACCAAAGGTACAACCTGGCAAATTCACTATATGCAGACAGCGTGAGTATTTCTCCAAGGAGAACTTAAGTCCCTAAAACTTACAGCTGTAGCGCCTAGCATTGCAAAAATCTAGCTTTGCAGAAGCAGCAGTTACATGATTAACCTGTGGGATGTGCAACTGCAATGGAGGACCTAGCACGAGTAGAAACAGAACACAAGAGTTTCTCCCTTTACTAATGCAAGGAAAGCACAGAAGCAAAAGTCATGTCAAATATGTTACCTACTACTTGATACTGTTCCAATAATGAAGTCCTACTTACCATTACTCCTTGGGATCCTAACTGTCTGTAAAGTTGTGGCCTTCTTGCTGCTACATTTTGAATTAATCAACAAAGTTTCTTCCAGCCCTGGAAACAAACAAGGATTTGGATGTTTACCTGTATCAACCACAAATGTCACATGTTAACCGTGAGGCTCTCTTGCTGCTGCTTCTTTTCCACCTTTCTACAACAAGACTAAAAATGAGGATTCAACTGTCTCTGCCTCCAGGAATTCCACTCTGTGTTCCTGCAAATACTGTTTGTTGATGTCTGTCTGGGGTGGTCATCTCAGTACTTTTGTGTGTAGTAGGCAGCAAATGTCTAGAACTTGCTACCACAAGAGGCTGTGAAAGCAGACGGATCAGCAGGTTCAACATGGAATTAGACAAATTCAGGGCAGCAGAGTCATAATCAGACACTAAAAGGAGCGAACAGGAATGTACCCCCTAGCATCCCTACCCCTACAATTGCAGACACCCGGCAATGACAAGAATGGGGAGCACACAGTGCTTAAACTCACAAGTTCTCTGTGATTATCGCTTGCTATTGCGGTTGTTGGAAGGAAGAATACCGGGCTCGATGGACCACTGGTCTGACCCAGCAGGTCACTTCTTACAGGCTCCCACTGCTTTTGAACACTTTTGTCAAAGATTTATTTAGCGACGGATATCAAGGCACAGAGAAACCACCTGCAATAACGCAGGGCGGTAACAGCCGACGCCTGCTGGTCGCACCGATTTAAATCCCTTCCCTCACCTGCACGGCGGCGACCAGCGACAGCAGGCCGCGCACGCTGGTGCCAATGGCATAAAGAAGTATTTTCACGAGTAGCATCGTAAAATCCAAATGATGTGGTGAAACCGCATTAATTAGACAAGTTAGCTCGTACGACCGCCAGCACAGCCATCAGCCCCTTATCAGTGAAGCTTTATTTCTTTTTAATATTTTTTTATCCTCAAAGAAATGTTGTTACGACTATCGATACTAATTCAACGTTTGTTTTGGGTTTCCCCCCCCCGGTATTTGCTTCGTAGTACACTAGCAGTGCCCGGGAAAACGGCAGCTCCTCGAAACACGCGAGACGGAATCAAACGCGAGGCACTAGCGGCCGGGCGGGCTGAAAAGCCCCCTCCCTCGGGCAGCCCGCCGGCGGGCGAGGCCGGCGGCTCCCCACCAGCCAAGCCAAGCCAAGCCAAGCCAAGCCAAGCCAAGCCAAGCCAAGCCAAGCCAAGCCAAGCCAAGCCAAGCCGCCCCGACCGGCCCCGCTCACCTCCTCGGCGCCCCACGGCCAGCAGCTCCCGAGAGGCGGCCGGGCCCGCCGCTCCGCCGGACGCCGCCATGACCCGACCGAACCGGAAGTGGCGGCGGGCCGGGCGCTCGCCCTGGCGCAGCCGACACAGCGCAGCGCCCCCTGGAGGGCGGGAGGGGCGGAGCCGCCCCGAGGCGGCGGCGGGGGCGAGGGGCTCCGCGGCGCAGCCGCCGCTCCTCAGGCAACCGGCACGAACACCCGCGCTCCCGTACGGCTGGGGTCGACAGTGCAGGAGAGGAAAACCATGCACGTTACGTTGTATTTTAAAATCCTTATGATTGGGCACGAAACGTCCAACCCACCACTTGGAGGAGAAACGAGGGTATGAAACCAAGCTGCGAGCAGGGAACATCCCTCCAACGCCTGCCAGCAGCCGCGCTGCTTCGCAAACTTTTCCATTTTCGTTGTCAGAATTTGACAAATGCACCTAAAATTATATTTCAGACCCGGAGGGGAATTTTAATTATCTTTTGGAAAAGAAACTTGTACAACTGTCAAGTTCGGTCGACGTTGGTCAACCTGTTATTCAAGATTTGCTCTACAGCCTCCGCCCCTATCTGTTTATAATCTAGACAATGTGAAAACTGTAAAAAGAGAACTGCATGGTTCATGAGAGACGAGACGGGAAGTCCAAGCCAAAAATGAGAAAAAAGTAGTAATCAGGTAAGTGGTGCTTATATGCCCTCATTGCAAAGAACACAAGGAAAAAAAACCACCCATATCCCAGCATCTTAGAATTAACAAATACAAAGGCGTAAGAAGCAAACCTTCTGCAAGGCCTCATGCAAGAGGCTGCAGTGTGGCTTTCCTGACAGACCGGCCCAAGCAAGCGTCCTGTGCCACCTTCCCGGCCAACCTGCAGCGCCGGCTGCATTCCACTGAATCCGCTGCCTGGTTTGCACCTTCCTACTCGACTGTCCTCCAGAATTTCGGTTTCCCAGAAAAACCCCATTGATAGCTTTGATGGCTGAAAAATCTCAAGGACTGAGGTTTTTTGCCTTGGGCCACAAAAAATGTGTCTTTCTGCAATTGCACATAGTCCAAAGTAACAGTGCGTGAACCTCAAATAACGTATTTCATCCATGGGTATTACGTGATTTCAGTGGAGGGAGGGGCGTAATACTGTCAAGGAACCTGTAATGGGGAGCGATGAAATGATTGCCCAAGATCACCAGACAAGCAATTAGAAAAGCCAGAAATAGCACCCTGAGGTGCTATTCCCAAACCTCAGGTTTATAGTCTAACCTGCTGGCAACAGAGGCAGATGTGATCTTTATCTGATTTGCAAGGCGGTCCAACTATGTATCCACACTGCATGACATGTGAGCACACAGGAGGCATGGATATATGTGGTTGCTACCAGGGTAGGGGGACAACAGCATCCATAGCCCAAATTCCCAATAAATTCAGGCTTGAGACAGCATTCACCACCGAATTAATAGCTCTGAGGCTTGGGCTGGTTCATTCATTTCATACGGTATCGACTCAGAGTTCAAGATGGTGCTGTATATTTCACTATTGTAGCACAGATTGTTTTGGCTCCAGTCCTGCAAATACGTTCTTCTGTTTCTGCTTTTCCACACATACCCACAGCAGCCAGCTCCAGTTTACGGTAGACACTTGGTGACTTCTCCGTGCTGTCTTTTGTTCTGTCTGGAGAAAGGAAAAGAGATGCTGTAGGCTTGGCTGCCGTCCCCATCATTAAATCCTGGTTTTCTTTTCTTCCTCTTTCTTCCCTTTCGCCTTCCACTTACGGCATCCTCACCACTTCGAAGTGTCGAGTGACAATCAAGGAATAATACTAGTAATGACAATAACTGCACAAATTTAGCTGGCTTGACTATTTTAATGTATTAATATCAAGCGTGTCTCAGAACAAGAGTTCTGAGGATCGATTAACGGGGCCCAGCAAGGCCTTGACGCTGTATTTAGTTTGACACAGGCAGCTGATTTCAAGGGAGCTAACTCGCAGACTGACATGTAAGCACTCGGTGTTGCACTCAGGGCCTACAGACCAGCTGGGCAAGCACAAGAATATCCCAACTGACCCAAATACTTGAAAAAAAAAAAAAAAAAAAGGCTTTCTGAGGGAGCTGTTTTTAGCCAAGCCGCAGGAAAGAACAAAAACGTCCTAGTAGCTGACATTCTGGAGCCCGCACAAAACGCTGACTCCCGCGCTCCGTCGCCAAGAGAGCTGCTGCCAGCGGTGGGGAAGGCACCGGGCCGGAGCGGCCGGCGGCGGCGGCGGCGGCTGCTGCGCATCACGGGCCACATCATCGCGGGGGCTGCCCGCCCTCCCGCCGCTTCCGCGCCTGCTCAGTGGCGGCGGCGCTCACCTAGCTCCGGAGCTGTCACCGCCGCCGGGCTGCTCCCTCCCCGCCCGCCGCAGCGATGGAGCGGGACCCCGCGCCGCTGCCGGCGTCGCCCTCGCCCAGGTGAGGGGAAGGCGCGGCCCGAAGGGGCGGCGGGGGCGGGGAGAGGGGGGGACGGACGCCAGCGAGGGGAGAGGGGCCGGGGCGGGCCGGCGACCTGCCGCCCCGGGGCGAGGCGGGCGGCGGCGGGCGGGAAAGTTTCCTCAGGAGCGGCGGAGCTGCCGGGCGCCGCCCTGCGGGCGCTGCGCCCCCCGCGAGCGAGGCGCCTGCCCCACCCCGAGCGCCGGGGGCCGCCCGCGGGCTGCGGGGCACCCGGCACCGCCCGCCCTCCTCCCGCTCGCGGCCCCGGCCCCGGCCGGCTTCCCCCGCGGGCGGCGGGGCTCGCCCCCTCCCGCCCCCCGTACTCCGGGCCCCGAGACCGCCGCCCGTCCTCGCAGCCTCCCTCCGCGCCCTCCCTTCAGCCGCGTCCCGGCGCCAGGGCGGGCTCCGCTCGTCGCCGGCCGGCCCGGCTGTCCTGCGCCCGGCCCGCGTAAGGCCGCCCGCTGCCCTGCGCTCCTCAAACCCCCGCTGCTCTTTTCGCCATCCGCTCCTCATGGCGCCCTGCTGCGGGTCGCCCGGACAACGAGCCCAGTCTCTGGTTCCTCCGGGCCCGCGCAGGATCTGCCCACGGTTTCGCGTGACCCTGGCGCTCTGCGGGCCCGTACGCACCTGGGTCTCTGTCCCAGCCTTTGCACCTATAAAAATGTGCCAGACCCTGCCTCCGCAGGTGCAGCTGCTGGGCGAGCACGGAACCTGTACACGAACAGCATACGTACAGGCTTCGACGATCATCTGGGGGTTTTTTTGCTTGTTTACAAGCATTGGTGGTGGTGGTACATTTGTGCTCTTTCCATACTTTTCTGCCAAAACGTAGGAGCTTTTTATGATTTACTCTCCTTTCTACTCTGTCATTAATTTTCAATTAAGTTCAAGTGGTAGCTGTGTCTCTTTCCTTAATTTCAGTGAATATTATAATTCCACCACCACCCCGCCCCATGGTTGGGGATGCAGTTGTGTGTCGTCTTCACTCACGTTTGATCCTAGATTATAGACCACGCTACATTAGCCCGGCTCTGATAAATGGAACATATAAAATTAAATAATTGTTTAGTCTTAGTGTCAGGAACAAAACATAAATACCCTAAAAAAGTCTGCTCATATATCTTTTCTAAGTAGAGTCCTAGCAGGCTTTAGCAGTCATCCTAAGCTATCCTCACTTTACCAGCTCAGTAATGCTGGCAAAAAGATGAGAGCAGGTGGGAAGACCTGTTTTGGCAGCATTTCCTACATATACTGCCTTGAAGAGATTGTGAAACTGGAACCATAAATACTACAGTGTGACTGGTAGACACTTCAGAAGGAAAAATAACAGTCTATCATTTTCTTTTCAAATACCTTAGGATATTATCCACAAAAAACAATGTGAAGTCTGTATCCTAGTGCCCGAGTTAATAAGCAATTCATCCCTCCCTGGTGATGACAGTAGAAACCTGTAATCGGGATCCCAAATAGTACAGTTAGGACTCATCCTGGTGAGTACCTGTTGGTTACTTAATCTATAGGACTGCATTATCTCTTTTATTTCAAACTTTCCCACCTGCTTTTGATGGGCTGGATGTGATACGCCTGGTATTTTTAGTGTTGGTATTCCATTTGGGTGATTTTACAACCTGACCACGTTTGACAGCATGCTACCTTGTTGCTGGCTCTGTTTTGGGCTCTTCTAATTGAGTTGCCTTAAAAGTACAGAGGCAAACCTGATCTTTTCCCAACAGCTGCTTTTCTCTTCCTTGTGACCAAAATCGAAAGCTGCCATGTTCAGGAAGTGGAATGCAGCAGTCTCAAACTTGTCTGAAAACGGAGCCTGAGGCTGGCAGCTCTGTCCGTGTCTTATATTCAAGAAGGCATCTGGGCGTTCTTTAATCTGTTTTTTTCCTCTCGTTATTTTTTCTTTTGTTTCTTTTGCTATTAATTTAACCTACAACTGCCTACAAACACCATGTTAGTCAGTTTACTGCATAATATTTAAGAAATGGTATGGAATGCCCATATATCTGCTTTGCATGCAACATTTGTTAACTTTCAGCATGTTTTCCAATCTTTAATACCATTTTAGTATAGATACATGAAGTATCTGGTATAAATAATCTTAGCCCAGCGTACCACCTTGTGTTCCGGATTCTGCAAAATGGTTAATGATAGTACAGTCTGTTTGTTTACTCTCCGTATGTGCTAAGGTGATATGATGTAGCTTTCACTTTCTACCGATACGTTCACTAGGATACAAGGATGTAAATGAGTAGCCACAGCTGTGATAAGGATGTCAGTGCGATACTGGGAACTTCCATTATGCAGGACGCAATAGTGGAGAAGAGGCCATGCAGATCCCTGTATCACCTGTGTCAATATTATTCTGAACTTAAAGTCCCCCCAAACCTCACATTTCAAACTTCACAGAATCTCAGAATTGTTGAGGTTGGAAGGGATCTCTGGAAATGGTCTAGTCAACCACCTCTGCTCAGCATAGGATCAAGTAGAGCAGGTTGCTTAGGGCCTTGTCCAGCTGGGTTTCAAATATCACCAAGGATGGAGAGTCCATAACCTGTTTGGACCAGTGTTCAACTGCCCTCATGGTAAAACAAAGCTTTTTCTTATGTTTAAGTGGAATTTCCTGCGTTTTAATTTGTGCCCACTACCTCTCATCCTTTCACTGAAGAGAGTCTGGCTTCATCTTTCAAGCCAGAAAAGAATCCAGCTTCATCTTTGCTTATGATGGCAAAATATCAAAGCTCAGTATTTCATCAATGTTTCATATTACTTTCCTGAATATCCCTTTCCGAGGCTCGTTCTTGTACTGAGAGGTGTTTCTCAGGCAGGCATGTTTAAGCTATTGTGTTTCATTGTAGGCTACTTAGAAGTGCAACGTAGACGTTATTCTTGCTTTGAAAGATTGCCTGTAAAAAATGTTTGCAGCTTTTAGGAAAAATGGGTTTTGACTGTGGCGTGATTAGATTTAAATCCTGTGAAAGCCCTCAGTGTTATTTAGATAAGCATTCTCTTTTGGGTTTGCTAGCTAAACTCCGAAAGAAGTTAATTTTCCCAGACTTAAACTTTGATAAATATTTGTTCTAGGCTGTCGTAACGTTGACCCTACAAAAGTTTCATACTCAATTCACCACATTTCCCCCTTCCCCTTTTTTTGAAAGTACTTAAAAAAGCACAGTGATTTAATTACTAATTGTTTTCATGCTTTAAATAAATTAGCAGCAGCCTAATCACTAAATGATCAAATTTAGCTGTAGAATCCTGCCTCTTAATCCTGATGGTGCTGGATGTTCTTTAAACCTTAGAAGAAGAAGCATCTCCTTCCCGTGCTTGTGAGAACTGAATCGTGAGTGTGTCTGAAGCAATGTAGGCAATTTGTTTGGGTTATAATGAAGAGCGTTCTTGCTGCCTCTTCCCAAACAGTCACGTTTTCCTTGTCATCTTCATCTTCCTCAGATGAATCAAGACCAATCAAGCCAATCAAAGGTGAAGGATGGAAATATGTGATAAAGATCAGGTGTTCAGTTTCATAGCTGAAGTAGCTGAGATTGTTCTAAAGCAGCTATCCATTTCTGAAAGTCAGTGTCTCTTCCGGATCATGTTCCTGTCTGTTTTCCACATCATCTGCTTCTGCCTGTCCGTTTTCCACATCATATATACTGTCTCTGTATGTGTTTTTTTTTTAAACTGCTGTATGCATCGATTGTATTAAATCTTACGGGGAAAACAGGTTTGTTATCCATTGGATTGCTAAGTGTCTCACTTTTCAGGAACATGTCTTCAGCAAACAGTAAGGTATGGCTGTATTTCCTATTTGTGTATGTTTGCAGGACTATTTGTTTATGCTTGTGTATGTTTGCAGGACTGAGAGAGAGGTGAATAACACACAGTAATTGTTATGTGTTATAAAATGTATGAAGGAAAAGAAGAAACTATTAAAAGTAGGTACTTAGGAAACAATAAAGAAGTGGAAATTATTAAATTCATAGTCTGGGCATAGCTCATTATTTTGCTTGTAGGGACAAGGACAAGATGTCCTTTCATTTCATATATAACATGCCAGGTAGGATAAATTTGAGGCTGCTCCCTGGCTTCTCAAAGGATCTTTGTCTCTCTCTTTTCCTTTTTTTTAGTACTTCATCTTACTCTCTAACCTCCTGATTATATGGCAAGAAACCAGATTCACTTATCTCCTCTTCCTACAGAAACTGGGGATGGGATTTTTGAGATTTTTTTACCTCCTTTTCCTCATATGAGTTACTCAAGTAGAACTTGCTTCTTTAGCTGCCTATATCTTTTCTAGACAACACAATAAAATTGGCATTGTCCTTGTCAATGATAAAGCTTCTTAGGGAGTTCTTGTCCCTGAGATCATCTTGTTCCTTAGATGGTTTGCTGCATTTTATAGGTACCAAAAAAACCCTAAAAGTACAGCAATATTAGCATCCCGTAACTCAGGATAAAATTATTGCATCAAATGACATTTGGAAAATTATTTTCGTTGGAACAGGTTTTTAGAAATGAATAGTTATGTTCAGAAGGGTTCATAGTTATCTCCTCTCTGTATGCTCTGAGGAAGTGGTTACTCTTCACTGTATAGTATGTTTGTCGGTTTGTCTCTTAAATTGTCATTTTTCAGCATTTATCATTAACTCACTTTTTGTCACTCCAAGTCTTTTTGTTAGGAAAACCATAAATGACTGTCATCCAAACTGCTTTGTACTATTTCAACTGTTAGCCGTCCATGCCAACCTCTTCTTCCCTTTGTAACTTGTTAGTTGACCAAATTATTCTTCTGTTCCTCTTTTTTTAAGTGCCATTTCTATTTGTTAACACTTTCTCATATTAAATTAAATTACAATCTTCCTAACAGATTTGTTTCTTAAAAAAAAAAAAAAGATAGTAAAAACTTAAAAGAAAAAAATTCCATGTTAGAAAAATATGGATAATTAACCCAAACATTTTTGGTCAGAGTTCCAGACCAATGAATGATTTCCATGAGTCACTGGTCTAGCACTCTGGTGATGTGACTGGAGGACATATTGGAGAAATCACAATGAGAGCCAGACTCTGGCTTGTTAAAGCTATTGGGAAATTTTCTCAATGTATTTCCCCATAAGTGAAATAAAATCCTTCATTTGTTACTCTTCTGCATCTCCTAAAAAAAAAATACCACCGCCCCCCCAAAAAAACAGTGAGGTTGCTGTGGGTCTAAGTACATTTCTTTCATCACAGACCCTTTTACATCTTAATTCTACATCCCATTCTTGAATTCTATCATAAAGTTTCTCTAATCTAGATGTTTCTTGTGACCAACCGAAACTCAGCTGGCTAAAGTGATCCAAAGCTTTTCCCTTTGCAAGCTTCATAAGTAGTGTGCCACGTCCCTTTGCCATAAATCAGTTGGCAACCTTCAGCACCCTAGGCTATACCTTTCCTGAAATTTTAATTTTCCTCAACTTCCATGAACTTCTCTTCTCTTGTATTCCTCTTAATCCTTCTATAAAACTCTCTGCTGTTGTCATAGAAGTTGATAATAGTTTCCTAGTTTAATGATACATCTGCTTCTGCTTGTCTTTTTTTATACACCATTTCTTTTCTTTTACTTAGATAATACCACCTTTGGGCCAGGAAGACACAAAATTACCTCTTTGTGTTCTGTCTTTCTGTAGCACTTAACAGAGCACCATTTTGGCCTGTGGTTAGAGCTCCTCTGGGATAGCAGCAAAAGTTGTTTTGTTACTCCTAATTAAGGTCCGTGGAAACCAGAATTGAGGCCTAGTAGTTTTTATGCAGTTATGCTAAAAGGTTCAACGTAGCACTATCCACTACAGAGTGGCGAAAGATATTGCAGAAATCTTGGTTACTTAAATTCCTCTGTTGGTCTTGTGGAAAACAGATTGCTTTTTCTTGTAAAACTTGACTTCTTTCTAAATCAAGTGATAAACTCCATTGTCATTTTTTAAATATTCATTTCTTGGTCAGAGCTCCCTTGGATAAAGCCGTTGATAGAGGAAAAATCTTCATGTCGTGTCTGAGTCGTCTCTTCACTCACAAAAACAAAAAAAGTAATTCTGTGACCAGCAGGACTTTTGAAGTGGACTTGCTGTGGCCGCATATGAGTGAATTGTCCTAACTAATGTTTGAAGATGCTGTACAGCAAGGACACAAATTTGGATCTTTTATAAGGCCGTTAGTTACTAAAAGCTTTGACATCTCTGCTCTCTGTCAAATCTATCTGAAATTGCTCCAGAAATATTGGATGACTTAAAAACATTGAAAAGGAGGCAGGGGAAGTATAGGGATCATAGCATAAATGATATGATATTAGGAGCTTCATTTTCTTAGGAAAAATAGATTAAAAATCCTCTAACCCTAAACTATTTTTATTTCCTGCAGTCTGTAAAAATATGTTTTCCCAGCTTTGTGTAGATACTTGAGCTTGTGGAATTGTGTTATCCCACATCATGCTGGTGTGGTTTGCCTGACCTTTGTTTCTTTCTTTATGCCAATCATTTACCTGTTTTCATGGAGTCTAGTAATAAATACCGAAGTCAACAAAGCTTCAAGTCAAATGAAAACTGTTGTTTCAGTAAATTACCGTAACTATTATCACAATATGAAAACTGAGGAAGAGGAGGGTAAAGTGGTTTCTGATGGAGGAAACGTCAAATGACATGAGGCTGCCAATATATATTTGTTTGATTTTCTACCATAATGGAAATTTCAAAGTAGAAATAAATGCACATTAAATCACATTAAACATAAAAGATACATTGTATTTGCATGATTTGCAGAAAGCAAAACAAACTGACCACATCAAGTTTTAATATTGATCAAATAATTACATCTTAGTGGTTACTAGACATCACGATAACCTGTCTTTCAGGAAATATCTGCAACCTACACTTCATGCAAAATTAAATTAAAATCAAATTTTTAATATCTTTATTTTAATTATCCTAATTCCTAACATTTTTTCTAATTTTAATTAAATTTTAATATGCCATATTTATGAACATAGTACTGCAGGTTTATTTTTAACTTAGACTAATTTAAACTATTTTAAACTAATTGGTCTGAATTTTGTTACTGTTTCCTTTCCTTGGTATCGTAGTATTTTATGAAAAAATGTCCAGTTTTATTATGTGTATATAGTAGCTCTAGATATTTAGCATAATTGGTGTGCTTGCTTCAGAGAAAATTCAGTTATTATGATTTTAAATTAACATGCTTTTGAATTGTACATATCAATATCAGTTTGTCATCTTTTTATGGGGATGGAGGGCAGGGACTCTCAGGACATAAGGCCTTTGCCACCCAGAATATTGCTTTGGGCTTACAACCTCTGATAGTGTTTTGAAAGTTAGGGGCTTTTTTTCCTTATTTTTTCCATGCTCCTTGCCATTAGCATAGAGTGGGAGGAACAACAGTGGCCCTGCAGTGCACCACATGGACTCCATTTGTCCATACCCTTGCACCTTGCAGAAATACGTTTCTCTGGGGACCTACTGCTTTCAAGGCCACTGGAAGTCTAGGGCTACACACGGTATCTGCCTGAAGACTTTGACTTCCTGGGCTTTAAAAAGGCAAAAGCTAGGCCCTCACCAATTCACTTACAGTCCACATTGCTTCCTCTTTCTTGCACTGGAAAGTACACTGGTTTGTGAAACTTCCTCACCCACCAACTTTCCCTTTTTACCTTCTAATTTCTTTCAAATTAGACATTTGAATGTTGGAGGAGATTGGCATTTCTACAAATACTTGCTTTGGAAAGATACTGGGTGATCTAAAAATTTAAACCAGTATCTTGCGTCTTCTCTAGAGTTAAAATATTTTAAAGCCTGAATATACACTTTTTACTTTTTTGCAGATCCAGTCTTGCTTACGGAATTGTTGAAGATCTGAGATCAATGAAAAAACGTTTTTGCATGCAAAAATGATCATTTTGGTTTATCTGTTTTAAAGTCATCGTGTGGCACTTGATGACTCATCTACAAGATTTCTTCACTGACATCTGAAGAACAAAGCGCTTTTCAACCTGTACTTCTATAGCACTATGACTAACTGTAAAGGCAGATCTACCATCTCCAAAACAAATAGCAAAGTTCATGACAGAGAAGGTTTTGTAAACTGGACCATAAATCTTAACACAATTCAGTCTGATAAATTTTTGAGACTGCTTTTGAGTATGGTTCCTGTTGTTTACCAAATAAACCAGGATGAAAAACACAAAAAAGTGAATGGTGTCTGGCAAGATGGACTACAACAGGCAGGACACAATTTTAACGTTAGGTCTGAACAACACACAGAGTACCATCACTTCTCGGAACCAAGTTTTCATGGTAGTAATGGACACAGCCCATCTAGCTGTAGCCCTAAATATGATGATTTTGCCAGTTATAATTACTGTGATGGAATGGACACTTCAGAAACAGATGCCATGTTGCAGGAAGACAACCTATCTAGTGACAGTAATGAAGATATCATTGTGGAAGGGAGTAGAAAACCACCCAAAGAATCTAGTAGTGTTATGGCATTACAGATACTTGTACCTTTTTTGCTAGCAGGATTTGGAACAGTTTCTGCTGGCATGGTTTTGGATATTGTACAGGTTGGTATTTGCTTTGGAAGATATTTTTTTAACAGATAGTCTGTGGGGTTTATAATTCTAATGCGTGATATTGTAGATGTTTACAATATTGAGGAGTAATTAGGTCTGTGTATGGTTCTACTCCTTTTCCCCAAACCTCATCTTAAACAGTTCCAGTGTTTAATTTGGAGTCATTTGAGTCTCGGTAAGTGTTGTCGCTTAACCACAACTGTTTAGTAAGTTGGTGAATAAAACTGTTACCTTCTGCTTTAACTAAGATTGAAATATAGTAATGATGCAAAATTCTGTTGACGCTGGTAAATGTATACGTAGTCAAGTGGAAGTTGTAATTAACCGTGATGCTGCAATACACAGGAGTTTAAAAAGATTAGAAGAATTTATTGCATTATCTTATCTCCTTGTGTGCTTCGAGTCTATGCAATTTCTGAAATACTGTGTAGATTTGATCCATGATAATGCACATGGTGTATGAAAATGTGTATTACATTCATATGTTATATGAAATTCATATGAAGTGACTGAGAGCTTTTTTGAATATTCAGGTGTATGTAAGTGACTTTTTAATATAACATTAGGTATACTGAACACTCAAAATTACAAACACGAGTGGTGTGAACAGGACTGCAAAGTCATGTCCACCTTGAAATATAATTGTAGTAGGTCCAGAGAAGCCAGATTGTCTTGGTTTGTGGTTGCAGATTTAACTGATGATAGTTATTCAGGGTTAAGATAAAATAGAACTTTCTCTGAATTTTAAGATTTAAGTTTAATAATATTTTTAAAACCTGTATGGAACATTTTAGGACTGGTTTTTAGCTTAACACAGTTGGAGATGTCAGCAGCATTTCAGTGGAGTTAAAAGTAACAGTTGCCTATGAAATAATTATTTGTGCAGTGATATTTGAAGAAAATTCTGGAGAAAGTAACGGTTAAGAAAGGTTTATTGGACTAGCCTATTTTCTTGCCTTCTCTTTGTATTTTGAAGGCTGTATTTACTTATATTTCCTATCTAATTTCTGTTTTTTAAAAACCAGAAATTTCTTATAAATGCAAACCTCATGGATTCTCTCTTCCTCTATGAGTAGATTCACAAAAAATTATTCAAAAAATATTAAATAACCACAGTATTCAAACTGAAAGACAGTGGAGAAATTGATCTGGTTTTTCTTTTGTTTTATTTCATTCAGCTTTAGGGTTTTCTTTAGCTACACTTAAAGAGTTTACAAAGTTAATTTAAAGAGGAGTAAGAGGGGACCATCTTTGTCACTCAAAATCTTGAGAGGGTAAAGGAAGCCTGGTCTTCAGTCAATTGCAATGAAAAGACTTTTATACATCAAGAAAAAGGAAAATAAAAATTGACATGCCAACTTTATTGCTTCCTTGTGCTGTTTTACATTAATCTTGTGCTTTGTTCATTTACACCTTACCAATTTATTCTTTGTACAGATGCTTTGTTTGTATTCTGTTAATATATAATTTACTTCATGATACAGCATAATGATCAGCCAAAAGAGGCAGTTGTGCCTACTGCCACTTCTGGCTTCCAACCCAATGTTTCACCTTGCCTTCCTTCCCTTAAGGGAATGTAAGTATTTGTGTAGCTGTTTTTTGAGCTGGATTGAGATGTATCTTGATTTTTCCTTCTATATTACTTTTAATCTTTTATTGTTTTCCCAGTCCAGCTCACCACGTGTGAGAGAGATGTGACACAAAAGCAAAAACAAATACCTAGTGTCAGTACTACCTTTTTTCACCTTAAACTAAGCATTAAACTGTGATGTCAGCAGGATATTTAAATGTGACAGAACGTGTTTTGGAAATGAAAATCTGAAGATAACAAAGCATTCTAAGCTTGTTTTTTTACAAACTATTTCACAGCTGTTCTTTCCCAGTAGTAAATACCTGCGTAACTTCACATATAGAAAGTTGTCAGATCTTGTTTACTTTTGAGAACTGAATAATTTTTAAAATTAAATTAATAATTTAAATCATTGCAAATCCCTGAATACAAAGACAATTTACAGTTTTGTTAGTTTAGTTTAGTTAAAGTTGATGAATACAAATTAAACACATGGACTGACAGACATACAAAGTAGCACAGCATTTCTGTGCCAAGAACTTAGCACACACAAAAAAATTATGTGAGAGTTTGTCATTGTTTGCTTTATAAAATCTGGGTTTTGGAAAACGGTACTCTTCTAAATTTCACGCTTAGAAGTAAAAGAATTAAGAGAAGCTTTTTTTACTTACAGACTCTGTCCATTTGACAAGTGAGGTTCCTACACAGCTGGAAGGGAAATGATGAAAATATTATTGTAAATTACGTGCAGAATTCAAGAGCAGTCATAGCACCTGGTACTATTTTAAAGTCATAAAAAAACCCAACCCTTCCAATTAATGACATCTTTTTTTAACTAGGTTTGTTTTAAGGCCAAGTTTTGTATCTCTTACTTTTGATATTCTCATCTTTGAAGTAGTAATATGCAGTCATAAATCTGTTTTATCTAGATAGATAACAGTTCTGGCTTTAGACTTTTAGGTCTAATATAAAAATATTGATTTTTTTTGGAGGCTTAAGTTATGAGTTACAGAATTTTTTGAATACTTTGCAGATGGTCTAAAGAGAATTCTTCAATTGAATTTTTCCCACTATATCCTTTAAATAGCACTGGGATGTGTTCAAGAATGTTACTGAAGTTTTTATCTTGGTTCCTGCCCTTCTTGGTCTCAAAGGAAATTTGGAAATGACCTTGGCATCCCGGCTGTCAACTGCTGTGAGTAACTTTCTCTTCCCCTTCCCTCTTCAGATACATGTTGTAAATATTGTGAAAGGAAAACAAATATTTGGAACACAAGTGTTTTATGTTTATGGCTTAATCTGGCTGTTACGGGCGCTCTTTAAATCTGTTATTAAATTGGCGAAGTTAAAAAGGTGACCCTCTTCTAATCTCCACACATCAAAATTTTACTTCTTTGGTCTCTTCTGTGTCATCATTCAGAACAGATAAAGTAGATTTTTGAGATTTACATGTATATTCTGTAAGGTTGACATATCTCTTTGGCCTTGATGGGATTTGAATAGGCTAACAAAACGCATACATTTTGAACACGTTTTTGTAAAGACCATTTGTGTGGCACCAAAATGGAACGTTGCTCCCATTGTTACTTCAGACCTTTGTTGATCAAACTGTAAGAAACTCTGTTGTAGCTTTCTGGCTAAATAGTTTTATGCCTTTTTTGTTGTGGTGGTGGTGGGTTTTTTTGGGCATGCTTATTTTTTTGTGTGTCTCAACACTGTAACAGAGCATAACTAGGTTTTTTCCATGTCTTCTTTCTTATGTATTTGTCATAGTTATTTTCTACATCTCAGGAAATGTTCCATCCCTTCATTTTTTTAGCCTAAGCCAGCCAGGTTACCTTACCATATCTCTTTTCTCTGTGTGTGGATAACTATCATGAACAGAACGTTCTAGTAACATGGCTAAACTATTTCTGGTACCTGAAGTGGGTATCTCTGTATGACACTGCCTTATGCAGTGTTTCTCCTTTGTAAGGTAATTTTTCCATTCTTCAGGAAGGCCCCTTCTCTCTGCCTGTTCCTACTTGAATGAATCTTTCTAGAAAATGTTTGGTCAAAGGTGTATATAACTCCAGATGAGACCTCAGTATGGCTTCATAGAATAGCACTTCCTTATTTCTCTCGAAAATTGGTCTTGAAACTTTCTAAGTTTATATGTGCTTATTTTCCTAGCAGTGTCAGATTTAGACCTTACAGTCACTTTGTGATCAATGACTGTGTCCTAGTATTTCTCCTTTTGTGTTATTTCCAGCTGTCGCTCCCATCTTCTGGCAGAAATATTATTAGTCCCTAAGTGCATGACCTTGCATTTCCACTGTTGAATTTAATCTGTTTTCGTTGCTGTAATCCTCAAGGTCATCCAGTTTTTGTATGATATTACAATGCTTTATATTGACAAGGTCTTCCAGCTTTCTGTCATTAATAAATTTCATTGCCACATTATATTGAATTATTGCCCAAATGCACACTGTGATGGACATAGCCTTAGCAGTCCTATGAAGGTTTGCTTGTGTCATGCCCATTATAGAAATTGATTACTTTTGCCCTGTGTCCATTCTTTCATGCATAAGAATTGACATGTTTTGTTGTATCGTTGTCAATGGCAGCCTTAGCTATTCAGTCGTGTTCTCTGGTTGATTTTAATGCTCTTACTTTTCTGAGTATTCTTACTGTTTCTTAACAATATTTTGTGTTTAAACCTTACTGCCTTTACTGTCAGGCAGGAATACTTTTGTCTTTTACTTTACTTTTTTTTTTTGTGTGTTGACGTGTTGCTTAATTTGTTCCTGACTGGTACAGTTCGTGGCCTGAGGACTGAAAGTGCTTGTATTGCATAGTGAAAAATACACCAAGTCCAAGATCTACCAGTGCCTTACTGAAGGCTTAAAAAAAGAGGGTTGGAATCAGCTCCACCACTTCTGCTTCAGTTAATGGGATCTTTAATTCTTTATCTCAGTTGAGCTTATGACCTTTGCCAGGTCACGACTCCAGAACTACTTCTCTGGTCCAGTAAATGGCTGATTTCCCATCCTCATCGATGCCATCTCATTTGTGAACCTCGCAGCTCTCAGGGGACATTTGGAAAACGGTCATGCAGACCCTTTTTCAGCACTGGGAATTCTGACCTCAGTTCGTATTGTCCATCAACTGTTAGCAAAAGTCAAGAAGTTGATTGCCTTCTCACACCACAGATAAAGAATACCAGAGTTGCCACAACACTGGCTTTGTGTTCAGTGGTTAACTAAAGTTGGCATCATGAGGTTCAGGCCACTCCCTGCAGCCGAAAATGGCATTCTTAAGAGTATCCCAGTAACTGTGTGATAACATGATCTGTAGATGTCTTGAACGTGATTTTTCAGAGCCAGTTTGGCCATTTGAAGTCCAAGCTCCCACCAAGACTCAAACAGCCCATTCTGAGAGGGCTTAGTTTGAGGAATGTTACTAGTGCCACTTATCACTGTCATTAAGTCTCACCAAGACATAAATCAGCTGATGCTTCAGAGGTTTTTACTCAAGCATGCCATGAATGCCATGTATGTCTGTCTTGGCCAAATCAGGTTAGCCAGCTCTGTTCACGTCCTTCCACCATGAAGGTTAATTAACTGGCTACGAAGAAGTCAGTGAAGTATATATTTCTTCAGACAGTGCTATGTGGCTTGTGGGACTTCCAGTTTCTTTGGCATTGCCCAATGTCACGGTCACAGGACCACTGGCACCGAGCTATTTCCCAGCTTTGCATTAACAGACTTGTGGGGGGTTTTTTTGTTTGTTTTCTGATGCCTCTGATTTCCTTGTATGACCTGTTTTCTTCAAGAATTACGACAGACCCTGGACTAAGTTACACAGGTGAGTGAAATACTTTCTGGAACTTCCTTAGTCATATTGTAGGTTCATTGGACATCCTTCATGGGGAGCAGGTAGAGGCTTGTCATGTTTCGGTGAATGTTCTCTCTTTTTCCAGTGGTGGCTCTAACTTGTTCTAGCTGGTGAAGAGCTCATCAGTAAATGTTGTAGAGTGTGTGTGTGTACACACGTGCACAACACAGTGGAGGTTTAAGAGAACAATACAGTACAAAATAAGAACAGTATAGATCATTCATTATCAGGATAATGCTAGCAAGATTATATTTACATTTTATATGTGAGAAAAAAACCAGAAAAAATGGCTTTTATCTTGCAAAGAACCTTCCAACTTTCTCTTTATGTGTCTTTTTGTCATGCTCAGCATCAGTTGCAATGCGCACAGCTCTGCGAGCTGGTGGATAGCCAGCTGCATCCCCCAGAGCGCTACTGCAAATACACAAGAACTCGGCGATATTTCTAACTGTTAGTTAAAAAAAACTAAAACAAAAACAAAACAAAAAACTATGGAAACCTGTTATATGTTACATGTAACTCCTTACAGGCAACAGCTTGGTCTTAGTTGCCAGATACAAATTTAAACTCCAGTTGCCTTGATTGCTCTGCTTCTCCCAGGTTTTAAAAACAGGTGCTGTGTCATATTGTATCATTCCTTACTGGAGAGTTTAATCAAAAAGCTTACCACTTGATCTGTAATTTCCATGCCAGTTCCCTCATACTTCAGTGAAACAGGTTATTCTGACCTTTGTACTCTTTACATTGATTTCATTGACCCCCTACTCTCTTTAGCCATCCAATCTTTGGTGCTGTCATCCTCATCCTAGGCGAAAACTGCAGGAGTATATTAATTCAGGGCATATCTAAACAGTTATTTGGAGGCAGTTGTATGATTAATCTACCTTTCTCTGACCTAAATTTGCACTAGCTGACTCCCCACCATATACTCTCTTTACAAGAAATGCAAGACTGTGCCCTGTGAATAGCTTTACCTTTGAGGAGGAAATCTCTAACCTGAGTTCAGCATTGGAGCTAATTCATACCCTTCTTGCTCCATTAGCTTATAATTGCATCTGGATTTGTAGGCATGTCTATGCTGTTGGGGCTGTAAACTAATTATCTTTATTCCGTTGTAATTATGTAGTCAGCCAAAACCTAAGGTCTTGTTAGCAAGTTTCTGTTATCCATAATAGATCTGGTTTCAAGTTTTGCCTGATCACCTTCATTCATCTTGTTGCCCAAATTCCTGCTTTAGCTGCTTGTGACTGGTCACTCACAATGTCCCATCCACTTTAGAATCAGTCATTTCACTAAATCTGTCTCAAGACTGTGTTTTTAATCTACCTCAGGGCATAGCTTGTACTTCTCTTTGATGTTAGCGTTAATGTAAACTGTTCTCCCTCCCCCCACTGCTGTGCTGGTAACTGTGTGAGGTGTACTTCGTCAACTGGCCATTCAAGCACAATATTTATATTGTGTGTTTTGTGTTCTTTAGCTTTGTTCTGTAGTTTGAGTCACTCTCATTGTCTCGGTTCACACTGTTGCCTTTTCTCCCTTTTTCTTTTTTTTTTTAAGAGGAAGTAAAAAAAAACAAACAAACCAAACCACAACTCAACACCAAAACACCACTTATCCAGTCACCCTGTAAACTTATGCAGACTCTTGTTTTGACTGTGTGCTATCAGGGTTAGGCATTAGCAATATGACTTTACGAACTTTTTGTTTAGGTCCATCTGTTCCACAGTATCACAATAAACTTTATCTTACTTTATGGAAATCTGCAGCTGAAAGGAGTCATCCTGCTCTTTTTCTCCCTTCCAAACCCTAAGAGCATTTGTGCATGGTTGCATGTGATGGATCAGATAATTTTGTAGAAGATAACCCCTTTTTCCTCCCTGAAAAAAAGCGTTTTCCATCAAACCAGCAAACAAATTTATGTTGCCATGAACTGACTCATGGAGTTGGTAGATCTGCTTCAAGAAAGAAAATATGAACGTGTAGCTGATAGTAGGGGAGAGAAGAACTATACCATTTGGCAGCAGCTTACTTTCAGGCTGGATTAAGCATTTTGCAAGATTACTGTTTTAACAGGGATTTTTGGGATACTTTTCAAAAACTTCTTCAAAGGAGAAAAAGCGTGAAGCTCTCCATAGCCTGCCATTTCATTCATTTAGCATATAGATTTAAGAAGGATGCAAAGGAGATTCTTATCTGCACTTCCTTAAATATTGCTGTAATAGTTAAATTTAATGCATGTATTTGCAGATCTTTGTGTTTTGAACACTGTAAAATATGTATAGTGTAGATTGAGATAAAGTGTCTTCTATTTCTAAGTTTTTAAGTTAGCATTTCTTTTAATACTTTATTCCTTGCAAGTCACTACTGTCACAAAATGGAACAGTGGAAAAGAAATGGAAGTAAAACCAACTGGAAAGAAATTATCAAAAGAGGAAAAAATAGGCATTAAGACTTTCTGTGTTTTGAGAAGTATGTTATCTTATAAATTAGTATTCTATGGGAAAAACACTAAAATTTATGCTCAACATGTAAAAAATTGTTCAGTTATCTCAAAAAGGAAGTTATTTTAAATATAGTCATACTGCAGTGGTATGTACTGTTCTTCAGATCTTGTCGTCTACCTCAAAAAAATAAGTAAAAGTAGGAAATACGTTATAAAAGACTATGTATGTACTTTTTCATTTCTTAGAATAATATATTTGCTGTCTTTCCAGCTACTGCCTTAGGACTGGACTGATATCATTTACAGCATCATAATTCTCTAGCTGTATTGTATAAATGAAAAGTTAGAATACTAAACAGTATTAGATGTGGTTTCTGATCTTCTATAAGCACTTGCAGTTTCTCTGTGCAAGTAGTTTCATTGCAATCAATTAACACACTTGCATGAGAGTGTGTGTGTGTGTCCACACACGCGTGTCTGTACATTTTTCTATTGGCTTGTAGAATTTAAGGGCCATAGAAACAAGTTCAGTCTAAAGTGACTGAACACTGGTAAGGTTCCCTTCCAGCCACTGATCCAGCCACTGGTGGTGCTTGGACATTCCTGGAAAGTAAGGTGGCTAGTATATCTTGCACAGTAACCTGATGTTAAACAAGTTACTATGTAAAACTGCATCAAGTTTAGCTACTTTTGGATAGATAGTGTAAGTACAATTTAAAATCAACACCAATGCTTGACTTGAAAGAAGTATAGCTTGGTTTTAACTTGCTTTCAAAATGTCTGGTTTTTGTATGAGTTGAATTATTTGTGGGTTTCTGCCTTGTTAGTGCATTTTCAAGTAATACGATTTTAAACCCAAATGTCTGAAATTCTTTTGTAATTTTGACAGGTAAATATTGGAAAAATGGATTCGCCCATTGAGAAATGGAACCTAATAATTGGCAATTTGGCCTTAAAACAGGTAAATATAATGGACTTATTTAATTAGCTCCTGTAAGTGAACAAAGTTATTGAAAAAGTCCATCACAAACATTGGTAAGTATGGAGATGGACAGTGTTAATGGGAAACTAGCTCCACTACACTGGCTCATACTTAACATATAATGTTTGCATGACTGATTTTTTTTTTTTTTTTTTTAAAGAGTGTAGTTCTTCTCTAAAACAATATGAGTTTATATTTATCAGAAGAAGAGGTAAAGTATTCTTTGTGACTGTACCAAGCGTATTTCCTTTTTAATTTTTCTGAGAGAGGATCTGAGGATGATTAGAGAAAAATTTCAGGTTTGGCAAAACCTTTTAAATTTGACCTTTCAAATGTTTTCAGTACTGTATTTGCACTGGATTCAATGTTTAAAGGAAATATGTGATGGAGCTTTTGGACAATAAGCAATATTTTAAATAGCTGGGTCATTTGAGGAATGTTTGTTCTCCAAAGCAACTATTTCTTAAGATTAAGAACTATTTCATGTTCCTATGTTATAATACAACATGCTCAAAAAATAGGTGAAATGTTTATACTGTGACTTCACCGTTTTAAGTGGCCTTAGGAGCCTCTTTAGGCATTTCAGCTTTGGCTCCTGGTAAATCCTCAGGTCTGTTCCCTGATTTTACTTTTGTTATTCTTGAGTCTCTGAAATGCTGGTAAAGCCTCTTCTGCTGGCATAAGATTTTTCTTCTTGATCATCCAAGGTCATCATCATCATCATCTCTACAAAATGGATGAGCATGCTCGCTTTACACCTTGCAAATAAATGTAGATAGGAAGAAAGAATAACAGAAAATGATTCTGTAGTCCTTGTTAGTCTATCAATTATTTTAAATATTGTTCACCGTCTTTTTCTTTTCCAGGTTCAGGCAACAGTAGTTGGTTTTCTGGCAGCAGTGGCAGCAGTTATATTGGGCTGGATTCCAGAGGGCAAATACCGCTTTGATCATTCAATCCTTCTGTGTTCCAGCAGCGTAGCAACTGCCTTCATAGCTTCTCTTTTACAAGGTAAAAGGAGTGTATATGTTACTTTTCAGTTATTTAGTTTTCTGTGGATGCTGAATGTCGCTATCCCTTAAAAATTTAAATCCAGTAAGGTATAATACAGCTGAAACACAGCTGAGGATAGGATGCCCTTTTACAATTTCCATACAGGCCTGCATATTGTATTCCTCTCCTGTCATATTCCTTGGAAAGGTTTGATTTGCATGACCTCCTGAGCATATCTAAAACAAAAAGTATGTTTTTTAGATTTTACCTAATATGGTGGAGAACTTTTTCCCCCTGCTTTCTATATTCATTAATATACAAAATATATTCTTAATACTAAACAGGTAGAACTTATTTGTAATTAAACTCAAGTGAACCTGGATGTTAGCTCAGCTGAATCCAAACTTTCTGGTTGTCCACGCTGCTTGTATGTTAGCTTGTGCTCTGCTTTGTATCTGAAGTGAACAAATTGGCTTGTTATGTGAAGGATTTGGGCCAAGTTCAAGTCCCCCTCTAAAAACAGTGCCAATGTCTGTCTGGAGCCATACGGCATGATGAATTTAATCTTCTCTTCCCAATTGTCAGGAAAAATTTAACCATAAAAGACGGTACATAATGGACATGATGGTGGGGGAAATAGTACCTCTACTTGTGATGTATTCTTAATGAAAATACATAGTCACTAGTCTTAATAATAGTAAGTCAAGTAAAATGTTTAACTTCCTTTTTGTACTAATTTGATATGCTTACTTATGTGAAAATTACAAAATTGTTAACATTTTGCATGGAATTAAGAGCACACACTTTTTTTAGTGACTACAAAGCCATTGAGTTTGATCATTCACAGAATTAAGAGCACCAAGAGAACTGGGGAATATAAGTGCATTTTTTCCACTTCTCATATGTAATTTGGATATGAAGAGAAACTTTTGTTGTTATCTGGTGATGAGCCAGCACAGGAAATTACTTACGAAGCTTCATCCTCCTACACGTGAAGCAGGTGCTGTTGAAATATTGTGATCCTACAGGATCATTTAATTTCTTTCTTTTGAGAACTTCATGGAGTGTAACTCTTTAGGTAGTTTCTCTGAAAGTGAACTCCTAACGTAGCCTACAATACATAATATTGCTAAAATACATGAAAATTATAATACCAATTTTTGAAAATAACGATTTTTTTAAATAACATAAAAGATACTATACACAGTTGAAGCTCTTATGCGTATTATATGATGAGAGGGAAATTACTGAGGTTATGCCAGAGAAGACTGTTTATAACAATGTGAATTTTATTTTTAGTAGCCACTTGCATTCTGCAGGGAAATGCGTCTTAAAAAGTTACTGTTGCTGTTTATAGGAAAAAAATAGAAACCAACATCCCTAATTTAAAATTTCTTAACTGTGTAGCAAGTAACATTTTTATATGTTGTCTTGTTTTTAGTTTATGATGTAGCTTCTTGATGTTTGGTGCTAAGTCCATGACTGGAAATCTTGCACAGTATCAGATGTCAAAGTGTTTAATCTTATATTGCTTTCTCCCTAGTGTAATTTAAATTTCAGTCAGCTAAAGTTAATAGGATGTAGAAATAATACACTGCATATTTTTTTTTCTTCAGGAAATGTCTGATTTACAATTTCAATAGTGCTAGTTCCAATCATAAGCAAAATAGTTCATTGTACAGAAGGTTCTTGATTTGTTTTTTTGTGTGTGTGTGCTTACTGTATTTTTTTTAATATATAACGTCATTTTAAAAAAATGTCTAAAACTTAAAAATACAGACATCAGTCAGGTGGGAAGAACAGTCATCCTGGGACAAAAGCACCAACTTCGTATTTATCAAATTTGAAATTGCCATTATCTTGGAATTTTCTGTGGAGTTACAACAGCAGATGTGGTTTCTGTACTGTCTCCTTTGTTGAATCTAGGTATAATAATGGTTGGAGTTATTGTTGGATCAAAGAAGACTGGTATTAATCCTGACAATGTTGCCACTCCTATAGCAGCAAGTTTTGGAGATCTTATCACTCTTGCTATACTAGCATGGATAAGTCAGGGTCTTTATACTTGCCTTGGTAAGTATGTTTCTAAGCGTATATATCTCCCTAGGAACCTCTTTTGGGTTAGGAGGGTGGGGAGAAGGCAGGGAGGGAGAGGTTTAGAAAACCTTTTAGTTTGACTGACTTTTTGGTCAACATTTATACTGTTGAGTGATAAATCTTGGGTTGCAACATTATGCCATGATCTTTTTTTTTGTTTTCCTTTTTTTTAAGATGATAGAAGTCACTAACCACAATCTTGGCACAATCTACTAGTATCTGAAAGACTGCCACACTATCACAGTCAATCTACATATGAATTAGAAACTGTGGTTGCTGAATTTATGCTGCTTTCTTGGGGGGGGGCGGGGAAGCTGTCTTCATCCAAGTTTTCTTGAGTTCCCACCCCTCAATCAAATATTTGCTTCCCAGAGCCCTTTTGAATTGTTCTCCCCTTGCACTAAGGGGAAGGAGTTGAATTGGCTATCTTGATAAGCAGCTGGGAGAGGAGTTCTGCTTTGAAAATTTTTTTTATTAGGGTGTGGTTTTAGACACCATTCAAATATTTTTTGAGCTGCAGCTGTGCCCAGAAATCAAAATAACAATAATTTATGTACTTTGAGTAACAATAGCAAGTCTACAAGAAGTGCGTATTCAAAGAAGTGAAGCCTGATTTTAGATAGATTTGTGCTTTGTGATTGCTATGACTTTTAAATGAGTTACACAAAAACTATTGTGTGTTTCCTTCTGATTCCTTCCAAGTGCTTTCCAGCTCCCATTGCAACACCTTCTTGTTTCCCCATCTCCCCTACTCTGGCTTCCAATACCGGTTGGGTATTGGAACATTTATACCGTTGAATGACAAATCTCCCTGTCTCACAGTGTGACACCTCCGTGTCTCCCTCCTGTTCCCTGTGCCTGTGCTTGATTTTACCAGCATTTCCTTCTGCTTTTCAGTAAACAAAGTAACCACTTCCAGCTTCTCCAAATAATAGCCCTGCTCGCTTCTGTTTGCTTTGCTTTGTTTTGTCTTATAAATTTGGTGACTATATTTCAAACATAAATCCTCTAATTTAGCTGTAGCTTTCTTCAGAACAGCAGTTCTGCCATGACAGATGAAAAAATGTATAGCCACTCAGAATGGCTAAGCAGCAAAGGAAAGGCCTTCTCTGACTACTGACTACAGAGGGCAATGATCTAATTCTACTTCATGCATGAATTCTGTCTGGCTTCTTGATCACAGTTTTTTTACTGTTTGCTTATTTTCCCACTAATAGCTATGAACAGGTGAATTATACATAAACATCTCCAAACTAATTTTCTTATGAATGACTGTTGTTTTCAGTCTGCAATTCTTCTACTAGTTATTTGCATGTTTCTATAGTCCTTTTGAAACTGTTTTTCTGATTTCTAGGACCTGTACTGTCTAAATCCTACTCTCTTAAGGGAGCAGACCACTGGAGAAGGTTCATCATCACAATGTCTGCTAAAAATGAATATGCCTATAATTATTATTATTAGAAGCATGCTCAGATAGTAGCTGATGTAATGAAATTCTTGATTGTCACAAAGGAGATACGAGCTTGGAAAATGACAATGAGGAACTAAAAAATCAGTCCTTTTCTTCCTGTTTCTTCACCTCCCCCATGAAGAAACAAAAAGTGTGAAAACATTTTCTCACAGGAGGAGAAGGATGTTCAGAACACTATTTAAAACTAAATTATAGCTGCAACTGACTCCTTCCATAGAAACTATTTAAAGTATATTGTGTTTTAAAAGACATAATTGTAGACAATTATAGTATAGTATACCACAGGCCAAATTTTGTGTTGTCCATAATTGTTTTACCAGACATATTGATATCACCACATATATTCTTTACATCTATGCTCATTGTGCAAGCCATTTTATGTAAAAATTTGAGCTGTTCTGTGTAAATATTACAACATCAGTCAGAAAAGGTATCTAATAAGACTCAAGCTACCTTGGTGTGACTTGCCATTTTGTTTCTTAGTTTTCAACTTATGATTTTATATTTTCAGTATTTGATTTTTCATATTTAGAAAGTGTTGACATGATGTCCGCTTAAATGTATCAGTGTGCAATACAGCCATTTTTAATATTTTCTATATTTTTAAACTTAAATTGTATTGTTTATTTCATAACTATATTTAAATACTGATATTATATTCTAATAACTTATTTATCAAATACTTCCTTTAGATACTTCTTTTAAGGAAGTTTATAGACTTGCAGTGAAAAGAAAATGAGTAAAGATTTTTTTTAACTTTTCTTCTTTCTTTTCTCCTGATGAGAAGAACAGAGAGGAGGCCTCTATTCTCATGAAATTTGGTGTCTCTAGCTAATGCTAGGACTGGGATAATAATTATTATAAGTTTAGCTTATTAGAGACGCTTCATCTAGGTTTAGTGCTATGTCCAAAAGTCTTACTAGACTGAACATTAGGTTATTCTGCTTAAAATAGATTTCAGGTGCGAACAATTGATATGTTTGATTGCAGATCAGTTCAAAATTAGGGTTTATGCTAGTCAATGAAGTGCCAGGGATGTTGGTATAGCAGCTGGATAGAAAGGAGTTAGCTAGGCAAGAGTTAGCTAGAATTACTGGCATACACTAGCTATCTGGGTAGGTGTGGAGTTGGAAGAGGTTGCCAAATTTGGATTAACACTGAGATTAGATTTGGGGCTAGGGTTATGATTAAAATTTATTCTAGTCAGGACTGTGTCTGATTTAAAATAATTAATGCTAGACTTCAGGCTTTAAATGTTAACTAGTAAGTATTTAAAGTGAAGTTTCTTAGAAACTTATGCCTTATAGGTCAAACTTCATTTTGTTGTTTAAAATTTTGCTTTGTAAACTACATTGTAATGAATAGGCCAGTGATTTTTCATTTGTTTTCTAAATCTTTTCCCTACAAATATTAGTTTGTTATGTATTTGCATTGTAATGTTCTCTATATAATTGCCTAAGTTGAACCCCTATGAGTCAAAGACATTGAATCATTAATACTGAGTCTTGCTGTTTTTAAACAGCTTCCTCTGCTCCTTTCCATTTTTTTTTTAATTGTGGCCACAGGCAAAACTTAGTTGCATGTGCTGGTATTTTAATAGTAGCTAGATTTTGATAGTAGCTTCACTTGTTGTTTTTAAATCAACAACATATATTATTTTGTGAATGTATCTAGTACTGCTTCCTATGCTTTATATAAATTACAGATAATATGTTTCTTTTTTTTAAAGGAGTAACTAATTACTACTAATATTTCAGTTTCTCCTAAAACATGCTTTTTTTTTCACTTTAAATCTAAAAAAAACCAAACAAAACACACTCAACCCCAAAAAGAAGATGGGGAAAGAAACTTGGACTTCTTTTTTCATTTCACACACTTCCAGAAATTTACATCTCTAGTTACAGATGGTCTAATGTATCTCAGAGGAATAAAAAAAGAAGTGAAGCCAGTTTGAACTGATGCTTTGCTACTTTTACAGCTGTTGTGGCCACTCACATTTTAGTCAGCCACTGCAGCTGAAAAGCAGATCCCACACGTGTATGGGGGAGGGATTAGTGCGCTTAAGTACGCTTCTGAGAGTTACTCCCAATTTTCTTTCTCTATGGTCTTCTGGAAATAATTCTCTTTTGGTGATATATGTAATTATCTAGTTGCCACTTTAAATGGCTGCTTCTGCTCTTTATATTTTTTTCAGTGTCTTTGTATTTCCTTCTCTTATGGAACAGAGAGTCTTTCTAAAGTAAGAACATACCACAAAGCCCTTTGGAAATGTGTGGTTTCCAAGATGCATGTATTTGAACTATGAAATAGTAACAAGGAGTAAAAGTATGGAGTAGCTTCAGCTCCGGAGAAGTATATAAACTTGTGAATGGCAGGGAAGAGGCATTCAGAAAATGATTAGGCAACAGGTTAAAAAAAAAAAGTTAAAGAAACTTTTCTACACAGTATGTGATTGGGATGTGGAGCTTACTGCCATGATGTCTTAAGAGGACCAAAGTGATTTTAGAAAACTATTTGGGTAAATTAATCAGAGAAGAATCCATTGAGGAGTATTAAACAGACAGATGCCGACAGAAGCTTGAGTGATGAAATCCCTGAGGCAAACAGCAGCAGAAGCTGGCCAAGCACACTGGAAGAAGCGTCACTCTAAACTTGTCGCTTTCTTTTCTTCTTTCCACAAGCCTGAACTGTTGACCATAGTCAGACGCAGGATACTGGACTAAATGAGACCTTGGCCTCACCCAGCACAGATGTTCTTATGTTCTTTCTGTCCCTGCTTTCTCAGTGCTAGAATAACAAGCACAATGGGAACGTTATAACGAAACCCACAGTTTCTGGGCTAGTAATAAAGCAGGTGGGATTCACCTCTGAGCTGTATTCTGAATTAACTATTTATTATGATTTATTTGCCTAACTACTCAAATGTACTGAAACAGAAGTGTAAGTTTCTGGCTTCTCTCTGCCCAGGAGGAGTTGTTTTCAGATAACGAGACTGGAAGGAGGAAATGATTTACATACAAGCTTTATGCTCGTCTGTAACAGAGCTGTACGTCTGTGCTCAGCCTTTGGTTTGGTAGGATGTTTCATGGCATACCCAGAAGAGGCAGGGAAAAGGGACTGTAGCATTTTTACCTAGGCTAGAGCCAAATGAAACATCTTGTTTGGCAACCGTCATATATATAATTTTTTAAAAGTTCATCTGAGTGGTTTAAAAATAATGGCAAAGCCATCAAACGTGGGGATTTAAATAGCAAAAGGTTAACAGTTCTTTCTGCCTTAACAATTGCTTTAGAACTGCATCTGTGAGTGTTGTTCAATAGCTGGGGAAGCACTAGAGGGCTCCCCGGGACCGGCGCTGGGACCCGGCTGCGGTTCCTCACCGGGAAACAGGGAATGCTCTGGAATAAAAAGACCCAGTATATTAAAGAAGGAGGTCCGTGTTGCTTGTCATTTGTCAGTAATGATCTGAAGACTTCGTTTAAAGATTTCCTTTTTTTTTCTCACAGAACGTGGCTTAAATATATGCATTTGTCTCTCGTGCACGTTGGATCTGGGTTGAGAAGACAAATTGTGTGACTCACGTTATTATTTTCCGGTTCCTACCAGTTGCTTTGACGTAGTATATTTCCAATTTACCTCTAATTCCTGCTAGAGATTGTATTGTTTTCAGTGGCACTGCACCGAACGGTATGTCACAGTAGATACCCTGCACAAGGAGTAAAACATTAAGCATCTGCATTCTCCAAACTAGAAGATTAATTTGTATCACTGTTAACTAAAGAGATGAGGGCTTAAAGTAAACTAAGATCAGTAAGGACTCAGTTGAGAACCTTGTCTCTTTCCTCTTACCTTCTTCCTTTTTTAATTTAAGGTCACAGTCAGAAGTTCATTGAAGAGCTGAGTGCTTTTAGGAGTTGATCTTCCCCTGTTGGATGGTACAAATTCTATAGTGGAGCCAGGTTGAGTGAGATTCCTTTTTCCATGTAAGCTACCTGCTATAAATCTATCAAAAGTGAAGTGAGCCCTAAAAGAGGAGTAAATTATTCCCTTTTCCTATTCTCCATCTGTTGTAGAGTACGTTTTCTTCTTCTGTGAGTTAAGTATGAAAAGGAAGATGGCCCACCCTTCCTTAAAAGATGCATCTCAAGGTTAACATCTTTTTAGATTCTTATAGTAAGATGTTCTACAAGTAGAGTCTGCCATAGCTAAAAAAAAAAAGTCCTGCGCTCTGTTCCCAAGAGTTAGGCTGGAGCTGAGTAGTTTCACAGGTCCTGTAGGTAACTGGCCTCTATCGTTGCTCAGTTGTGACAGATTCTGTAATATAATTCTAAACTATTAATTGCTTCTATAATTCTGTTTTTAATTAAAAACTTAATAGACAGACATTAGAAATTGAAGTTCTGGTAGGGAGCAGCTGCCTTGCTTTAACTTTTACATCATCTTTGCCTTAAAAAACCTGGACAGGGTGAATTTCTGTTGTCTGGTCTAAAACTTGTTAACAGATTAAAGCGTATACCTGATTTCCTCCTTGTTTAGCAGCGTGGGGATGATTGGTGGCCTATTTATTTGTTTATTTATCATTCCCTCTTGCACTTTAGAACAGAGAATCCCTATAAAGTGCTGATATATTATCATAGCAGAAGGTGTTTTTAAAAAAGAATTTAAGCTCTGGCTGTGTCCTGTCCTTGGAGATTCCCCACTCCTGAGAGCCACTCCTGGCTTTTGTTCCTTTCAAGAAGAAACTTATGACGGTATTGCAACAATGGGGCAGCTTTTATAATCCTGTTTATGTCCAACTCCCATTAAAGGACTTGGGTATAAAACCTATTGTGTAAGTTTTTTCTGTCCTTTTCTCCACGGTGAAATTTAAGGCATTTATACATATTGAAATGTTGAACAATAAAGCTAAAAAAATTAACTCCTCTCACTTGCTGTTGACTCAGAGGAACAAAGCTAAGTCATTCCTGAGTAGTCCTAAAAGTCCTATCTTAATGGGTTAAAAAAACCAAAAACAACAAAAAAAACCCACCAAAACCCACTAGTTGCATTTGTTTCATGTCATTGTCTTTTATATCACTATGCACTTTGGTTTTATTGCTATAAAACACATATTCACCCTCTTGAAAGGTCATCTAACTCTTGCTTTGTTTGCTGTAAAAATGGCAGCTTGTGTCATTTTATGGATGCATATTTCCTTTTTTCCTGTAGCTGTTAACTAACTTAAAATATGTTGAATTCAACTAGTGAAAGGTTTGATATCAGCCATGGGTTAGTCATGTTTTCTAAGATGTGTAAAGCTGCTCTTGCTTCTGGCTACTTGCTGACTTCTGAAATGGTCCTGGTGCACTACAGATATAAATTATATTTATTTTTGTTTTAATTCATGAATCATTATACACTAGTGAGACTGTCTTCTCATATTTTTTTTTCCTTTTTTTAAATTTACAGAATATTTCTGTAGCAGGATGACGTGTATGTATATTTTATGTTTTACATAGCTATTATTTATTTAGAAGTTACCTATTAAATAATTTTTGGTTAGTACTCATTGTTCATTTGCTGGACTGATTTCAGTTTTATCTATGTGAGCTTTTATTTTTTTTTTTTCCAGAAGAAAGGAATTATATAATATATTTTATTTTACTTATTTTTAGTGTTCTTTGTAATTCTTGGACTACTTTCTTGGACTAGCTCACCAAGCTTGGAGACTGGTGCAGATAGTTAAATACACTCCCTCTTTTCATTAACACATTCTAACAAGTTCTTTAAGTTGTTAGTGGGATTAAAAAAGAAACTATTGCAAAAGGCATACTTTTTTGAACTTTAATTTCCTTTGCTGTGTTGGTAGAAGCCCTGTAATAAAGAGTACAGTGAGTTAATTGTTGATGTACAAGTGAAAGAATTTCAAAAATTAGTGTTTAGTTAGGGTAATGCTCACCATTGCATCTGTATTTTGCTGTTCAGTGTTTGTTTGCAACAGCAGATCTTTGCTGAACAGCAGACTTCACCTTTTGATAAAATTGACAACCTCTCCAAAAATGTGGCAAAGACTTGGAACTTATTTTGTGTCCTTTTATATTTTACTAAATGTACTACATTAGAGCTATTCTCTTATTCTGACCTTTAAATCAGTTATTGGGTGTCTGGTACATGCTAATGCCTCACCTTGGTTCCATATGAAAGGAACAGACAGAGAAAGACAAAGTAGCAGGAATACACTATACTTTGTCTTGGGCGGGGGGGGGGGGGGGGAGAAAGAGAGGGGAAAAAAGAGAGAGGAAAAGGAGGAGGTTTCAAAATTTTAAATAAACAGATGTAGAATGAATGATGCCTTTCCATGTGACGAATTTGAGTCCACACAAGGATCTTTCTTCATTGCAAGTGGAGGGAAGGATGTGTTTACCTGGGCAGTAAGTAGTTCAAGAACTTTACATCAGTACATTTTTGTCTTTTTTATTAAGTTTGATAAAACAAAACTATAATTATTCAATAAAGGAATCATGTATTGTGTGTACTGTTTTGAGTAAGAACTCTACATTAGGCCCATCTCTTAGTTCACAGAAAGAGGAGAAAGAAGGAAAAAAAAAAAGACAGCACAAAGGAAGAAGGAGATAATATACTGTAGAACAGTTAGAAAAGGAAGGGAAAAAGGTACTTCTCTTCTGGGCTTTCTAGCTCCACCAAGATAACATCAAAGTAGTAATTGCTTGAATTTTCAGCCTTTGTAATAAGCCATAATACATGGGCAAGAGTACTTTTTTATATACTAAATACTCTTCTTTGGTAAAGTGTTATTACACTAGCTACTTCAACCTGTTAATTTAAAATTTATTTTGCATTAAGACTTGTCCAAACTCTGAAAGTTTAGACAAAATGTATTTAACTTTAAATACATGACCATATTTCTCATAAAACTAAATATATGTAAAAGTGGAATGTTGCTTAGTTTATATGTGTTAACCATTAGGATAAATTTTCCATTATTTACTTCACTGTTGAATTAGGAAGTCTTGGATCACTGTAATAACTTCTATGTGGATGGGATTATAAAACCAAGTAATCCGAAAAAAATAGTATTCTTTCTGTGGAGGCAGCCATTTGCCTTAGCAGCTCATCTTTATGATGGTACTCGTTGGTGTTTGCAGTTGTGTTCCTATGAAATATGATGCAGTTCTGATGGATAGATGCAAGCAGCAGAATTGTGGCTGTGAATTTTCAGGCTCAGACTGGTTATAAAACAACTGAGCTACAGATATAAATGTCTCAACATTACACGTTGTGCTTGCATCATTTTAGATATGCGATTCCTGGGAAGATTACCGTATTATCTGTGCTTTGGAAAGAAGGGGGTGTACATATGCTATGAATTTGTGAATAAATAAAATGCATTTTCAATATATTCAGTTTCTTTTTTTTTTAGTAGATATGTTACAAAATAATGTTTTATATTCCACATCCTTATTGCATTTTTATCATAAAGCATCACACAAAAATTCTCTTCAAAATTCCTACTTTGCACAGATAGTTCTGTCCTTCAGAAGATGGGAGACTGATCACAGATGGCAGATGTTAACCATCTTGTTTAGTGCAGTAGTTGAAACTTTAGGTACCGTAGTGATAAAGACTATTGAAATTCCTCAATTGCATGATATAGATTATAATTTATTTTAGATTCTAAATCAGGAAAAACTTACAGGAATGTCTTGAAAGTAAATCAGGTTTTTTGGGTTTTTTTTCTATGTTATTATTTTAGAGACATATTACTATGTATCTCCTTTGGTTGGTGCCTTTTTTTTGGCTCTGACGCCGATGGGGATTGTCATAGCTGCCAAACACCCAGCTACCAGAACTGTTCTCCATTCAGGATGGGAGCCTGTTATAACTGCCATGGTTATAAGCAGGTAAGTCTATTTGTCTTCCTTCCTCTTGATTGTCACCCTGTGTCTCTACAGATCTTATTTAACACCTGATTGTACTTAAAAGAAACATTTAAGGAGCCCCTAGAATGTAGAGTGTGAATAAATTAATCTTCCCAAAACAAGGAAGTTACAAAGTTGTCACTGGTGGGAATGAGTGGGGGAGGCAGCCTGTGGCAACCACAGGTAATGGTGGGGGGAAAGAGGAATTGAGAAGAAAATTGTGGCTTGAAGAGGTTCTAAGACAGATTTTGAAATAGTAATTAATGTAACTGCTTGCCTTATTCTAAATATTGTACTTTGTTTTTCAGTATTGGTGGCCTTATTCTGGACACAACTGTATCTGATCCTAACTTAGTTGGAATTGTTGTTTATACCCCAGTAATTAATGGTAAGACTCTGACAGGATTATGTGCTACTATATATCAATCGATACACCTTGGTTTGAGAAAAGTCTATTACAGTAAATTTCTGTTGTGCTAATTAGTATCTGGTATAGTAATTTCAAGTTTTGATTTTGATGTCAACAGCTGTTTATTTGAACACCTAAGGAGTGCTTCCTGATCTTATTTATTACAAGGGTTAAAACATGATAGAGAATGTGAGAAGTAGGAACCTAAAGTATGCATTAAGAAACTGAAAGCGTAAATATTGAAGTAGTATATTCAAATATTAAATGATCAAATATTATATTAAAATGGTTATGGCTGAGGAAAATGTGGATAAAATTTTATTTCAAAGGATTTTCTTATGAACATTGAAAGACAAATTTTCAAAACAGTAATTTACTATTTACATGTAATGTACGTAGATATAAGAACTAACAGGGATGCTACAGGCAAGTAAATAGATTTCTCAAGAAAAATGCTTGTTGTTTCCCATGCTTGGTGCGCACTTTCCAGGTGTGTAAGAATGTATTTGTGAAAATTTGGTCCTTAACTTAAGTGTTCTATCTTCTAATGATAACAACAAGGCCAATTTTGTAAGAATGGTTAATATCTTATTAGACTGATGCAGTTTGAAAGTGCTTTTTTTTCCCCTACAGTATCACAGGGTTGATATATATTTAGTTTGCAATAATTATAATCACCAGATCTGTTCCCACTGTATTGCTGCCTAGCTGTTCTTTTCCCCTTTTATATTTCTCCACGTGATTTCTTATGTTATTTTGCACTTTTATATGTTGTTGATTTTTAAACCATTTCTCCAGTTACCAGGATGATTCTGACTTCTAATTTTTGGCTTACAAAGTGCTTTTGACTTAACTTGGCCTTTGCAAATTCCATACGGCTATATTCTATTCTGTTTTCTAAGCTATTAATTTTAAATGAATTATGACCACTTGTTTTCCACCTTGATAATAAAATGTTAATATGGACTCTGAGTTCTAGTTTTGAACCACATTGCCCTGATATAATTAATTTTCCAGAGGTTGCTAATGGAAATGTAGCATGGGATAGCACCAAAACATCATTATAAGCTTTACTACAGTTGAGAGTTAGTATATCTATTGCTGCGACCATTAGGCAAGCTGTTCAGTTAGAGGAGGAAATTGTATTGTTTTGACAGAAGCATGTTCTTGGCAAATTCATGTTATCTCTTGTTTTGCAGCTTTCATCTCTTCTAGATGCTTATAAATTGTCTTTTTAATAATTTGTTCTAATACTTACATAGGAGTATAAATTTCACTGATATATAGATTCCCCTGATCATCCTTTTTGGCCCTTTTTAAAGATGTATTTTCTGTTTTCCCCATTACAGCCCTCTGGTATTCTCTAACCTCCAAGATAATCAGGTTGCAAAAATGATCACTGATAATTCATGGATTGTTCATCTAGCTCTCTAAGGATGCACTAAATTTAACTTACCCTCAGGCCCTAATACATATCAGTTTGTGATCAGACCATCTTTATGAAGGCAGTAGACAAAAGGAACTGAGTATTTCAGTCTTCCGTAGAGCATGTTGCTTGTTCTTCTTTCCCATTAAGGTCCTGTATTTCCTTTCTTACTTTTAATATGAAGCATTTCTGTGTTGCTACTTGTGTTGTTTGCTAACTCTAAACTAATTTTTACACTTCAGCCTTTATGCTTCCTTGCCTGTGCCTTGCCTTTACATTAATTCGAAATTGCAAGTACTTGCATCTACCTTTTGTGTGTTTACATTTTGATTTCCAGATACCTAAAAAGCAGGACAGACATATTGATCTTCAACTTTTTTCTGCTTTACATCTGTAACTTTTCTTATAATAGTCCTTTTTGGTGAGCCCCTGGATTTGCTTCCTAAGAGAAGAGGACTATTTTTTCTTTTTAGGCATGTGTACCCAAACCAGTACTCTTACCAGTGGTCCTGCTTTCCTAGATGACATCCCTTGATTACAAAAGCCAACAACTGTCTGGTGATTATTTCTTACTGTTTCCCCATAGGCTTCTATTTCTGCTCCAGTGCAGTACCAGAATACTTCTGGATTTTCTCTGTAGACTTACTTATTCTCTAAAGACTCACTTATTCTAGACTTGCTACCTACAATGGGTACAGGGCTCATGGATACATGCCTTTCTCAAGGCCTCATGCTCCTACCAGATGTTGCAATGATGATGGTCTTTTACCGTGTAGCAGTTATGGACTGGTCTTGTAAGTGGAACTATGCATCCTATTCAAGGTTATTTTCATTCACAGATATTGGCTGTGAAACCTTGATTACCTGCATGTTTACATTTTACCTTTTTAACATTTTTACCTAATGATTGGACTTAAGTACATAATTTTAATTGCTAAGAATGACAGCTTACTATAAACGTGCCTCTAGAGAAAAGGGTAAATGTACCACTTTGTTTCTTATTTTCTTTTATAAGTTTATCAACAGAATTAAGGCAACATGCATACATTGTTTTGAACTATCTTTAGAGAAAAAGAACTAGCCAAAAGCTATACATAGGCCTGGATGATTAGCTGACAGGTCAAAAGATCCTTGAAGAATTAGGCAGATGGAAGAGAGGGAAAGCTGGCGCTATTGGAGCAGGCAGGGAGAGAGCTAGTGCTTGTAGCTGTGGCAGTCCCACATTGGTCCTGTGGTGATGATTCCTGTGATGACTGTTACCACCCACATTCAAAATGTTGCTTTTTCATAAGAAGTTTTGTATTTCTAGACTCTTCTTAGCCTTTGTCATCTGCCCCCTGGGCTACTACGCAGTGCCTGAGAATGTTTTTTTCCAAGCCACACCAGGTGCCTTACTCTGTTGTTCATCTGGATTTTTCATGCTTAGCTCCTTCTTTTCTTGTTATGCGTAAAGCAGTCTCTTCCCAGCTCTCAAAGTTTAAACTTCTTCAGTGACTAGTAATGGACCATCAGCAAGTTGTTTATAGTCCTGTGTCCGTATTTTCAAGACCTTTGCTATCATCCCAAACTTAAACTCTGCATTGCAAGAAGAGAAACCTCATACCAAGCTCCATTCTGGAGCTCATACCAAGCTCACAACAAGCCTAATAGGCCAAGACTGGAGTCTTGCAACAGTAGCATAAGGTAAAGCTAGCCTAAGGCCCATGGCCTGTTACTACCAATAGCGATAATGCTTTTGCAGTGCCACTGGGCAGCAACAGAAGTACTAAGGAATTCTGGTTTTCCCTCATCCACAAAAGAGCAGAGGGGAGTAATGTGTAAGTGTTGTATCTGCGTGTGCTAACCCCCTCAACCTGCAGAATTCTAAGGATAGAGGCATTTCTATTGGAAAATATAGAGAAAATATGTTCTGTCTAGAGGATGCAGAGTGAGCTTGTTTTACGGTACACCTCCTGGAAAAGGAAATTGTAGGTAGGTGATTTTTTTTGGTTGCTGTTAGGTTAGCCTCTCCTGGGTTTCATAATTCTGCTGGCACCTTTTGATATTGCTCGTCAGTATAGTGTAGTAAACTGGAGTTTAGGAAATCTTTCAGTTAAAAAAGCACATCTGTTGACACTCATTTACTGACATAAAAGGTGTGCTAGACCGCTTAACAGATGGCTTTTTAAATATTACTGTTGCAGAAAGCTTTCTCTACCAGTGCTTTCCTGTCCTTGGAATTCTCATTGTAAGCCTAAGTAGCGAAAAAAGCTGAGAGTTTTCCCTCAAAATGCTTTTCAGATGCCTTTTCCTTTCTCTTACTTTAAAGTTTGTTGCTCCTATTACACAGAAAACCAGAAAGAAACCAAAGAAACCTGAAAGAAATATTGTAACCTATTGGGATTGTGTCCAGCCAAAATTTGAGAACAGTGTAAATTTGTCCAGGATTTCAAGCTGTCACTATTTTTTTCCAGTGCCAGTTGCCATAACTCGAAGTCCTGAGCAGTACGCACTGCAAAGTTGTCAGGTTCTAGGCTTCCTGTGTGCGCCATTAATTGGCTTTCAACCTGATCGTGTCTAGATGGTTTGCATATTCTTAGATGCGAGACAAGTTACTTTCCTCACTTATGTTACAGTGTGGAGCCATAAATCTTTTGGTTTAAGAAATATTGGTCTGGAATTTGAGCAACCTCAAAGGTTTCTACCCCTATTAACAATAACTGCAAATATTTGCCAAGAATATTAAAATAGTTCTTAAGCAGACAGGCATTTATAGTCAGCTTTATTGCTGGTATTTCACAGCCACTTTTCCATTTCTCCCCTGTTAAAACTCATTTCTTGAGATGAATAATTATTTTTAATTCTATGGTTGGTTGGGTTAAATTGTAACTCTGCTTTTTCAAAATAAATACATCGTTTTGTGGTTTCAGCCACAAAGTAGTACTTAAAAACTACTTGAGATTTAGATGTCTGTGTTTGATGTACTGAAATTCTGAATAAAACACTAAGCCCTAGCATGGCTGTGCTTCAGCCTAGATACTCAAGTTGATCTTTTTTGTTTTCTAATGGATGAGATGGTTAAAATTTGCAAATCCTCTTACTGCGTCACAGCGTGTTGAATTTGGCTCAGGAATTGCTATTTGCAAGTAGCCGAGTTCCATTTGTGCAGAAAAAAAAATAATGCCTTAAACAAATTATATGCTTCTGAATATGCGGCAGAAATGAACTAAGGTGCAGTTACCAGATAGAGCCATTTTCCTTTCCATTTTCTTTGTATGCTTAGACAAAACATGGTGAGGTATCTTCCAAGTATTTGCATTTCAGGAGTTACTGCATAATAACCAACATGTTGGTAGACCGTACCCCATTTTTATGCGTTTTGTAGGACGGAGTTTCTGCAAATTAATTCTGAAAATACCTGAAAATCAGATATGTTTTGCAGACTTTATGTAGAAAAACTTGCCTTTGCAGATGCTTTGAAGCAATACTCTTTAAGGGTAACACAAACCTGTTGTAATATTTCTTACTCTTTGGCTGTACATATTGCATGATTATTTGATATCTAGAGGGAGTAAATGTAGACCAAGGAGCATGAGAAACCCGTATCAGAAAATTTAACACAAAACTTACTGAATGTCTGTTGTCTGGGAGATGAAAGTTAAGCTTATGTAACATATTCCCCAAACCATACGTTTTTTATCTATTAGTAGGATAAATTGAATGACAGACTTTCAGGTTTTTCAGAGAGCTTTTGCTGTAAATTGTTTGCTTTGCAGAATACGGAAAGAAAATACCCAGAAACCCCCAAAATTCATGCTCGAAAAATAAAGTTAATTTTTTAATAACTTCATATATTTTAATGTCTTATAGCATAGTTGTACTCTCAGCTTTCATACAACAGAGAAGTGCTTTGATTAGAAGATAACCATTGAATGGCTGAAATTTGCCTCTGTAAATTACAAAGGAAAACATTAGTGTACATGTATGGTAGTAGAGCAATTTGGCTGGCAGCAAATTAATTTTTCTGCACCCTGAATTGGAAAGAATGTGATAGTCTCAGAAGGCACCTATAATGTACGAGAACTTTATAAGTCAGTCTTTATTTTGGCATGAAAAAGGAGGAGGGTTTTGATTTTGGATATTTACTTCTGACACATTATTGGGTGATAGTTTTACTACTTCTTAGTTGCTAACCTGTACATTTAAATCTACGTATTCTATGCCATTATAGACGTGTGTTATTTCTTTTAAGTCTTACTTATAAATTTTTTAGAAGATTTCAGTAATCATTAGTTTTCACAACATAATTATATCCAGAATATTTTCATTTTTTGAGAGTCAAGGAACAATTTTTTATTAGGCATAGGAAAGAAATTATTTATGGGTCAAATCAAACATAAAATGTAATAGTTTGCATATATAATGTTGTCTCAAAGACTTCTCTTAAAAAGCATCCATATGGAAAAAGCTAATAATTTCCAACTGTTTTCCCCCAAACATTTTTAAAGTATTAAAAGAAATGCTACAAAGTAAAAAAGAGGATAGAAGAAATATGAATGAAAAAACAACATAAAAAGGTAGTTAGTTAAACTAGGCTTCTAATCTAAGTATTTCACTTGCATAACACATGATTTTTTTTAAGTTAGTGGTAGAGAGGTCAGGGCAAAAATTGATCTTGGACTTTCTGAAAGATAATCCGATTATTCAAAAATTTAGAGCTTTCTGTCACTCTTGTAACTGAGATTCTTTTCCTTCCTTTTAATTTCATTTTTATAATACAAATGACATCCAAAAGCAAGTTGTTGTTGAACTCCAAAAAGACTAATTGGCAAAACTGGCTATTTTGAACTATGGATTGCGTTCAGGAGCACGCATAAGTAAGAATCTTCTTGCTTTCCTTCTCTCTTGATAAATTTACAAGCAAAATCAATTTGGGAATTGTGTTGGCCTAATTCTCCCCTTATGTGGATATTAATTGATTTTAGTTCCATTGCACAAGCTATATTGTAGGTGCTTGGGAACAACACAGTATTCTGTGGCTGATTAATCTCTCTCCATAGAACTGGATTGCTAAAAACCTTTAATCTCAATGAATTGGTATGCATATGGTTTGCCCATTCCTACACAATTGTTTGTGTGCACCATCACGCAACTGTTCTTTATAGTCTAGTGAACAATTATGGCACTGGTTGATAAGCTGAGTATGTAGGCTTTATCTTGTGCTCTTAGTACTTTCATAGGAGGCAGTTTTCTGCAGGAACCCTTCTTCATTTATATATATTGAAGAAAAAGAAAAAAAGGAAGAATGAGATGGGGACCTACAGGAGAGGAGGTTACTTTATTTATAAAGTAGTTGAATACTGCTTTGGAAAATTGCTCTTGCCCGTCGTACAGTTCTCCCCCGTTGCTAAACAAGTACCTTAAACCAGATTTTTTACTGATTAGTAATAACTCAATTCTTCTCTTTTTCTGGAATCCCTGATTAGAGATTCTGGATCTGAGCTCCAGAAATACTAAACATTCATTGGTAAAAATGAAATCGTTGCAAAATCTGCTTTAAATACATAAACATTTTGGAAAAAAAACACTGAAGTATTTTACATTGGGTATCCAAAACTGAAAAATACCCTTTGCAGATAGCACAAAAATATCATTTCACAGGTATGTTTTAAAAATAAATTCATTATTGTTTGTAAAGCGTTCATATTTATAGCGACAAGCACCACTGAAAAGCAGAAAGGAAACTAGTAATTCTCTATTCAGTTCAAGCTTTGAACAGTGGATACTAAATAAGACTATCAGGCATTCATTATACGCTAAGGATAAAGCAAAATATCAAAGTGATGTTTATTTAGGCAATACTTTGTGGCATTGAATTAGAGGTCTGAGAGGAAGAATAGTAGTCATATTATTCGACTGCATCATAATTTATACCAATTCTATCCATGGAGCATTTACAGATAGGTTACTATACAACCTAGAGGGCTGCATTTACTATGAACTTTGGGTTTGGAACACTTTGATTCTGGGTACCTGGCCTTCTGCAGATAAACTAAAACCCTGAGCAAGGGGCTCCGAACAGCATCTGAAGGATGGTAAGGTACCTTGGAAAGTCAGAGGAAGACAAGTACCTTTTCTGCTCAAGATTCAAAATTTAGAGTCCTTATCTAAGGTTAGATGGATACGTCTGTTCTCCAAAAGCAATAAGCAAGTAGTGCTTGCTCTGTTCATTTGAAACATAGCTGAAATAGAGTTGGGAGGAAGAGGTGGCTTTATTTACTTTTTTATAAAATCACAGAAGCATTTAGGTTGGAAGGGACCTTTTGAGATCTAGTCCAACCCCCTGCTAGAGCAGGGTCCACTAGAGAAGGTTGTCCAGTACTGTGTCCAGTAGGGTTTTGAATATCTCCTCCACAGATGGAGACTCCACAATCTCTCTGGGCAGCCTGTTCCAGTGTTTGACCACCCTCACTGTAAAAGAAGTGGGGTTTTTTTGTGTTCAGATGGAATATGTTGTGTGTCAGTTTTTTCCTATTGCCTCTTGTCCTGTCAGTGGGTACTACTGAGAAGAGCCTGGCTCCCTTGTCTTCATCCCTCACCTCAGGTATTTATACACATTGATAAGATCCTCCTGAGCCTTCTCTTCTCCAGGGTGAACAGTCGCAGCTCTCAACCTCTCCACATACAAAAGACGCTGCAGTCCCTGTGGCCCTGTGTTGGACACGCTCCAGTAAGTCAATTTCCTGTACTGGGGAGATGTGGCCTCACCAGTGCAGAATACAGAGAATGCATCACCTCTCTTGGCCTGCTGGTGATGCTTTTCCTAATGCAGCCCAGGATGCTGTTGACCTTCGTCATGAAGGTGGATTGCTGGGTCATGGTCAACTTCTTGTCCTCCAGGGCCCCCATGTCCTTCTCTGCAGAGCTGTTTTCCAGATGGTCAACTCCCAGCCTGTACTGGTGCACGGGGTTATTCCTGCCCAGATGCAGGACTTTGTGTTTCCTTTTGTTGAACTTCATGAGATTCCTCTCGACCCAGTTCTCCAGCCTATCCAGTCCCCTCTGAATGACAGTACAACCCTCTGGTTTATCAGTCACTCCTCCCAGTTTTCCCTGGAAATGTTACCCTGTTTATCAAAACATGCAGTGTAAGATCTGAGGAAAAAAAGCAGCCCCATGTATTACCCAGAGCATTGAATGGTCTCAGACTAGTCTGAGTCAGCAACACGCATCCAGTTTCCCTTAACTTCTGGTTTTTTACCTGTAATGAGAGTTATGAGACACAGATTTGCTTTGAAATATTCTTTGAGATGCATTGACGTAAAGAACTTTTAATGTGATTTTCCAAACAGCATGGTTACTTCTATTATTAGAAAAAAGTCCTTTTTCCAGATAATGATTAATAGAATCATGCCCGTAGGCCTATTCGCAAATACATGACATGGTTTTGGCTCTACTTTAAATATGGTTTTCTGTGCTTGTTAGACAAAAAAGAACTGTGATAACAATTTTCAGAAGTATTTATTCTTGCTTAGCCCTCAACAAGCTCGATAAAATGATAATGTTTTCAATTTCTTTTAATGTTGTAAGTCAGCATGACATCCTTCACACTTTAGCAGACAATGTCTCTTCTGCTTATTGACACAGTAGCACTCTCATATTGAAGTTAAACACATCTGCTGTTCTGACAGGAATGCAGTAGCAGTTGCAAGATTTTACTTTTGAAAGAAATTATTTCTCTCTGTGTTGTAGTTCTCATCAGAATGAAAAGAAGCTAACAAAATTAGTCTTTATAATAAAGTATTTGCTATGATGACTGCAATACTGTTTTCCAGGAAAAAAATTTTCTGACTTAAATGTTCATGGAAACAGTCCTCATATATGTCTACAGAGATTTTCATAATATGAGCGGCTACTGAGCACACAACCATTTTATGCATTCAGAAGATGCTGAGAAGCTATCAATTTTGTGCATTGACATCTTGTCAACCTACGCAGTTTATCTGTTTTCTGCTTCTCGCGGGGATCTGATTAATCTGATACTGCTGAGATAACTTCACATGCACAGTAACTGCTGTTACAAAACAAACTGAATATCTCTGTACACATTGAAGTGATTCGTTCAATGCAGGCACAGCTTTATACAAGTCGTTCTATGACCAGCAGAATAATGAAACCTGATTCCGTGCTGATTTGTATCCTGAGCTTTTAGATCACCAGATAGCCCTTTCAGCCCCCAGCCTTCCCTATGGCCTCGTGTCCCTCCAATAGTGGCTGCTCACAACGTTCTCTCCGTTCTCCCTCTGCTTTCCACAACATCATCGTTCCCCTTCTGTGTCACTGAACTACTGGCTGAGCAAGAGGCATCATGCCTAGCTCCATGCTAGGTGTTGACGGGCCAGCTGGCATGCTTATACTATAAACTATACAGCTCTTATTACTGGTTTTGTCTCACTGAAGGCACAGGTTTGAATCTTTCTCTTTATTTACCTGGCCACTGTTTCCTTTTTGTTAGCTTGTTCAGCCATACTTGGAGATAGTCAGTATCTCTAGGAATCCTTGTGTCAGACGTGGTTGAAATTGGCCCAAAGGTTCAAAAATAGTTAGAAGGAAGAATTGGCAGATGGGTGAACAGAACTAAAAGACAGCGTGACTGCTGCTGTGCATCACCATACATTGTTGGCTGGTTGAGACTGAGCAGGATATATGGATTCTAGAAGCTTTTTGCACTTCAGGACACCTGCCTGTCTTCTGTGAGTTTAAAAATATCCATATACCACTGATATGAGATTATTGAGACTCAGACCAAATGAAATTTAAAATAATGGTTTTTAACATATGAATATTATTTTCCAGTTAGATACAATAGATTGTATATGTTCAACTTAGCTGTAGTTAAAAGAGAAAAGAGACTGTTACACCTCTTGAAATCATACTGCACACTGGCTGTTTTGGTTAGCATGTCAGCTTCCTTTGCAGAGCAGATATCGCCGCCTTTTTACCAGCATCCTATGGCTGGCCAGTTTGTTTTAGAATCACTATTACTAATTTTAATTCATTTTTCTTAACTACATGCACAATAGGGCTTGGGGCATACTTGCTCTAAACGATGGTTATAAAAGTTAAAAGATTTTTTTATTAATAGCTACCCATCAAAGGATGGACAACCAATCTCATACCTTCTTTCATAGACTTGTCTATGTCTCTGTTGTCCAGACAGGTTTTTTTATTCCCATTTCAAATGGGCAAATTTCCATTTTCCTTAATTAATTTCTCTCACTCAGTTTCCTTTTTTATTAATTAGGGGAAGAGGTCCAGATCATCTACCGTATTTCTTATTGTCTGAATTTGTTGAAGCAGGTAATTATCAGTCACAAGAGGAAATTGCATGCATCCTAGGAAACATTTGAAATCTGTTTTTTTGTACCAACATGGTTTATGGTAGCATTGCTACAAACCTCAAAGCATACCTTGAAAAACAGCCCTATTTACTTCTATCTTTTATTTCTTCTCATAGTGCTATAATAGATAGGGATAGTGAGACAAGAGTTTAGTAATTTTTTCTTTTAATATTGTTTTGAATGTATCAGTTATTGCAGTTGTTAGCCTGCTTGTAATTACCCAGACTGCTTTTATCCCCTCTTATTTAAGCAGAAACTGTTTCATATTTTCTAGTCATATGGCACCATCCCCAGCTTTGTAGCTTTATTAAGCAGTTTTACATAACAGCTTTTTCATAATTCAGTCACAAAAATTATCTGATCCCCATCCAAATGTAGTGCATTGATCCTTTATTTTATTTCTTCCTCCCTTTCTGTACCTTACTCTAATTAGTCATAAGTCTCAAACTTATTGTTCTCAATCAAAAGACAGACTTTGGACCCTACTCTAGATTTTTTTAAATCTGTTTAAACCCCTTTTGTAGTTTATATAAATCCCTTATTTTACTTCTCTTTCTGTAGTTTGTCTGAAAAAAAGCTACTGTTGTTTTAATTTTCTTTGCGAAGATTGACTCAACCTTTTGGTAGTTCATATTTTGTTCCTGTATCTTCTGACTGGGAAGATGCAGGTAAATTTGATAAACAGTCCTTTCTGCCAACTCCATGATTTTTTCCTAATATCTCATTTCCTGATTTGTATTTGAAGCTTTTTGCTTAAAAGTCCTACTTCCTTCTTAGGTTCTGCCATTAATTGTCTTTAAGCAATGGTGAGGCAGGAAATCTTTGAGTTCTCAGTATTAGATCTTTGTCTTAACCACTCAATACTCACCAAAAAAATGTGGCAAATAGACTCTTCTAGTGACCACAGATATTTGTTCTGCAACCAAACAAAGCCCTAGCATCAGATAAACAAATCGGTTCAACTACAATAAACAAGGACTTTCTCCTTCCAAAGCAGGGACAAGATCTGTGTTACTTCTGCCTAATCATATCTTCTCAGAGCAGCCCATTGCTATGTAAAGCATCTGGGGGGAAAAAAAAAAGTATATGCTTGATACGCAAGTAGGCAACTCCAGAGTCTAATAACAATTGGAAAATTTTATGCTAGCTCCACTGTGTTCTGTAATGTAGGTGTAAAAAGCTGGTTTAGTTTTCTGTTCATTGAAGTAAAAATTCATAGAACAGCCTAGGTTGGAAGGGAACTCAAAAGATCATCTGGTCCAACCTTTTGTGGGAAAGGGAGCCTAGATGAGATTATCCAGCACCCTGTCCAGCCACATGTTGAAAACCTCCAGTGAAGGGGATTCCACCATGTCCCTAGGGTGGTTGTTCCAGTGAATGATTGTTCTCACTGCAAAAAATTTCTTTCTTATATTGAGATGAAACCTCTTCTGGTGCATCCTGTACCCATTGCCCCTTGTCCTCTTCACATGTCTCCCTGTGAAAAGAGAGCCTCCATCCTCTTTGTAGCTGCCCTTTGAATACTGGAAAACTGTGATGAGGTCTCCCCTGAGCTCTCTCTTCTCCAGGGAGAAAAGACCCAACTCCTTCAGTCTTTCCTTATAGGGCAGGTTCTCCAGCCCTTTGATCATCTTCATGGCTCTCCTTTCGACCTTCTCCAGTCTGTCCACATTTTTCTTGAATTGTGGGGAGCAGAATTGGACACAGTACTCCAGGTGCAGCCTGACAAGCACTGAGTAGAGTGGGATGATCATGTCTCTATCTCTGCAAGTAGAGATGGATGCAGCCCAGGATCGGATTTGCCTTCGTTGCTGCAGCCACACACTGCTGACTCATGTTCATCTCTTCCACCAGGACCCCCAGGTCGCTTTCAGCAAGGCTGCTCCCCAGCCACACAGATCCTAGCCTGTACTGGGCTTTTTGGTTATGTTGTCCCAGGTGAAGGACTTTGCACTTGTCTTTTTTAAACTTCATACTGTTCTTGCTAGCCTCCTCTTCCAGCCTGTCCAGGTCTCTCCATAAGACAGCTCTCCCTTCTGATGTGTCCACCTCACCACCCAGTTTAGTGTCATCAGCAAACTTGGTGAAGGTTCTTTCAATCCCATCATCCAGGTAATTTTTGAAGATGTTGAACAGTATGGGGCCCAGTATCAATCCCTGGGGGATCCCACTTGTGGCAGCCTGCCAGGCCGAGCAAAAACCATTGATCACCACCCTCTGAGTGAGACCTGTTAGCCAATTTCCTACTCATCTCACAAACTACCCATCCAGCCTGTAACTTGCCTAGGAGGAAGCTGTGGGAAACTGTCAAATGCTTTGCTGAAGATGGATGTGACATTTGCCTTCTTCCAGTCGTCAGGGATATCCCCTGATGTCCATGACTTTTCAAAGATTGTAGACAGTGGCCTTGTAACGATGCCAGCCACTTCTCTTTGCACTGTAGGGTGGTTCGTTTCATAGAAATCTTTTTTATAATGGGAAGTGTATCAACAGTTGTCACAGAGAAGGTAGAATCTCTGTCACTATCATGCTTTTAAAAATCAGTTATTCAGACACTTGTCCTTTCAACCTGAATTATGAATGGCAGAAGATTATAGTTAATCCTGCTCTGTGGCAAAGGGGAATGGATAGATTAGCTCTTGAAGTCTTTTCCAGCCCTGTGATTCTGTGTGTGAAATCTGCATTTATGCTTGTGGTAGTGAGTGCATCTGCTTTGCGTTATTTATACTTGCCAGCAATACTGACCTAGGAAGGTAATCCAGCAATGGCACAATTATGTAGTACTTCTATTGTTCCAAGAGGGATTTCCAAAGAAGAGGGAGCAATACAAGGGAGCTTCACCTATAAGAAAATATCAGATTGAACCTTTTGGAGGAATCTTTTGCACTTACCATGAATTAAAACCAATCTCCAAATATCCAAATTTCCAGTGTGGATATTCCAAATATCCAGTGATACACCAAACTGTAGCCCAAGTTTTTTGACTTATTTTAGTGCTTGGTGTTAGCCTGTCTATAACTAATATACATTCTAAAGATGTTTCTCTTTTTGACTTTTGTATGTAGGAGACTCTGGTAAACATAGAGGAAGCTGGTAAATTTGCAAAAATATTGCCTACTAGAGGAAAAAAATAGTTGAAAATTTACCAGTTGTTCCCTTTTGTATTTCAGGTATTGGTGGTAATCTAGTAGCAATTCAAGCTAGCAGAATTTCTACCTACCTCCATTTGCATAGCATTCCTGGAGAACTGCCAGAAGAAGCCAAGGGTTGCTATTATCCATGCAGAACCTATTATGGTACAGGTACGTATCAGTATTACTTGTTAAAACTACTGTCTCATGTCTCCTCTTTTTCCCCCTGTATGCCAGACTGTACCCCCAGTGAGAAAGAGCACCAACCTGAACCTGTATGCAATTCAAAGGCAGCAGAGGCTTGGCAGTTTCCTTTGCCTGCAGCTGTTTGCCTGTGGGAATCACAGGGAACTCCCTGCAGGAGGCAGTGCATAGAGAGGAACACAGAGAAAGGTGTAACCCTGGGTCAAAGATGGGGACTGATGAGGCGGGACACTGATGATACCCACTCAGAAGGATTTCAACCTTCATCTTTCCTTAGCTTGTTTACCTGCTGCTAACCTTTGTCATTTAACTCCAGAAGTTCAAACCAATCTCCTGTTAGGATCAAACTTTATATCTAACATTATTACTAAGCCAAGTCCATGCTTTCCGTGTCCCATTTGCCATTTTCTTTCTAGATTCTTGCTTCACAGCTTCTTCCTCCCCTGTATTGCCCCCTTTCCTAATAATATAGTGACTGTGGTGAAACGTGATGCGTCAACAGCACGTATTACACTTTCATATTTATGAAATTAATTGGAACAGATGAGAAAATTGTAAATGTGGGATTAATTTTTAGAAATATAAGGTACTTTTGAGGATGCCTTGAATATGGTGTCCGAAACGTCCTCTTTCCTAGGAAGGCTTTAGGAGGTCACTGCAGCTCAAAAAAGGTAGATGATATTACATGAGTACAGAATGAAAGCAGACAGTTTGCACCCTCTTCTGGAAGGGCCCTGCTTAACTTTCTGGCAGACACTAGGGGTGGCTTTTTTTCCCCCCCTGTGAAAATCTTCAAGGAGTCTTTTAGCACAAAATAATGCCTGCTGTTCCACAATAGCCAATGCTGTGGAATTCCAAAACTGCTTTTTATATTAAAAATGATAAAAATCTGATATAGTAATTGAAGAGCTTAACTGAAATTTGGATTTTTTTAATTGTAGGTGTAAATAACAAATCAGCCCAAGTTCTGCTTCTTTTGGTGATTCCTGGACACCTGATTTTCTTGTACACTATCCACTTAATGAAAAGTGGCCACACTTCCTTAACTCCTATCTTTATAGCAGTATATTTGCTTGCAGCTCTGCTACAGGTAAGAACAAGTACAACTTGAAAATGCTTGTACAAAATCAAGTTCTTGAACAAAATCATGTTTTATCTGATTTCTGAAATCTCATGAATAGTCCAAGAAGGTATGGGTTAATCAAGCTTTCAGCACAATTTTGAAGTAACTAATTATCTCCACACGTATACAGCTTACACAGGTGTATCTGTATTGCGAGTGCTTTTCAGAAGACACTTGACTGCGTTATTTCCCAGTCATGCATCTTGCGCTTTCTCTTTCACATGCTTCTTGGAACCATTGCATCTAAACCTCCCCTGGGGAGATGGAGAGAAGGAAAAGTAGCATTTGTGAATAATGAATCCATCAAGGAAAACTCTCAAAGAAATCTCCTAAAGTGGTTCACATTACTGTTTTAGTTAACATAGTCAAAAATGCAGTACCTGTTATGGATTGCATGGTGCATTCTTAATATTAATTAAAGTTGCAATTAGTCTGACAGCAATCACTATACAATTGCATTAATTGTCAAACATTGTTACATTATTTTGGCTGGTCTTACCTAGTGGCCTGTTCACACCTAGCAAGGGCAGTTCTTGAAAGATGTCTTTTGAAATAGCAATGTCTTAAGGTGAAATAATTTCACTTAGAGAAATCAGTAATACAAAACAAAATGTTTTTATTAAATCCACAGCCAATTTTCAGCTAAAACTTAATGTTACTATCATGTAACTATAATGTTTCCGTGTACCTTAAAAACAAAAATTGACCGTTCATGTTACACAATAAAAATACAGTTGAAATACCCATAAGTTAAGTACACATACTGCTTCAAAAAATGTGACCAATTTAGTTTTAAAATACAAACAACATTATCATTAGTCAAGCCTTAATAAAAATTATAATTTTTAATGTTCTGAATTGTCTTTCTGTGTTTATCACGCTGCTATTTCAATAAAGTTAGGTTTTGAAAACTGTTACTATTTTAACTTCATATGAGAATTCTATACTTTTTTGGTAGAATATAACTGGTAACATTCCAACCTCTGCAAGTGAGAATGCCACACTAAAAGTTATAAATTACTTTTCATTTTCCTCTTACATAATATTCTTAGTTTCCAGCCTTACCACTTGTTTTATAATGTGTTTTTGTGAGGAAATGATGCTGTTCCTTCACTCTGTCTGTTCTGTCTGTCTGGCCGTCCTTTCTAATAACTTTTGAATCCTTTGGCCCATTTCAGTCAAGTTTTTCTAAGTCTCGGCTCTCTCAGTGATACTAAGTTTCTATAAGCTTGACAAAAACAGGTTGGAGAAAGAGTCCTTGTGAATGCCTCTGCTGAAGGTAAGACTGCAGTGTGATTTCAGCCATTATAAGACGTCAGAGATTTCACATGGGAATCAGCCTGAATTCATAAATCCATATGAAATCCATACAGTCCTCCTGCTCACAGAACTGCAATCATAATATGTTTAGGGATACAAACCTTTTCTTCAGCAGCAAAGGATAGGGTAAGACGTGAGAAATGCAGTTCAGCTGAAAACCAAGTTAAGGCATTAGGGCAGGGCTTTCAGATCACACTAATTCAGACCCAGCATTGGCACATACACACGTGTAAAGTTGATTTTTATAAATTCAAGGTCTGATTAGAGTATTCAGTTTTGCAGTCATGCATCTCCATTGTAGACCAGAAGGCCACACCTGATTTTCTTGATTTTTCACCTATAAAGAAGACATGTAGCTTTTTTTTTTTTTTTTTTTTTTTTTCCCCTGCTCCCTTTTATAGATGATTTTTTCCTCTTTATCTTCTGTCTTTAGCCATAACAGGCAGTTTGGGATGTATTTACTTTGAAACTGAGTAACAGTATTGCACACTATAACTTCTCATGGGTCTTGACAGATTTAAAATTTGGAACCCCATGTTTTTTAAAACTTTCTGAAAATATTTAATAGATTCTTTTCCCCATTTTAATTATTCTGGCATTTTTCTAGTAGTGTTTATTGTAGTTTTGTGTACCTCTAATTAGAGCAGATTTAAAATTTTCAGAGAGATGATTCTTGCTTTAACCCTTAAACCTTGAACATATTTTATTTACCTGTTGGTCTGAAGCACTTCCCTACTGCAATTGTTTTGCTTTTAAGTTTCTCCTTTCTCAAGGAAAACACTTAAATATTTGTACTCATTCCTCTTCCCTTTTTCAGTGACATCATCTATGCACCTGGATATAGTAAAGAACAATTTTCAAGTTGCCATTTCTTTTGGCATAAGCCAGCATCTACTGATCTCATTTTTCCAGAATGCATTTATATTTTTGTCCTCCCAATGAGAGCTTTTCCAATTCTGCTGTAAAACTGAAAAACCTCACAGCTAATTATTGTCATTTTGAAATTATCAACAAAACAAATCCATTCACAGTCTTTTGAGCAGTGAGAGATCTGCATTCTAGGCCTTTTTTATAATATATTGGACTTCACATTTATTTTCACTTTGCGTGGAAGGCATATGAAAATGATGTCAAAAATTATGTTTGAGGTAGTAGATGGTAATTTAATAGAACATAGTGATTCCCAAAGGTAAGAGTTAATAATAATTACGGCAATATACCACCTGTTCATATTTTTTCCACTATGTTAAAAAATTAATGCTAAATTAAAAAACAATAGCAGCAACAAAGTGAATTTTCTATCTTTAAAATTCAAGTGACTATTGTAAGATGTTAAATTATTTAATGACACATTTACAGTGGACTGAAATAGATTGTTAATTAACTTCAAGACCTGTTTATTATTTCTGATTGTCCAGCTTTGTGTTTGTTTAAAACGGAGAGGAAGGGGATAGGGAAATGACAAAAGTAGAACTGGAATATTATAGTAAGCTGAAAAAAATCAAGGAAATGTTAACACAAAAACTTTAATTATGACTTTCATATTTCTCTCTTCCTCTGTCAGTTTATGCTATTCCACATTACCTCTACAGTAAATTTGTAACGTATATATGAATTCTGTTTCGCATTTTAACAAGACTTTTTCAGGTTGCCTGTAAACGTCAATAGTCTTCTTCCCAAAGTGACAGAACAGAATTTATTTGCATTGCAAGCTCTATACACTATTGCTGAAGTTCCAATCAGATAGTTAATTTCATTTTCATCCAATTCTGATACTTTCATTTTTTTATTTTTGTTTTTTCACCACCCATGCCTACCAGCTTCTTTCCTCTCTTCTCCCTACCTGTTCTTAGATATTGTCTCCCCAGCATGTCATTTAATTGAAATATTTATGGGAAAGAAGTAATTAATATGATATGATGTACATTAGAAATAGTATGATTCAGTTATTATTGATGAAAAATACGCTGTGTAGTAAAACAAAGTACAGTCTCACTGAATATGTAGTTGTTTCTAAAAATCATTGAATTTAAGATATGCCAATATTATGATCTGCATTCTCTCTGATTCTCTATGAACAAAACAGTTCTGGGTTTCTAGACTTAAGAAAACCCAGAAAGTGTTTTATTTTCTTTTACTTTAATTTTCCTACCTTTAATAGTACAGTTGTTTCTGTCCTTTAAATAAATACATATTCTTGAAATGTTCTTCAATTAAATTTATAAATTGGTTCTATTGAAATCTAAGGCTATACTCCCTTTAACTTTAGTGGGGCTAGGATTTCACAATTATATTTCATAAAGGTGGGGAAAATGCACAAATATTTATATTAATCTGCATTCGACTAGAACTTTTAGGCTTGAGTTCAAAAGGTCTGAACTAGCTCTGTAGTGAAGAGTCTGTTCTGTGTTTATGAATGGCAGCACCAGAGGAAAAAAAAAATATTTATGAGGAAGGTATACCCTGTAAGTATGTAGGGTACTTCACATAATGCAGCGTACAGTATCTGGGCAAGCCAATGTGCATTAATGAAAACCAGTATATTGATTTTAAATGTGTTTTGGATTTGGTGAGTGGCCTCTATTTAAGAGGAATACTCTTTTCTTGAAAATTTTAGAAAACCAAGTCACACACAAGCACATACCAGTATGCTACATGCAGTTACATTCTGGCGTTTGACCAACAAAGAATATATTAATTGAAAAACAGTCTTCCTCTCATACCTCACAAAGGCACAAGTATTTTTTAACTGTATGAGGCTATGCACTGAGCAAAGTTTCATCCTCTGTCTTGTCAACCTGCAGTAGAATGAGAGCAGCACTGGAACTGCCAAGCCATCGGTCCTGGCACAGGGCTCTGAGCACTCAAAGGCGGCCTCTGTTCTTCACGTTCTCACTGAGCCAGTAAAATGCCCTCTGAGGAATTTTCACACCTCCTAACCAAATCTGAGCACACAGTTACGTGAAAGACTCGGGGAATAAACAAACAATAGGAGATTCCCAGAGCTATTACCAAGCAAATAAGTAATTCCAAAACGCAGTCCTTCTTATCCAATGAAGGTCAGATGTATACTGCTGTGAAGTAACTTTTGCAGTGCTTCAGGGCTGTTTGAGGCAATAGAAAACTTAAGAATTCAGCAGTGCTCATAATGACTTCCTGCTCACATCAAAAACATCTTGTATTTCTCACTAGTGTGAGGATTCTCATGGTGGTATGGGCCTCTTCAATGTGGAAAAATAACTCGTGGGGTATACTGTACATCGCAGAGAAATAAGGAAGGTTGTGTTTAAGGAGAAAATATTGATGCATTTTAAATACTGCTTTTTCTAATAGGAAAGGTTACTTCCGAAATGTAGAGCATGTAACTGCTAAAGAGACTACATGATTCAAGGAAATATGAAAACTAAGGTTCAAACCTGGACAGTTCTGCATGTTCACTGCTTTTTCATTGCAGCGTGAGAAGCAGACTTGCCAGATTCAATGGGATCTGAACGTGGGTATCACCCGCTCTTTCACTTCCAGGCATGTTGCTGTCTGTGGTAGAAGCCCCGCTCCTACCAAGTCATTAGCAGAGGTATATCATTTTTGCCTCCAGAAGGCTGAGTGTGGAGTGCTTATGTATGTAGCATGACACGCTGACTTGTGCTACAGCTAGCGCACCTTGAGCATACCTGAACACTTCATGGTCTGGGCTGCACTCCTCATTCAGACAGCTGGCAAACAGCCTGAAATTAGGACTGTCTTGGTCAAATCAGGGTGTCTGGCAAAGCTACAAAGAAATCAAGACGACAGTCTGAGGAATTTGGATTTAAACTGTGGAATAAAAAAAAGTTCCCACAAGATTACATCAATGTAATCAAATTGATTTAGAAACAACTTCAGTTAAAATGGTATCCTCTTTTTTACTTAGATGAGGTTTTAGTCTTACATAAATTTATTTTATGCTGTCTGGGTACTTGGATACCATAGTGTAGCTAATATCACTTAGCTACAACACGAACAACAACAGCAAGAAAGAAGTTGCTGTTCAGTGGTTTCTTTGCAGCCAGACAGTGACTTTTTTCCCGTGGACATGATACACACCAGATATGCTACCTGAGAAGACAGTGGAGAAAAATTTCTTTTGAAAAATGTATGTAGACCCTACTCCGAGAGTTCACCAACTACAGAATTCTGGCTGTAGATGATGGAAATTCAGCAAGTAAGTTCAGGGTAGATCTATTACGAGTGCTTTACAGTTACTACTTAGTTTCACATGAAGACATCAAAAGCCATTTAAAATCTGAGAAATGTAATATGTAATTTAAAAATTAACTTAATGAAGGGTCAAAACCACTAGAAGACCTAAACCATAAATCTGGTGAGAATGATGTCAGAGTAGTTTTTAGAGATCCTTAAATGGGGTTTTTCACTCATAATTGAAAAAAATAAACTTACCTTTGAATTTCATAGATTTATAAGAGTTCTTATGCTGTAATTACCACATATTGTCATGGTTACATTATAGGTAAATTTTGAATTAATATAAGTTTGAGAGTAAAGCAGAATTAAAATACATCTGAAAAGAGGTTACCACAGCTTATTTGCATCTGTGTTTCCTATCTAAAGTAACAGAATGAAACTATTTTGTAATGCACCTTCACATGGAAATGGTTTAAGGTGAATCAGCAGTAATAATAACATGCAGAATATCCTGTCCATCTAAGGTATGCTAAATAAACTGCTAAAAGGTCTTGGTTCTACATATTAAGCTTATAGTAGAATTTTGATAATGCCTGTGTGAAAAAAACATATGCAAATATATAACCTAAACTTTCTCTTTCCAGTTTGGTGTTGGGATTCACTAATCACAGCAACTAATGTATAAACTAATATAAACATGAAAGATTCAAATCCACTTTACAAATATTATGCATTTGAATGTTATACTTTTTATCACTGTGAATTTGACATGCATTCACTGATGAAATATGGTCATCCCAGATGAAAGAAACAATAAAAACACATACATCCTGCAATATATCAATCAGGTTATAGGAAGCTTAGACAGTATTAAGAATGTTTGGATGGAGTTATGTATTTGTATTTTAAATAACAGAGTTTCATTCTTTTCCCATTTCAGAAGTCATGACAAATTAATTACCTGAGAAAATGCAGATAGCTTTTAGGGTCCTTACTACATGCAAAAGACTAAAAATAACTTCTCTTTAGCTAAATTTGTTATTTGAACTGTAAAGAATGAAAGTAAATGTTGTGCCCAATAGCAAACGAAAAAACTGCTTTGTAGTGTATAATGTTCCCATTTCTAGTCTTGCAATCATAAGATTTGAGCTTTAAATAGTGAGGCTCACTCTTATTTAAGCATTCATATTCAATTTCAGTTTCAATCTGATATTCATAATTTGAATCAGAAAGTTCAATATCGAGAATTGCTCTCTATTTCTGTCCGTTGTTGTACAAAATGGTACATGTACTTACACTCCTTATTTTCAGATTCTTCATCATTAGGGTTTGATAAAGACTTCACTCTTGCTCTCTCCTTCCCTTGCTCCCTCCCTCTCATTCTTACTGCTATATTCTGCTGCTTCTGTCTTCTGAGGACCTTTTTGACAATGTGAGTGATAAGTCTTTTTACAAATACACATTTATAAATAGAAAATATCAGTGATTATTGGGATGCTTATTTCATATTTTGTTAGTCTAAAACTGATGATGTCTTCAGTTTCATTTTCCTCAATTTTGATTGTAATTTTTTCCAGAAGAGTAAAAACTTAGCATGATCTTCCTTTTAAATTATCAACAGATCTGGAATGTTGCCTGTATTTTTGCAGTCCTTGCTCTGGGCTTTTTTTTCTTGATCGGTGACTGTAGAGTGCCTCCCTTTTCTTAGACAGATCTTTATATGTATATAGATATTTAGTTATTTTTTTACCTTTCTTAAACCTCAGGGTTATTTAATTCTTTAGTCTGGAAGAATTCCTAGGACTCTGTTTCATAATTCTACTACTCCTCATCTCTTTTTTGCAAAAAACACTTCATTGTTCTCTTCCTCTGTATATTAAATTATTTAAAAATACTAGCTCACATCTCAAACTGTTCTGCATATATTTACAAGCTTTTCTTATCATTTTTCTACAGCATTTCATGCTAAACAGATCATTTTTTGTACTATCTCATTAGGCTTTTCTGTAATGTTGATCCCTTTATTTTTTCCCTCAAAACCAGCTGGTTTTCAATTTGAAGTATGAAGGCTTTCTTCTTCATAGCATGAGTGCAGAGTAGAAGTACACAGTATTTGTACTGCTATGCCATCTGCGTGATTTTGCTGAAACAAGTATAGGTCACTGATAAATCCCAGAAAATGTGTTGTGCCACTTAAAATAACAACTCTTGTCATGTCTTTTGTATGATTTTTCCTCTTCTTTTTACCTCTGATGGATCTTTGTGACTGACTTTTCTTATTGCTTTAAATTCATGGACTGTCTTACTTTCAATTAGCAGCAAACTCATAGTAGGCCTTTTGCTTATTTAAAATAACAGTTGATTGATTACTTTGATCGTCCCCTTTTAACATTGATAAGAAGTAAAATTTCATTAAAGATTTAAGTGACATTGATCTTGCAGCACCAACTACTGTGGCCAAACCACAGTAACCATTTCCAAAGACTGATCTGTATAATTCTTTAATGACAGGGAGTTTCCAGCCATGAAAATGCATGATGATAGCATTATTCCTTCACTGAAATACAAGCTGGTGAACTGCAGTCTCATTCTGCAAGTAGTATGTCTCATCTGCTGTCATATACTTCCATAAGCGTCACAATATAATGTACTATAACTTTTTACCTATTACTTAGAGAAGCCAGGTTTATTATAATTTGTGTTATGCACCTGTAAGTTAATATGAGAAGGTTCACAAAACTTCACTTCCAAACTACCCATTTTTCACAATAGTCCAAAAGTCGGTTATTTTAGGGTGGAAAATATATAGACAAATTAAAGGTTTTCATGTCATAATTTTTAAAAGCCAAAAATTGAACTGTCATTTAAATTGAACTGTGTATGCTATGTCTAATAGGTTGCATCACATAAACGCATTATAAATTATTCTTGGAACTAATGCTCTCATCTTCTAATAGAACATACATAACTATTGTTGATGTGGGGCGCTACAGGGTCTCCTGTGTACATCCTGCAGGAGATGTTAATGTACAGTATCTTTTATAAACAGGCCTCTCTTTGTCTCTGTTAGAAGAAGGAGCTGACTCAAAGAATCTGATAGTCTTCCAAAGAAAACATCTGTTTTAAATATATTTGTTTGGATTCCAGTCAGCACACCTAGAACTTGCATAATTAGCTTAGACTACACAGTTCCCTTTTCAGAAGATATGTTTATATAAATAAGCCATGCATTTTTCATTAAGCAAATACTCCTCCCACCCATCCCCCTTTTTTTTAATTTGAAATTCTGGCTTGTATTTTAACATATCTTTTTGCAAAGCAAAGATTAATTGAGAAACTTTTTCAACACAAGTCTTTATATGACGTTCATTTTACTGTATTTCGTATTGTGGAGAGATGTCTTGCAACCATCTTATCAGTATTTCAGTAAATGAGTGCATGCATTAATAAAGATGCTTTTGATATCAGTAATTGATCATTTACTAAATCAAATGTGAATTTTGTACCTTTTACTACTTTTGATACTGCGTATTCCTTTAAATGTGCATAGTAGACTTTTAAAAAATTAATTATGATAGTAACTGTCTTAAGTTTACCCTTCCTAAAGATCTGATTAACTCAAAATACATAAAATAGTGTTTATTTCATCTTAAGCAGCTCCTTAGAAGAGACAAGAAATGCAAGCTCAGTTCGTGGTCCTTTCTCCCTTCATCTCATGCCATGCCACACCACGTGATTCCACTGAACTGGAATCTCTTATCATACAACTGTGCAACATTAAAAGAATTCTTTTCTAAAACGGGATTAATGATTATGCATACCTTTGGTATTAAGATCAAACCTCTCGAATGTTCAGACATTCACAGTTGGGAATGAAATCTTTGACTTTGCGACAAATTCAGCCTGGAGTGACAATTTTATAACATATATTGCAGGAGTGCCTTATTACAGAAGGGCTGGAGTTGGTATTTCATGCATAAAAGTAGCTTCTATGCCATTTTTTGCAGTTCATGCAATCCAGATGAAACTGTTCTTAATCTGACCTGGTATTCTTTATATCATGTCTGATTTCAGCTCAGTTCTAGACCTGTGGAAACAAGAGTCACACCTGTGTTGAGTGTTTTCATCTGGGGCCACATCAGTCGGTTCTGAATGATCTCGAAGCCCCATTTGTGCTCTCACTGTGCAGAATGATGTCTTGTGTGAGAAGTGCACGTTTGGTTGGAGTTTTTGCTTTTTCTTGCCGTTTTCAGAAGTCCTCAAGCGTAGACTGGGTGAAGAATGCTATCAATGAGTCAGTGTGTTCCTTCTACCTGTGCATGTGATTGACTGAGGGAAGTTGGCTAAGTGTCCCTGTCTCTAGTTGTGGGGAGTTTTAGTCTGAAATTAATTCATATTAATTATTTATATTTTTCAAAAGCAGTTGTATACAATGGTGCTAAGTACTGAGGAGACAATAATGTTGACTGTTAACTTCCTTTCAATGTAAATTAAGTGACAGTAATACAGATTTTGGTTGTTTGATGTTCCATAGGTGTTTACTCTGTTATGGATTGCTGACTGGATGGTACACCACTTCTGGAAAAAAGGAAAAGATCCTGACAGTTTTTCTATCCCTTATCTTACTGCACTGGGAGACCTGCTTGGAACTGCCTTATTAGCTATAGGTTTTCATTTTCTGTGGCTCATAGGTGACAGAGATGGCGATGTCGGAGACTAATTATTCAAATGGATGCAATGACTTTTCCAGGAATATTGACAAGACCGATCATTCCACTTCAAGGTTCTCAAAGTGATTATTCCATCTGGCATAAGTAAATCAAGTTGACACATATAAAACAGCCTTAATGATTTTAGTTTGGTTTGTTTTGTAAAAAGTAAGATGGAACTAGGAGGATACTTGAGACCTTTGCTCTGAAAACAGCTGGATGAAAACATCTGAGTAGACACAATGACACAATCAATCCTTTATCAAGTTTTAAATTTTTAAAAGATCCAGTCTTTTAAAAGAACAGTTCCTTACCTGTATTGTGAACCAGAACAATCTCTAATTGCTCATTCAGTGGTGACGAAGAAAGGGTAAGACCTATTCAGTGGCTTGCCTTGTCTTTTCCTCCCAGGAACAAAGTGGGTATATATTTTCATCTTACCACAGAAGTGGTTAGTAGACCTCAGATGAATTCAGTTTCATAGACATCACCTGATTAGTTGATGATATGTTCTTATCTTGCAATTTCAGTGCTGTAGTTCTCTGGCCATTGCAGACTTGATATCAATAATAACTGTTACAGTGATTTGAACCCTGATGGTCTAAACATTTCGTCACAAGTTTTATTTTATGTATACTTATATGACCATCGGCATTTATAAAATTAGACACTTGAAAAGTGTCTGCAGGACTGAGCCCATTTTCTTTGTGCTAAAAAGAGCAACCTAATTATTTTGCTGTTGTGATTTATTAGAACAAGAGCATAGTAAAGACAGAAAATGTGACACTGACCTGATCAATAATAACGGATAAATGATTAAGACTCCTTGTGTTGGAAAGTGTATTTTCATTTAGCAACTGAAAAGGTGTTTAACTAACTGATATTAATGGTGGTGTGATGGCCAGGATCCTGATTTTAATGAAGCATTTAGAGGTTTTGATTCAAATGTAAATACTGATCCCTGATTAAAACTTGGGTTATAAAAGATTATGTTTCCTTTTTAGGCACTTAGGAAGTTACATAAACTTCTAAAATTTCAGAGCCAGCTATGTCATCCATTTCTAAGGAGAAATCTCTGCTAACAGGATTTCTGCTTTCAAACTGTGGAAGTAATATGGTCAATAAGGAAAACGACTGCTTCTGAATGATTCCTCTTATTTGTATACCTCAATATTTCGAATAATACATTGGTCATGAGGACTCTGGTTGCCACTTTGAAAAAATGTGCTAATTGCTCTGTTTTAAAATCTAGTGGGAGTTCCCCACAGCATATGTTTTTAAAGACTATAACATACATCCTAGATGCAGAATTAAATAAACAACTCATATTTTAAATGTTGTGATTGAAAGTTTTAAATTTTGAGACTTAAATTAGACAACTAAATCCATATATCAGCATATGTTGTAATCCTGTAAACGTTAGTCATGTGATTTATGCATATAAATCTTCCATTTTAATTTGATGGACCTACTCAGATGAATTGAATTAATTATGTGGATAAGTGTTAATGGGAATTCTATAGGTATCGATCACCTTAAACTCTGTGGAAGTTGAAAGTGTTTGCAATTCTGAAAATTAAACCAGCTATTCAGTGCCTACACATGGATTTAGATGCCTGACTTTTAGCTCCCTCATTTAAACACTTTTATTTAAGCTTTTTCTTACAGTTATGGTAATAGAGTTGTTTGAATGAATCACATGTATTTTGTCTTCTATTATGTGAGAAAAAGATGAAATCGTTCTAACTTCAGGTTCTCTAACTTTTCTTAGTTTGTATTAATATTATTTAAAACAGTTTCTTGTATGTAGCATTGCAGGAAATACTCCTATTAAATTGTTTAAAATGGACTAGATGTAACTCATTTTTAATTCTTTTTTTCAATAATGCTTATTTATTTTTGGTACAAATGTAGATGCAAATTTTTTTATTCTGATAGAATTGCCATCTGAATCAACTAAACTGCCATTTCAAGCATTTTTCCCATTAGAGTTACTGGATTTTAAGGTTGTTTTTAAATGAATTGCAAGATTCTTAAAAATTAAAATTTCTTGAGATACTTGTGATCTGTGCTTATCTGATGTGTGAGGGCGTTGTAGTATTTAGCCATGGCAGTATCTTTAGTGTGTTAAATATTTTCCCAGTAAATAAGCAGCAACTGTTGGTACAGTCTGCTGACAAATGGGTGAGTGTTTAGATTGCAGAACTGGGGAAGAAATGTTAAATAGGAAAATTCAGTCAAATTTGAAAAGGGGAAATATGTTGACAGACTGGAATAACCTGGGCATGGAAACAATAAGTGACGGAAAAGTGTAATGGGAAAAACTGGTGCTTCAAGAGGAGGAAAGTTCATTGCATGGTTGAGAGAGCGAAATCCGTATTGTGGGAAAGAAAGAGGTGCAAACTTTCACACAGCATTCATTATGAGAGGCAGGAGCAAACAGAAGGAAGTTATTTGGAGAAAAGAATAAAAAGGCACAGCCAAACTTGTTTTTCAGGAAAGGAAGAAAAATATAACTCATGTTGAAAGAAGCTGGGGAAGAGGTGGAAAAAGTGATACTTCAGGAAACGGTGGAAGTGAGAAAAAAATGAATGCTCTCGGTAAGATATGGTTAAAGAGGCGTTTGAGTGGGGAAAGAAGTATGACATTGATAAAGCAGAGAAAACCTTGACATCTGGAAGAGCAAGGAGTAAATAATCTATGATGTGGAAAGGGGGTTGATTCCTATGTGGAAGGGGCATTTTAAAATAGTTATGGGGTTTGCTAACTCTGCTACCTATTGTTAGGAAGGTAAAAAGCTCTTACCAACAAGTTTCGGGGGCAGTTTTATTCCGCTACATGAAGATAATATGGGGGAAGGCGTGAAAGAATTCTTGGACACCAGAGAATGTGTCATCTGCTCAAAAGCTGTACTCCCTAAACCAGTTTTAACTCTAGTCAAGTCAATCTCTCCACAGTATTCCACCAACTTGATTTTTTTAAATGTATCCCAGTAATAGTCAATAACTTCATGTATGTGTCTGTAAGAAGTGTTACCAAAAATTCTATTGGAGACAAATTGTTTGCTTTTTGTACTGCTCAAAGCATACAATTGAAAGGGACATTCTGAGATGTTTGTTTCTTGTTATCAAAGCAGCTATATTTTATAATCTTGCAGATAAAATGATCACTCTTTGTATTAAAACTCATAAAGTGTTTTCCTCCCCTCCACCTGCTAGAAGATTCTTTCATACCTTCCTTTCTAATTTCTAGCCTAATTAGGTCTATGGCTGATTCACATCTGTTTGCTTTTGTGTCAGCATGTAGCATTTTTTTATTTGACTCTTGCTCATGTCAGCTCACTCACCTCATTTGAGCTGCAGGTCATCTTAAAGCTCCTCCTGCAACTTCTTGTACCGTTTTCATTCTGCTGATGAGCTAGACCAGCCAGAAGCTCCAGTTCCTTTGCCTTTATGAGTGATGCTGGGTACCTGTTGGAGTCCTCTTGCTTGCCCATACTGACTGTCTACTCTTTTTTTCTCTACTTCAGAAATTTCTCTAAGGTAGATAGAGGCACCTGGAAGTAGGGGCAGGTTATTTGAAATGTGTATCGTTTGCCATTCTGAAGGGTTCTGTGACCATCTCAATTGTCCTACGAGCATGCATGAAAGGGGACAGTTTCGTTTGTTAAACTACAACTAAATGCAGCTTTAAAATTCAGAGTCAGAAGCATTTCATAACATAGGTGTTTTGTTTTCTTTTTCTGTGCAATGCTTTGAAATGATCTTTGCATTTTAGTGAGTTACTGAATGACTCCAGCTTATTTTTAGAGTAATTATATAGCCAGGATGGTTCCACAGCTTTATTATGCTGTTTGATATAGGGGAGTATTCTTCTTTTAACGTATTTAGATCGATATTTTGAGTTTTATAGCATCACTGTACATCTTGCCTTAATCTGTGATGTTTAAATTTGCAATATCCTCTTCCACTACCTTGTTTAATATATTAATTCC